>NC_140296.1:184435136-185635136 GCF_964211825.1 Aythya ferina | reverse complement strand
ACTGGCATGGAAAATGCCTGCATGAACTCACCCCCCCAGTCTGCTACACCGAAGGTCCGGGCTGAGATGCTCCTTCCAAGTCAGCTTAGTGGTTAAAATCACAGAATCACAGTCATGTAGGTTGGAAGAGACCTCCAAGATCACCGAGTCCAACCTCTGACATAACGCTAACAAGTCCTCCACTAAACCATATCCCTAAGCTCTACATCTAAACGTCTTTTAAAGACTTCCAGGGATGGTGACTCAACCACTTTCCTGGGCAGCCTATTCCAATGCCTAACAACCCTTTCAGTAAAGAAGTTCTTCCTCATATCCAACCTAAACCTCCCCTGGTGCAACTTAGCCCATTCCCCCTCATCCTATCACCGGGCACATGGGAGAACAGACCAACCCCCACCTCTCTACAGCCTCCATTAAGGTACCTGTAGGGTGCGATAAGGTTGCCTCTGAGCCTCCTCTTCTCCAGGCTGAACAACCCCAGCTCCCTCAGCCGCTCCTCGTAAGACTTGTAAGATCCCCAGAGTGACGTCAGAGCGGCACCATGGAGCTGCTTTATGTCGCAGTTAGCCCCCTCCATCCCAACCAGCAACCACACCGTGACATTTCCAGCTTCGTCTGGAAGACCTTTTGCTAATAAGCCAAGCCTTTTTTAAGCAGGAAATGCTGAGTTTTCCCAGCGCCAGTTCCATCTGCAGACAAACCAAGCCTACCCAATGTCCAACCACATAATACTTGAACTTTTCTCACCCGAGCTGCAAAGGCTGGCAGATTTCACTTTTCACATCTATGGTGACCACAACAAACTGTCTGAAAAACAAAGCCCCGCAACAGTCTTTGTATAAAAAGGACATTTCCATCTTTTGTTCTGTGGAAATTGATAAACAAGATTACTCAAGCTCTTAACAGCTCAAGTGGGAGGGTATCCAAAGAAGCTTTTTGCGGTTATTAGTCGCCACAGTATTTTTAGGGGAGGGAAAAAAAAAAAACACAGAATGAAAACAAGGAACTTCCAAAGGAAGCTGCATCAAAAAGGAGAAGTCAGAAAACTGTCAGAAAAGAACCATCGAACACAAATATCTTCCAAAATAGAAGCACCTACAAAACCACCGCAGTCAAATTATACAAGTTGAAATTATGCATTTCTATTCAAACCCCAGTGCCAGCCGTTATTAGGCGAGAAATCTGAAAACTGCATTTTAAAGCACCTTCTGTTTTTCTCATCCTCCTCTCTCCTACTCTCTAACCAAGTGAACAAACCATGAAATTATCTAGCTCCAAATGAACCCATCCATGCAATTACCTTATATTCCTCTGCTAAGTTTTATTGCCTGGCAGGAGTAAAAATTAAAAGCTTTACTTAGAAACTGAGAAAGTTACCAAAAGCATATTTTACAGATTCAGACAAAATAGTATTGTTCAAATGTACTTGACACAGGTTCCAACATTGATAAAGGCTCTCAAGGTGGAATGAAAATAAATCAAATCTGCAAAGTTACTCTGTGAGCAGAAATGTTCTAACCATGATTAGATATACAACCATGAGGATCTATTTCTCCTGAAATAAGGCTCCTTTTCTACCTGTTGTACACAGTCCACACTCAACTCTTGCAGATTACATTAGACAATCAGGAAATACAGTGTACAAATAAATAATAAAAAAGTAAGAAAGAAACTTGCCAGGGTGAAAAAGAGACATGGAGCACAGAAGTGTGTGATGTACAGTATTCTCAGCTCTCTGCTCTTCCAGTGCTAAGCTAAATAGGGTGTAACCAGACTGTCATGTGAGGAGGCTGTGTTACCCATGTTGTGATAAATAGTGAGTGTCCCAGGCAATTTGATGTTCTCTGTTGAGGAGGATGTGAACAAGCCCCCCTGCCCCAGAGGGGCTTCGAAGGCTGTAAGCACAGCAGGGCAGGGCTGCTAGCAGTAGCTCTGCAGAGGCAAGGTCATAAGTTGATTCAAGAGAAGGAATGAGGAAATGTGGGGTGCAGCCAGAGGTTTTGTGATCTCACGGGGAGCTGAGATTTCCCACCGGATTGCAGCCTTTCCCTGCGCTGCGGAGGAGATATGGATGGCCCACCCACATATTGTGTAGCTGCTCTGATTCGAGGGTAGCTCCTTACTCCATGCTATTTATTCTCCATAGCACTGTGGCACGAATTCTGTTTAACTGTGGATTTGTAGAAGAAGAATATGTTGCTCCCATTAGAAAAAACAAGCAAACAAACAAACAAACAAAAACAACATAAAAATGAAAAAGCCACAAGCAGTAAGAATATGCCCAATGTCATTTAATGCAAGGGAGGGGATGCATTTATCCGAAGACATACTTGCTTCACTCTACCTTTAAAAAATATATACATTTTTTAAAATCTTCTTGGTTGTCAAGCCAAACTAGCCCTCTATGAGATGCAGGCACTATGCTACAGTCTTTTCTGCTTAAAAAGTGACTGGGAAACAAGTTTTCAGTAGCTACACAAGCTCTCAATAAAAATACAGATCATCTCACATTCTAGAGCCAGTAAATGATTAATGTCATTTGAAATCCAATCATAAAACCATTGACTATTTAAATGCGATAATGGAACTGACAAGTAGAACACAAGCTTTCAGCTAGAGAACTTCAATGCATTACCTTTCTGCTGAGAAACTCCTGGTTTCCATGCAGAAAAGCTAAAACCTACAAAGAAGGGGAAAACGGGAGGAAGGCAAAACCATTTAAGATGAGTGACTGCAAGCTTTTGTGCACATAAAGCCACAAAGACTTAATGCTTATTTTTTATTATTTTTTTTTTAAAGACTGTTAAATTGACTGCAACAATATGTAGCTTATTTATGGTATATTTCACTTCCCAATATACAGGTGAAGGGTATCCTACTTGCTCTGGCACCGTGCAATTCTGATTCCATGGTCAGTGTGGTTTGGTGCTCCAGGGGCTCCCATCCACCACACCCCCTGGGAAGACGTTGTGCAGAGCTGGCTACAGGAGGGCAGGGAGCTGGGATCCTCTTGCTAAAGGACAGAAAAACTTCCAATAAGGTTTTCCACTTGCCTGCTGACCCTAAACCTGAGAAACGACCAATTTGCTCTCTGGGCTGCAGACCTTGCACTTCACCCACCCCGGGGTGAAGGGGACAGCAGTGCACAACAAAAGCACGTCAAGGGGGATGAATGAAGCTAGTTGTACACCCATTCAAGGCCAAGTGTAAAAATGGGAAGGAATTCTTGATAACTACAAAATTAGGAGACCAGATAGATTTGTGTTTCAGGCCACCCATGTACAATGTACACAAACTGAGACAGAGGCTTCTAAGACATGGGACAAACAAACGCAGCACCTAAAATTCCAAACTTGCAATATGGCATGATATGGTTTCTTCACATCTCTGTGTTATTTTTGCTGTGGAGATGCCTAGCAATATGACTTAAAAAGGTGAGCAGTGTGCTGCTGCATGCTAGCGGGGTGAACTTCCACCCTCCCCTCCCTGCCCCAGGGGTTCTCCAGCCCAGAAATCCCAGTACTCAACCTTAAAGCTGGCCAGGGTCCTGCACAGCCTCCCGCATCTCACCATTTAATCACCTGTATTATTTACCTGATAGCATGTTCAGCAGAATTCAGGAGACTGCCTTTTAACGACAAAAAAAAAAGACTGGCGCGTTTTTGCTGGTGAGGCATTTTACAACATTCAGTATTAAGCATTACAGGTATTTAACTTGACTCGGAGAGTACCCATTTTAGCATTAGTAATTAATAATGCTATGTTAACTGAGAAAGTACGGTCATGCTGCAGCAAAGCCCACTGTCAACTGAAGCAGGGGATTGATGAAGCTTGTCCCAGGTCACCGGAGGGCATCCAGCTCTGAGCAGCAGCCCCGGTGCTGCCGTTTTGAGCTGGTGCCTCTATCCTCTGTGTTCTCCGGTGAGTCAACCTGCGTGCGTAGGAGTTGTGTTTGTCCTGCGAGAGAAAATAAATGGGCGTCCCTGTCTGGAGCATTGCAACACTGCCTTGCTGAAAGGAATGAGGAGTGCGTGGCTGGTTCGTAACAACATGTTATCCGGCACGGTATGTGGCTGGAAAGAAAAGAATATAAAGGTAGAAAAGAGACAGAAGGGGGTAAATGAAGATCTAGAATGAGAGATAAATCGGTATTGCAAAGACAAGGAGCATATGAGCATCACACACACACACAGAAAAAATGTACATATGGGAATGAAAAAGATACATGAAAAGAAACGTTGTCAGAAAGGACAAATGTAACTTGTTTAATTAATTTAACATCTATACTTCTTCCCCCCCTTCCTTTCCCCGTCAGCCTGGCTATGCTGTATCTGTTTTTTTGGATGCAAATGGAACAAAATAATCTACTTAGAGCATTGTTTGCTTACTAGCATATTCCCCAGCTTCCACAAAAACATAAGGGATCTAACGAAGAGATGCAAGGGAAGGGAACAGGCTGGGAGACATGTGGCTTGGCACATTCCAAACTTTGCTCAAGCCTTCTGGCAGCCCCCCAGTCTGTTTTATAGGCAATGGTCCTTCCACAGAGCTAGCTGGCGTCTCGTAGACATCACTCCAACTAAATGAGGCTCCTTTCTCTTGCAGGGAAACGACTTCCCTGTTCTCCGTGGCACACCATACGCCGACAGAAAGGCAGCAGACAAAATGCTTTTTGCTTCATTTCCACCCCTAAACTTTCAGGGACTGACTGCTCTACAAACGAGGTGCCTCAGCAAGCAATCTTTCAGTTGCTCCATAAACTGGCAGGGACAGCTCTAGCCTGGATAAAGCACTTCACACCTCCCCGGCGCAGCTTAACGTCCTGAAGTGATATAGTGTGGATTGCAGGCATAAAATTACTGAAGTTAAATGTTTACTCTCGAGTAACTTAGATCCCTGGAGAGCTCCATTTTTCCCCATCTTCCATAAAATTAAAAGTTCATACTTTGAAGGGAAAAGCTTACTTTGAAAAAGGTTGTTCATCTAGGTAAGGATACTGTAGCATACAATCTTACAATCTGTTGACATTATACCCTCATAAAAAACATCTTTCTGGATTCTCACCTAGGACAACAGACTTCTCTAATTCCTCAGAGGTGAATCTGGACGATCAATAAGGTTTTTGCTGCTTACTTTAATGAATGCCCATAAATAATGAAGGCAGCTTATCTGTATATGCTCCTGAGGGACTGTCATCCATCAAGCCAATAATATCTGGTCAAGCAACTTTCAGACGTTAAATTACATTCTCTTTACAGAAGATTCATCAGCTTTTGTATCTTCTCCCTTGTAACAAACATGGCCACTCCCTTACCAACTCAAAGGAGTTGACAGGAAAATATTCTCCCAACTGTTCAGTATTCTTGTTAGGAGAAGAGCAGAGAAAGAAATAATGCTTTTGCACAGGCAAAAAAGCTACCTGGAAATCCCCTGGTAGCACTAAGATGCGAGGCAGCTGTGAAAAAATAGACGAGATTGATACCAAGAGCTTACAGTTAGCGAGTTTTAGGGAAAAAGCCCCTTGTTCCCCAAAGGCACTAATAAGAGACTGAAATGGAATAAGTAATGCGTTGAGATGCTGCATAAAATCATAATATTTTCGAAAAGCAAAAAGGTGTCCTCCCTTCAGGGGTGCCCTAATAGCGATATTGTGTATTTCATTTAATAAACATGCAAAATGCAGGTGCTGTTTAAATACATAGTTTGCCAAGATAAAATTAGCTTACCAAACTTGGACAAAATGCTATTATTATTTTTTATTTTCTCTTTCCCAAATCTTTACTTTCAAAAGGCACTGTTAAGAAAAAATAAAACCAAAACAAAATGAAAAAACATCCCTCCCTCCCCCCTCCCCTTGCAATTGATTTCTCAGTCTTGCAAGTTGCCTAACGAAGAAACAATTTATGGCTTCCTTTCCCAATTACCCACTTAAGGGTTCGAAGTTTAATTTCAGAGCAATCTTCACTTCAATCAAAATGCACCTGCGCAGAGCGCTGCAGATACTAGAAGACACTGGCATGCATTTTGGCATATTTCTTTAAAAATAAGAAGGAATTAAAAATACCAATTTTTATTGGTGTTTATAAATCAACTGGCAGCACTTACGCTGTAACAATACACAATAAATAGAACATTGTATTCCAATGACTAGGCTAAATCAGTAACAGTGGCGAACAGTAAACGCATAAATATTTTATTCAAAACCACTCATGCAGCCCATGGTTTGCAGCTCGTTCTACGGAAGAAAGTTGCACGCTTGTAGCTGACCTGCAATGATCCCTTCCAGCCCAAAGCCATTCTATGATCAAACCAGAATATGCTAATTCTGATATATATATTTAATCCTCCTTCCACTTGCAGAAATACTCATGGATAACATTTCATAACCCACAAAAAAAAGAAAAAAAGTGTTCCACCTTAATACACCCATGATGACGAGGCTGCCTTTGAAGTCTGCCATTATGCATTTCTCTTTCAAGTATGGTTAGCGATAATCTGTTCTTACTTTTCACATCAGCTGCTGTACTAGGTTGCTATCAGCCCTTGGAAGATGAACTGTAACTCAGAATTAGGATGCCTGAGAGGAGGTTTAGGCCACCAAATTGCAGCACGCTCTTTGAAAGTATTCTGCTTCCTGACAAAACAAAAATTTTAAAAAGTGCTAACTTTCACTGTATGCATTCAATCTGATCTGCACATGAATTCAGACTTCTGTTTGAAATCCAAATCCACTTTAAAAAGGGGAAATATGAACTGTACATCCTTCCCTGCACTATGTCACGTATTCGTGCCTTCCCATCCCCTCCCTACCAGATTAGGGTGGCACTACTGATTGCATAGTGACAGCCATGCAGTGGCTGGGAACCCATAGCACAGCACCCACGGAGCAGCTGACAGCCCTCCCGTACTGCCCTCCCTGCTCACCTGGTTTGCACGAGTGGCTCACAAATCCCCATCTCTATGATCAAAGGGATCATGGGATGCCAAGCGTTTCTCCCTGCTTTGTAAGCCCTCCTCCTCTCTACTTGGGGAATTCAATAGTTTTAAGGAGTGGTAAATGATCCCCAGGGTTCCCAAAACAGGGTTCCCAAAACAAATAAAAGTAATGCTTATCCAGGGTGGTTTCTTTCCAGCAGGGTGGTTCTGTATTATTACTCAGTGCTCAGTCTTATAAACGCTTACACCGGTCCCATCTCTCCTCCCTCTCACACATTGCAACAACTGCATGACCAAAGTGTGGAAAGACGCCCACTTTTCCTCTACAGGGGCATATAATCAAAGGTGCCCTTCCCATTTCAAGCACTTTGGAGTACTCCTTTTGACAACGGGCATCTGGACTTTACTGAATAAATCTTAGCAATTTAATAGAACTTATAAAAATATACAAATACTTGCACAAATGTAAGAATTGCTCACAATGCTTTTCCCCAGTCAGAAATGAGTTTTAAGCGTGTTGTTTAATCTCTAGTGTAGAGGAGGCAGGAAGGAAGAAGGAACATCACTTCTTGGAATAAGAATGCAATTAAAATACATAAGGAAGCTGCTAATTTATCCAAACCCTCACCTCGGTTCAGAGGCTGCTTTCCAAAGAATCATTTCATAAGAGGTTATTCTGGAAAAAATCACTAAGACTCAAAAGCAAGCTGCAGGTTTTCTTGACATTAGCTTGCTCAGCTAACAAGCTAACATTCCCTTTCAATTAATTCCCTAATTTGCCCAGGCAGTTAGCAGATATATACATCTTCATATTACCTGAGACGCCTTTCAAATTATTCCTGGGTATTTATGCTATTTAAGTCCCTGTGAGCCAGCCACCTGACGTTGTTTTTAACCACTTGTTGTCCTTTCATCTAAGTTTAACTATAAGCAGGTTAAAAAAAAAAAAAAAAAGACGTGCCCAACCTCCCGCTTGCATCCACACTGTTCTGAGGCTAGCGAGGGCAGCGATGAATTACCCTCAGCTCTAGGCTGGTATCTTTATATAAGAAATAATGTCAGGCTGCATTTATATCCATCACCGGCCTGACTACTGAACAGGAGGGCACCGTGAGCCAGCTGGTAGGCAGTGCCGGCTCCCAGGAGCCCGTAACAGGCATTGCAAAGGGCCAGGGAGGAAGGCTCAAGGAAAGCACATGCAGCAAACCCACTCATTGCAGGTGAGGGGGAGAGATTGGCCAACTAGAGAGGAGAAAAATGAAGAGAAGAGATGAAGGGACCAGGGGGAATGCAGAAAGGAGTGGAGGTGATGAGATGCGATGAAGAGCCGAGCAGCCCAGGGAAGAAGGGAGCCCAGTCCGAGCTGTAGGACCACCGCAGCGTGCCCAGTGATGCCCCCATGGTTTCTATGCCTATGTGGTTGACCCAAAACACATTAATTTGGTGATGAAGTAATGTTGCATCTGCCTCATAAGGACTGTTCCATCACAGTCCTGAGATTCCTCTCAACTTTCTTGCTATGGACCGACTGTTTACTCCAACATTAAATCCTCCCTAGCAAGTTTAAAACAAACACAGCTGCCCCTGAAGGGCTAGGTGATTTATGTCAATTAGAAACCTTGGAAATACATTTTAAAAGCAGGCAGGATCCCACAGACGCCTAGCAGCCCTCCTGCCTCTCAGCTGTGCTCCAATTTTAGCTATGAAGCAAATGCTCAAAGCTGCAGTCACCCATAGGAAGCCTAACCCACACGCTGCCCATCGAGAGACAAAAAAAATATGAAAAAAGTCAACATCCCAGGAGCATAACCAGCAGGTTTTGCCAGTTGTATGTATCATCCACAACGACGATGCCACAGCATAAACTAACCATGCAGGAAGGTACTTATTCAAAAGCTTCAAAAGTCAGTACAGGCTTCAGTTTTTGTAGGAAGTGTTTTGATCATCACTTCCCTCTCCGCCTAAGCATCCTGAGCGCAGCGTACAACTAGCATTACGTTTAGCCCAGATCCCTTCGTACAAGTCTTAATAAATGTAAACCGTACACAGAAAACTCCCTGGTTTGTGCCTTCACTTTTCAGAATCGTTTTTCTCTGAGGGAAGCCGGAGGTTTGAGGAGGTACAAAACCAGAGCGCAGCAGTCGGAACAGGAACTTCTTACACATCTTTATCAACTCACATCTTCTAGGAATGGATGTATAATACACTGCAATTTAGGTTTTACTACTGGCAAACTAATGTGCCTCAACCTGAAAACAGTCTCTCTCTTGTTTGTACAGTACATTGAGTTCATTATGTCAATTAAAATAATCCAGTCCTGTCAAGAACCTCCAAGTGCTCCTGAGCACACTAAACCCATGGTTTTGGTACAAGCTCTCAATTGTCATGGGCCAAGCTATTGACTGCTTACAGATGCAACATAGGAAAGTCTATCTCCTGCTAGTGGTAAAGGAGCAATAGGAATAGGCCATCCAAAAACAAGGCTTAAGATGTTAAATATATTGGGACTATCTGTTGGGATCCCAAGATTCAGTGGGGTTTTAAGAACGTTCTCCTGAGTAATCACCTTCTCTGGCTGGGAAAGAAAGAGACCTCTCAATATGGAGAAACCCCCTCTCACTCGCTTTTAACAAAGGATACACCGAGTACCCCCAGAAAGAAAAACCCAAACCCAAGAACAAATAGCAGCAACTTATCTTCAGAGGTCTACAGATTTTCTTGGGCATCACAGTATCTCAAGGAGATTTTAATCTTTCTTCCCTTTGTCTGCTTGCCCAGCTTTCATTTTCCTTCCCATCCTGCACTATATTTCACCCTTTTATAACAGTGCACAAGGCTGGCATCCCGTCTGCTCCAGCCTGCTCTACTTGCTGGATGAAGCCACATGGCAAACAGAGCAGCTGCCTATGGGTTTAGATGAAAAGTAGCCCCAGCTTGTCCTCCGACCATACCCATTTTCCTTTCCTGTGCACAGAAACCCATCAATCATCCTGGGATAATGTGGTTTTGCTTTCAAAGTGTGCATTTGCTTCAGGGTTTGGGGTACCATCCCTCAAAGGAGGTTTTGCAGCAATGTTTTCCACAAGCCTTGCTACCATTTGAAAAAGAAATGTTCTCCTGCCCATAGGCTTTCTTACCTTTTGCTGTGTAAGTAAATTCTTAAACACAAGGATAAACAGACACTGCAGGTACGTGAGCTGCTATACCAGGCAGCGCAGGAGATATTACCCTCAGATGAATACTTTGATAAAACCAAATTGGTCTGCCCATTACAAGGATACACGTTTTGAATTACAAATTAAAACAGACAGCAAATGATCGATTTTTTTATATATATATGTATATAGAGAGAAGATATGATCAAGGTGGTCCAGAGCTCCATAAAGAATTGCTTTTCATGTAATTCTATATAGTCTCCTTTGCTCTCATTTACCCAAACCAAGCAAACAAAACAACAACAAGGACAGCTGAATTGAATTAGTGAGCATCCAAAAATATCCAGTCCATCTTTCTTATACACACAAAAGAATGTTGCTGGTTTGCCAAAGAAGCAGCAATATTTTTAATACTGCTACCCTCAAAGAAGCTGTCTCTTGGCGGTCTGAATTACAAACTACTGTCTTTGGCAGATAAAGCAAAGAATATATGACAGTGTACAAAACTAGCAACACAGGAGTCGGTCGGCAGCCATCTCTGTGCTGTCCCACATCATGAAGACCTAATGTTTTTACTGTTTTTAATTCAAACCAATGGGCTGTGAAGTCAACAGGATTTTTCCAGAGTAAAATCTCTGCACTTAGCCTTTTTTTGTTTGTTTTATTTAGAAGTTAACCTCTTATTAACTAGTCAGGAGACTCCTGCAGGATATTTTTACTTTCCAAAAGGCTGAGATGATTTTTTTTTTCCATGGGATTAGTGGTAGAGAAGAAAGCAGTGAAATTCTGTTATTAATAGAAGTGACTGGGGGGGAGGGAGTGAACCTACTCAGCTAACAATTTGGAAGCCATACACTGTTTACATACTTTTCTTACATCCATTATTGGTTTAACAGGAACATAGCTTTTCTCCACTGTGGTATTTTCATGCTGAGAAATGCAAGGGAAACAAAAAATCTGGAAGCACTTGAGTCATGTTGGAATCCAGATGTTAACATCAGAAGAAATGATCCTGTATGGTTTGGGGGTCCAGTGAAGACCTATTTGAAATGTTGGGCCTAGCCACTTCATTATAACAAAAATGGATCTGAGTCTCGAAAACCTTCAGGAATCCTAGCCATTGTGAACTCTTCTGTGAGCCAGAGCAGCGGGTGTTTAGGCTATATACGGAGTGTTTACAGAGCAAAAATCCTTTTTAGCAACTTCAAAGGGCACTAGACATCACTTAGAGGTGGTTTAAACTGGAGGAAATCCATGCGTGAAGAAGGGAGAACTTTGGCTGGCTACAGTCACGGGACTTCCCTCTTGCAGGAGGAGACTAAAATAGCACCACCTTGACAAGTAACTGCAATGCCGCACATTCGGAGATGCCTCCCCACAGATAACACACACAAACACAAATGAATTAAGAAAGAGCCTTTGTTGTTCCTGTACTCTGATCATTTCTGTTTTTAAATGCCTGGGCGGTGTTTGGAAACTATGGGCGAAAGGTAACTTGGTGGAGTGACAAATGGATTTGGACTTTGAGGTAGGGCAGGGCAGGGCATTAAATTAAAGCTGAGCGGTATCTTCCTGCTGTATGAATGGGCTTAGGCTTGGGGAGGGAAGAAAACAACTACATTGGCTTTTTTTTTTTTTTTTAACCAACCATTGCATCTTTCTTCTTGTTCTGTTGTTCTGCCCAAATGAACAATTAAAAACCAGACAGAAGCCATAAAAAGCGAGTTAGGTGCCTCAGCAGGAAAGGTAAAACAATGGCCAGTGCTCAGAAGCCTCCCCTCCAACAAATTAGCCACGTTTATAGTTTCGAAGGTCTCCTCAAGCCAATCCTGCTGGCAGGGCTGTTTGCCAAACCTGGGGAAGGAAGATCAAAGGAGACCAGTGCCTGAAGAGAGGGGAGCTCTCAGGGAGCTCTGAAATGTTGCCCCGTGCCTCAACAGAGACAGCTGGAGGACTGGGAGCACCAGGGCAGCAAAAGGGCACCAACATCACCTGATAAAAAGGCCTTGAGCAAGCCAGATCCATCTGAAATACCAGGATCCTTGGTAAGGGAGATGTATCTCGAGCTCCCTTTTTGCCCAGTTTAAATGCAAAAGATAATTTTACACTCTTAGACCCAGTGAATTAGTGGCAGGCTTTGGAAGGACTCACTTCAGACAGCTCAAATGAGACTCAAAGGGAAACTTCAGAGGTGATGACCCCATCAGACCTTCTGGGCCACCTGTAGCAGACCCTGGGGGCTGACACCCCAGTAAGCCCTGTTTTCAGAGATCCTGCCTTGGGGGATTATACAGACAGAGGAACCAAAACTCCACACCTTAACCAGTGAGAGCCTGTGAGGAAGACGGGATGCAGATGATTCAGGAAACAGTTTCCTTTTAAAAACAACAGGTCAAAGTGGGGAAGCTGGGGAGGGACCCTTTGTCAGGGTGTGTGCTAATAGGACAAGGGGGAGTGGTTTTACACTAAACAGGGCAGATTTAGATTAGATATTCAGAAGTTCTTTACTCAGAGGGCGGTGAGGCACTGGCACAGGTTACCCAGAGAAGCTGTGGATGCCCCATCCCTGGAGGTGTTCATGGGCAGGTTGGATGGGGCTTTGGGCAACCTGGTCTGGTGGGAGGTGTCCCTGCCCATGGCAGGGGGGTTGGAACTGGATGGTCTTTAGAGGTCTCTTCCAACCCAAACCTTTCTTTGACTCTAAGAAATAAATCTGCCTGCAATCGTGAGTCAGAGCCCTTAAAGTATAGGCCTCTAGTTTTGGAAAAGTGCCTTTCTGTGCTAAATGACTAAAGATATTAGCTTCATATATATATATATATATATATATATATATATATATATATATATATATATATATGCATATCACTAGTCAGTGCATAATTAATTATAATCAAACACATGCAATGCAGCTCTGGAAGGCTTCCATGTGAATCAAAATTGGAAAGGCTAAGGATACTTATTTAAGAAAGAAAATGAATAAAATTAAATCTCAACCAATACAGAGCAAGCACATTGACTTGGTCTGTAAAAATATGCGAACCAATAAAAGAAAATATATTCTGAAAAGAAAACACAGTGTGTAAGTGACTGACCCTGTCACCAAGGCCAGCATATCAGCACAACTCAGACAGAGACAGGACATGTAGTGGCTAGAAGAAAACCCTATACTATAACAGCAGAAATTGAACCAAGCACAAACCTAGTTAGGGGATTGGAACTTGCACACCTCTGAGGCTCTGGACAAGCTCTTTCTTCAAGCAGTAGTTGGAGTGGTACCACATCACCCCTTCCCACAACACTTGTTACCCTCACCCAATACAGCAGTGGTGAGGGGCATTCAGAAGCCCTTTTCCCCACAAGGTTATTCATTTTTCTGTCAAATAAATGATCTTCTACTGCAATTCGTTGTAAGCACTGTGGTTGAAGAGTCATCCAGGTCAGTTCAAACCACTCTTGGTGGCTGCAGACCTGGCACTGAAGGGAGGAGGACAGCTCTGGCATCCTGCTCTGCCAGCTCTGCTTGGCCACACCGATATCCTCTAGCAGCAAGGCTGCTTATGGAGAGGACACAGGGCTTTTACCTCGTGAGCACACCATTTCCTGCTGCATAATGCGGAGTATCACATTTTTTTATCTAAGTAAAAAAATACAGTGCTCTGTGAGACTAAACATAGGTGGACAACTGCACTGATATGGAGGGAAAATTCCTTTGTAAGTACTGCAGATATAGAAATTGTTGCTGTCCTATACATTTTCCAGTTTTGCCTTCTGTCCAAAGCCTGAGACCGTCTTTAGGACTGTCTTCATCACACACATTGGACAACTTAGCTGTTGCAGACTTGCAGCCCCTCCATACAAATTCAGGGAAGGCAGAAGTCAAGATTATTTTCACCTTAAATAGCGTATCCCATTCTCTGCTTTATCATGGGTATAAAAACGTGAAATATAAAATGGTCTCAAAAAGTCAATTGCACAGAGCTCCCCAAGCATAGCAGGGAAAAGGCTAATGTTAGAGAAGAATAATTTGTTTACTACATGTATTTGGTAAAGCTTCCCCAGCACTTGCATGCAGTACTTTTAAGGAGAGGATTACAAACAGAGTGTTTCTGCAGCACTTTGCCAGCTTCGGCTTCAGCCTGAATATTCAAACTTTAAAGCAGCCTGTTTGTGGCCAAGTTTGGTTCCATGTAAAAAAAAAAATAAATAATAAATAAATAAATAAATAGGAGAGAGAAAGAGATAATCACACAGACCAGCTTTGTGATGTGAACCTGAAACACAAGCAAACAGCCTGCTTGTTTTTCAATTGAAACACAGTAGAAGAGATGCAGGTCCTTGCTTAGCTGCGCTATTTGTTGCTGAAACCGACATGCTGGAGAGCATCTTTCCTAAAATTACGTAGCAACAGCGTGGAAACAGCTATCTCGGTGACCCAACTAACATCTCTTTATCAGCTGAGAAAAACAGGCACTTGTAGAATGCAATTAATCTTCTCCTGGGTGGAGAGCTAAAGCAGTGTGCTAGATCACACTCCACAAGTGCCCATTTTTCTCTATTGACTGTGAAGGAAGTCTGAATTTTTCACCTTCTACTGCATTTGTATTTTCACCAAGAAGCATTTCACTGATGGAGAGGGATAACAAAAAAAAAAAAAAAAAAAAAAAAAAAGGAAAGAAAGAAAAGATAAGCAAATCTGAAATTGGAACATTCCTGTAAAAGAACACATTAGATTGGCAAGATTGAGGAGACTCAAAATGAAAAAGCACAAATAGGCAGCAACAATGACAAAAGAGTAGCTTGACAGTTTATTGACTGAGAATGGCTTTCACATCAGGAACAAAAGAATAAACATCATTTTTTGAGTGCCAGATATGAAGCATGCACTAATATAAGTAACTACGCAGATGGCTGGCTCTAGAGCAGACCTTCCAGATAACTGTAGGGTAGCATAACAGTTGTGAACTATACAATGCCTTTTAAGTAATTTACATGCTTCTATTTCTGCATTCTGTACTCCACAGACAGAAAATTCAATTAATTTTCTCCCTGACTGTGTAATATTGGCATATCGTAATGCCAAATTTCAGCTTGCATGCCTCTCACCAGAAAGAAGTAGGCTCGCAACAAGGGAACAGGGACATCAGCAAGAGAATCAGGTAGGATAAGCTCTTTACATACAAAAACATTGTAAAATCAAATCTACTTATTTATCCATATTCAGGCAGAAAAGGATGGGGATAAAGAACCCTGACACGTAAACTCTGCCGACTATCCTAGGTTTAACATTCTCTAAAGCCTGTAGGACTGAAGTAAGAGCTGTAATTCTGAGGCGACACCAGAACTGCTGTCTGGATATGACTGCAACGCAGGTGAACACCATCTCCAAGTTGCTGAGGTTAAAGCTCAGTTGAATACAAGCTACAGCAGAGCAGTGGCAAATGCTCCCAGGCACATACCAGTGTGAGAGCTTGCTTACTCTATCCTGTATTTCAGGGCACCCACTTTTTTCTGGCATTACTGGGATTTGAACAAGGTTCCCTAATTTTTCAAAGCAGTTGGCAGCATCCAGCTCCTCAGATTGACCTGTGCACCCCTTGTGAACACAGGCATTGAACTTCCTTACGGCCTAACAGGCTTGAGGTGCTGCTCTCAGCCTTTCTTTTGCTATAATTCTGTCCCGTATCTTATGGCAACATTTCTACTTCATGTAAATGCATGTAGCCAGAGCCTGGTGAGGAAGAGGGAAGGAGGGAATTTCACACATCACTAAGAATAACACGAATGCCGTGGCAACACTCAAAAATGGGAGGAGAATATTTAGAAGCGTGACAAAGGGACTGGCTACAGCTGGACGAAAGAGTTAAGAAAAGCAAATTGTGGTTTTGCATGATATGCAATTGGTCAGTTCGACACATGGAAGGACAGTGCTTTATAACAGAAAAAAAAAAATATATATATATATATATATAAAAGCAGGAACGGTACGGAAGTAGGAATAAGATGAACAAGAATTCATTTGGGCATTTCAAAACAGTAATATTTCTGCTGGGTAGGGCATGACTAAGTGCAACTTTCTAGAAGCTATGCTGGCTGACAGCCACAAATGAAAACTATTTTTTGTATTTAGGACAGCAAAGAGATTGCAATTGTCTTCCATTTGAAGATGCTACATGCCATTTCATGTAGTATGCCATAAGAGAAGCAAGGCTTACAAGGTGATAAAATCAGTTTTGTCTATCCAAATTACATCATTAGAGGAGTAAGAAGCCACAGAGCTCTAAACCTTCCCTGAGGGGTGTGACTTTGGTGGAACCTGAACTCAAAATCTTATCCACGGTCCTCCAGGCATTTGCTCTGCATAAAGATCTTTAGATGATGGTCACCGCCAGTGCTGTTACTATAGCTTCTACAGGCACTGTTCTCTATCCAGGGTGCTCACGCATTCTCTTCCAATATACAGCACCTTGGAAAGTCAGTAATTCTTTTGACAGAGGCCACCACAGGTTAGAGGATAAGCAAGACTTCCACTGGATTTCCATGAGGTCCCACCTTTCTTTGCATTACTCAAAACTTTACCTTCTTACAAAGTGCCATCAAGTGGCATATAGTCCTTTTAATGAAGAGCAAAACACACTGATGGCCCGTGACTGAGACTAATTCACTTCCAGAGTTAGCTGCACTTAATTTTAATATAAACCATTTTGCAGCAAGACTCAAGGGACTGAAATCGCACAGAAGGAAAGTTTTCCTTTTACAGCTTGCTGCTGCTTTTTGGCAGTTCTGAACAAAGAGCCATCTTTAAACAGAGGAGCTCTGAGAGCATCTTTAAGCAGGCTCTTTCATTCCTGTTCTGAACCTGAACAATAGGAAGCACGATAAAAGCAACTTCTAGTCACAATAAATACATTGTTCCTGTTTAATTAGTGTTTTGCCAATACAATTGGTGGGTAAGAGGTCAGGGGAACTGAAAATTGTATACTATACAGATCATGCTGTCAGGTAGCACATTAAAAATATTAAAAATGTTTTCCATGACTGTTCCACAACACACCCGGAGATTGGACTAGCAGAATAGCACGTGCACCAACCAATTCTTTATAAGTGGGAAGCTGAACCCTGTAATCTCTTTATCATCCTGTCACTGAGTTAATGGTCATTACCATGAACAGATTCTTATTTTATCAAGCAAGCCAAGGCATCACTGGTGCTTTTCATATGATAATAATGATGTTTTACACCACAATTAAACAAGCACAATTTTTTCAGCTTTACCACAAGCTTAGCTGCAACCTTGCAACTTGCAACCACCACCTTAAAAGTCTTATCACAGACGCTCATGCAGCACACTATTCTGTTTATGACCAAACCTCTCTTTCTCTCTCTCTCTCATTCCCTCTCCTCCAAATACAATACAAAAAGATTAGAGGTGGAAACAATAGAGGAAAGTCTCAGCTGTGAAAAAACCTTTCCTACATAACGCAACAACCATCCAGAGCAGAGGCACGGAGCTTAACAAAGAGCTTAACATGTGTTTTCATTCAAGATTACCAAAATTCCAACGAATGCTGCTTTTCTTTATCAGCACTAAAAATATTCTAACAAACATCCTCATGTCAACAGTTAAATATTTTCAAAACAAAATTTCCCATTGAGCTTTGTTTGTTATCAGCGAGAAGTAGTTTTGCAATATGTTGTTTGCAACTCCTCTCCCCCCAAACAGCAATCACTACCATTGCTAATTTCTTCAATTTCTGGAAATATTTTATTTCTCCAAACAAGCACGGAAATCAGTTTTCATCCAAGTATGTGACAAACTCAAGAGTTAGATTTAAAGTGCTGTTTTGCTTTAAGATATCCATGTGCATCTGAATTGGGTGGTAGTGGTGGTTTTGTTTTGTTTTCAAAGGATGATTCTAAACTTATCACCACATAAAAAAATAAATCAAGAACTGGACTGCAGCTAAGTGTGAGCACATGTACAACAGGACAGAGCCTGTGCAGTACAGTGTTGATCTTGGACCCTAGAAGGAATTTTAGTAATGTTCAGTGATCTTCAGAGGCGACTCCCCCAACCCCGTGATTTTCTGTGTTATCTCGGGACACCTCACGTACAGCAAAATGAAAAAAAAGAAATAGCTGAGTCTCTCAAGTCCACTTCTGCAATACCTTCCAGATAAGAGCTGCTGTTCCCCTTTTTTTAAACTGGCAAAATCTAAAGAAGTGGGGGATGGGTCAGAGAGTACAGGGAAGAAACAGCTTCCCTCAGAGAACGATGCCAAGCTCAAGTTCACTGCACTGTAGTGCTCTCCCAGGACAGAAAACCCATTCACTACCTAAATCCATTAAATATGGGAGCTGATGAGAGCACTGGAAAAAAAATAGGCTGTGACTGCTGCCAACAGTCCCTGTGTGCCTTGGTGTCTCCTCCTGAGGTGGGCACACCGAAGGGGTGGTCACAGACTGTGGGCTACCCGTTGTCGGTCTACATGAACATGGCTGCCACATCCGCTCCGGGCCAAAACCAAACCTGCGATCAAGGGGGAAGGGCTCTTTGGTTCGGAGCCATTTTCCACAGTCATCCTTCTTTCCAAAACCGCTTTTAATTGGTATGAAATGAGGCATTGCCAGCCGGCAAGACGCAACATTAATATCCCGTATGGTAATCTACGTATAAAAGGAGAAGTTGAAGTCCAGATTTTAAAGTATGATTAATGATCTCTGTGTGCACAGTTTCAGTTACTCTCAAGAAATGCTGAGTTCAGCTTCTGGAGGAAATAAAATAAATAAATAAATAAATACGTCTCCTTTAACAACTCTTAAGCTAAACCAGCTTTGGGTTGAGGTACCCAAATCCCTGGCTGTTCTGGGATGGTTGCCATGAGGCCCTCTGGAGAACCACCTTGGGAAATGAATTAACCCACAATACATCACATATTAAAAAGTAAAACCCCATAGTCCTTGCTGCAGATTGCTCTATGGTCTTTGCTCAGCCAGCATCTATGGGTGGGGTAAGTATACATTTATAGAAGGGGGGGGGGAAGTAAAAAAAAAAAAGAAAAAAAAAGTCTTTCCTGAGGGAAGGAGATGGGTGAGTTTCCATGAGGTAAGCAAGGGTGTGAACTCGCTCTGGAGCCAGAGGCAAGCTACAACTGCCCTTGTGTGTACTCTTCCCCTACAGTAAACACGAGGTATCCGACCGGGATGGCGGGTACCATCGGCCAGCTGCTGCACCTCGACTCCTGCCTTCACCTACCCCGACAGCTCGGAGCCTGCGTTTACACCCAAAACACAGACACGGCCCGGGCCTCGCCAGCTAACGAGTGTTCTTCGGTGTTGTGCCTTGCCCCAGCAGGCCCTTCCGCAGGACAAGAGGCCAGCTGCCCAGGCATGGACGGCGTGTGGGAGCTGATTTGCCCTCGGTGGCTGTCAGGAACGGGGTCCATTGCTTACATACCAGCCAAACCTTGTTCACTTCAAGCCATGGCAGCTGCAGTTTGGTCTGAAATGCGGCCCAAACCTCTGCTTCCCAAATCTGAGACCATCAGCTGCTCCTTAGTGAGCCATCAACCAGGCCCCCAGCTGGATCATCCAAGCTGGCTACTACCCTGTTTGAACACGTCCAACAAGGTAGCTGCCTGCCAAGAACTGTTCAGTGGTACCCAAGTGTCCACTTGGGCACAGGGCTAACCTCCACTGAAGGGCTAGGGGACCTGAGAGAGCTGATAAGCACCTTGGCTGAGCACGTAGAAGGGACAGAGGTAAAGACCAGGTCCTTTTCCATAAAAAGCCAATGGAAAGACTGGCTGAAAAGATCATATAGACAGCTTTATGAATCTCTGTTCAAAGGCTATCCTGCTGAAAGTGGATTTATGGGAACATCTGACAGCTAAGAACAGATGTTTGAGCCCACTGTGCTTCAAGTCTCCCCTTTACTGACACCTAATATGCCCCCCAAATTGAATTCTCTATGTGGGGGCCTTATGGGATAGGTACCCTGGTTCAGCCTCTTGTGGAGATATTCCTACACAAAAGATACTGACAGCAAGAAGCAAACAGGTCACCTCCTCTGTCCTGACACTGCTTAAGTGCCAGACAACAGTAAAAAGAGATGCTTCTTCTGTCTTAATATTTAACCGCTTTTAGACCTTTGATGTGTTTATGGCTCAGCCTAAGACGCCTGACAGGAATCAGTCTGTGCACTATGTGCAGGAGACCTACTCAGCACAACCTAATTTTACACGTGACACAAAACACAGCCGCCTATCCATACCCACACAAGATACATATTCAGAATAATAATAATAAAAAGCAATAGTTCATGTGCTTTATGCTAACCAAAGAAGCAAATCAAATGACACTGGCAAGCTATGCTCTTCAGTTCTATTAAGAGTTTCCATGCAGCAAATGTCTTAGGTGCCTACTGAATTCTTTCTTCTACAGTATTCTGTTAAATTCTTACTTTGAAAATAAAGAAAATAGTAATATTACACTAGCTGTTTCGTGGCACTCCTCAAGAACCTTCATCACAGCTACAATACCTATAGTGCAGTTATCCACCAAAGAGAAACCTAATTCTCTGGAATTACTACTGCAGCCTTAAAGTGCCTATGCTGCCAAAGCAGTCAGGAAGCTAATAGATTTGTTTATGGACTAGACAAAGCTTAATTAAATGAGGCAGCTCTGAAGAACAGTAAATCTTCTCTCCTCCTGCCTTTCCCTCCCCCTTCTTTTTCCTAGAGTATCTTTCTCCTAGTGGCTTTCCTCTTCCTAATAATCCCATCACAAATGACAGATATGTTATCAGTCATCACTGGGATTTGACACATTCTTAATACCTGTCATGACAGCTCTGAAGTCTGCATGCTACCCCATTGTATTCCAAGGCATTTGCAGGAGGTAATGGACACATCAAATCTCAGTCAACGGCTCTGCTTTATTGGACTGCTGTTTGCCATACAGAAGCAGATGCTTAAAAAAAGCTAATCTGTGATTATTCAAAATTACATGCTGAATAAGTAAATATAAAACATTACAAATAGCTTTTGTACTCTCTATGCCTACCTTCATCTCAAGATAGCTTGGCCACATTGTAGAATTTATTATCATATATTTATTGATTAGAATGCTTTTATATATATAAAAAAGGTATTTGTATTGGTAACAGTGAAAAATGTTAACAAATAAAGGTCTTTATTGAAAGGATTAAAGAATTATGCTGGTAACATGGGAATATATTGCTGTGCCTATGCAGTCTCTGGTTCCTCAGCCTTCTGCTTTTTATTTGAGTGGAGAACCTGATGCAAAAGCAAGCTGCAAGTCAAGGCTAGAAGCAGAGTTAACGTCATAGACAAATATATGAATTTACATGAAAACAATGGGTTTGTGAAGTGTGTCATTTGAAGTAGCTGTCGATATTATAAAGTCCTTACGAGTCCATTCCTAATGTCATCTGATTTTTATGGACCTCTTAATACAGGTAGCTTTTTTTTCTTTAATTTGTTGTTGTTGTTGTTTAAGCCCCCAAAAGAGCCATGATGGATACGGCACTCCACAGAACAAAGTCAATATTCTAAACAGATATATTTTTTTATTTTTTTAATTTTTTTTTTCTGACTCTGGTCATTTGTGTGCCATACTGTTTAGGCACAAAAATAAAATAACTTCTTCCTGTGACATTTATTTGGAGACAAACTTAAAGACTTTCTCATTTTAGCTGAGCTGCTGTAAAACATCATATAGCCAGTCCCTGCCAGCAGCATATATAAACTGCAAGACAGCAGCATGCCTTGTCATTAGTAAATGCAATAGCTTATTGTTCTCGATGCATTTACAGTTTTGCACAAAAGCAGGGGAAAAAAACTGCAACAAAAACAAAAACCCACACAGACTAGAGACAATGCTGCCCTGTGCACACAAGTAACTTAAGGCCCTTTCAGCGAGGCAATAAAGCTAAAGCAGAGCTGCGAGTAGCATGCTGGAGTCAAAAGGAAGTGTCCCGCTGACATCAATGAGCTTTGGAGGTTTGGAGTCAGTAAGACAGGCAGAACATGTTCAGCAACCTAAATGACTGCACATCCTTTGGACACAATTGTTAACCAATACTAGGGGTATCAAAAGATTTTCATTTTCAAGGAATTGATGAGCAAATTGTTTTTTGTTGTAGTTTTTTTTTGTTTGGTTGTTTTCTCTTTTGTTTACAAACAGCACAATTGAGAACCACAAGAGTAGGTCTTCCACCTGAAAGCACTGGGGAGCAAACTGATGGCATCTGGGGACTGTGGGGGCTCATTCTCAGGACATGCCTTGACAGCACTGTAACTCCTGGTCAAAGGATCTCAAACCCTGTAATAATGGCATGGGTCAAGTATAAACTCACCCTGCCAGTCGAAGTACTTACAGGAAAGCTGAAAGGCTAAACTTGTATCAGCAGGCTTCCTACCAGATCAGATATTGCTTGTTCTTGAGCAGCCAACATAAAAACGTGCCACCAACACTGCTGGTATCACATCTCCTGATCACAACCTGGTGCCAGGGCCTGCTCCAGATCCCATTTGCGCTGCTGGCTGATGCTGGGCTGCACTTGCCCATGGAAGCAGGCCCCATCGAGAAGTCTTCCCAGGAAATATTGCGAGCTGGCTGCACTCCAAGGAGCATTACAGCTTCTCCTGCTGTCTGCACGTCCAGTTATTCCTTTCATATCCACCCTCAGCTGTAAGCAAATCAACGTGCCAATCCCTTGGGACACATGGCTTAGCTTATACTTAAGATTTGCCATTCGGGTTTGTGCTTTGGACATTGATTTCTATTGTCTCAGCTATCACTCAACAAAAGGGCATTTAATTGCTGTCTCATTTAGTCCAGGGGGAGGGGGCGAACAACTTTTACCAGCCCTCTGATTGATGGCAGCCATTAGCACCTTCCAGCACAAAGCGGACTTATTAGAGGCCCCATTTACATGTGAAGTTCATTGCCACACAAGTGAAGCAGAGCTGCAGCTACGCTGGCTTTAACAACTTGAGAGACAAAATCTTCACATGAAATGAGTCTGCAAAAACGCTTATGCTAGCCGCCGATTTAAAGGGAAAACTTGGAAGATAATGAAGTTTGAGGAAAGCTTCTGGAGTGAAATAAAAAAAAAAGGGAGAGAAAGAAAATTTAGGAGAAAAGCTTACCCAGTTTTTGTTTCTCTTTTTAAGCACTACCATGTAGTTGCTTAAAGGGTTGTAAACCAGCAACCAACCTGATTTATACGTATTTACACAAGATAACTCCAGGAAGCACTTCATATCCCCCATGCATCAAAGTTTATAATTGCATACCATGAAAGGCACTGCTGAAGAATTCCATAAACTATTTTGCCCCCTTATGTAAGCATTTTCTATTTTCTTTGTGATGGAGGAATGAACAAAATTAATATCCACATTTAATATCCTACATGTTCTGTAGAGCAATGAGCCACATACTCTGGTGTTCTAACCAAACTGCTGACCGTGTATTTTTAGTACTCGGCTCATTTTATTAAAAAGCACAAGGATGCTAATTTTCCTTTCAAAGGAACAGACCTCAAGAAACAACTAGATCAGTGAAGTCTTCTTGAAAAGGAAATACTACCTTTAATCAGCACAGTTTTGAGCAACTCGCTGTAATTTCAGTAGGAGTCTAATGCAGACTTTGAAAGTTTTAATAACACAAGTTATCAAAACGTTTAATCAATGCAAAATCTAAGACCAAACCTATTTTGAACATCAACATTCCCAGTCCAACGCACAAACACGCCGCAGCACCACGAATTATCAGACACACCTCGGTGCATTTTTTGAAGAATTTACCATCCAGGAGGCGGATCACTGAAGGCTGACTGCACAGGGAGACGACGCAGAGACAAACACGCGAGCACTTGTGGTGTCTCAGTTGTGGGAGCGCTAATCCCAGTCTGGCACGGAGGCTTTCTGCAACCATGCTAGCTATACCCGCAAAAAAGCGCTTCTGGCTAGTCTCAGAAGATATCCTGTGTTATTCATGTAATTGATTTAAGATTCCATAGTGAAATTACAAAAACTACTCTGCTATTACTCCCTTTCAGCAAGTCCACCCTTATGTTCGCATCCTCCGCAGGACATTCCTTCGTGATACTCATCTTCCCCCATGCATATTTCTAAATAAGCTTAAATATAGTAGCTGTTTTCGTGCTTTTTTCTGCATTTTGAAAAATCATGGTCTTAGGTATCTAAATGAATGTGCGTAGGAGGGAATGTACTTTTTTTGTTTTAAAACAGCTGTCTTCATTGTTATTCATTCTGCAGCTCACATGCATGTAAAACTATATTTTGATCCCTCCCCTTCCCAGTAGTTTTCAAGGGGAAGTAAAAACTTAATACACAGAAGCTGAGTGTAAAAAACAGCAACAAAGAAAAACCTCCCAAACTGGCATGCAGCCAGTTACTAGCTAAATGCTATTATACACTTGGTTTTCTTAACTTGGTTCCTTGTAAATTTTATTTTCCTCTCCCATTGTTTCATTTCTCTTCAGTGTCATACAGGAGACATGCATTTCTCTTTCTGGAAAGGCTGAGTGCTATCTTCCAAAAAGCACAGTCTATGGATAATTATTACCAGCAGTAAAAGGCTGAGATTTAAGCTGCAGAGGTAATTCCAGAGAAATTCTTCGCATTTCCCTCCAAACTCACACCAGACTGGAACGAGCACTCCAGACAGTGCCACTTCCAGGAACGTCGCCAGCACCAAGCAAGATGTCTAAATGGTTTTAAACTGATTTACGGCTAAAGAACAGACCAAGAGCCATGGTTGAGCAACCCCTCTGTCAATCTTAACTCCAGGTCTCTTTGGATGCTCAATTAAAGAAAATTCTTAGCTGGAGGAAGGGGTTTTACAAGCCAATTTCTGAGAATCCTGTCAAGACAACACGTGCTAATCAAGGTGAACAGGTCCTGGAAAAGATCTGGATCGAATCTCTCTGATTGTCCTCAGAGATGCAGTCAGACCTGAACACCTTCGACATTCAGTTCAATCACACATCTGCTCAGCATCCCAGTGGGAGTCTCAGAACCTAAGTGCAAAATTAGGGCAAGCACTAGCACGGCAGTCAGCTGGAGCATCTTGCTGGCGGAGGCACAAACCTGCTCTCCTAACAGGCACACCAGCTATAAATAGGTTTATGAATACAGAACCTCTGCCAAGCTGCTCTTTCTTTCTTTTCTTTTCTTTTTTTTTTTTTTTTTTTTTTTCTTCACTAATTTTAATGCCTCTTGCAAGATTGGCTCCTAGAAGTTTTATCTCCATTAGTAGTAATAAACATTTATTATATGCTCCAGCAACATTTGAAAGTTTTGATGAATAGCTAGAAATTTATCGAGAAAATAGAATGATAGTATCCCATTTTAAAATACAAATAGATCAAACAAACAAACAAAAAAAAGCAAGCTTACCTAAAAACAAAAATATCACATGAGAATCGTGTGCACACCACAGCTTGGGAGAGAAGAGCTGACTTCTGCTGGAACTTCGGGATGAGACGAGGTGGTGTCAGGGTTTAATCTTTCTCAGCTGTGCTCCAGAGGGTACCAGGTAAGCCGCAAAGTTGTGCCCAGAGCTTATCCCCCTCTGTCTTCTCACCTGGAACAACAGAACATGTCAGAAACCTCAGCACCGTAGTGAGGCATGTTTCGGCTTCAAGACACAGTGATGGGTGTTCATGTTGTCTGCTAGAGATTCAGTACAGCCTTATGAAAGGGGAAACCCATTAAAGCTGCCATCGTCAACAAGCGTGGTTCTTTGCCTTTTTCAAGTGCAGGTGCCCTCTCAACTTAAGACATCTTGGGGCAATGCAAAGCCTTAGGAAGCTATTTACAAAGCATCCTTACTCTGCCTTCGAAGGGCCACTTTGTAGAAGATAATGATAGGCCCATAAGAAACCTATTCAAGCCTCACCTGTGGCAAGAAGACTTTATGGTAACAATTTGACTGTGAGCTGCCAATGCTTGGCTGACCAAATAAACCAGTGCTACTTTCAAATGGAGACATTAACCAAAGACCTAAATTACATTGTACTTTTATCTGCTATCACTCTCTTGCAGCCCCCTTCTTCCCTTTTCCCTTCCAACCCTTAGATAGTTCACCACCCATTTATAAGGATGGATGCCTAAATTAAGCTCTTTATTAAGGCCCAAAGCAATGTCACCTTGCAGTTTCCCTTCACTTCAGAAATTAACTTCTAGGAGCATATTCTTGAAAAGACTACACCTGTACTTATTTCAACTTTCTGGGGAATAATTGAGTATGGAAAGTAAGATTTAGCCTGATGAAATTTTTATTTCCATCTAAAAATAAAATGGAATGGATAGTAAAGATTTTTTTCCCCAGCCTTCCTCCTTTATTTTCTTCTGAAAGGTGAAGACAAAAGAGACATATTACAATTCAATTTTTTCCCTATCAGAAATTCCAAGAAACTCACCATCATCTACTTAAGTTTTGAGCTATGTAGAGCAGACTGCTAAATACTTTATATGTTCTGAGCAACCTGACCTCACTGGCCCTGCTCTGAGCAGGGTGTTGGACTAGATGACCTCCAGTGCTCCTTTCCGACTTAAGTTATCCTGTGATTTTTTCCAGCATGAACAAAGACCAGTTTGTACCTCTCAGAAATTCAAGCAAAACTTCTTTTTTTATTTTTTTTAATATAATATATGTATATTTACAGCCTTTTTTAAGCTATATGCATCTTCTCTGACATGGGAGTCTTTCAATAGTCCAACTCTACGAGAGCTTTACATGTGAAAACTCTTAAGAAAGTATTTTTTGAATCTTAAATTAGCAGAAGTTATCTTCTCATGTGCCGTAAACTCAAATGATTTAACACATTTAGGGAAAATTAGCATAGTAAGAAAACTAAGAACATATTCTGTGTTCTCACTTAGGCAATAATGAGGAAGAGCTTGAGGGGAAAAAGTGGTAGTATTGACTGTAGAAGAAGAACTGCCAAGTTCACAGTAATATGTTTTCTATCTGCGATTCTGAAATCAGGACGCCGTTTTTAAAATCAGACTGAGCCCCAGTGTGATCTTCAGCTGTCACTGCTGCTTACAGCAGAGCAGCAGGATCCCTAGCAGGCTGCACACCCCTCTCCCTGCCAGCACGGTCCTCCCGTAACACCTTCTCCCTCTGCCACGGCACTGGGGCATGCAAAGCCTGCATCTCTCGCACCTCTGGCCAGCTCCACCATGTGCATGAGCTGAACCATGTAACTGGTTGGCAGAGTCCTGAGCAGTTAAAAGATGACTTTTCAAAGAGACCTGCACAAGGCAATGAAAAAAAGTTCCACTTCTCCATGTACTGGCTCTCATTAGAGAGGAATAAAGACATAATTTAATAGATGGGATATCCAGGGAACAAAGTGCAAGAATTCCAGTCCAAAGACATCATAAAGACAAAACATTCAAATACAAAATAAACATGCTTCTTCCACCACTATGGTGAAGGAATGCCATGGGATTAGAAAGTTCTCCTCAAGTCCAACAACAAAGCCTAATTCGTACTGCT
The DNA here is from genome assembly GCF_964211825.1 of Aythya ferina. Taxonomy (NCBI): domain Eukaryota; kingdom Metazoa; phylum Chordata; class Aves; order Anseriformes; family Anatidae; genus Aythya; species Aythya ferina. The sequence continues at coordinate 185,607,486 of NC_140296.1, read as the reverse complement.
TTTCAAAGCTTAACACTCCTGTTATCTCTCCTCTCCAAGAACTGCAGATACTTTCCTAATCACAGCATTGGGCACGTTGGCCATCCAACTCTGTCACTGCTACTGCTGCTAGGGACCACCAAGGCAAGGAAGGGCTAATTCCCTTAGCACACCACTAGCATGGGACTGCCCAGGAAGGGGATACACATCCTCCTTCATTTTTTCAAGAGTCACAGGCACAGTACAGCACATTTTCAACTTTATTCTAATAAAATGATTTCAAATAAATTAACACCATTACCTGAGCCTTAGCCTCAAACAGAATCTGAAGAGAACTGTTCTTAGAAATGGAGGACTTTTCCTTCAACATCCTCCTCACTGTTCACTTTGAAGCTCAGTATATTAAGTAGGGGTGGTTGAGACGTGAAGTCAAATTTAAGAATTCTTAAATCCCTGCCAGCTGAGAACAGCTGCACAGGACACACAGCTGGCATGCACGTCTGCTGCAAGGACACGGTTCTGCAGATTACTGGGTTCCTACTAACACGGAGTGAATGACAGTGCATGGGAAAGAAACCAGCTCACAAGCTGGCCCCCAGCAGCAGAGAGGAAGCTTTGTTCACCCCTCTGGGAAGAGGACAGGCCAGGCTGCTCACATCCCTCCAGGCTCACCCAGAAGAGTACAACATGATTATTTTTTGCTACCACTGCCATTTTTCAAGTAAATTTGGGTGAATAAGCACTGTTGTATCTACAATCCACTCTCACCCATCCAGTCTTTTTTATGTTAATGATACAAAGATGCAACAAAACCTGCCGGTGGTTGCAGCCTGTCCTAATGCAAGTCCTGCCTAGTGTTCCAGCTGGCTAGATGAAGGTCACTGACACAGCTAACACCTCGAACATTTTATAATCAATTGCCAGCATTTACAGAGGAGAAAATACCGCTAGCACTGAGAACACTTGGAAAGAAAAAAACTCGTTTCAATTAATCTTAAGCTTGCTCTCTCTGATAGCCAAAACATGCGACAACGATGCAACCTAGCAAGCCAAATATTAGTGAGATTGGTTTCTGGCATCCAATGCCATATTCTGTTTGTATATAAACAATTGCAGTTTATCCGCCTCTTTAAAATAACTGCAACATGAATCATCGTAAGGACAGCAGCAGAGAAACAGTCAAATCCTTGTAGTTGGAGGAAAACATTGAATTCTCAAAGCAACTGACTACGAATATCAGACCAGCCAGCCCTGAACACCTACGAGAGAAATCTCGGACTTTGTGTGGCTGCTCTTGGAAGAGATGCTGACCTTTACGTAGCCCTTTGGTGCTAGTAAAGTATGACGAAGCTCTTCCTGTACATCGCACATCCATCCTGTGCCTGCTTTCATCTCGAGGACAGGAACAGGGATTGCTGCCCTTTAAACTACTCTTGATTTTTAGCCAGATGTTATATTCCACCATGACAACTGAGGATGGAGGACGAGGGAGGAGAGATTTTAAAACAATACTTCATAAACAGTCTGCAAGTCCCCTTAGATTTATGAACTGCCAAAATGTTGGATGGGTTCAGCAGCTGGCAAGCCCTAGATTTGACAGCTCTGCCCTTACTCAATGGTTCAAAGCAATCATTTTGAATTAATGCAGGGCCTCAGAGAACAAGGGTACCTCCAACTTAAGACCTCCTAAAGACCACTGTTTCAGACAAAATTCCTCCTCCTGAGAGTCCTTCTCATATTCCAGCTCCTAATGCAAACCATCACTCAGCTCTTGCTTTTCACAGGAGCTGGCTGCTTTATGGTATAATGTTTGTGTCAAACACAATTGCTAAAGGCGCTCCAATTTACACTAATAATTGTCATTAGGAGAAGAAAAAAAAATGGTTGTATTTTTGTCAGAAAAGAACCGTTTCCCAATGTTTAGCATAGGCTGGATAATGGTCACAGGCAGCATCTTGGCTCAGCAGGCAAGGCTGGTAGGTGGTAAATGAGAACGTTGCAGAGGGGACAGATATTGTTCAAGGGGGGAGAGGGGACAGTGTCTGCTGAAGGAGGCACCCTGACGGCACAAGATTTATGCATCCACCCTCGTGTCAGTCGAGGAGGAGGGAATCATTATGCAGGGCCAGCTGCAGGGGTGTGTGCTGCTGTCTGGAAAAATTAGAAGTCTAGCAACGAAAGATAAAGAAGGGAGAAATGACAGAGTGAATGAAAACCCCACGATAAACCCATTTAGGCTCTCTTCTCCCCGGGATGAAAGATGAAGCGTAATCTCTTTGGTACGTGTCCTGGCTGAGACTCCAACAAATATCCCTAAACACCACTGGGATGTGCAATGCCAATGTCCACCAAGATGACCAGTAACTGCACAGTACCGAGCAAGAGTCCCTTTCCTGCACGTTTAGCTAAGTTCTGGGGAAAGATGAGAGCACGCCGAAATGCCTCGGATTCGAAGAAGTCTCATCTGCTGCCAGATGCCTTCTTTGTGCAAATACCTTGGAAAGCAATCCTTTCCATCTGAATACCTCGGGGGAGTGGCAGGGGAAAGGGAGAGGGGAGAGGAGGTGACAGGAGCACAAGACATTGAAAAGCAGCCGAGCTCAGGCTCTGTTGTTTGACTGTTATTTGACTTAGAAGTTTCCAATTTCATGTGGCATTCCTCTGCCTAAGAGAATTTCTGGCTGAATCAGGCAGGTCTGCATAACTTCTTGTCCTATTTAAGGTCAGAGTTTCTTTTTCTCCCTCATTAAGACACACATAGAGACAAAATACTCCAAATATTTCTTCATTATGCTCGTTAATGAAAACAGCGTCAAGTCAGGCTCTCAAGTCTTCCTGGTACTGGCTAGCAAAGGAATAACGAAAGAGAGAGCAAGAAAAACAATGGTCTTTAATATGCTCCCAAAAGCCCCTGGTTAAAATTCCACCCCTCAGCCTACCAGGGGATGTGCCTGGTAATTTTTTCTTCTGCCTGTCCTGACCACTACTAAAGCCTCGGGGCTCAGAAATTCTTTCTGGAATGCTAATGCCTTGCAAGAAGCCAAACAGTATGAAAAGGAACTGTTTGGAGAACATCTTCCTGGGGAAGAAGGGAGGGAGGATGCACTCGGATACTTTTATTTCAAGTTACACACCCTGACGGTGGTGTTAGCCACATTTTCTACCAGGAACAGAAGAAATAAATTTTGTCTAACATGCCAACATTGTGAATTATGCCACTGTATGTCTTTTAATATAAGATCCAGAAACAGTTTTATAAGAATATTTTGTTCGTGTACAAGCTTGAGAATTAGGGGAAAACACAAAACAATTCTACTGTACCAGTCTTCCTTTCTACTACATATGTACATTCAGAAATGTGGATATTTGTTTGCTTTTCTTTTAAAATACTCAGAAAATATCCCCCCCCCCCCCCCTTTCCTTTTGTAAAACAGCTCTTTTGCAATATTCCTTCCAGCTGTACGATCTATCAAACATTAAAGAGAATTACACTATCAGGTTTCAGATTAACCACTGACACCGTTTATGACTACCTGGTATGTTATACAAGCTACTGTACGTTGTGGGTGTAACAGCTTAAAACACCAGGAAACACTGGTGTAGAAAAATCCACTCCCAAACTAGAGGAACTGAGACATTGATTCATGCTGCAATTGGGGTAGCGAAGTGGAGAATATGGCCCTCTGATGAATTAAAACAAATGGAAATCACAAACATGCATGCTCAAAGAACGTAACTCTGAAGGCCGGTGTTTGATCAATGTTATGTGAAAAAACACGGGAATAAAACACAAGTTTTTACAGTGAGCAACAGAAATAAAACTGGAAAATTCTTAAACTACAAAACCATATCATTGTCAAAGTGCAAACAATACAGCAAAGATAGATATGTTTCACTTTTTTTTCCAAAGGAAAGTAAGGACAGGCAAATGTATAATATTAATATCAATTCAGGAAATACATTCATAGTAAGATATCAAATATATTATGAAAAAAGGGAAAAGGAACATGGTTATTTATCTGGCTTCAAAACAGCACAGTGTCAAGTTAATTTAAAATTCAATTTCGGTTTAAAGCATTACAAGGAAGAGAGAACCCTATGTATCATAGGCTGTAAATTGAAATCCTACCAAGGCTTTTGTCTGCCAACTCGTTGTGTATCAGCTATAAAGCCAGATTGCGGCTGCTTCTTTTAGGAGATTAGGCTGCAAGGCTCTTGTAAACCACGTTCAGAGAAGTTTGTCATTTACTATTTCCAAAAGCATTTTATTTAAGCCTTCTCATATTCAGTTACTTAACTGCAAACTGGTTTTACAATAACCCTGGGCTAACTTCCACAAGGTAATGTCCAGCACAGAAAAGTGTGCAGGGTCCTACACTTGGAAGGCACCAAGACCCTCTCTTAAGCATCCGTACAAATGAACCTTTGTAAGCAAGAGCAGTTTGTGAGCAAAAACAGCTTTGGGGGGGAACACGAATTTAAAAACCAAACCCCAAAAACTTTTGTTCCCCCTCTAGAAAACACATATACATTAAAACATTCCAGTTAAACTCAGCATAGAGCCTTGAACAATGATGGTTTGAGGAAAGAGGCAGGACGCCCTTCTAGACTTTCTGGGCTGAAGGATAAATAAATCTGATAGAAATGACATTTAATATGCCCCAAGACTACGCACTGAATCAAAAAACTGCTCAGATTGCTGGTCTTGGTACAGATTGTAAAAAAGAGCGACCCAAGAAGAGTCTCTTGCTTGTCTTCCAGCCCCAGGAGGCCCAGCTGAGGTGTGCTGGCCAGAAATGCAAATTCTGCTTTTTGGCCAATGACCCAGCTGGACAGCAGACAAAACCAAGCCTGGAAGGGCACAGCAAAAGCTGTGACAATGATGAAAATAAATGTATATCCCTGACCTCTGCTCTTCCAAAAGGAAGGCAGAGGAAAGCAGCCATTTACAGCAGCTGGGGTTGTTTTTATTTAGTCACACGGGCCTTTAATCTCATTGTACAAACACTTTGCAACATCTCGAAAGCTAGCTGAGGGAACAGATGAACACCTTGGAAAGCTTTGTTTTTAGCAAAGTGGAATTTAAGGTGTGCATGAATCGGTCCTCGGGAAAGGGGTAATATTCTCCCACATGAAATTTATCTCCGCTGACACATCCACAGCTGGGGAGCAGCAGGAACAGCTTCCTCATGCTGATATCACTCGCTTCCATTTTGAAACGGAGGGATGAGGAAAAACATTATTAGAGTTGATGGAAAAGTGCTTTCTTATTTCAGTAATGGCTTTTATCCCATCTTTGTAAACTACATAATTATGTGTATGTTTATGATAATACCCATTACGTGTAATTACATTTACATTTTTCCTTAAACAATAATTTCTAAAAATTGTGGAGGCTTAAAAAAGCTAGGGGGCGAGGAATGTGATACAGTGTGGGATGGAAAAGAGCTTTTTTTTCTCCCTTAAAAAAAAAATACATCTGGGTTTCCTCCTCCTCCCACAGCAGAGCTCAAGCCTGTAGGTATGTTCCCCAGTCTGCTTCTCACTTATACCCTCACCATTTAAATGGTTTATTCATTCTTGTGCCTCACTATGCACTTCTGGACCTACAGCTTTGAGGTGTTTTTTTAATAAACTTTTTTGCTGGCACTTACCCTGGAAACTACCACCACTGCACCACTGTACCAATATTTATACATGTGGTGTTACAAAAATACACCATTTGCTTTGATGTGCTGCTCTTTCCTTACCTCTCACTCCAGTAGGAAGCACAAAGGATATTGAGCAGTGATAAGAAATCCTACTGACATCACCATTATACAATGGCATGGTCAAAAGGTTTAAGTCTGAATTATTCATTTAGTGTCCCTTGCAGAATGGCCAAAGCAAGCCTCAGTGTTGCTTAAATTTCTGCAGAAACTAGGAAACATTGTTAAAAAAAATCAACAACCCCCCCCCCCTCCCCCCAGATTTAAAAAACTGGCTGCATCTGTTACAAGGAAAACTTGAAGGCAGCACTGGGACATTGCACACAGAATACAACACTTGCTTTCTTTCCATGCTAGCCATTATATGGCATGTGACTCTCTATTTGAATGCTATTTTATTAAAACCTTTTTGGTAGCAAGATGTAGTGCAACACAAATCTGGAGGAACTGAAGCTGAAAATGCCATATACACCTAGGTATAACCAAAGGTATAACCCTAGGTATAACCAGCCCAAGACTGGGATGCTCATCTTGTGAAGGTGGGAGCCTTCTGCAGAGGAGTTGAGGCTTCAGTTTCTTTTGAAGTTGAGGGAGATTGGGAACTGGAGGTTTACTGGGCTCTGTAGAGCTGGTTGATGCCATCTGATCACAACATGAGCCCAAACACCTCACAAAGGTGAGTAGAGAAGATCTGACACAGAAACAAAGCACTATGAAAAGCCTTGCTGTACAAGAAGAGTTGGGGAACATGGTGAAATGCCGGATCAAACCCCAGCCCACAGCACATAAAGAAAACAATAGCTCAGCAGAAGAGTGCAGGCAGACTAAGAGTTTACATTTTCAGTCCTTTCATCTCTAAAAACTAAACAGATTGTTTTGCTTTAAAATAATTTTACGTGTTCTTTTTACTTTTAGTTTACACACAAATGATAAAGAAGCTTCAAATGTTCCAATATTATGCTAAAAAAGTGTTAAAAGTTTTCTACAAATTGGAAGTACTTCAGAAAGAAAGAAAAAAAAAGATATATATCAAAAAAATCCCCACCACCCAAATATATAACCAAGTTCTTTGAAGTCACTTTCTACTCCTCTAAGACTTTCATTACTAATTGGTGAGTTTCTCATTTCATCTTTTCAGGCACAGATAATTTCTAAATGATTGAGATGTAGGATACACTACTTTAATACTGATCGTGTACTTAAATGAGGTCAGGTTTTAGTAACATTCTAGGCACTCATGCTAGAGAAAGGCTTAGCTTTAGGGATATACTTTTATAAAAAAAGAAAGGTAGGTTGCAGTATCTTGAAATTAACAGATAATTATAATCACCATTTGTGATCATACTGTTACACAGTGTCATAAAAACCTCCAAAATATATAAATCCTCAATACAAACATGAAAGGCCTTGCAGGTCCTTTTTTTTTTTTCCCTCCATTCTCAGCATATACACAAATCTCTCAGTAAACAGATGTGCGAGGGAGGGTAAAAACAGGTAACGTGCAATTAACTGACCCAATTCTAATTTGGCCAGTGAAAAGCTTGGCTATTTGCAAGCTTGTTTATTTATTACTAGCAGAGAAGTAACAATTTATCCTCCCAAAGTTCAGCAAGCAGAAGCACAAAGCCCTGCACCTGGGGAGGAACAACGCCAGGCACCAGGACATGCTGGGCCACCCGGCTGGAAAGCAGCTCTGCAGAAAAGGACTTAGGGTCCCAGTGGACACCAAGTTTGAACACGGGCCAACAAAGTGCCTTTGCCACAAAGAAGGCTAGCAGCACTGGAGAAGAGGAGGCCCCAGGAGGATCTTATCAATGTGCATAAACGCCTGTAGGAAGGGTGTGAAGAAGATGGAGCTGGCCTCTTTTCAGTGGTGCCCAGGGACAGGACAAGAGGCAGCGGGCACAAACTGGAACACAGGAGGCCCCGTGTGAACATCAGGAAGCACTTTGTGGGTAATGGAGCAACCACAGGTTGCCCAGAAAGGCTGCAGGTTCTCCCTTCTTGGAGATCTTCAAAACTTGGCTGGACGTGGTCCTGGACAAGCTGCTGTAGATGGCCCTGCTTGAGCAGGGGGTTGGACCAGATGTCCTCCAGAGGTCCTTTCCAGCCTCAGCCATTCTGTGATTTTCTGAATTCAGCATCCACATCAGGACTGCCACTGTAATTTCAGGACGCTTTTCAATCCATATCTTGATTTTGAAATGCATCATGTTGAAAAAATAACTTGTGGTTACAAATCCATAGGTGCCAATAACTACACAAATGATGCAATTGAGTTTTTCCAGTAAAGAAATATTTTTAGAGCTACTTTAGGTTGCAAACAAGACTGCAATGCATCTCTACTCATCTCAGAAACTTCCTAGACACATAATCTTTTAAAGTATAGCAGCTTCAGCCTTGCACTGATTCTCCTACAGAAACGCAATCAATTAGTATTCAAGTTTGAATTGTACAAGAAACACTCACTCCTTCAATAGTTGCAAGTGCTGTGATCATTTCCAGCAGCTCTTTTTAAGCAGCTAACTACATGAAAAATTTAAACAGGCAAGAATGCTTTATTCCCGTGCCATTCCCGGGTTCACTGCAGCTCCTGTTTCTGCGCACTCTCCTCTGTCACTTGGGCCCCGTCCAGGTCACCCTCCCTGGGAGGTATCCCTGACCTGCATTCAAAGGAGGACTTCGTGGTAGGTTTCTGTGGCTTACTGCAGCGAGCTGAGATCACCTGCACCTCTGCTCCCTCCAGGTTAATGGCAAAGCCCGTGGTGACTGAGGTTTCAATACAAAGTACTGCTTGTTCAGAACAGAAACAATGCAGAGAGAAGTCTGACCGTAACAAGCAGTTAATGCATCTGCATTGCTCTCAAGGTGTCACGTGCCTTCTGCAGGAAAGCCCTGGAAGGGTTTCTCTGCCTGCTCAACTGTGAATTGAGACTGTGGCTGGGAGCTGTCATTTGCTACAGCTCCAAGTCCTAACTCCTTCCACATCTTAAATGAGGGCAGCAAATATCTGCAGTTCCTCTCTAGGAAGAAGCATCCCCAGAACCTGGTGCTTTAACTCCTCAGCCTGGAGCACAAAGCCCAAGGAAGCCCAGGGAAATGGATGCATGTGCAGTCTGCCAACACTTCAGTCGCTGACAATGCTGTGACTCCAAAGCATCTGATATCATCCCTATTGATTTTACCTGTTACCCTGATTGAGGGAACCTATATCCTACATCTCTAACCTGTTTCTGCAGAACTGAAACAAATTCAGACAGGTTTCTGTGTGTTCCCATCAGAGTCTTCCAAGTATTTTCCATGGATTCAACTGATGGAGAAATTGGTTGACTCACTACTTCAATCTTAACTTTCTTATAAATAAAATGCCAAGGATTATAGAAGATTTTGCTCTCGCCAGAAACCCCCCTGCGTAGCTGGAGCTTTGTGTTGGTGCTGGTTACCATTCGATTCTCACAACTACACTGTAAGGTCTGAAGAGAGGGTGTCCCCCTCCTGCCAGTTATTAAGCAGATCACAAATACTGCATGTGCATCAAAGAGAAAGAAACTGTTGCTTTAGTCAAAGTGTTAGAGCCAGGATACAAACATATCCTGACTGCACAGTATTAGGCTCATTCAAACACAGCTCACCTAATCCTAGTGCTGAAATGTGTTAGCTCCAGTTAGAGAGTAAATATTATTGTAATGAAAATTAATAAATATCCTCCAAATAAATATGAATGAGATGTTTTTGTCTCTGCCAGGGAACAATTACAGGGGACTTGCATGCAGACAGAGTGGCCATTCCCTGCTACATAACACATCACTGTCATTTAACATATGACTTTCTTGTAATGCTGTATTAGCAGACAGAAAGTCAAATAATCTCTTCTGCTTTGATGAAAGCATGAGGAAGTTGACTCAGATGAAAGCAGGGAGTAATCTGTTTAAACAGCTTGGGTCCAAAGTTGAAAATTAAACAAAATCAGTAACAAATACAAGCTTGCTGCTGGAGAATCTGCTTTGAGCATGATGTAAAAAAAAGGATGAAATGTGACTATACAGAAATTTCATGCCGTAATATCCTATGTGAGAAGTTGGTATAGACCTTCAGCTGCTTTAATTTACATGTGTTTATTTATTTATTTATACCTCTATACAATTCCCACTTTTTTGCAAGTGATGATGCACTTAATGAGGCTTTTGGCTAGCTTAGAGGTAATGAAGAAGATTGGTGTAAATTAAGATTTATTAGAAGAACAAGGAAGGAAAATGGATAATGAAAACCCTTATCAGTCCCCACTATTTAGCTTCAATCTTTGGTGTCACAGTTCTGGCACATACCTATTCCGGTCAGGCTTTTACCTGAGCTGTTGATGTGTGCAGAGGTAGCACAGAAATGCCCGTATCTTCACTGTCACAAACTGATTTTTAAAGAACTGGCCGTGCATATTTTGGGGAAGGCACAGTCAACAAGTCCTCTATGCATTTTGAAGTGAATTAAAAATACGGCAGTTCTATTTACTCACTAGGAGTGATAACACTTTCCCACCCCATACATGGAAGATTCAGTGTAAATACCTATAAAGAAGACAAAGGAAATGTTGACAAAACAGGTTCATACTGCATCAGCATTTGGACTGCTGTGACATGTCCCTTCCATGCCTCAGTAGTCAAAAGGGTGAAAGTAACTGCAAAGAGAGTAAACCCTTAGTGTTTAACTGAAACTTACTCAGGGAAGAAAGAAAAGCCTAAAATAACCATTGCAAGCTTCTGAGAAAAGATATGAAATGTGCATGCGCATTTTCTATATGGACAACCTGCAAAAACTGCCTTACCAACCTCTTCCCCCCCCCCCAAAGTAAAACTGAAACCAAGAAAGAAAAAACAACCCATTCAAAGCACTTTTCAGTTTTGAAAGTATTTCTCCATATTTGTCTTAGATAAAAGCCCAGCATCAGTTCATATTACCACAGTGAGGGCAGGCAAATGAAGCACAACATCACCATTCAAAGTGTCTGAGAATGCTGGGTTCACTACATTCCTTTAAAAAAGCAAAATTTATGGCGTCCTAAGAAGAAGCACATAGCACAAACCCCCAACTTCAAAGCCTACTTTCTCCAATCTGAATGAAGATAGCTTTGCAGATCTTTACTGCTCTTCTCAGCAGTCAGAAAGATGATCCTCCTACGACTGAATTCCTGTAAAGGCCAAAATTTTCCAGAAGGAAGTGAGAGGATGACAACACATAGGCTGGCCAAAACAAATAGTTTCAGATTCTGATTCATCAAGTAGAAGACTATTAATGGTACATATCTCCTTCTGCGGCAAAGTAAATAAATAGTCTATATTCCTTGTACAGGGTTTGTTTTTCCTCTCCATTTAAGATAGGCTGAGAGTGCTGGGGCTGTTCAGCCTGAAGAAGAGAAGGCTCTGCACTTTTCTACACATCACTGAAGCTTTTCAGTACTTAAAGGGGGCTTATAGAAAAGATGGAGAGCAACTTTCTGTTCAGGTGGTGGACAATGACAGGACAAGGGGGAAATGACTTTAAAATAAAAGATTTAGATTGGATGATAGGAGGAAATTCTTCACCCAGAGGGTGGTGAGGCACTGGCACAGGGTGCCCAGAGAAGCTGTGGATGCCCCATCCCTGGAGGTGTTCAAGGCTAGGTAGGACAAAGCCCTGGGCAACCTGATCTAGTGGGTGGCAACCCTGCCCAAGGCAGAGGGGCTGGAACTGGATGATCTTCAAGGTCCCTTCCAACCCAGGCTGTTCTGTGATTCCTAAAAATTCAGAGACGTGTTGAGCTTCAGTCCTGTGAGCACAGTGACTTGGGGTCTGGCAGCCCTAGTTGTCAAGAAGCTCAAACCGTATGGCCACAACATGGCAGCCAGCTGACCAATGGTTTAGGCAACCTTTAACAATGAGCAAGTCCTTGTGTTTCTTGGGAAGGCTTCAGGTCCGTAAAGAAACAATTGCATCATGCCCTAATTACTTCAGCTGGCTCTGTGCAGGAATTGGGATCCCTCTGCAAGCATTTCAGAATATTTTGTAATTTGGAAAATTAAGGTGTTGCATGTCCTTTCCCAGGCTTGACAGCAAAATTTTCAGCAGAGCTTATTTAAAGTAGAACCACGAAAAAGAGAGAACAAAAGGTATGCTAAACTTATGGACATTCAGAGCAACAGCTTTCAGATGTAATGTTGGACTGCCACGGATGACTTTCAAAAATGGTTAGTATATTCCTGCTGCCCTATTTCCCCCGGAAATCCATCTAAGTTCATTTCTGTAAAAAGAAGATGTGTTATTTTCTCCCTGTAAGTAACACCGCAATTATTCTTGCCTCCTTGTAAAAATGAGCAATCTCTGCAGAGGACGATCTATAAAGTTTCCAAACTTTCCTGGAAGGAATAGTATTTTATTGTTCAATTTGGTTTCTCAATAACACATATCTCAGTCTTCAGCAGTGATGTACAAGGAACTTTGATCAAACATTTTAATATTGGGGAAAATAAAATTGTGTTTTATAGGTAAAACATATATATAAGGACACAGATACACTACACAATTATGATAAAAAGTTGCAGTTTCCCATATTTATATGGATTTATTTAGAATACACATATTTTTCCTTTGTTTATGCACATATGCATTATAGATACGCTAGCAGCAGCAATGGTAACTCTACAGGGTTGTATCTCTTTTTCACTGTATACATATTCCTGGAATTCAATTAGTTACAAGGACAGGCAAACATCTAAGACACTAGCACATAGCTGCTCATCTTTCAGGCCAGGCATATATTGCTGGGTAATTTCCTGCCAAAATGTAATAGTGAGGTCTACATATTAATTCAAAATAAACTGAGATCAGCTGGCATTTACAATAGTGCCCCATTGTAACATAAACTGCAGTTGGTGGCTGTTTGCATTTCCACATTGGGCTGGGCAGCTCTTGCTAGGGGGCTGCAGTTTCCAGCAGAGGGCAAAGCGGCTGCCTGGGAGGGGTAAATGCTGCAGTTTGCCCAGCTGCATCTGCTTGAGTTGGGCAGTCCAAGCCTTACATAGGTGGCTGGAGTCAGAACTTCAGAGAAAAACAACGGCAAAAAGCACGGGAGCATGTCTGCAACTGGCTGCTGTGATCCTCGTGTCTCTGCAACAGCATGATCTGCTCCCAGGCCACTATCGTAAGGACTTTTCTGTTCTCAGGCATTCGTTGCAAGGTTTTCATTCCACTTCTGTACACAAAGCACTTCCTAGGAAGCATTTGCTTTCTTAACTCCCTAAAAAGATATTGCATTGCTACTTTGCAAGTTGCAAACAACCTTCCCCTCATTTACAGCCCAATTCCACAGCAAGCTCTGAGTGAGTGGACTGTGCTTGTGCCTCACAGATGCTCCTCATGGGAAAGCAAGTTTATTTAGTTTTGAATTGCAAGGCAGTGCTGAAGCACTGAGGAAAACAAATGACCAACCTGCTCCCTCCTGCAAAGACACTTAAAGACCTAAATTCAGTTCCTTGTCATGAGAGAACTTGAGCAGTGAAACTATCTGTCTTCATCACCATAAATCAACACAAGGCTTCTTGTTACACTGTGGTACGAAAATAAAGTCCTTAGTAATTAACATCTGGGGAGATAGCTGAATATAAGAACTGGCAGATTGAGCACAGCGTTACTTGTTCAACCAATGCCTTGAATTCAGTATTTCTGTGGTTAGAAGCAATTTGACTCATCTCAACCTCTACCATGGTTAAATTTCTCTTTTGGCTTCCCTGTCATGACTGTGGGGCAGGCAGCAAATGCATTTGTTTCCCCAGGGAGTGTATAAAGTGCAGCTGCTCTTTGGTGGCACACAAGAGGGAATTTTTTTTCTTGCAATCTCAGGTCAAACCCACAGGTCAGTTTGTGTACACAGGATTTTAAGTGGAGGTCAGCAGCTTGTCTGTTGCATGTAATTAAATTTGTTTTACAAGCTTATCTAGGCAGTAAGTAATTAAATATCACTTCTCAGGCTGAGATTTTCATTGTCCTGCGTTGCCTGACAATAGGGTTTTTCTCAGTCTGCTTTGTTACCAAGCAAAGGTGAAATTTTAGAAGAGCTACTGCTGATAACTCTACAGGAACTGCAAAGGACCAAACAGTTCAACTACCAACAGCCTTAATGACAATAATTAAGTATTCCTTAACACAACTTCCCAAACTGTATCCAGATTTTCATCAGCTTGTTGGCAATCTTAAACACACACACAGCATTCTACCCTTGTCTTTATGCTAGCCAAAATAAATCCACAGGCAGATGTGAACCACAGTTTTAAATTCAAATCCATTTTTCAAGTCAGAAATATATCAAAATTACCTGAAGAATATCTGTAGATACTTTCCTAATTTGGAAAACTTATTAATCAAGTGAAAGGATTACACAGGATTACAGTATTTATTACAAATGTTATTTTACATTATTTCTACTGCTTCACAATATACTAAGAAGCATCTTGTATTCTCAGGAATTTATATACTCACTGAACGAGCCAGTATGACACAAACTTTCCAAACACAGGACAACCCATTTTCAGAATCTGACTCTTGGCCTACAGACTACTAAATTTTGTGCCTGTTGTACACTTGTGCAACTGCCCCAAACTTATTTCAAGCCTTGATTACTGTTCCCAAAGTCCCAGATTAATCAGATGGGAGAAAAAGGAAAAAAATCCAGCAGTCTGCACAATTACACCTCTTTAAGGTACCCTGGAAAGAGCATTTCTTGCATCTCAGCTTAGCAATCAGCTAGAAACAGGATTAGTGTGAAATGAAAGGGAATGCTTCCTCACATGGAGTTACACCAAAACAATTTGGCCAATGCAAATTTGCAGAAGACAAAGACAGAATTTGAGAAAGGCCTCAGGATTTACTATGGAAAACAAACAAACACACACCAACCTAACTGGAGACTAATTACCTCACTCCTCAAAAATCTGAAGTAGATTCAACTACCCAAAGCATGTTCCATGGACTGATAGCCATAGAATTTTAAAAATGTACATAGGCAACAAGGGCAGCAAGAAACCTTTCGACATGAGACTACATGGCCTAGCAGTCAAACCTGCCAAGAGATGCAGAAGGATGGAAGCAGGGTCAAACAAACTGTAAGTAGCCTAGAGAAAACAAGTAGCACATGATTTCCACCATACCTCATGATAATAAAAATCACAGGGTACCCAACAGAATCATCAGAAGTCAGGTTTGTAGAAGGCTTATTTTAAGAATACAGAAGGGAAAAGAAGTCTTAAATAATCTATGAAAACTCCCCGACAAACTCTTAGGACAACATCATCAATATCTCCCTAGCACCTGTCATCTATTTAATAGAGACAGTTTACCCGCTACCGATTACTCAAACTACCCTTTGTTTCCACTGCAGAGCTTAGCAATTGTGATGGGTGGCAGACTGAGAACCTGAAAATTAAATTCACATAATCCCTCAGAGACTGAAGTGACAAATCTGCATGGACACTCTTAAGCTGCAACAAGTGATTCCAATAATGAGTATATGTTTACCATGTAATTACTGTCTTTCTAAATCCCGGAGGAGCATTATGTGAAGAACTACATAAAGTATTAATGCAGTTTAAAAAATGATCTGAATGCACACAGAGTTATGAGGTCCTAAGAAATCCTGCTTACATTTCAAATGCGTATGCCCATTTGAGCTAAACTTATAAAACAGCACACCCAATCATTATGAACTGCTGATTACAAAAAGAAAGTGATCTATGATATTACTTTATTGTGACAATTATAATAATTTCTTTCGTGGGGTGTGATACCAGTTTTGCAGGCTATGATCTGAGTAAGAGCCAGCATCAGCCGACCTACTGATGCAGCTCCATCCACCTGCAGTTTCCCACACATACACTCTGTTCCCCATACACACACTCTGGCCTTGAAGCCATAGTGCTGAAGAACGTACAAGCTAACCATCAGCATATGTGATTTATTGATAATTATCAATTATTCACTGTAATAAATACAAACACCACCAGCAAGTTTTTCTACTTACTGTGCCAAACCACATACACAGCTTTTGCAGCTTTGGTATTTATACCCTGCTTTTCTTTGAAGGCTGTCTGAAGTAGTCTGAGTTCTCAGGTAGAACATTTGGAAATCTAAAAGAACCTCACCCTTCTGCCCCTTTTCTGGATTTATAATGATATTTCAGAGATTTCTAACCACACTTGAGAAGAGAGAACAGCTACAGTACCTCTTCTTCCTTCCCCACTCGCTGGAGAGAAGAATGCATGGAATGCATTTAAATAATGCAGTTGAACTTACGAGCAAAAAATTCCTTCTTCGTCTTGAATTACTTATTTGTAATGAGTTGTTTGTTCAACACCGGCCAAAATAAAGTTTACCCATTTACAAAGAGCTAACCGAGTCAGAACTCTTAGAATTCTATCTTAGTGCTGTTAATCTCTTATTGTTAATTCAGTATGTTAAGAGAAAGGAAGCTGATTTTAATTCATTTAACAGAACCCCAAAGACTAGATTGTTCTGTTATGAACAAATGCTTCAAAGATATTCTGCCAGTGCTGTTTCCTCTCCAGCTGGGAATAAAGTTTTCCCCCCTATTAATATAAGTCAATCATTCTCTGCCTCTCAAATTCATCTTTGAAGTTTCCAGTGATCTCAATGTTCCTTTTATGAACACAGATTTCTTTTTAGTATGTACGAATTCCTTTTTATTATAATATATTTTAACTCATGTTTGCTGATTTTGTTTAGAAAAAAAAAGTTTAGAAAACATGGGCTATACGTTTCACATAACATACTAAAAGTACAGGAAATGACTGATGACACCTATATACAATAGGATGGTCAAAGGATACCATCGTGGTACTTTTAAGAAGACAACCATGTTCTACAGTCGCAAAGTGCATACCCCTCTGGACGTTTCTGTAACGTACACTGTATTGTGAGGTGATCTGTGATATTTTGATCTGAGGCCTGTGAAGGTGTCAGCTGCAAGCAAGGCTCTCTGGCACCAGGAATATGGTGAAGCACAGTGCAACTCCACACAACAGTCAGTTAACCTCACAGATTAGAGCAGCAAAGGAACTGTGTGCCATAAAGCAAAGCACCACTGGCCCACCAGTAGTGTTAGCTCTGGAATTCAGTTCTAATGCAAGAAACTGGAAGAGTGCCAGCATTTTGGAAGGTTTCTACTAAATCAAAGATGGTAGCAAATGTACCTTTTGATGTAAACAACCGCTTTGATTAACAGTGTAATGGGGCAGAGTGCTTCTCGCCGCGTCTAACCTCATCACACTGAGTCTGTATATACTCTCTCCAAATTCTCCTTTGGGAAGATCAAGTTTGCCATATTTCATTCCGATATTAGTCTTCAAGCATAAATAATATATGCAGATGAGCTAAAATGTCTCATTGATTAAAATTCTACACTGTGAGCTTGTCACTTTTCAATGTGCAAATTGCTTCTGTCTGGCCTGCATTCAGAAGTCAGTCATCAAAATATATATACATTTGCTTGATTTTAAGTTTCACATTACTGATGAGATTTTTCTCTACAATTGATTTTTAAGTAATGGAGTATCTGGTCAACCGATTATCTGACACAGGTGTCAATATATTACTGACACATTCACACAGGTGTCAATAATATAGCCAAAATCTTGGGTTAAAAGCAAGCCCCTAGGTTTCCACTAGTTTGCAGCACTTTAACTATAGCTATAGTCTTCAGAGAGCCCAAAAAATTAAGCAAAATGGAAGACCTTGGATACCAAATCTGCACAGTAGTAACTCTTTTTTACATATTTACAAACAGTTCTTAAACACCAAAGACATTTAGGGAGTTCTACACTTCCCTTGGAAAGCAAGCACAAATGTCAGCCCTAACAAGAACACAAATTAACTATCTGACCTCAAGTAGTTAAGTTAGTAAAGCAGAGAGACCGTACACAAAATGCACAGACAGTCAGGGAATCATGATGTGTAGCATGATGTCACATATCCAAAACATTTGCTTATAGTCCAATGTTCAAAGACCAAAATGTTCCTCTTCCAAAAGCAGTGTTCAGATTTGCATAGCTCACAGTAAAGAGAAATTATGTCAGAATGCATACATTTGTCCTTTCATGGTAATGTATTTTTTAAAACCACCTCAGGAGAAGAAAGAATTTCAAAGTGACTTCCCCTGTTTGTGAGCAACACTTTCATAAAAGCTCTTCTTGCAGAACACTGCTTTTAGGCTGCTGCCCAGGTAGCCAGGTTATTTACTAGATTCAGAAGACCTCCAACAAACTAGGCATTTAGCCTAACCCAAATGCTGTAGCCAAAAGCTGAATAGAAGAAATACAGGCCTGCCTTGACCAGAAGCAAATTTAAATGTACTGCTATGTGAAGAAGCCTATTAATGCTTCACTTGGAGAGAAAGAAACTAATTCAAACATGATACTGGAAATAACAGTGTTAACGATCATCAGCAGCAGAAATGGGGAGGAAAAAGGCATGCAGGCCACTGTCATGCTTTCTGCCAAGAAGAAAAAGAATGTAAAAACATTTATCGCTTTCCAGAGAATTTTTGTGCTGTTTAATAGTTGTGGGACCAAGTCCTTTCTTCCTTACGCTATTATAAGCTAAGACCAACTGCTGTTATTTTTAACTGGTGAACACGAGGCAAGGTCTCCATGCATGTCTCCTTAAAAAAATAAATAAATAAATAAATAACATGGCAATGGCAAAGAACCATGGGATACAGCTCTTCTGTGCAGGAAGGTTATTAAAACAAAATTCCTCTTGAAGTATTATTTTCTGTACCACATTCTCTTTCAAAAATGCATACTTTTGCTTTGTTATTGTTACTTCGTGCTGGCAACCTACAGATTTAAAGGAAAACACAGCACCTGCTGAGACTGCTTCCTCAAATGAGAATTTTAACAACACTTATTAGACTTGCTATAGAATTTGTGATTTAGTTATTAGGACAAGCCTATGTAATGTAGGGAGGAGAAGCCACTCAGAACAGAAGGAATCTATTGTATTATATTTGTTTAGAGAAAATATGACATACATAATACCTATAGCCCAAATACACACAGAGAGAAAACTCAACAGCAAACAAACAGAAAAAGGGCAGATAAATGTCTGCTGGTAATTTCAGATTATGCATGACACATTCTGGCGTGTGCATCATACTGATACGCGCAACAGTTTCATGTTTGTCCATTTAGCTGTGTGTGATGGGCAGCAGTGCAGAAAGCAAGAGACATTTCAGAGAAGGAAATTGCATGGAAATAAAGTCATTTCGATTGCCCAGCATTTTCTCAGGCTGAAGGCCATGCACTCTGACAGGGCTCTGAAGAAGGTGGGACTGATCCGTAGCAGTTCACGAGTACCGCATTTGACCCAGGTTATTAAGCTAATGATATAGTAGCTATATTGACATTTTCAATGAATGCATAACCTAGATTTTTCACATTAGTAGAAAATACTAAGAAGCTACCAGAAAAGCAAAACAATAGAGAGGTAACTTCACAGTAAATAGACAAATCATAAAGCTAGAAAGGAGTTTTGGCAGCCAATTGTCATCTCCCTAATTCCGGCTGCATTGCTGGTCATCAAGACACAAACCAAAGATACCTGAAATGGGTTAGAGGAATTTGCTGGGCATGAGGATATGCCTTTGCCAGAGCTATGGCAAATGGCAGATAAATGAGCAAATCACAACAGAACAGGAAATATAGGAGAATAGGCCATCAGTCATGCTTCACTAGCTTTACAGAGAATGAAATCTTGAAATCAGGAAATCTTGAAAACTAACCATTCAAATAATTTTAATTTGTAAATTCGTCTCTTACATCTTACACAAGTTCTGTTAAACACAACAGTACTCTGGTTCATGAAAGTGATATGTTTACACCTCTTCAAAATGCCAAACACAGGCTAGCCTGCAAAATTACCATGGTTTATTCCCAGGGACCAGATCCTGAAAACAGCAGAGCTGCAGGATGAAGGCAAAAACCTTAATGAATGACAGCAGTGCACTCAGAGCAGCAGTGAAACCAGTCTTTTAGCAGAAACACATACCTCTAGGTATTGAGAAGCTTCAAACCTGTTTGACTTGAGTTTATTTTACGTCAGAAGAGCCTTCCCTTCCTCTCATTTCTGTGAATAAGTAGAAAAAGCTTCTCAAAAATGCCTTCAGTAACACAAATAGTTTCAGGCCTGCCCTACACATAGAGAAAGGTTAACATCATCAGAGAGCCTGATTTTTAACTCCCTGAAATAGGAAACAGAGTGTACTGAAATAAAAAGAAAGAAAAAAAAATCACAGACGGGTTCTTTCAAAGTGAAAAGAATGGAAGAGCTCTTTCACCAAGTGAGCCTAGAACATGCAAAACCACATCAGTTTGCCTCCTGCAGGCAAGAGGCAACTGCATCTGCTACAGGATGTAATTCCCATTAACCTGCATGCTCTCTGTTGATGCAAACGTATAACACATATCATTTGGTGAAAGTTCTTGGTGAGATACCATGCAGAGCAGTCTCCTGACCCTAAGATAACAGAACATAGGCATATGAGCCCAAGCAGTTCATATCTGGTGGCAGATGCCGCCCCAAACTGTCAAGCTTGCCCTTCTGCCAGAGGCTGCCATCTCTGGAAAAGGATGGCCAGCATATTTCAGTGTAAGTTAGCATACCACATTGTGAACAGTGATGAGCAGGAAGTCAACTTGCATTTCTTTCAACCATCCCTGCTAAAGAAACATAGCTGACAGCCAGAGCAGTAACCTCCTAAATCAATTCAGCATGAAATTCCCAAGCGTTTCTGTTGGTGCCCTCAGAAACTAGATGGCTTTAATCACTAGCTGGCTGCATTAGTGTAAGTAGATGGGCAAGGTAGCATGCTTGGTGTTCATTCTTGTTATCTCTTTATACAGCAGTGTCTGCAGGAGACAAAGTATTAATCAGTTTCTGCTATGGTTAGTCCATAAATGCTTCCTACAGTTTGCAAGGGTCTGGCTCTTTAATCTTTGCTAGAAAAGAAGGCTGATTAACAAAACACTGCAAATATGCACAGCTCAAGCCTGTTTGTCATTGCTCAGTGAAAGACTAGAAGTCTTCAGAATTTTGCATCTTCTCTATGAAATATCCAGAAAGGTTTTCAGGAGTTCAGACTGAGCTGCTGTGCAATGCTTGAAAAATAAGCAACACAAGTCAAGTCTGAAGCACTGTCTCTTTCAAATACTTTTCAGCACTGGAAGTTCTGCCCAAACTATCATATCTTCAAATTGATACACTTTCATTTTTCTTTCTCTTGTAGAGATACAGTACACTTACTCCCTCCCCCCGCGCCCCCAAAGTATTTTTTCCAAGTTTTGTTGACTTTAATTAACAGAAAAAATGAATTTTTTTTTTTTTTTTTTTTTTTTTTTAAGAAAATCCATTTCACTGCAAGACAGAGGCATTTACTATCGTCGCTGACTCATGGAAGCTGTTGCTGTAAGATACAGAATTACTGAGCTGAAGAATAATATTTGCCATAGCCATGGCTTTAATATTTTAGGGTGAGGGATCACCAGTGCTAACAGTGGCTCTACTTGGTATGACCAGGAAACTGGAATAGCTTCTCTGACATCCAATCTTTTTTATAGGTTATAGCACACATGATTTTATGAGCAATGGAATGAATGCTTTTTTTTTTTTTTAAACATATTTGTCCTCTTGTGGCTGACTGGCTGTTTCAACAGAATTTCATGAAAGTAAAGAATATCGCCCAAACAAATATTGGAGAGAGAACCCGCATTGAAAAGCAGAGGAGAGAGGCAGACTGAGATTAGCATTGTCTCTCTACAGGATAAGCTTCACTGAGTTTGCATCTTGGTGGATACCCAAGAACAAATGCTTCAGGCACAGCTCTGCGACAGCCAACCCAGATAATCTGCACCACCAAGCAGGGTGATCTTCTGCCTGCACATGGCCTTCTCCCTTCCTGAGCCCAAACCATACAGGCCCCTTCAGCGGGCCCTCAGGAACAAACTGATTTGACTCACTAATCTAGCAAAAAACTCATTTTCTTTGCTTTGGCGAGCTTTCTGCTGCATGAGGCAGCTGAGCTGGCTGGCTGCACAGACAGACAAGCTTCAGAGGCCACGGAGGGAAGACGGGGCAGGACCACCTCTTCTGGCATCAGGAGTCAGGGAGCTTGCCTCAGGCACTCTGTCTGACTTCTGAGTCAGCCCCTCTCTGGCAGGGACTTCGGCTTGTCTTGGTGATCAGCAGCAGCCCCCTCATGTGAATCCCCTGATGTGCAGAAAGGTCTGAGCTCCCAGAAAAAAAACACACCCCTGATGGGACACTCACAGGCTCCCCCCTCCTCCTGCCTCCTGTTCTCACAGAGCTTGGTAGGGCCTAACATTTTTAGGTGTTTCAATCAAAGCTGATGAAGAAGAAGATGGCAGAGAACACAGAAATGCCCCCAGCCTGCTTTCCTGACCAGAAGGAAAACAAAAGCCTAATAAAACATGTATGTGAGCACCTGAGGCACACCTAGAATGTCATTTTTAACCCTGACACCCACATCAGGAAAACCTCAGTGGCTCAGCTGAGGTTAATCATTCTCCTGTCATTTCTCTCCTCTCTTTCTCAGGGCAGCTGAACACAGACTGGAAGACTGCTCTGTGCAACCCAAAATGGACCCCCAAGCTCTCCCTCCCTCTGCCAATGCTAACAAACAAACAGGCAAGCTCAGGGACAGGGGCTCTTCAGACATCCTCCAGCAGCATTTTCCTTTCAAGACAGGCCAGTCTCAGGGCCAGCAAATCCCCGTCAAATCTGAAGCAAGTTTTCTGGTGGATTCTGCTGAATAATCTGTTTTGGGACAAAGTGTTTGCCAGGCCTTGCTCTGGGAGTAGCCAGTGGGGGGCCGTCCCCATAAAAGCTGAGATCTGGTGAACAGCTGTAGGGGACCGCAGGATCCAGTGCACTCACAGCTTGCAATTTCTGTTGTTAGCTGAAGCTGGATCCAACCCAAGCAATTTGTCAGTGAACTGTAAACCGCTGTCTCGCCACCTTCGCAGGCATGCATTCTCTCCCAAAGCCATGCTGTTCCTGTGTCCTCCTCCCTGACATCGTACAGCTCACTTTAACTTGTGCAGGCCCAAATAAGCAACAAATTCACCACAGCCCACCCCCCTTCCCTCTCCTCCCCACAGCTTCACAGGAGCTGATGTGGGAGCATTGTCTAAAACATGAAACCACAGGATAAGAGCTGTACAGTTAATTTCCAGTTGGCAGTCACACCATGTGATTTTGGTTAACTCTGTCCTTCTGCCGAAATTCCTCCCCTGCACTAAAAGGGTCCCATCAGCCAGCTTCACTGGAAAACCATAGCTTCACAACAGAAACCATAACACTAAACTTAGTAAATGGTCTTTAAAATGCCCCCAAAACCTCCTCAAAGGGCATTTGTGAACACAGAATAGGCCTAGGGAACCATCTTGCATGGTAGTCTAAAGCACTGATCCCTAAAATCTCTTGCTTTTGTGAGTCTGAATTTGACTCAAAAGTAATTTCTTTGATTTCTTTTTCTTTTTAATTGTTACGGGAACGGAAGCCTGCTATCACACAGACCTTTATCTACAGTTCATCTAATTTTAAACAGGTATGAAGTTTTAAAACTAATTTAAAAAAAAAAAAAAAAAAAAAAGAAAAGCAGATATTGACATATTAAAACTTAATAGCTCTTTGCGAGACATTGCATTTCATAATCAAAATCTCCTTAGAATTTTCATTAAAAAATGAAATCGCTGATCCAACAAACCATAACAGCTGCAAATTGGGTCTGGAAATAAATACTTATGCATAAAAACCTACTTATTAATATTTTGATGAGGCTGAGGTCTGTATTTGAATGAAGAAGAGGCACTCCAGGATTGAAAAAAAAAAAAAAAAAACCAAAAACCCAACAACATGAAATGCTATTGACTTTCATGGGGGAACCCTCAAGTGGTTTTGGAAGTTATCACAAACATGGTTATAAATGGCAACACTATCAAAAATAGAGACCTCTTTCAGTTTGGCACCAAGGAGAGAAAAAGTACATAAAAGACATTGCTACACACTATAGGGAAAAAAAAAAAAAAAAAAAGTAAAGAAAAAACAATGCATCAATCCTACACTTTTTTTATACTGTTGTATCTGATTACTTGACCACAGCAAAACTGTTAATAGGATGCCTGGAGACAGCAAAACAGGAAAAATTTTCTCAGCATTGTCAGGACTACCCTTTTTAAACACTAATTATAAAAAGTCAAGCTTGGCTACTCGGTGGGGTTTCTCCTCTCAGGACCACTCTAACTCAGTGCACACCCGTCTGCTGAGGAGCTATGCTGCCATCCTCATGCCCTGGTGAGACTCAGACTCCAGTACAATTTTCTGCAACAGGGAATCCACAGCAACGTTTGCTTCCTTTCCCCTACAGGAAGCCTGGGGCCATTTGGCTTTACTTTTCCCAACTGAATTAGCAGGTTCTGGATCAGGAGCCCTGGCTGGGGAAAGCACCCTAGCAAACTGGCGGACATAGCCCGAGAGGGAGGAGGTCACCATCACCCTGGGCTCAGGCTATAGGGTTGCCCAGCATCTCTGATGGGGACTGGTGCAACCCTGGTCTCCTCCATGGCCTCCCTGGGGGAACCAACTATCACACCTTCTTGTTCATCCATGTTGGAACCAATGGCACTGCGAAAGGAGACCTAGAGCACATCAAGAATGATCAGATAGCTCTAAGGGCAAAGGTGGGAGTCCAGGTGATATTACCCCTGGTCCTAAAGGCAAAAGCTCAAGAGGAGCATACTACTCTTCCTGCAAATAAATGGCTTGCTGCATTGCATGGCTAGGGTCTTAGGCAACACCTTGGCTTTACGACCATGGGACTTTTAGAGCAATGAAGGCTACAAGAGAGAGCCAGCTGACAAAACAAGGTAACAGAGAGTGGTTGCCCTTTACATGAATGAGCAACTCAAACACATGGAGTTCATTTATGGGAGAGATGATAGACTGGGTGAGAGCTTACAGGTTGTTGTCAGAAGAGGCCAATAAGGGTGGCGTTGTGGTGCAAGTTTGTTGCAGACCTCCAGTCATGGTGATAAAGTGGATGAGATATTCTGTAAATAACTCAAGGAAGTCTCCACACTGTAGACTCTAGTTCTCATAGGAGATTTTAGCCTCTTTAAAGGAGGAAGGGAAAGGTAGCAGGATGCATTGATAGCAGATTTCTGGAGGAGGGCAGCAAGGGGGACACTCTCCTAGCAGCAGTAGTTGGTAAGGATCTTGTGGTAAGTCTTAATAAAAATGAATTAGAAGCCAGCAATGTATATGTATATATACACAGTTAAAATCATAACACTGCAGTTCACATACATATTACACATCTCTCACCTTCAAATACATTCCAGATCTGTTCCAGAAATGTGGTTTAAATCATATGCACGGGCACACATGCAGTGAGCAAGAGACTCTTATACAGAGTACAGAAAACAAACAATTTCCTTTTAAAATATCTGCCGTCTTATCTTCCAATTATACCTTCCAAAGCCAACAAATCAGACTATGTCACAAAGCAAAAAGTAAACATCTGTTCAATCACGTAACTTCTTCCTGGAACACAATTAGCAAAACTATCCCCTCCTCAAGCCTTCAAAAACAGTCATTAGCTCAAGCATTGCTTGAAAATTAGAGAAGGTCACAAACAGCAAACAAACTACGTCTTCTAAAACACATTGAGCCCTTACTGCTGGAAAACACAGCTGTGAAGCATTACCTGAAATAATTTTGCTGTGGAGCTCAAGTAGTTTAAATTAACCAGGCCCTCAAATAGACTTTTACACCCTCTAATCATGACATTGAGTATCAGAGGGTTCTCAGGGTTGGCAATCTACATAATTTCCCACTCATAGTCAAGAAACTCAGACCTTACTTGAAGTAGCTCTTGTTATTATTGGCATTTCTTTAAAAGAACACCTTTTTGCCAACAGGCATAAGAAAACCCTAGCTAATGTTTTTATATGTTAAGCCAAATAACATGTTCATTGGACAGCAACTGCCTCTATATTGAGGTCTCTTCACAAACTGGAGTGGCTTGCCTCTGGAGAACAAGGCATGAACCAAATCCAAAACACACAACCACGTGCTGCCTCAGCAGTTACCTGGTACTAACTAGTGCAGACCCTGCAAAGGGAACCTTGTAAAACAGCTGTGCAAGCAATGCACCCAGAACAGCTGTGCTGTACTGCTGGAAACCATCCACTGTGCTATCTGCAGATCCCAATTTAAGGAGTTCCTAAGAAAAGCAAGCTTGTTTCTGGGAGGCTTAATTTCATTATGCTGGTGTCCAAGCTTTCACTAGAAAAGTTGATGGTATCATCAATACAGGATGGCATGATGAGACAGACAAGGCCAATTCCCACTCTGTCTTCTCAACTCAAATTAGGCAGACTTATAACAGTAACTTCAAATATTGGAATGCCATGAAGATTATTAAGTCCACATCAGACTGAACTATATTAATGACGTTAACCAAAATTCAGGCCAAAAGCAAGTCACTGGATGACAGAAGTTCTCATTACAATAAGTTTTTTTCAAAGGCCAAAGCTATGCTGACGGTAACTTCAAAGGCTGTTCGTTAATTTGGCAGAGAATGAAGGTCCAAAGAAAACACCAAAATTCAGCCTTCAGAATTATGTCTCCAAAATTAAGGAATTTATTAGCCTGACCACAGTGAAAGAGATTAAGCAGATTAGAGAATGAGTGTTTGGTCAGAAGAATGTACCCAAAATGAATTAATTATGAATTTACCTAGGAGAGAAAGAAAAGACATAGGGAGCTCATTTTCCCATTAAGCTAATTGAGAAAAGAATATATGTCAATGTGGATCCATTTTTCTCCTGTAAGAGAGACTGTCAGTCAAAGTCAGTCCTTCTTGGAAAACAACAATACAAAACAAGAAAAGAACAAGCCTGTAGTTTCACTTGCTCAGTGTTTTTGTTGTTGAGTCTGAAGGCAAGCTCCAAGGAAAATGAAGACTTAAATTAAGTTTTATCCAGAATAGGCAGGCACCTTTGAAAGCAATAGAGGCAAATTACAGCTGGGGCCCACAGGGAAACTCAACTTCTTCCTCACAAAGGGAGCAATGCAGGTTTATGCAAAGGAAGCAGATTTTATTAGTTCACTTTGGAAGAGACCGTGGTTCTCTCTTACGTTATGGCACTGAGAGGACCAGCCACGGAGCTTTAGGGTGTTACTCCATGTGATGGATCCTCTGGAGATAAAGGTGGCTGGAAGAGCTTCCAGCCCTTCCCCTTATACTTCCTACACCCTTCACACCCTCTGCTAGAGGTTACCACTCCTTCAGCTCAAGTGTTTTTTGAAGCATTTCCCAGGCATGGTTTAAAGCACACAGACAGCTTGACAGACACAAATGAGGCCAAGGATTCACAACATAGTCCTTCTGTGCTTACACCAGGCTGTGTCCTCACCCACCCTCAGCTCTGCTGCCACAGTGTCATTACCAAACAAGGAAGGGGGGCAACCCAACTCAGAAATAGGCTGCCAAAAAGATGGAGCAAAAAGAGAGGATCCATTCTGTAAAAAAAAAAAACAAAAACAAAAAAAAAAAAACAAAAAAAAACCACTATTAACAGCGAACAAAGGAAGGGTATGCATCTGTATGTTTTTGTCTCATACACCAATATATACAGATGCATGCCAAAAATTTTGTCCCACCATTTGAGGCGGTGGTGAACTTCAGTGTGAACAGAGGAGAAACCACAAAAGCTAGAAATTCTCTGTCTGGTTTGGCTGAGGAATGACACAGAAGATCTAATTCCTCTTCCTATGGTAGTACCACTTAAGTGACCTTCCAACTGACAGTGCTTTGTGAAGCACCTCTTCTTTCAAGTTGACATTCATACATGCCTGTACCATGCTGGAGGAGCATCACAAGATGTGTGAAGACCAACAGATCCTTTTCTACCACTACCCTGACTAAATTATCTGTTGATAACTGCGTTTGTTGTATCTCAAAGTTCTCCAGGAAGCATCAGCTGAACATTGTGTGAATTAACTTCCCATAGAACTAAGATCTGTCATCAGGCCTAACCACATGCTTGCTGCATTCCACCCACTGAAGTCTAAACTGAGGTGAACTCAGGGATGACCTTCTGTAAAATAGTCTATTCATGATGCTCAGAGAGAAACCTCTGACAGCCAGCTATGACAAATCCTCTTGGATCCCATGGCCACACACCAGTGCTAAGAGTGCACATTACGACACAGCTCTAGGTTTGAAGCACACACTTCTTTGACTTACCACATTCCTACACAACATCTTTGTAAGCTCAGCCTAAGAGAAATGATTTGTCATGGCACAGGTTACAGGAATTAGTTACAACCCATGACCAGACACCATTTTCCAGCTCCAGCTACACCAGCTGAAGAAGCAACTGCCCTCAGCCCAGTGCTTCTCAGGACCCTGTGGAGGTTGCAACCCCGTAAAGCTGCCAGCAGAGCCTTTTGGATGATGCTCCCTAGCCCACTTCTGTCAAAAGCAGCCAGGTGTGTGAAGGCCAATTTAAACTGTTTAAGTAATCCCTGCTAATTCTGACCTTGGGAACAGCTGATAGGGCTGTGGTGGGAGCAGGAGCTGTGATCCGCCCAGCAGTTCTTGATGTCAACACCTGAGGCTCAGGTGGATGAGAGTGGTAAAAACCAAAGTACGTGTCCTGCTCCATGCTCACAGGAGGCTATCTGACCATATACTAGAGTGCTGGTAGCACACTTTGTGCTGTATCTTCAAGCAAAAATGGAAGAGAATGACTGCAAAAACCTTGAACTGAAGCACAGGAAAGCTATGAATTGCCCGTGCTTTTGGATGGAGTAACCATGGCACAGCACCTTCCTCAGGGCTGTGAAAGAATTTATACCTGATAACACTGTTAGACCTCAAAAAGGTTATAGAAACTATGCTTTCTAATGTGAAATGTTGGTGGGGAAGAATAGAGTGGGGGGAAAAAAAAATGTTATTAATTGAAAAAGGGGTAGATCCTGAGCAGTCCTGTATAAATTCAGTCATAAACAACCTCCCCCCTCAGAAGTCCCACAAATCCTCCAAAGCTGTTTCCAGGTCAGTTTTGTTCCCTCTCCAACCATTTGCAATTCTTAAAACAACGCACCCAGCCCCTTGTAAGAGGAAAAACTGCTGGTGCCACAAAACATGAGTAGTGGATTGGTGAGGAAGTGGTTAAAAATAAAGCAAGCATTTGTAACGGGAGGGAAAGTGTTCATTGCTCTGAGGTTGGAGAAGGTTGTAAGGGATAGTGGCACATAACCAAAGATATAATAAATGGGTTTGGCATTTGCATTAACTTCTCAGTAAAATCCTATGAAGACTTTTGCTGGCTTTTCTTACTGTGTGTGCACAAATCCAACACACACTGCATTGATTCAAACCACAGTGCTTTTAAGTATCTGCTCTTGCCTCTGTCTGAAGCCTCATTTCTTCCTATTTTTGCCTGCAAAAATAAAAATCTTCTACCTTTCTTACAAGTGAAACTCTCGCTGAAATATAATTCTGTCAAGCCACAAATGCTTCCCAACCCTTCTTCTTGGTGAACAGAAAAGCAGCAAGTGCTGTGAAGTAGCCAAACTGGGAAAAAAGCTGGAGAGGGAGCACTGCAAATGTTTAGGCTGGCTTCTCATGTCACGTTGCAACCATCAGTCCACGTGGCATGCTGAGTAAGTGCAGGCTCCTCTGCTTCCTTGCTTGGTGATTTGATTTTTTAAAATGGATGTCTATGGTTATAAACATATAAGGAGGTTGAAAAATAATCTTATGCTGGGCAAATGGAAAACCTAAATAATCAACGTTGGCAAATGAGAGGTTCTGCTAAAAGCAGTTTTTGCTGTTAAGTTGGAGACTGATGCATGTTGGTGCCCTCTTCCTGAGCTCCAAGACAGGCAGCAATAGTCTCTTGCTCCTTACAAGCAAGAACAGCAGAATAAAATTAATAAGTGCAGGCAGTTTAACTGCTCCATGATGAGTTTAACAATGGCGTTAATGAAAAAGGCAAGAACCATGCCAATTATAGACTGCAGCTCTTTGGAAAAGCCATAAGGAACTGCTGCGAAATATAAGAGGAGGAGCCTGGCAAGGCAGGAGGACTGAAGAGGCTGAGGAGGGGAACAAAAGTAGCTGAGATTTCTCTTTCTGGAGCCTCAGGGGAAATACAGGGAGGACGGAGAACAACTCTTAAAGCTGCTCAGGGAGTTAGCAACAGATGAAATAATAGCATTCCCCTCCTAGCGCTTGGAAGAAGAGTGAATGATAAAACTTTCAGGCATCTACTAGCGAGACAAAAGGCACAGTGAATAGCCAGCATTCAGTCCTCAAACACGGCCCAGGAATGAGGAACAGCCAGAGGTTCCCTGAGCGCCTGCCTCCTGGGAGAGACGATGGCATGAGGCCTTGGTCTTGCATCGGGGTGAAGATTGCTGGCTTGGCTCCTTCTTCTCTGTTTTGCCTTTTCTTCTCTCTGTGGTGTTGTCAGACTTGCAAGTTGCCAAAAGCTGGGAACATTCAAAATGGAACTTGGAAGCTTGAGAGCAAACAGGGGAAGGCTTAGGTCTATGCAGCACAACAGTTAAGTAGAATTATATTTGGGGATTTATTTATATATTTTTTTAAATAAGCTCCGGAAGAGTGAGAAAAAAAATGAAACTCTTAGCTTGACAGTTGAAGCTCAACAATTGATGAAGCTCAACAATTAATGCAATAGAAAATAACAGTTTTCTGAAAGGAATTGTTTCATAGATCAGACGAAAAGAAACTGCAAGGGCCATTTTTGATAAGTAACATTTGGTAGCAAAATATTTATTAAAAAAAAAAAGGCAAATACCTAATTTTCTTATTTGAGGAGATGAACATCTGGTATGTTTTAGAGAAGATAAACATCCAAATTCTGTCCTTGCTGTTTGAGAGCTGATCTTTTTTTTAATAGGCTTTTTCAGATTGCAACAGAGTAGGAAGCTGCTTTTAAGCACAAAATAATGAATTTTGAAGTTCTGTGTAGCAGTAACGTCAGAAGTCATATCTATATTTTTGTGAATAACGCACTTATTCCAGAGAAAGGATATGAATTGTTATGTAGCTTTTTAAAAAATAAAATGAAAAAGAAGGAAGGAAGGAAGGAAGGAAGGAAGGAAGGAAGGAAGGAAGGAAGGAAGGAAGGAAGGAAGGAAGGAAGGAAGGAAGGAAGGAAGGAAGGAAGGAAGGAAGGAAGGAAGGAAGGAAGGAAGGAAGGAAGGGAGAAAAAATAAAGAAGAAAGAAGAAAAACATGGCAAGGTTTTTTCCTCCTCATTTTAGGGCTTTTGTGTGTGTGTTGTTATTTGTTTGCTTTTTCCTCCAGAGAAGTGTTTAACAATGCAAATATATATATATATATTAAAAAACAAAAAACAAAAAAAACCTGCTTATAACCTGAACTGTCACACCTTCTGGACACAAAATTGGAATTTTAAGACAGAAGAATTTGTAGATACAGACTGCATTTCTACATCAACTGCAACTTTTTCTTCCATAATTTCTACTGTAGTTGGAAAATGCCAGGAGTTGAATGGTTACATGAGCTTCTTATATGAAGTAGAAATTGGAAGGTGATTCCATATTTCTCTTTAAGATGAAGCCAAGAGATCAAATACATTCTAATTAATGGAAATTTTAAAAAGACTTCTTTTATATCAAGTTGTTGTATAGTGGCTTCCTTCTGTGATCAGCTTTACATTCTTGATTGAACATCTCAGCTTGTTCTTTTCTAATGATCAAAACCCTACTCACAAAGGTCCCTCATGTTCACACACTAATCTTCAAGGTACCAGCCTTTAGTACCAGTATCAAAGTTGTTAGCGTGAGTGGTTCCTATGTGCTCTACAACTGGTCACCTTTTGAAGATGGCTGAATGAATCTTACTCATTCCCCATGGAGGTTACACATGGTAACCCCTTGTGGTTACAGGTATGTCAGAATATGTGCCATGCTGCCTCGCACACCTGCCTGCCATGCCTTGCTCTTCACCTGCTCGCTCCCTCTTTCTGCACAAGGCTGTCATGGTTCACTTCCAATCCCTGCTCCATGGCTTCTGCTGGAAAGCATAGGGCCCAAATGAAGAGTGTAATGCAACTAGTAGTGTCAGCAGCTGCTTCCTACCACATGGTTGCCAGCAGATACAGGCAAGAAAGCCAAGAGTAAGTGTGTATACAGGCACATATGTTACCGCTCTCTCCTTCCCATTGTCCTCCCTGGCCAGCTAGGTCAGAAGTCAGCAGCAGGGGTGCCAGCAGGGTGTGAATGGCATACAGTGTGATCACGGGCTTAGGGCCAAGGGATCCGTGAGAGGCAGCAGCTCCTGACTCCCGTGGGGTTTGAAGTGCCTCACCTGGAGACAAGGCACGATGGCCTCCAACAACATGTTGTCTCTTCAGGGGGCAGGGGTTCTCAACTCCCAGGACAACGGGCACAGGCTTTGTGGGTCAGCCTCTCATCTGAGTGAGCAAAATATAATCTGGCGTATCCCCCTTAAGAGACTGCCAACCTGCAGCTGCTAATTTATGAATTACTAATTCATAAATGTGGGTATTCGGGGAAGTCTCTTTGTCAGAAACACAGCACAGACTTTCTGAAAAGCAGAAGCAATATGGCATGGGAGTGGTGGGTTTAAATGATACACCCCCCTACTCTGCTGCTAGTACTGGTATGCACAGTTTTAGAATATTTTTGTCTAGAATGAAGATTCAGAGACACCGCTCAGCTGCCTGCTGAGCTCACCATAGGACGACTGCAGCATTTGGTGAACTTTAATCCTACCCCAACCTCTTCACCTTCATCAAATGAACATCAAAGTCTCCCCTGAAGTCTTTGGGAGGGAAAGTTAACATCTACTGTATATTAAATGTGAACTGGATACACCTTGGTTCACCTTTGCTTCACATACAAGTCAGAAGGTTGAATCATACCGGGACAGGACTGACCTACTCGGGTTTTGCTCAGGCTATTGAGGTTGTTAGTTATTCCTTTTAAGCCAGGCTTTTAAGAGTCTGGCACCTACAGATGCAGAAGAGCCTCCATTTTTCTAAAAATCTCATTCATTATTAATTTACCCGCACCTTGAACACACAGCCCTCCCTAATGTACAAGTATTTGACCTTTGTTTACTCGATGCGTGTTCTACAGAGAAGATGTTGTGACAGCTCTGCCTTATCTCATACAGACGTTCACAAACAGCTCCATTGAACAGTGCAGTGCTGTGAAACTCCAGCACTGCAGGTATGAGTAGAGAACAATACACAGTGACGATACAGTCAAGAGACTTCTTTCAGCTCTTGGCACACAGGGTAGTAGTACCTTGGATTAGATATGCAATAATTCTGAGTTCAGAAAAAAATGGGCATTTTCTGAAGCTTAAAGCACTGTACTCAGAATTAATGTGTGCACTTCTGCTCAGCCAGTCCCACTGCCAGCAGCAGAGTCTCGAGGATGGAGGGAAAGATGGGAGAAAGCAGCAAGCTGCATTTTCTGCTCATCTGCCAGACTTCTCCCTACAACTCTGTAAGACTGAAAACTTGACTTCTCAAAAATGAGCTTTTTTACAAGTGCATTTTCAAGGTAGAGTACAGCAAATGCTAAACGTTAGCTCTGCAGCAGCAGCTCCTACCATGGCAGATAGAGGGATCATAAATCCAAGGAAGGAAAAATAAAAATAAAATGAGATTCCTTACATTCTTGCTTGCTTACATGGCAGCTTCAGAGAGCACATCAGGATACTGAGCCACACATTTATATTTTCATGCTAAAGGCAAATAAATCACATTATACGCTGACTCCTTAAACATTTCGGACAGATTATAAGCACAGCTAGATCACTGCTGGCGCAACTCCCCCAACTTTTAACAGTCAGTTTATTTAAAACCTGCACACTAGATCTGAGCCTTCTGTACAGTGAGCTCTACTATGCCAAGTTTCAACCCAAAGTGACTCTTACTACCAGACTATAAACCCCAGAAAATAGGGCTAAGGGTTCATTATGAACCTGGTGACAGACTCCTAATTATAGTGGTGCTATCAAGCATGATAAAGGCTGGTTGGTTTTATTTTAGTCTCATCCAAAGACTTGTTGGATGCTGGATTAGCTCATCTTTTCACTCCCGTTGAATTGCCATATGTTTCTTTTTCTCCTTTATGTAGTATTTGGCAGGAGTTATTTGTCAGCATTTACAAAAAGAAAACACGTCTGTAGAAACTTCATTTCTAGTTCCTTCCAAGATAAGTTTCTTGTTTTGCCTGATAAAGCCTCAGAAATTGTATTTCCATGTCTAAAGCAAAAATGGATAAGAAAGTGCTGCTATTAAAAGGTGAAATACAGACATTTACACTGTCCCGACCACGATATTGCGGCATAACATTTCATTTTACTTCAGAGGAACAGATACCTCAGTAAAGAGCTGTTTCTTTCTCCCTCCCTTTCCACATCAATTCTGCCAGATTTCCTATCCACCCAAATATCTATAAGTAAATCAGAACAAAATGTAGCATTTTACTAGCAGATTTGTTTATTTATTTATGCGTTACTACCATCTACCAACATTGCTGCAAAGATCCAAGTTGCACAAAACAAGTCACAGGAAGAAAAACAACATTGATGCAAATGCTGTCAAGAAAGTCTCTTCTTTGGCAACTAAAAAAAACACTGAATTTCACAGTCTTATCTAACACACCATAGGAAAAAGGATTTGATTGTTTTTTTCTAATCCCAGAAATCAGAGCTGGAAAGAACTCAGCAGCACCTGTACGGGGACAGAACTGGAAACTTAGAGTATTTTCTGGACAGAAATGAGATCCCTGCACAGTTGTCACTTGGCTTCATACGTATTCCTCGGTTGGAGAAACATTGAAGCAATGGAAGAACTTTGCACAGGCAGACCAGAGGAGAGGCAGGTTGTTCCAGCTGCTCTGCGAAATACACACAGGAGACAGGGGAGAGGTGGCACCACTGACATCAGTAACAGAGCAGAGGAACAAGCATTTTGCTGCACCATGCAATTTAAACTAGCTCCACTCAGACCACCTCATCCCTCTGCCCTTCCTCACCTGCCTCAGCTTCCTCTTATGAGAGCACTTCTGCAATGGCAAGGAAGCTATTTTTGCACAGCTACTGTGAATGCCATCCTCTCTCAACGAATGATATGGACTCATCTCCAGATGGAAAGAAACACAGTTTATTTCAGAGGAGAAAAAGAAGGGACCTTGAAAGGCCCCCAAACGTGACCAAGAAGCAAGATAACAAGTACTAATAGAGCTCTTCTGAAAAAAAAAAAGAAAAAAAAAAAAAAAAAAAAAAGGAAGGTCACCTGTCACTGCTGCTATTCAGCTCTCCTAAGTGGTTTTATTGATGGATCATTAAAGGATTCCCATCCACCTTCAGCCTGAGAATGGTTTTACAAAGCAGATAATAGAAGGAAAAAAAGCAGAGGAAGCATCTTGCACCATTTCTTTTAAACTACACATGTTTGACAGCCTTTTGAGTTATATTCTCTCTTACTTTTTTTTTTTTTTTTTTTTCCCATGATTTCTTCTGTCTTTGTGGGCTTCTCATGCAACCCGGGGAGGTTGGAGAAATGTTGCCTGTTAATAAATTGTGACTATAAAAATACAAAATTGCCTTAGGTTTAAAGTGTCTTAACCTGATATCATTACGCACTAAGAAGGGAGGAGAGGTATGAGTTTTAATTAAGTTTTCAAATATTATTTTTAAATTTAAATGCAGTCTTCCTGCAGCTATGCCTCGTCTCCAGCCATAAGCGCATGTGTCTGGACTGCTGAACTCCTTCGTAACCTGGTTTGCCCAGAAGTAAGTAATATAATTGGTTTCATGATTCCCTGACGTTGAACTCTTTGGTGCAGGCTGGCAGCTGCCCTACCACTTGCAGTTGTAGATACATAGTAGATAAAGAGTAGTGCTGCCTATGCTGAGTCTGCAGACTGTCAGAGCTCAGCAAGCCAAGCTATGAGATGCTCCTGTAATTTCCATAGAAGTAGGCTAATAGAAAACCGAAAGGATAGGGCAATTTTGATGGCTAGATCACAACTACTGTAATTGGTGGATTGGCAGTGTAGCTAAAAGCAGAGACATTTCCTTGGCTGGCAGGCTAATAATGGGGGTTCAGCTCTTTCCTCCTCCCTGGCCACTGAGCCTGGGTTTCTGTAGGGATGGATCAAAATCTCACCAGACCCTGTAGGATCGCACAGGTAGAAGCAGCACCTAATTTCAACTGTGTGTTTACAGCAAAGCAAAGAATAATTAAAGAGCCACATGTTACCCAGCAAAAACCTACAGTGATTTTAGTCACAGAGCAAAATTAATTCAGTTTTGATTGCCTATAAT
This sequence comes from Aythya ferina, assembly GCF_964211825.1. Classification (NCBI taxonomy): domain Eukaryota; kingdom Metazoa; phylum Chordata; class Aves; order Anseriformes; family Anatidae; genus Aythya; species Aythya ferina. The sequence continues at coordinate 185,571,310 of NC_140296.1, read as the reverse complement.
GTTCTGTGATCATAATCCAATGTCTACTGTAATAGCCAGGAAGGAAAAAAAAAAAAAAAGAAAAAAGAAGCCCTTAAGAAATGCTATTAGAAAATTTGATTTTGGGCTTGTATTTTATACCTTAACATACAAGACAATTACAGGGAATGCACATCTACTACCTATGGGTATGTCTACCTATATTATGCATGCATATTACACACACCTTAAAGCTCTCCAAAACACCCAGGAATCACTCTCAGGGTCTCTATTGCATTCTGCCCCATTTAACTCATTTAGCCTCCTTCTCTGAATGGCCCAGGCTTGGTCAGGCACCCTGGGGTCAGCATCCCTGAGCACCCATGTGCCGCCTTGCTCAGTCTCCCCTGGCACATGGCCTGCGGGCACCTCCTCTTCAGGGCACGTAGCTGTTAGGCATTAAAGACCTGCTAGCTGGTGTTAACTGAAATGTTTTGAGGACTTTGCACTTCAACCTATTTTGGTCAGTATTCATAGAAAGAGCACAAGCGTCTCTGACAATGGCTCCCTCCTCTTGCCAAATCCTGCCTCGGAGCTGTTAAAAGAAAAGGTCACCTCAATTTAACAGGAGTAACGAGATATTTTCCCCGTGCTCTTTCTTAGAAACAACTGAGCTGCTCTGGCTAAGTGCTGTTTTCTTCTTTCCGAACAACAATAACAGAATATTCAGCAAGAGACAGACACCGAGTTAAAGAAATCTCAGTGCAAGCTGTTAAAATTTGGCAAACTTGTAAGCAGCTGAAAATAGAGTCTTATAATGGGAAGTGTCAAACAACCTTGATAATAGACAGCATTACCAGCCTGCTCTATAATTCTAAATTATGTTTTATTACAGTGTTAAATATGCCTGAGCTCCATTTACCAGTTCCACCATTGCCAGCCCAAGAGCAGCTGCTGGCCGATGGCAAATTAACAAGTTGTAGTTTTCCTGGTGTAGACAAGAGCAGAGTTGTTTCTGGCTTTCGGCAGTCAGAGCAGGTTCATCTCAGTGGTTTTTATAGCGCTGAGCCTGTTGGCATATGGCCATTAACACATTTCTCAGGTGGCTCCCTGCGGTAATGAGGTGGCTCAAACATACGAGAAGTAAGCTAAAGCTAGATTTTTCCAGAAGCTGGTGTAGATGTAGCTAGCAGGTGATCTTTAAGACAGTACCACAATATATAGGCATTCCAGCTTTTTTGCTATTTTACCACAGCCTTGGAAAAAAATAATAATATTCAAGTTGCCACTCAGGAAGCCTAGGGCCTTTACTGTACAACAGGGTAGGGCTTAAAAGGCTAAGTCTAGAAGGGGGTACAGGGCTGGGCTCAGGATCTTTCTTCTGCTACAAGGGAAACCATACACATTATGGAGACAAATGTTGAAGATCATCAATCTTTTTTCTTTTTTTTTTTTTTCCCAATGAAAGATGAGCCATATAATTTCACAGCCCGCAAGAATGGCACTTTGTAAGAATTGAGGAGTTTCAGCCAGTCTCCGAAAAGCTCTTCAGATAAATCATGGTAAGAGGTGAAGCAAACTTGCATGGTATCGAACGCCACCCAGGATCAGTCAGTCTTTAAGAAAGCCTGCCAATCCTAGGATAGTTCTAGATACTTCAAAGCTATTAAAATTACAGTTCACATTGTTCCTATGGAAAAATGTTACTGAGTTCAGCTCTGGAGCCCCCAGAACAAGAAGGACAAGGACATATTAGAGAAGGAAGTCATCCATGGAAGTCTTTGAAAGACATTTTGATGTAGAGCTTAGGGATATGGTTTAGTGGGGACTGTTAGCGTTAGGTCAGAGGTTGGACTCGATGATCTTGAGGTCTCTTCCAACCTAGAAATTCTGTGATTCTGTGAGGAGGAGGGCCATGAGGATGATCAATGGCCTGGAGCACCTCTCCTATGGGGAGAGGCTGAGGGAGTTGGTGTTGTTCAGCCTGGAGAAGGCTCTGGGGAGACCTTATAGTGGCCTAAAGGGGGCCTGCAGGAAAGCTGAGGAGGGACTCTTTGTCAGGGAGTGTAGTGATAGGGCAAGGGGTAATGGTTTTAAACTAAAAGACGAAGAATTAAATCAGATATAAGGAGGAAATTCTTTACTCAGAAGGTGGTGAAGCACAGGTTGCCCTGAGAAGCTGTGGATGCCCCATCCCTAGAGGTGTTCAAGGCCAGGTTGGATGGGGCCTTGGGCAACCTGGTCTGGTGGGAGGTGTCCCTGCCCATGACGGGGGATTGGAATTAGATGGTCTTTAAGATCCTTTCCAACACAAACCATTTTATGATTGTATAATTCTGTGATTTAAAAAGAAAAAAAAAAAAAGAAAAAGGTGGTGGGATAGACACAGTACACTGCTCAGGCTCCACACCCTGGGGAAGCCAGATTTTTTGGCTGTCACAACTCTGGAAGCAAATAACCACCTCAGGTCTGCCAGAGACCAGCTGTCCAGACCCAGCGGCACACAGGATAATGCTTCACGTGAGGATGGATCAGGAGAGCATAAAAGATGAGTAGCTGCCTGTCAGCAGCTACGTGTTGGGCACCCACGGGTTTCTCTCTTGGAGGAGTCACTGCAGGTTGCTGAGGCAGCTGCTGGCACAGCATCCTGGTGACACAAATATGGGCAGTAAAAGAAATACAAGAAATCAATTTCCTGACCCTTTGAACAAAATGCAGAAGGGGAATAAGAAGCCTGGGGCAAATCCCCGGGTACCAGGACTGTAGGCTCAGCAGGGCAGGAGCAGCCTGTGTTGCCTGCATGTTACCAAATAAAAGAAAATCCTCTTGTGCAACACACCTCAGTATGTCAGCAGTGATCCCAAAGGACTCTGTTAGAAATCTTCCTTCTCTCAGCTCTGATTAGGCAGTAGAAAAACACCACTTTAAAGAGTCAGATAGGTGAGTTTTGTCTCTCTGTAACTCTGCCAGAATTTCTCTGCCATATCCCCTTCTCTCGTTACCTCCTCAGCCATCTCCATGTTTCATTCTCCCCTCTGCAAACCAAGGCCTTGGGGGCCAAGACCATGGTGTGGTCAGGACTTGTGGCTGGTGGGCAGCAGATCCAGAGCTCCTGTACACCTGAAGTGGTGATAGCACTTGCCTCTGTCACAGAGGTACGAGGATAAATTTTTGAATGCTCAAAGCTCTCATCTATAATAATAAAGTATCTGGGGACAGAATCTCCAAGCAGCGTATCACAGCAAAGTTGAGCTGCTGTAATACCAGAGAACACTCCGAAGTAAACAGCCCTGCTCAGCCTTTTGCCCTGGAGACCTCAGGAGGAGCACGGCAGAACAAAAGGCAGCTGGGGGAGAAATCCTCACAAGCACAGGCTGCCTGGAAGCTGGAGAGCCTGTGTTTCTGTGTTCTGGCACACAGGGCCAGGGGCCAACGTCTAACTGCTGGTAGTGTCGGCTCCTTTTTTGCCTCTATGTGCACCAGCTGAAATGCAAAACAGGCACTGGACGTTTTTCAGAGAGATTAAATAATCTTTTGATCTTGAGAACAGAGGGCAGCAGCTTCAGAGGCTGCATGCTCGTCCTCTTCTGATGATTGAGTCCCTTTGAGGTATCTCAGGAAGGACATGCTCGGAACACCTCAAGTCTCAGGCTATTTGGCTAATCCGGACTCCTGAAGTCTATATCCAGGGAGAATACGAATTTTTCTTCATTATCTGTTACAACCCCTCAGCTTTGATCCACATTTCCCCCACCTCAGGAGCAAAACTCCATTTCTCTAATCCTTTATGTACCGCTTCCAAAAGGCAGGACGTGTGCTCCTCCACTAACCAATTCAATGCAGCACCAGTGCAAAGGAGCAGTCGAACATCTTCCTTGCTTTAGGGACATTTGCTGCAGGACTCCTGTTGACAGTGCATGAAGAGAAAAGCATCAGGCCATCTAGAACAGGTGAGATTTCAATTCAGAGCCAGCCAGAGCCAAGCTGAGAAGCTGCTGAACTCTCAAATGATCTGATCTGGAAGAGTGAGTAGAAAGGGAGAAACAAATTGCTTTCTAGTAGGAGGTAATGGGGATGAAGAAATAGACACAACTTGGCCTAAAAAACAAGTCTCTCCTTCCCACAAGAAGGAAGTGGTGGAAAATTAACTAACAGTTGTGCTGCTCGTTTTTTATAGTTGTACCTCCAAAATAATAGGACTCACTGGACTATTTCTTCTCAGGAACAGAGAGGTAACAGGCTGGAATTCTTTCCTTCTTTCTTTATTTTTTTTTTAGTCTAGGTAAAGCCGTTCCATTTACAATGGCTGACGGTTGCCATTTACTTCTTCTGCGGTTCTCACCTCTACCCTTCAGAAACAATCGTATTACAAAAAAAAAAAAAAACTTATGAAGCATGGTAGAAAAAAAAAAACAACTGTAGTCTTTCTAAAGGCTCTATCAGGTATCAAGTCCTGTGATCAAAGGGATAGTTATATATTAAGCCTTTTTGGGCAGCCAACCTAGCTTATGAAATTCCAGCCTCTAGTCACCTACACTGCTATATGCTTCCACCTCAGCTGTGCAAGTCCTTGTGCCCCATGTTGTCACCTGGCATCTGACCAACATAGATTTAAAAAAAAAAAAAAAAGTGAAAAGTTTTTGATATTTGAAAGAAAAATAGTTTAACAACTTATTTCAGTTGTTTGTGGCCAAGCAAGCACTCAGAGCAACAGAAGCAGGAGGCATCCTCCTTTGGATGAGCAGGAGAAAGGCACTTTGGGGAAATTACTGTATAGTTATACCTCAAAACCACAAAAAGATGTGAAGTTTGGAACAGGATTGGGACTTAGTACACCTGTGTCCCAGTTCTGCCTATATTCCTGTAGTACTGATATGTACCCGGCCAGAGTAGTCATTTAAAAAATATCTTGCAGTGGTTCAGTATGAAAATATTCCTGGTAACTTTTTCACAAAGTTAAAAATAGAACATAACCATTAGTCACATAAGCACCGTCCAAAAAAGCTGAGCAACTCATTGCAGGAAGTTTCCCTGAGAAGAAAAGAAAGTGGTAATAACATCCAAAAGCCCCTGGAGCTAAGACTGCTGAGATTGTATTTCTTACTTAACTTTCTCTCCTATGGTATATGTAAAATATGTATTGATATATGTATGAATACCTCAGTCTCTCAATATTGATAAGGATTTCTGCTTTGCATGCAAGGAGGAGAAATAACTGCTCTTTTTCAGCTTCCCCACTAATGAAGCACACTGCAAATTGAGATGTTCATCAAGAATTTCTTTAAAAGTGTGCATGCTTTTGTGATCTCTGAAATGTAGGAGGATTTGGGGGGTCAGAGTGGGAGAGAGAGGGCCAACTCCAACTATAGCTCTGTTAAAGAAGTTGGGGAGACTGAACACGGAATACAGTGCTGTAACAAAGCCCTGACAGAGCACACCAGGAAACTCAGGCAGTTTTGCTGGCTGAGAATAGAAACGAGCAGAGGCAGCAAGCGCAGCATCTGCTCTGTCCCCTCCATGCCGGGGAGGGCACAGCCACCTCCCAGCTTGCTCCCTCCCTCCCCACCCCGGCAGATTTCCCAGCCTGCAATCTCCTTTCCCCGCCGCTCTGGTGAGGGCTCCTCTTCCTCCTTCATTCCTTCGCCTCTGCTCCAAGCTGCCAAGCGTGCAAACAAACCAGGAATTGCTGAGCATGTCATCTGCAGCAGGGAATGGAGAGATCCTGTGCTGTGTGAACAGACTACAGGTGTTCTGTGGAAGAACCACCTTTCTGATATAGTTGGAAAAATCATTAAATGTTTATATAGGTATTCATATATGGATACCCTTGTTTCCTCAGCTAACTGCTTGCTCCATTTCTCCCCCTTTGCAGCAAACACAGCCTTAAATGAAATAAACAGCCAAGCAAGAATATACTAGCAGGGCAAGAATATTAAGGCTCAACCAGAATAGGAAGCAGAACAGCAAAGTTAATATGCAAGAGCAAAATATCACAGAGCCAACTGAAATAGCACCGCTATTCAGCTTCCCTAATGGCTGGCTGAAATCTGTACCAAGATAAAAGGCATCCAGCAAGACTAAGTGATGCTAAGAGCAGGAGGGAAGAGCTTCAAAGAACTCGCTTCATAAATATCCCTCAATATTGTAGGATATTACCCTCAAATTAAGTTAAATCAAACCACATCTGTGAGATTAGACGATGGTTGAAATGCAGGTACCAATAGCAGTAAAATGTGCTACCCTTACTATGATGAGATCATTGTTGAGTGCTCATCAGTCACTTTTCAGGAGAATGCAGAAGCAAATGTTCCCAAAAGCTCCAATTAGCACAGCCTGGGCTACTGGGTACACCTGCCTTAGGTCCCCACTTCAGTGGTGGCTTCCCACCACCAGCCTTCTGCTGGGAAACTGGAGGATTTCAAGTGCACCGAGATGGAGGTTCTGTCACCTCCTCACTCTACATCAGCAACATTTTGCCTGAGCTTTGACAGTCGGTAGGTAACCATTTTCTGAGCAAGTTACAGAAGATGTTTAACACCATTTGTTAAAAGTTAAAATGGTTAAGATTTATCACACTGAATCACTTGTTCCCAGGGATGTCAGAAGAGCAGGCCAAGGAACCACTAGGGCTGAAGACTGATTAAATATCATTAGTATTTTGGTAATATTTAGGAACTGTGAACGAGGTCACTGTAGCAACTACAGACCATTTAACTCAGTATTGATCCCAAGCAACAGAACCTAAGTGTCAATAGAAAATGAAGACCATGCAGAACTAAGGTACAGAATCCTTAGTAGAAACAGTCAATTGCTTTAGGAAAATCAGACCTACAATCCTACCTAGAAAGTGTCCCCGGCCTGATAAGTTTAGTTAAGTGTCTTTCAGTGAACCAAGCACGTTAGCCTATTATAGCTAAACAATTCTATTTAAAAAAACAGTGCTACAAAAGTCAACAAGGAATTTTAAATAGTTCGGCATTCTTGACCATTGGCATTTAATATTGGATATAACAGCCCCCTTAGTCTTTATGGGAATCGAGACCTGAAGCAAAAGTCTTCCAGGAGCTTGAAACTTCTATTTAAGAAAGTCAGTGCTGGTGTAAATCTACCATTCCACCATTTTTCACATGACCTGCAAGAAAGAACAAGTCAAGTTCAAAGGTGTGATGTGGATCACACAGCACAACAGACTCAATTGAGCAGTGGCATTATTACTGTAACCAAACAAGATTATACAAAAGGCAGACCCAAAATTTAGGTCACACTGTTAGAATGCAATTTGGAAGACAGTAATTTAAAAGAACATTAGGGTCACAGTGGTTTGCCCGCTAGAACAATCACTCTGTGGAGTGGATTGAAAACAAATGTGATACTCCAACGCACAAAGCATCAAAGTACCATGTTTAAACTGCAAGAAGTAATCATGCCATTTAGCACTGGTCCTCCTAGAATGTGTCTGCTCCTGACATCAACTGCCTGCATCTAATGTCATTAAAGCGGTAGAGCTCAGATGAAAGCAATAGGCTCTATATAAGAACTAGACTTACAGACAGATACCATAGCCAATCCATTTAATTTATCCAAGAGAAGGTAAAGAGGTGGTGATCGTTGCCCGTAAGTGTCAGCATATAGGTGATAAATCTTTCACCTAGAGCTGATTTGATCAGAGAATGCCAATCTGCAGGGCTGAAGCTGTTCTTAGGAACTTGAAGATTTGATAGCACTGATATAAAATTTCTCCAGTTCCTGATGCTATGACTTATTCTGGCAGCCGTCAAACCTAGGGATCTCCATTTAAATCATCTCTTCTTCTAAGTTAGAAAACAACTTCCAAGCTCAGTCTTTCATCTCCGAAACAAGAAACTAAACCACCTTCAAAACCCTTGCTCTCTCCTACCTACCATAGCTGTTTCACTTCATATACAGAGATCCCATTTGGGCCAGGGAAAGATAGGAAAGGGAAAGGATAGACTGATGGGGTAGGCTACTATCCAGTCTGATGAGCTACCCAAGTCAGGCTGAAAATACCCTCTGAATCCACCCCCACACTTTACATATGAAAGCCTTGAGGAAAGACCACTGGCTACTCCACTCAATTTTCTTCCTAGAAAAACACAAAGCAAACCTATGTCTTAGGCTCACCTGTGTGTGAACTGAGGAGGAAATCCAAAATATTTTGTTCAACTCAAAATTAACCACAGAATTAACAGAATGTGATTTTTCATTTCTTTCCTTTTATTTATTTATATACATATATATTTGGTCTGCCACTCGCTTTTCAGTAGACCCCCTCTGACCTTCTAAATAATGACTGCAGGAGCTCACTTCCATCAAGACCTGACCCCAGCCTCTTTCAGAGCAAACCCAAGAACTCCCTCCCTCTGGTGTCCTTTACTGCCTTGACCTTCCTTATCTTCCAACATTTGCTTATATGCAAGACATGCCAGGAAAAATGAAAACACAGCTTTAGCTCAGGAATAATTGAGGAGCATTCAGAAGTTTTTAGGCATAGCAGTATACTGCAACTAACTTCTCTGAAGTTGCTGTTTTTTGAGCTTGATCACTACTGGAATATGGCACAGTATTTTTAATTATACTGCTACTATGAAGTGGTAATGAGCATTAGCTGATGACTCAGAATAAAAATTACTAGGTGGTGCTATGATGAAGGTACAATTTTAGAAGCCATGCAGGTGTTACTTTCCTGAATGATTCAAAAATTACAAGCAGCCAATCCTTCCGCTAATTGCACATGGAAGTTATACACATCTAAAATGCCTTTAAAAATGTCCAAAATGGGTATATGAGGAGGTTTCGCCTTAATGTTGCTAAGCTGATTGGTTGTCAGTGTCCAGAAATAATTCCCCTAGTACAAGATTTGGCTTTTTCACGATGTGTCAAGCATCCATTTATTAAAAGGGTTAGGTTGCCTTTTCTTGAAGAGGGAAACATTTCAGGCTTGCTTCTCTCTAAACCTCCTACAGTCCCCGCTTCAGAGTGTCACTCATTTTGTATCAGTGGAAGCAGCAGCAATAAATTCCTACTTTCAATGACAGCATAAAAGTTTGTATATTACAGGGGCTGGCCATCTTTCTTTCTTTTTATTTTTTTAAACGACAATAGGGGAGTATGTGTTTGAAAACAGTAAGTAACCCTGGAAAATTCTGCAAAATATTCTTGCAGCACTGAGTTTTGGTAATTTCTTGGAAAATACCTGTCATAAAGGGCCTCCCTTCCCTCCCAGCTTGTTCTCGAGGTCACTCCACTGCACCACAAATTGAATCAAGAGAAGTTTTCAATGTCTCAATTTCTAATGAAAACACAGCTGACTGGGGATATATATATCACATTTGTACTACAGAGTGGTTCAACATTATATTGTTTGTGACAGCAATTCAAAAGCACTGAATCTCCCAACTCCCGTCTCCCCTGGGTGCTTCAGTGTCTCTTTTTCAATCACTCTTGAAATAGCTGTATAATGCAGTTACACAGGCCTTGCTATGGGAACGACAGAGAGGAGATAAGTGTATTTTAAAAAAAACACTTCTTTTTGCATATCGTATCCTACATCCTCCCCCACATCGCTGCTATTTAAACAATTCAATTAAAATTTTGGGTGATAGCACACTTCTCTGTTTCCTTCTTAATTAACTGAGCAGTGTACAAATAGGCAACATGAGGCTGAGTGGGAAGTCCTTCCCTCACAATACGGCAGATTTTTTTTTTAAGGGCCTTTCAGGAAGTTAGCGATAAAGGCAAGAAGCAACAAAGCCCTGGGCATGTCGGGCCATCCGTTGGGCCGTGGGCTGGCGGAGGAGCCCTGCCTCTCACCTCAGGCATGGCTGCTGTGACTCAGGCCTCACACCCCGCTGCCTGGCACCACGTTCACCCGACAGTTACATCATTTCTGAAGCAGCTGGTGGCAAGCTGGAAATCAAAACCTATGAACAGTACAGGCACGTACTGTGGAGGTCTGCTATACAGAATAGCAGCGTTTGCCGTCAAAGTTAAAAATAAAAAAATTAAAAAGTTCATCCTTTTTGAATTTCAGCTGTGGAGTTCACCTGTTTACTAACTCGTCTAGACACCAGGAAAAGAAGAATTATTCTGCTCTTCAGTCCAACATTACAGCAACACAGAAGAGATGTTTGTACCAGCAGATAGATGAGCTTCATTACTTTGGAACTGGTCCCTTGTACAGAGGTGGTGTGCTGATATAAGGCCCTTAATAAAGCCAATTACCTTACTCGTTACCACCGCAAGTGATCTCCACAATCATATGATTAAGTTATCACAAGTCAGATGAGCTGCCCTCATGAGTGACATGCAGTTAGCCTGCCCCAAGTGCAAGACAACTTTCTGTTAAACTTCTTTCACTTTCCTCACACTTGCACTGGCTTCAGAGGCCCTTGGTGGGCCAAGCTGATGCATGCCACCAAGCATGTCAAGGCTCAGCTCAGGAAGCCCCAGCACAGACCTGCAGAGCTATTTATTACTTCACGTAGTCTACAGATAGCGACTTTTAAAGAAATTAATCACATTTGATTCTCTTGGGCACCAGTGGAACGTACTGAAGTGTGCTCAATGTAGGGTGCAATTCAGAAAATGTAATTACATTAATTAAAAATATTTAAATGTTAATCTGTAACAATGTTTGCCCATTATTCCAGCAGGTTTTGTTTCCATTCCTTCAAGCCCTTGAGTCCCTCACCAGACAATGCTACCTCTGTTAGGAGGCTGGCAGCAAAAGAAGGTGACACTACCAAACCCAGGCATTTAGCTTAGAGCCCCTCTTCACACATGTAATCATATGGTGCTGAACAAGCTCAAAACCCATTTGAAAGCCTGCCCAACATACTCACTGCCATGGTGCTAAGCCATTCTGAATTTAAGTCTGTGATACCCACCTACTTTAACAAAGAGCTTTTTTTTTTTTTACTTGTTTATAAACCTGAGAGAAATCTTAAGACAGACAAAACATCCCCTAGCACAACACCCTTCCCTGAGAACAGACTTCGCATCACTTTTTGCTGAGCAGTCAGCATGAACAAGTCATGAGGTTATTTCTGTTTTCAAGGAGAGGGAGCCCTCCCAGGGGCAATTCAACTCCCCTATTTTAGGTGCTTATCTCAGGCTTGCATGAATCACCTCAGCCTCTCCCTCCCCACCCACTGACTGTAGAGGTAGCCTTAAATAACTAAACAGAGCTTGACATTAACTGTCTTGTTGAAGATGATCAGGAAAGATGAAACAAATTAAACAGTGGCTGGTAGCAGCCACTGAGGATCACTCATTTTTCATCTCAAACACCCTCCTGGATTTCTGAAAAAATGTGTTTCTAAACTTTCTGAATTGGAAGTTGCATCAAGGCTTAGAAGTTAATAAAAGGAGTTATTTTCCATATACATGCACCTAATCTCTTCTTTGTATCGCTGGCATCCAAAAGCTTCCTGCAGCAATTTCATGACTTAACTTTGCCTTGAACGGAAGAAGGGGCAGAAGAGGGACCTAGCCTTATTTTTCATTTATACCTACTGCCTGATAATTGTACTGTTCCTATTATGTATTTTTAAAATCCATTCTCCATTTCAATTCTTATTTTGAGTTGGGATGGCCAGAACTCTCCATGGCATGTGAGAGGCACATATTTATGGATCTAAAGCATCATAGGGATACTTTTGGTTTTGTTCTCTACTCTTCTCCCAGCATTCCCAAGTGTTCTATTTCTTTACTGATCACTACCACATATTGAGATGACATTTCCAAAGAATGATCTGGTATATGTCCAAGAGGATGGGATTCTTACCCCTTCATCAAGAACAGGATTATTTCCTTTCCCCCTCCGTGCATTACTTTGCATCTGTTGACACAGAATTTCATTTGCCATCCCAGAAAAAAAGGGCTGTCTGCAAGCTACTTCAGGCAGCTTTGGGTCAGAAAACTGTAAATAATTTTGTTATCCTCTGCAAGTTCTGTCATCTCCATATAACCAGATCATTGGTGAATACGTTGAACAGGTCAGACAACACGGCAGATCTCTGAAGGACTTCATCCCAGCAATACCCTCTCTAGAACCAGAAAGTTAATCAGGTATTCCTGTTCTTTCTTTCCTGCTTTTAACCACTTATCAATTTATGAGAAGTCTTTTCCTTCTATTCCCTGAAAACTGTGATTCTAATAGATTCCTGTAAAATGCAGCTTGTACTTTCGTTTTCAAAGAGATTTTGACAAGGCATCAGCTAGATCTGCTGTATCCATGTTGTAGCTTCCTTCAGAAACTTCAGCAGGCTCATGAGAAACAAATCCCCTTCACAGAAGACATGCTGTCTCCTCTCTGGCACAACTAATTTCTTTGTTATCTATTAATTCTATTCCCATTATGATTTCTACCAAACTACCTAACAAAACCAGATTTACTGATAATCTTGCATGACCCCAGAAGCCCCTGATAGATGGGTATCTTGTTGGCTTATTTAAGCAGCAGAAGACAAAGGAGAAATTTCTTATTTTTATTCCTTTAGAGCTCTTGCACAAACAGCATCCAGCTCCAGTGCCTTGTTACCAGAATATTTTATCTTTTTTTTTTTTTTTTTTTTTTCTTTTTTCTTTTCTTATGAAAAGCCTTTTAGAGCTGACATTTCAAACGCAGCCAGGCGACTATCAAAGAGACATGTCTGGTCTGGTGAAGGCACATCCCTGCGATCCAGTTGCCTTGAAGATACCAACAGCGGTTTTAGCAAAGCTAATGATCTGTAGTCTAAGAGGAGCAAAGGCATGAGAAAGGAGAGAGTACAAGGTAAAAGGATAAGGGATGAGTCATACTATTTAAAATAACTGACATCTAAGCTTATCTTCATTGTGGCACCTAATAACATGCATGTCCTCAGCCCACTCAAATGAGAGGATACGGCTGCAGTCAGGAGCTCTGCTGTGAACATTTTTTCATGAAGTTGCCACCCTCAGTCACTGCTGCTGCCCTTTTCCTCAGAAGGCCCCAGAAGAGAAACAAGCACTACTTGTGCTTCAGCAGTCACCTGCCTTCAGCTGCATCACTATTGAAAAACACAGGAAAGCTGGGAAGGGACTCTTTGTCAGGGACTGTAGTGATAAGACAAGGGGTAACAGTTTTAAACAATAAGAGGGTGGATTTAAATTAGATATTAGGAAGAAATTCCTTAGTATGAGGCATGGGAACAGATTGCCAGAAAAGTTGTGGATGCCCCATCCCTGGAGGTGTTCAAGGTCAGGTTGGATGGGGCCTTGGGCAACCTGATCTAGTGGGTAGTGTCCCGGCCCATGGCAGGGGGATTGGAATTAGATTGCCTTCAAGGTCCCAAACCATTCTGTGATTCTATGATTCTATACTTTATCAGTGGTTCAGCTAGGGCTGATGACTTTAAGCTGAAGACAACAAGGATGCCCTTATTGTACAGCAGCTCAATGGGCTGTAACACCTCCGCCAGCCCAAAGGTGCAGTCATGGCCCAGATACAACAGGTAACCCCCACACCAGGGTCCTGCACCACTTAACAAGGTGTAGTTAAAAACAAGCACTCCCATGAACTTCAGTACACATGAATGGGTCAGTCCTGCATTTAGGATGCTGACAGCTGTAGCTTATGCCCATCAGAAAATGATCAAAGTGATCAGAGTAGGTTTTGACAGCATCACCACTATTTACGTTGGTGAATGGTACCATGGTTTGTGGCAGTTGTGCTTTAAAAGCAGTGATTTAAAAGCAGTGAACCCCAGGTGCTTTAAAAGCAGTGATTCAGATTAATCTCTTTCCATTAAAAGAAAAGCAACACGAAGCCAAATATACATGAAGCATCCTTATTATCATCCTGATTTTTGAGCAGCTACGTGCTTCTGTTGTTTTTATTTGTCTTTCAATACAACTGTTGAAATGCAGGATTTTAATTGAAAGCTGGAATTATTTCTAATGTGACCCTGAGGAACTGTGTTTAAAGAAAAAATAACCCATGAAATACTTCAAGATTCATGACAGATACCAGACTTTAGACCACTCTTAAGAGGTGTGGCAACGCTGAAGACTTGGTATATGCATCCGGAGGGACATAATTACATAGGTTTTCAGCTTTCAACCAAGTCTTTTCAAAAATGCACTTGTCCAAGCATTGCTCAACATCATGTCAGTGCAAAGAGGCCAGGATTTCCAATGTTGAATTACTTTTACAGCATCTCTCAGAAAATATATAATTCAAGAAAACCTAAGTACTTAGAATTACTTTTTTTTTTTTTTTTTTTTTTTTAAACTAAAGGTCCTACTGGAATATAACTTCGTAATTCATTGCAATATTTTAAATGCTATCAACATAAAACTTTAGTACTTCAGTTATAACTGCATATTTGAAATAACATCCAAAAAGCTAGGTAAATTGTTATTATACTCAGAGGATTGCTAATTCTTCCATATTGATAAAAAAACAGGTTTAAGAAGCTAAATTGGTAGCACATAAAGCTAGTAAGCAGACTTTTAAAGAAGCTGTAGGAATTCTCCAAATTCACTTTTGCAGAGGACCCTTCTGGGACTGACCCGTCTCCAGGCCATGATAGCTTCATTAGGAAGGTGTTATAACAACATCCCAGAAACAGCAGCAGAACTGAGGTTTTCTTTTCTCCTTTGCACGTGGTTTGCTCTTCCAACAACTGGTTACCCATGGGAATGAATAGGAAGGTCTCCTTCTCCATACAAAAAGCCTACATGCAATTTTCTTCTTCAGACTAATACAGGCATAGGAGACAAAACAGATTACTCCATGAATGAACAAGCAAACTAGCTGTCAGTCAGACCAGGCAATCTTGGTACAAATAGAGGAAGATTACTACAAAATACGTAGTTTGACATGCTGACAGAAATCACTCTTGTCAAGTTGTATTGATACACAATGACTTGCAGGCTACTTTGGGTGCTTTACTTCCCCAAACTTATTTTTTTTCTCATGACTGTAAATGCTGAGCTACATTTTTCTTCTGTCCCCAGTACAGAGTGGTTGGTTTGATTTTTTTTTTGTATGATTCATAATCAGATGCTTTAATTTTTTTTTCCCCTGATGACTTAAGTGAATGTGTCATTGTCACTTGGGAACAAGCAACAAAAAGCATGAACAGGAGCATGTTCAGTGCTGTGAACAAGGCCAAATATTTTTGGATCTCTATCTTCTAGCACTACTAGAATTATTTCAAAGTTTCTCCCCTAGACTTCGCTTTCTGCTGCAAACTTCTACCCCTTGCTGAGAATTCAGAAGTGGCTGTGCCAGATCAGACTTTCATTTTAATTAAATCCAAAAATCAGGAGTTATTTAACATTATTTTATACTGCTTAGAGCCAGTAATTGGACTCCATGTGCCTCTTCTCTTTGCAGCCAAGGGCATAATTTTGGCAGGTTCACATAGCTTTTTGCTCACTAGCACAGAGTACACAGATCTTTTGAGCCAATTGGGACACAGCTAACAGATGCTCGGAGAGGATGTTTTCTTTTTTTTTTTTTTTTTTCCCACCTAATATAAGGCTTTCTCATGCTGTCAGACAGGATTCCTCACCAAGGTGAGCCACGAAAAACTAATAACTAAATATAAGCTCCTTAGCAAGGCAATGGCAACCCGGCTAATGCTGAAGTCTCTTCCAGGGCTATGGTAAACCTGGGAAAATGTCATCACCATCATCACTGGAGACAAGGATGGGCCTGGGTACCACTGGGGGGGCCACCATACCTCGCCCTTGTGCCAGCCTAGCCACTTGCCCAACCACAGGCAAGCCAGGTGCACGTACATGCATGGAGTTTAAAATCAAAAACCTCCAAAAAACTCCAAAAGAGCACTTTGCACACCCCAAATCAAAACCTGTCTGGCTTAAAGCACAGAAGCTGGACCAGCTGGGTGGGGAAGCAGCTGCAGGATGGGAGGGACGGAGGCAGCAGGGACTGGGGGCAGAACGGAAACACTGAACTACCCCACGCCAAGCAGAAAGGGGAACAGCACTGCAACTGACAACCAGCATTGCAAAGGGTGTCTACAGCCATATTAAAGCCTCTGGGAGCTCACCCCACCTGCTTGATGCATACTTAAACGTGATGCATCCATCTTGCCAGCAGTAAGCCTTCATCACCCTCCATGTGCAGTCTCACGGTACCCAAGCAACCTAGGTACATGGGCTGCAAAGCAGTCCAGGCTCTAACTGTACTGTCAACCTCAGCCATTCAGAAGTGGCACATAAGGCATATTTTTATTTACCTTTGAATTTTAAGCACGAATTTAACTTGCTGTACCTTCTCAGGCTAATCCCAGGAACAAAGAGATTGTTATTCTTTGAAGAAAGTGCTGAGACTCCCGACATCATTGGACTCCAGAAACTCAGGATTTAAGCTGGGGATAAACTATTGTCAAGACTACTGACAAAAATGTACAAACTGGCAATAACATACAAGACACACATCTCTCCCTCCCCAAAGCTCCTCTTGCAAATACCGCCCCACCTCTCCCCATGTCCTTGAGCTCTCACACCAGCTCCTCTCAGCTTCCTAGCAGCAGCTGGTTAAGGTGCCATTTAATTCCATCTCTTTGCTGCTCGTACCCTGCCACAAGAAAACTCATCTCGGGAAATAAAACCCAAGTCCATCTGTCCCATAAATTAATCAATGGTGGTCAATATGAGCCAATGCCCAGGGTGGGTTTCCCCAAGCATGGTAAGACCTCATCTTGAAAGTGCAAAACGAGCAGTGCACTTCAGCAGTTGTGTAAGAGAGGGAAGGTCTGGTGGGACTGGGGCAGTGGCTCTCAAACCGTGGGCAGATGGCATGGAGAATGGCACCCGGTTGACAGCAAAGCAATAAGCTGTTTGTCACAGCCATGCCTGGGTGGTAGCACCAGTCAACTGTTTAACCATAAAGCAGCACAGCAGAGAAAGGAGATTTGCCAGGAGCTAAGAACTTGCACTGGTTCAGAAAGTCTGGAAATCGATGGCATACAAAAGTGAGTGAGGGAAGAAGAGCTCAAATTTTCTACAGCAACACTATATATGCCCAGGGTTACAAACCTAAACAACAGCACAAGACATGTTGTACTTTTACTTCATTTTCTTCTGAAAATTGACATTATTTTTTTTGAACCTCTGATGAGCTATTTTAGGGTGATTTTTAAAGACCATAAATATATTGCCTTTAATTTCCAGATTGACAGAAAAGCTAAGAGTAGAAATGTCCCCAGTCAGCACACATCTATTACTATAAAAAAAATTAAAATTACATGTAATCTCTAACGACCCCCCTTTTCCAGGTCTTCTTAGAAAAGCACTGTTGCTTCACCAGCTTGACAAAAGCCAGTGGACAGCCTGAATTGGCAAAGGCCTTTAATTCTCACATGGACACTCAGGTAGAGAGGTAGGCAGAGATTGAAATACATGGGAGTATCTATTATAGACTACAGAACGAGCTTCCAAACATGCCCCCAAACCACCATAACCCTGCCAGAGCATCTTAGAGCTAATGATTACCAGAGGTTCCCCAAGCTGCTTGCTGGTGGGAAGCTGGGCTGCAGCGCCCTGGCCTCCAGCCAGCCCCGTCCCATGGCCATCCTCCCACGGCCAAGGCTGTAAGCTCCAACCGCTGGAGCAGGTCCACAAGCACCAGGAGCTTTTCCTGTGCTGGAGGAGGAAGCCATGCCAGGTTGGACCCATCACCCACCTCCCTGCCAGTGCTGAGCCATTTTTCTCCACCGTCTTCTCATTTGCGGCTCGGCTGTGCCTAAAGGCAGAGTAATCATTTGCCCTGAGCAGAGAAGAAAGCCGTGAAAGCTATAAACTTCCTAAACATCCCTTCTGCCAACACCTGTCATTTGCTTCTACATTTCCTATTTGCTCTGTTTTCATTTAAGGTATTATATGACTCAGATGAGGCCTCAACAGCTTCAAAAGAATTCCTGTGTCTGACTGCCTCGGTTTTATTAAAAGTAACTGAGCCATTGATCATCATCAGAAGATGTATTCTCAGGAGGAAAGATATCATTTGTAAACAAATGATCCTGTGAGCACAAACACTCCACCAGCCTCGGATAACAGGGAAACGAGTACACGGGGGGAGGAGAGAACCCCCCCAGCACGCACTCAGATCATCTCAGGGATAACAAATGGAGAGAGTCGCACCTCTATGAGCAGACGGGCTAACAAGAAGATGTTCTTCCAAAGGGAGAGAGAGGGGGAGAAGTCATTTTCTTTTCTGTTGTCAAGTCTTTAAAGGCAATTTCATGCTGCTGTCTAAGGAGGCAAGCAAGCACAACTGCTGATCCCTAATACTACCAATTCCCTACCTTTAGAGGTTTTTTTTTTTTTTAATCTGACAGTTTCCATACACACCCTCGCATGCTGCATTTCATGGCTGACCAAAGTGTGAGGGCTAGAGAAGGTAATGCATGATTGCATGGCAACACCTGTGAGAAATCAAGCTATTTTCCTTCCCCTACCTCCAGCTAGCTACAGACAAACAGGATCAGCCTGTCTGGGATATGAAAGTTGCTTCTAGAGAAACAAATTAATAAAGATCAGCACCATGGATTAGAGCACATAAAGAGTGAAAGATGCTATATAAAAGTCTGTTGAAGCATCTGCCAGGTACAATTGCTCATTTTTCAAGAGTAATGGACCAAATATCCATAAAAATAGGTAGGGAGATTTATTTTTTTTTAATGCTTTCATGTGAAAGATCAATGTTTCATATTAGGAAACTTAAAGGACAACTTCTAGCAAACATTTAACATGAATACAGTGCAGGCTCAACTGCTGCTGCTGGAATGGAGTGGCTTTTGTGCAATTCTGTTTCTTTGGATGCAAAAGGATGGTGAAACCTGCACCAGATGCCCTCCATTCCCCAACCAAGAGCACGTTTAACATATCCAGTTTAAGACCACACAAACGACATGGGAGCCACCAAAACATGCAGAGGTTTGTCTAACAGAAAGTGGGCTTCTAACCAAGAATAGCCACAAAAGATCAGACACAGCTGAAGTCCCTCTGGTCTGCAGCCAGGATCCTCAGTCCCTAGAAATAACAGCGAGGCAGTATCTCTGAATCAGCTGGGGCAACTGTCTGCCATTCCAGGAAAACTTGGGAAAGTGCTCTTTGAAGAAATGATTGTGCAAGGAGGGGGGAAAATAAAGAAACAAACCTCAAGTTGTCCTCACTGTCGGGAAAATACATCTTGTGATCCAAAACATGTCAGCTAGCCACCAAAAAGCCCAGCTGAGCTGGTGCCCTGAGGTGAAATTCAGCTTGGTGAAGTTCATACAAAGCTTGCACATCAGCAGCTCGCTTGCTTGGGAGGCAAAGGGTTTGCATCGGTGTATAAAGGTGCTGCAGGAGAGAAATGGCAGCACTGCCATGTGTTTCTTCAAAAGAAACGCTGTAGCAGTCGGCAAATTCAGGGCTCATCTAAACTCAAACAGCTTCTCTAGGCGGTCTAGAGTTTCCTTTGAAGTATGTATCTATGAGCACATATGGTCCTGGAGCATATCCACACACATTCACCAGAAGGGAATGAGAGTGGGTGGAATACATAAGACTACCCCTAAGAAAGGGAGTAGGAAGAAGAGAGAATAAAAATTCTGGCATAAACAAACAGCTGCTATTTCTAGCCCTTCTGGTCGAACCCCTCCTCCAGCCCTGATGCCACTCTGCAAGAAGCCTTGTTAAACTTAAAAGACAACTGGAGAAATAAAAGCACTTTTACAACCCAATTATGACCACTTAAAAACATACTGTAAATCTATTCACTGCTTAACACGCCAGGTACATCCAGCAAATGCATTTGCTCAGTGTGTACCCAATGTAGCTTGATATTCTCCGTGTAGCTTGAGTGTGCACATTCAAGCAATAAAAAATTAAATAAACCAAGTCTGGATTAGACTCAGTCCACAATAGCAAGGAAAAAAAATAGAGTAATTATTGACAGTGGCTTGGTTAAGCTTAGAAAAGCTTAACGGAAAAGGATTTTTCCATAATTGCCATCTCTAACCTTTTATCCAAGCTCAGTGGGTACATTACCTAAGTCAGCAGGAAGTTTAGCCACTCCACATGAAATTAATAACGTTTATGGGCTGACCCATCACCCACAGCCTTCTGAAAGCTTTTTAGAGCAAGAGCTACGAAGATGTTTGTCCTCTCATCAGGAAATGGTCCATGCCACACTTAGCTGCTTAAAACAAAACAACATCCCCCTCCTTCGGCAGGCAGCAGTCCCCAAGGACCAAGCCTCCCTCTCACACAGTCTCAGGAGTAAATTAACTGCTCTGTTGAGTTACCTTAGCTACTAATTACAGGAATGAGCACAAGCTTCTCTCAGGAGAAGCACATCCCATCCACTGACCCACAAGGACCACACCACCAGGGCGTCACTCCTACCATGCCCACCTGCACCTGATCAGCCACCTCCTGTCCTCGCAAACACAATCCAGCCCTTATGTCCGTCCACCCCACAGGCCCACCCATCTGCAGAACAGAGCTCAACATTTAAGGGACAAGCAAAAAGGCTGGGTGGCTCTACAGTGGCTGCAGAGTCCCCCTGTGCACAAAGCCAGTGCTGTCAGCCCGACTTTGTATTCAGGTAAACGGAGAACAAGATAAACTCGTTTAACCAACGTTGACCCAGTTTCACACCAGAAAGGAGCAAAACAGACAGGAGAAGTTAAAATGTATTCCTTATGAGATGCTGTTCATCTGTTTTGAAATGGCACGCATGAAATACTTGAGTCCCTGTGATACAATTCTAGCCGAGGAACAGGTTAGCACCCTGACTTAACAAAATTATGTTGAAAACCATTAACACTGAAAACAGCACACATGCATTATGAGATTGTGCCCTGTTTTCAATGTCACAGACCAAGAAGAGAACAAGAAAAATCAAAAGAAGGACAAACAAGGATGGCTGGAAATTGATTGCCGCCTTTGAAATTTTAGTGGAACAGTTGGAATAAGAAGCTGACTGCAGCTGAACTGAAAAATCACTGTGTAGCTAGATTACTCATCTACTGTTAAACCAAATTAAAGTTTTCTTCCCACAGGCAATGCTGAAGATTTCAGAAAACCCATAATTTATAACTCGGGAAAGTTTAGAAGAAAGCTGTGCAGAACTGAAATGAATTTTGGACTTAATGGGCAGGAAAACAAAGGACAGATGAAACCTCATGTTGCTTGCTACCAAAGGAGATACTGCAGAGCATGCAGCAGGTAACTAACACAGGAGCCTGATTAGCAGTGCTAGGGAAGGGCTCACCTTGCTCCTCTCCCAGCTCCAAACAAACCTCCTTCTTCTAAAAATTACCATTCCAAACTGTTACGCAGTAACAGAGGCAGCAAGAGCAAAGATTTACAGCAACCCTCACACTTACTGCAGCCAACTGGAGGAAGCACTATCAGCAGGAGTTTGAATAGGTGATTCTCCTTAATATTTTTTGTAATTAGACAGCTAACTCATCTATACGAAGCATGGAAAGCAAGTGTGCAAGGCCTTTTAGGCAAAGCGCTGCAGTAAGTGCTTTATTCCAATTTATTCTCCAGGAATGATCACACTTTGGATGGAAGCCCACTTCAAACAATTTATTTTTCATGTCTGGACAAGGCAATATAACTTCAACACAATTTAATCTCTTTGCTAATAGACTTAGCTGTTACAGCTGAAATACACAAGCTTAACAATAAGGTTAAAATACCCAGAATACTTAAATCTGAGAAATGCATTTGCTGGCTGTAGTTCAGGACAAGTAGAAGCAATTGGCTAAAATGCGGCCGCCCCAGGCAGCGCAGCGACTCCGGTGAGACCTGGCAAGCGGTTACATCTGACTCCTCTCAGTTGCCTACAGAGGAGCGATGGGGTATAGCAGGGCATACAACAAGCTACAAAAACCCTTAATTGCCAGTAAAAGTTGAGTATGAAGGCCCATCAGAAAGGCTGGGGAGCACCTCAGTGTGTCAGCAGCAGCCACTGCTTGGGCTGGCTCCCTGGGTCAGCACTGGCCTGAGGCGAGAGGAGGGCAGGACCAAAGAAACCTGTGGATCTTGCTTTTCATCACATCGTGTTGTCCATGGGATCATGATGGCCATCACGCTTCCTCATGTGGTTGATTCCTCCTGCTCTCTGACTGCACAGAGCAGGCCGCAATTTACCTCCTTGCCCTCACCCTCAAATATGTTTGGGTAAACAAGCTCCCCTTTGTTCTGAGCTGCTACTGCACTTACACGTTGTATTGTAAAGCAGCCCCTACAAGCAAGGCAGGCCCTTGAGTGAAGACACTGGCATTTTTGTTCACAGTGAAATTAAACAAGTACCAGGCACAGAACTTCACTTGTAAAGGGACTACGGAAACAATTGGTTCTTAAAAGGTGAGAGGTTTTAACAAGTTTACTAAACAAACCTAGCTAGTTAGAGTATATGGAGTCAGCCTACAAACAAGTTCAAAGCTGTTTAAACTGCCAAGGCAGTATTATTTCTGAAGAGACCTTTAAACAGTTTAAAAGCTTGCTTTCTCTCTCTTTCAAGGGCCCAAGAATTACATGTATTGGCAAGCGATTTAGCTTTTATTGAGTACACAAATAGAGAGGAATTATTCACCGAGGAAGGGAATAAACTATTTGCCATGTCTATTAAAGACCAGAGACCTAAATAGCATCCAGGAGATGCAGGATAAACATCAGGAAAAAATTCACGGTAATAATAGTTGAGCACAGGAATACACAGCCACAAAGACCTTCCCATCAGAGGTCTGGAGAACAGGTTCAACAAATATCTGTAAGGAATGGCTTAAACACAGCTGACCCTCCCTTAGGCTGAGGATGGATTCTGTATACAGCCTCTTCAAGTCCCTCTCCAAACCTGTTTTCTATTATTTTAAACAAACCCAGTTTGCCAAGATATTTCCCATGGGTTCATAGTTCTGCACAGCTCAGCAGAAAAGAGATCAAAAATGATCATTGCTTGATAGCTGCCCAGATTTTCTGGAAAGCTACTGCTATCTCGGTTCCATAAGTGAGTATGTGTCCACATTAAGAAAAATTAAATAAAATTTGCCAGCAGTAAATTGCATCCGATGTTGTCTGCTGTCCAGAACTGAGGCCCTCTGACAGGGTGCTCTGGAGATGCTTCAGCTGGACATATGCAGGATGTCAGTCACCACTGCAGACAGCCCTGCATCCTTCATAAACATCAAGCTTAAAAAAATAATCCCAAACCTCAAATGTATGTCTGAATGGCAAAAATATTTTTATCCCTTTGATTAATATGGGGGGGAGGGGCCAGATATGCTATGGATTTGGGTTTAAAATGCTGTGGCCTTCTTCCGTCAGGCACTCCTGGAGCCCTGACCATAGGGTGGCAGAACGGCACAAAGCTTCCCGGCACTGGGCACTGTGTCCTGCCCCACACTGCCAGAACATATTGCCTCTTGCTCAGCAATCTACCTTTTATCCCGCTTCTCTGTCTTCAAACAGCTCATTAGCGGATTAATCAGGACTGGAATGTATCCCTGGCCATCAAGCATCACTTGGAGCATGACCTCCTTCCTCTCCCATGCTGCTATTTGCACTCTCTCTTTCTTTCCCTGTTTCATACAGGGACCAGTTGGTTTCACCCCCCTCACCTACTCACAGAATCATAGAGGGGTTGAGATTAGCAGGGACCCCTGGAGGCCACCTGGTCCAACCCCCTGCTCAAGTAGGACCACCTACGGCTTGCCCAGGACCACATCCAGGTGGCTCTTGAAGATCTCCAAGGAGAGGACTCCACAGCCTCTCTGAGCAACATGTGCCAGTGTTCAGTCACCCGCACGGTACAGAAGAGCTTTCTGATGTTCACATCATCAGAAGATGACACAAAACAGACAGAGAGAAGCTCTTACAGGACAAGTGATGCTCTGACCAGAAGCAAACACAGGCTATATAGCATTTCTCACCAGAGCAAACACAGGCTATATAGAAACGTTGTTTAAGGAAGCGAAAAGAAGCCAAGAAACCGCAAGCGTCCAAGGGTCTGAAAACCCTGTAATTTGTGCTGTGAAGAGAGATTACAGCCCATCTGTCCCAACTACACTACAAAGGAATTCAGAGTTACTCATACTCCCCCTCCCCGCCTTTCTCAGCCCCCTGCTTAAGCCATAAGCAAAGCCAATATATACCATTGTGTACCCAACTTGTTTACATCATCTGCCACTTCACCATTGCTGCAGCCCTTGCACTGTCCCAGGCACTGTGCTTGGGAAACGATACATTAGCTAAAATCATTCCCTGTAATCTGCCACAACACGTGCTTTTCTCAAGTTTTAGTCTGTGCCAATGGCATCGAGTGCTTCAGCACTGAGATTTATTTTCCTGCCTGGAGATTGTGCTGCAGGTACATTGGTAAAAACACTTCTGTGCGCTCAAATAGTAACCCCCTGCACTAAGTGTTAAAGTGACACTGCCAGATTAAAGGGGCCATAATATATTTTTAAATACCTCATTTTAAACACCTTCTCAGATTGTTACATGTAACAGTTTTTAATAACTATTCTTTGATTTACATGCGCAACACCTGCCTGTCCTTTGTTTTTGGCCCATTTAGCAACATTTACCAAATCCCAGCATTTTACTAAGCTTTGCAGAGGTTTGGGGGTCCCTCAGGGCACCACATGTCACCCATACATCACCTGCAGGAGGGCTGAGACAATGCTCTCCCCCAGCTCCCCCAGACACTTGTTGAAGGAAGGACTTGAGCCAGACATCCTGTGGGGAGCAAACCCCCTGCTCCCTCCATCCTGATGGGCAGCACAGCCCAGCCCTCGTCTTCTGGGAGCAGTGAGTGCAGGGTGGGAATATGGATTTGTGTTTTGAAATGGCATATGACTCAGCCTGTCACTTCCGATTTTAAGAATATCATATTCTGACAACCAGGGGCAAATCTGACCAAAAGGCTTCTCATGGCAAGACCACACCGAGTCCTGAAGAAAGAAAAATATGCATGAAAGCTCTGAACTAGTACCACTGGGTTGCACACAGACAATAAGGAGCTTTAAGAAGCTTTTCTATGTTCCGCTTCTTTTACTATAGGGAGACTGAAAACCGCAGCCAAATCATTTAGCGAAAAAACTGAAAATCAAAACAAATCAACATCCCCCAGCGATATCCCCCTAAAGACACAAAGAAATAACTCCATTCGATTCTGTGTTTCTAAACAAAGGCGGGCAAGGAGATAGAGCAGACACCCCTGGAGGTGCTGTGAGCAGGCGCTGCCAGAGCAGGGGACGTCAGACACCCAGCACTGCAATGCCACCGTCTCGGCCTCACGCCGACCAAGTTACTTGAACTACCCTGGGTCTTAGTTTCCACATCTGCAGAGTGGGGATAATAACAGGTCTTTACATCACAGGGGTGTTACAAAGATCAATTAGTTAATGTATGAAAAGCACTTTGAAGATATAGCAGGTGGTGAGCATTATTATGCAAATAATGTGATTTAAGAAAATCACAAGTGCTGGATTAATACTAATCCCTTTGATATTTAAAAGACACCATTTTTTCATATTTTAAAGCAGCACACATTTATGCTATAGATTTCCACGACTGCTGTAACAACAAATTTTAACCTTTTCTTCTTGTACAGCTTAATACATAAAACTCCTCTGCAGACTTCTTTACAAAATCCAATCTTGATTCAGAGCTGGGAGTAGTGGAAGAAATTATGCATGTTGATGAACTGGATAACTAGATCCTATGCAGGAATATTTCTCAGAGGATAGAGTGTCACAGGTCTAACTTACTGTAACAAACATTGCAGGGTCTTTTGGTTTTAGGGCCTTTTTTGGAAGCTTACTAATTTCACGCATAGAAGCATTTGTAAAACAATATAGCTGCTGTGTAATTATGCCATGTTACGTGGCGCAAAGAGTGGAGAAGGAGAGAAGGATATGGTTCATTCATTTCTTCAAAGGATGCCTATCTGAATTGCAAAAAAAAAAAAAAAAAAAAAGACAACAACAAAAAAAACCACCCTAATGTCTAATAACCTCATTTGGTGTTGCATTTCAGATGCAAAGATCTGCATGGGCCTGCCAGGGGGTGAGGCCATCACAGTGTCTGCTCCAAGGTCCAGCAAGCAGCTGCATGACCACTTGGACACACGGGGAGAAGGCGCAAAGCTGTGGGACATCCCACAAACCCAGTCTGCATGAAAGCTCATGTTCCTACTGTGGAATGAAACCAGAGATGGGCAAACACCAGTAAGCCCAGGAGCTGAGGTGGGACTGGGACAAAAATGTACCTGAGCAGTGATGTTGGAAACCAAGGAGAGAGTAGAGTCACAGGAAGCCATCCCTCTGGTTTCCAGCCTCACATTTACCAATTTTCTCCTTGAAAGCAAGACATCATTCCCAGTGCATAAAACTCCCCATACTTTAGGGACTTGCACTCTTGCACTGCCACATCCCCTTTCTGTGAGGAAGCCTGTGTCTCGTCTCTTGCATTGTAAAATTTAGTGCAAACCAGCTGGTGTGTTCGGTCGCAAAATCTGCAGAACATCGCTTCGATTAAAAACAGCTTAATACTAACCCTCCTTGGAATGCATGCCTGAAATTGATATTAATGAAACAAGATCAGATATTAATATTCTGTACAGCAGGTTCCTCAAGCTGTGCTGCAGCGTCAAATCAAATCTTTTCCCAAGCCGACATCCAAAATACAAATAGAGCATGGCAGTTAATATTGACGTGGGAGGGAGCAGCAGGAGCATTTTAAAACTTTAGAAGCTCTGAAGTTTGCAGTTATAGGAAGCTCAGCTTCCTTTCCTATCACATTTCCCACAGCAGCAATATTAATAGCTATTCAATGCAGTAATAGGATCCAAACTATACACTTAGTTGCTGGCTTTTTTTTTTTTTTTTAATCTCCCAGTCAATATTAAAAGCATTTTGGTGCTCTTTAGGATGGAGGAATGATTTTGCATTCTAGGAACTGCGAGACATTCACAGCGTTCCTGAGAAAAACTGGCGAAGGATTTACTTCAACGTGCCTCTGCTCGCGATTGGTGTGGTGATACTTTATTTTAACTGGACACGCTTGTACAGATTCACTATTTAATTTCATTGCACAGACACGCACTCAGTGTAATCTCAGAGCATTCTCATTAGTTGGAGTTACACAATTTAGGTACAATATAGGTCCAAACCACCACCTGAGGGTCATCCTTCAGCCAGGAGGAGACCCTTGAGGGTCCCTGAACACAAAGGCCTTAAGACACATGATTTCCACTCCTGAATCTGCCAGGGCTGAGGAATAAATCTACAGTTCTGACCCTGGGCAAGTAAGTACAGCCCAGCCCTTTACTTTGCTCTCCTGTAAAATGGCAGCAACTTTCCCCACTGGAAAAGATCTGATAGGCCACCTTGCTGAAGGACATCTCCCCAGCCCAAGTGGAAGGCAGAAGCATCACCACACTGCTTCCGTTGTCACAGGGACAAAACCCCCCTTTATTCCCAATCCAAAGGAGGAAGTGAATTTCTCTCTCAAGTACCCCCGCCCTGCTTGAGCACATACACAAAAGGCTTGGTGTCTCCATCTCTACACCTTCAGTTAGTCCACCTTTTCTGAGAGTTTGGAGTTTGGACAGCTGTTCTCTTGAGGAAACCAATCTGATTTCCCTGTAAATTCAGCTATTCCATTTGAGGTACATCAGTCCATCTTATTGTAGGGCAGATATTTATAACCAAAATTAGAAACCAGGAAAAAAAATATTACAGCATGCTCAAGATTTTCACGTGTAACCTCATCACACCAAAGAGAAAACAAAACAAAACAAAACAGAAACAAAAACCTAGACACCATCTAGAAAAGATTCATCTGTAGACCATGCAAAAAAAGAGCTACTGTAGTTGTGACAGAGGAGTAAGCCATTGTCTCTCTGACTAATCACCGAGCAGGAGGAAAAGCACTCAGACAGCCACTCAGAGGACAAAATATCTGGGTGCCTACGTTGTTTGCTGATCTTCACACGAGGCAAGCTGTGCTGGTACAGTCTGTCCCACTGAGTACCGCTGCCTTTTCTTCCTCATGGGAGCTGGGACGTAACAAAGAGGTTACTCTGACTGATTGTAGCTCAACCATAAAGCTGGACTGCTCATCTCCTGGGTTTGGCAAAATCTGCATCATATTTGTATTGCATTTGACTGGATGGCTTTTGCTTCATTAAGGACACACAGGTAAAAAGTGGATGCAGAATTAAATCTCACAAAGCAGCGTCTGCTTTTGGGGGCTGGACTAAGCAGAAGGCTACCTCAAGTCCTAATTTCTCTTAGGACTGTAAAAATGATAGTCACAAATTCACTTAGGAAAACAAAATGCGTCAATTGAGGTGAGGTTTATTTGAAGTAAAGAGCAAAAAAAGTATGCTTTATTGAAGCATAACTATTTAAAAAGAAATTATTGCAAGAACACATCATCCTTACCTTGTGGCTATTACACACACTTATATATAAATGACTAAAAAATGTACTCAAATTGTAATCTTTCCTCTCCCTTCAAGTAAATGTAAGAGCATAAGATTAAATCTGTATTAAAAAATAAATAAATCAGCTCATACATTCTAGGGACCACAAGTACAGCCAAACTAGGCCTGTGCAGCTGCACTCACTGCTCTGCATTTGGTACAACTGAAATATTCCAGAAGACAAAACTGATACATTCTTTCAGGTGTTTGGACTTAATGAACTCAAGGAATTTCTATTAAAAAAAAAAAATACCCACCCTCAATGAGTTCCAAAACCTTTATTCAGGAAACATGAAGGGAAAGTTTTCACATGCCAGAACATACTTTCCTTTAAAAACACATCAATTGTAATTATGTTATATATTATAGGTATTATATATAATTATATATTATTTATCTCTCTATATAATAGAGATCCTATTTCTGAAAAGGAATAGAGAGCACTCCATGTATATAGCTACTTTTATGAAGGGATTAGAGACCTGTGAAGGAGAAATGCTATGGGTTATTGGGATACTGCCCTTTGAAGCATGCCGAGGGAGTAAAATTGCTAATGAGGAGTCCTCTTTTGGAGCAGGGGCCTCCAGCTTTCTATGGGTGAGCTTTAAATTGAAGTTGTGTTTGTGCTTGTGGCCTCATTAGATTATAACTTGATTGTTGACTTGAATTCCTGTAAGCCTTGTACACTTGGGACTTGCCCTCTCTCATTTGGAGGGCATCACATAATGGATATTCATCTTCAGAGCTGTGCCTTCCCCTCATAGCCGTGCCTCAGGGTCAGTAACCTCAGGTCTAGTTTTCACATTTAACAAATTTTTCTATTGCTCAATTGGCAAAGGCTGTTCAATACCTAGGCTGAAGCTAAATACATTAAGCATTAACTATTTACTTGTCAACTTTTTCAAGTCGCTTTTGTAATACTTTTTTGTAATACTTTTTTTTTTGTAATACTCCCTTTTTTATTATTTTTTTTTAATACTTTCTCTTTGTATTAAAATGGCATGATGGTAGAGCTTAGCTGTCTATCTGCGTATCCCACAACAGATATTGATCCTTGCAAGTGCTCTATACCTGCCACTTCAGTATATAAACCCACAGTTTCTTTATCAAACATAAATGGTAGCACCTGAAAATCCTTTTAAGCTTCCTTCAAGAGCCTAACAGAGTTAAAATGCTCGTATTTCACTAAAATCTGTTTCAAAAGTTGTTTCAAATATTAAGAAAATTACCTATATTTTTTTTCACCTCATTCTTGATATTTTGGCTTGCTTTCTTTGCAGCAAGCAGTGAAATACTTCTGTGTTCAATATGCAAATAGCAGAGATTTTTTAAAGCCTCACATTTTACAAGGTTTTCCTTAAGCTTCTGAAGAATAGGAATGACCTGTGCGATGAATACATTGATTAAAAGGCAGCTTGGGTGTGACAATCTAATTCTCTCACTTTACTCATTACTTTAAAAAGAGCCAAGAGACATCCTAGGATGCTTTGCAACAGGAGGGGAGGTAGAAATCTAATTTCCCAGCTGCTCTGTTTACTTTACATACCTTGTGGGCAAAAGTTGGCAAGAAGCAACTGAAAGCTGTTTGCTTTGAAATTATCACCCCATTTACAAGATTCAAGAGCAAAGTCTTCTAAAAGGAGGTAAGAGGGAAAAGGAAGTGCCTACACGCATGGTTAGCACTACCCTACTAGCAGCCTGTATGCTGTTAGTGCACAGGAGGTCATTAGCTACAGAAAAAAGCCATCAGGCATCAAGAAAGCTGGCCCATTCTCACACTCTCCCACGAAGTGCATATGTACACCAGGCTTAGAGCGCCCATACAGAACAGCGAGTTCTATGCAAAATGGCTGTATTCAATTTAAGGACACCTCATATTACTCCCAATGGAAGTGAACCAGAGAAGGGCACTGCTGTTATTGAACGTGCAAGTTCAACGCCCAAACATTGTTTGTGAAAGCCTCCTCTTCCCTGCCTAATAGGACCACCCAGGAGGGGATGGGCAGGAAAGGATGAGAGCTGCACACACAGTTGTGGCTTGATAACACAAAGAATTTGGCAACAAAATTAGTTAAAGTGGTTCTTAAATAGTCTTTTTTATTTTTATTTTTATTTTTTGTTTTTATTACCCTTTCAGCTTTTTGATCCAACACTGCAAAAGCACGTGTTGGCAGGGCCATGCTGTAAAATACATCAGAGAAGTGATTAAGCTTCTTAAAGTTTTTTTGTTGTTGTTGTTTTTTTTTTTCAAAGCCATATAACAGCTACGTGTAACACCGTATAATGCTATATCAGCTCTCCCATCTAGTTCACAAAACAATCATGGTAGCAGAATGAAGCAGCTACCAGGCAGTGACACAAGGAACCAGTCACAGAACTGCCACCAAAGCCTCCCTATCATCGACTGATGGTCTACATATGCTGCTAACCCACTTGGAACAGAAATGCTTCCCCTGTACAAAGTCATCTCCTGAGTATGGAGAGCTTGATGTGGAAGTGCTTTGTAGAAGGCTCTGCTCAAGTCAGGAGATCTGGGTATGTAGGTCTCCTTTTGCACAGGGGTTTTGGGGTAGAGGAGCAGAACAGGTAAAAGAGCTAGAAGGTCCCCATCCTTCCTGGTCAAGAAGGAACACTGTGGCATTCACTTGCCCTGCTTACTTATCACAAAATAATAATAAATTGGATTTTCACCTACGAATTCTGCAAATTTCTTCAAAAAGTGGCAAATAAAATAAATTAATCACAAAAGACAGAAGCAAAAACAGAAGGCATGGAGTCACCAGTCAAGTAACCTAAAGAACCCAACTGCATACAGCAGATCATTTCTCATCAAGTCATAGAATGGCTTGGGTTCCAAGGGAGGGACCTTAAAGATGATCTAGTTGGTATATTTATGGCACTCTGTCACCAAACTTACACCCAAAGCAGCCCAGACTTCTTGTATGCTAGCAGATATTCCTGTTTCATTTGAAAGATACAATAAGCATGGTGCAGGAGTATCTCAGTTTTGGACACTGATATAGCAGCAAACAACGTGACCTCGTAACATTACTGCACACGAAAGGTGTGAGCAAAACAGAAAAGTCTGTGAGAGGGACAAAACAGATGCAGGTATGTAACAACAAATTTGCCAGTCTCTTCTTTTCCTAACAAGCTTAATAATTGTGTATTGGGAAGTCCTCACTACCGCCTCATGCAAAAGCTGTGAACTTCCAATGCTACTAAGCCCTCTTCTGATATCTGAGCTCTTGTTCAAGTATAATTCAAGTAGATTTAATTATGCCACAGACAACAGAAAACACAGGCTGCCTCTTCAGATTATCAGTAGGAGAAAATACCATGAAGAGTTTAGTTTCAAGGATGCTGTTTACATTTCTAAAACGTGCTTACTTATTTCACAGGCCTCAGGATCAAAATGAAAAGATAATAACTAATTGCTACAACTGGGAAAAGTAAAGTGGAAAGTCCTTACCGAGCACACCTGTACACAATAATTTGAAGAGCAGCAGTATAAGCAACACAGATTGCCAAAGTGCAATTAGACGAGTGGAAAGTGTTACTCTGAGCACTTGAGATACGATGTTTTGATAACAAAGTTACCTTGGAGATGACTGAGACGCACAAGTTGCTTAACGTCATTTTACACTATAGGTCCAGAAGGTATAAAAATACACATAAAAATCACTGTGAAATCAGACAGCATCCACCAGAATTGCAAAGTAAATACATTGTCATGCCAGATTGTTGCACTGAATTTAAGGCTATAATATTTCAACCTAAGCCCTAAGCAAATAAATCCCCTATGGCCATCTCTTTTGTTGATGCATCAATCCAACCACGCTGCAGTGCTCTACAAAAGGACTTCCTCTTTCTCAAGGAAGCAACACACAAGGAGAAAGGGAGGTTAAAACAAAATAAAACCTCAGTCCAAGGAAGTTCTTAGCCCACCTGAGCAGCACGACCACCACTAGCGAAAGGGAGTTCTTGTGGCTCGGGCTTCTGTGCTAATAGTTTCCAGGACGAAGAACTTTTTGACGTGTACTTGTTCCTGCTGGGAGATGCAGAAGAGATGGTTCAGGTAAGACAAAAGATGAGGGACTGGGCAACACGCACAACCAAAGAGGAATTTCTTGCTCAGTGGGTTTCTCAGTATCCTAAGCAAAGACATATTTTGGAACTGGTATCTGAAAACATCATGGAAAATTCCTCATTTTCATCTGTATAAATGCAAAAAGGTTGCCCCTTTTTGAAGGGGAGAAAAGTAAGGAAGGTGAAATCTATTGATTTCACACTGAATTCAGCAACCAAAGAAAAAAATGTATCACAACAGTCAACAAACATCAAATCAATCAGATCTTACGAACAGGATAGCAAAAATATAAGCCAAATAGATTAAAAAGCAGTTAACTGAAAGATCTCAGAAAAGTTGTCATTGCTGAATAACATCACAATGCAATTGTAATGCTCCTTTTGCAGTTCACAATGACTGGAATTATGCTCTACATCACTTATCGGTTTTATTAGCTGCCTGGAAATAAGTATGTCCTCAGCAATAAAATTAATGGATTACATGGTTTAGTAGCGTGGTAAATAACAACAGAAAGGATATCACACAGAGTTATCTCAATTATTTGTCAAGCTGAGCTCATTCCAACCAAAACAGTCTTAAGACAACAGAATGCAGATGTATGTATCTAGCAACAAGGAACGCAGGTAAGGTTGCAAGTCAGAGAAGCTTAACCTTAAGAAGCAAAGAAGCCAAAAAAGATGGGGAGGTCACAACATCACTTGGAGATCCTGTTGTTATTTAAAGGGCTAATGTGGTTCATGGATGCAAAGATACTAGAGTGAATGGAAATACTGAATGGGGGAGGATGGGGTATGTAACAGTAGCAAGCAACTAAAACTGAAACACTGCACCCAGTCCCATGGCTGATGCTCAAAAAAAGATGTTCAAAATCAGAGAACCTGCAGAGCAGTATCACAAATACAGTTAGCATCTTGAGGAGGGAAAAAAGAAGCATTATACAAAATCAGATGTAAAGATTCGGTCCAGATAAGGCATACAGACAACTGACTGCCTACTTGATCATGTTTAAAGCAAAAATTAATAGGCAATAAAAAACACTGGAAAACATCTAGAAGATGACTTAACAGAGACCAAGAGATGTAAGTCAAAAGCACAGAACACTCCTGTTAGAAATGTGATATAGATCTGAGCAGAAAGGAATGAACAGGAACAAACTTCTTAAAAATTGATTCTTTTTCTCAATATTTTGGGGATAAGATATACCAAATATAAGATATACCAACTTATCTTATACGATATACCAAACGTGAGTGGCAGTCTCAAAAAAAAAAAAAAAAAAGAAAAAAGGATATTGCTCTGCATTTTCACTAATGTTATTGAACACTGTATCAAATGCACAATGGGCTGTGAAATGCCTGCAGATCTTTCCACAGCTAAATGCCAAACAAAGCGACCATCTGTTAATGAACATAAAAGGCACCTCTCCGCAGTTTTATCTGATGCACTAGTAAGTAAACTCATACCATCACTTAGTACTGGGGGGTAGCCAATGTAAGTGAAGTCTTTTGGTTTTTCATCTCAACAGTTTGGAAAGACAGAAGGAGGCAACACCTGAAGTACACAGAAGATACATATTCCTCAGTCACAAAGTCACCTTTGCAGTTGTAGAGTTACAGATTACTGAAAAACTTCTTTAAAGTACTCTGCTCTCAAGGAGACATTCTGTCTGAGTAAAAGCCTTTGGTATAGCAGCTACACCTTAATTTAGCATGTTTGGGAAGAAGAAAAAATAACCAAGAAGTTACCCATTTCAGTTAGATTCCTAGCTTTGCAACTTATGCCCTAAGGAGTGCTGTGCATGTCTTGTGATCATAGCTAAAACTTACATGGGCTGTTAGCTAATTGAGGAAGGAAAAAAGTTTCTTTTGCTGATGGCGTGAATCAAAATTGCACACAAAAACTTTTTTAACCTTTTCCTTTCCTTTTGTTTCCACTCTCACAAGGCTGGAGATAGAAGAGGTTAAATTATTGCTTCTGTTGCCTTAAAATTCAACAGGTCCAACGGGAGTGCTCTAGCCATACTGCCCAAGTCACAGAAAGCAGAGACATGAACTGGGAGAATGAAGAACCTCCCACTGTAGGAGAAGATCAGGTTCAAGACTAGCTACGGAACCTGAAGATACACAAGTCCATGGGATTAGATGAGATGCATCTGTGGGTCCTGAGTGACTGGGTGGGTGAAGTTGCTAAGCCACTGTCCATCTTATTTGAGAAGTTGTGGTAGTTTGATTAAGTTCTCACTGACTGAAAAAAAAAAAAAAAAAAAAAAAAAAAGAGAAAACACAACCCCCATTTTTGAAAAAGGAAAAAGGGAAGACCCAGGGAACTACAGGCCAGTTAGTTTCACCTCTGTGCCCAGCAAGATCATGGAGCAGATCCTCCTGGAAACTATGCTAAGACACATGGAAAATAAGGTGATTGGTGACAGCCAACTTGGCTTCACTAAGGGCAGGGTCAGGACAATCCCAAGTATGCATACTCAATAAGATGGACTGATGTACCTCACAGTATCCTTCTGGACAAAACGTTCAGCATACAGCTGAATATGATAAATATATAATATGATGGGTGATCAATTGCCTGACAGGTGAGGCCCAAAGGGTTATAGTAAATGGGGTTGCATCAGACTCACAGCCAGTCACTAGTGAGATTCCCATTTTAGGGCCAGTTCTCTTCAATATTTTCATAGATGACTTGGATGCAGAACTTGGAGGTATACTAGGTAAGTTTGTGGATGACACTAAATAAGGAGGACCTGTTGACATCCTCGAGGGTAGAGAGGCCTTACAGAGACATCCTGGCAAATTAGAGAGCTGAGCAATCACCAACGATATGAAATTTAACAAGACCAAGTACTGGATTCTGCACCTGGGAAGGGGCAACTGTGGCTATACATACAGACTGGGGGACAAGAGGCTGGAGAGCAGCCCCACAGAAAGGTATCTGGGGGTTCTGGTCAACAGCAAGCTGAACAGGAATCAGCAGTGTGTCCTGTTAGCCAAAAGGGCTGTACCTTGGGGTGCATCAAGCACAGCACTGCCAGCTAGTCAAGGGGAGAAATTGTCCTGCTCTGCTCTGAGCTCGTGTGGCCTCACCTCAAGTCCCAAATGCAGTTTCGGGCACCACTGTATAAGAAGGACAGAAGAAAGAATGTCCCACAGAGGACTACAAAGATGTTGAAGGGCCTAGAGGGGAAGACATATGAGGAACAGCTGAGGTCCCTTGGTTTGTTCAGCCCAGAGCAGAGCAGGCTGAGGGGAGGCCTCATGGCGGCCTGCAGCTCCCTCACGAGGGGAGCGGAGGGGCAGGTGTTGAGCTCAGCTCTCTGGGGACAGCGACAGGACCCAAGGGAACAGCATGGAGCTGGGACAGGGGAGGGTCAGGCTGGATGTTAGGAAAATGTTCTTCACTGAGAGTGTGGTCAGGCACCGGAACAACCAGGGCAGTGGTCATGGCACTGAGCCTGAGTTCAAGAAGCGTTTGGACAATGCTCTCAGACACGTGATCTGATTTTCGGGTGGTCCTGTGTTGAGCCAGGAATTGGACTCCATGGTCCTTCCAACTCAGGATATTCTGTGATTCTATGAATACAGGCTGGGCAGAGAATAGATTCAGAGCAACCCTGGGGAGAAAAACATGTGGATGGACTTGGATGAGAAGCTCAACATAACCTGCCAATGTGTGCTTGCAGCCCAGAAAGAAAACTGCATACTGGGATGCATCAAAAGAAGTATGACTGACAGGTCAAAGGAGGTGATTCTTCTTGTGAGACACCACCTCGAGTACTGTGTTCAGCTCTGGGGCCCCCAGCACAAGAAGAACATGGAAGTATGAAGATGAATCCAGAGGAGGACCAGGAGGATGATCAGAGGGCTGGAGCAGCACTCCAATGAATACAAGTTGAGAAATTTGGGGTCTAGAGAAGAGAAGGCTCCAAGGAGACTCCAAAACTCCAAGGAGTGGTCTTACAGTACCTAAAGCGGGCCTACAGGAAAGCTGGACTTTTTACAAGAGCGTGTAGTGATAGGACAAGGAGTAATGGCTTTAAACTAAATGAGGGAAGGTTTAGATTAGATGTTAGAAGGAATTTCTTCACTCAGAGTGTAGTGAGGCACTGGAACAGGTTGCCCAGAGAAGTTGTGGATGCCCCATCCCTGGAAGTGTTGGATGAGCCTGAATACCAGGTTGGATGGGGCTTTGAGCAACCTGGTCTAGTGGAAGATGTCCCTGCCCATAGCATGGGGGGTTCAAGGTAGATGACTTTTACGGTCTCTTTCAACCCAAACCATTCTGTGATTCTATAAAGTTTCTACCAATTTGTCTCATACTGATTAAATGAAGATAACACACAAGTTTAACACACATTGCAACAATATATTAAGGTATGTCAAATTAAGTCTCCTTACGTATTCAAGAGAGCAGCTGAACATCTTGGACTTCCAGTTGCAATGAACACAACCAGAATCATTAAAGACAAAGTAATGACTAAATAACTATGACAAGCTGAAGGAAACCGTAACCTACTAATTTGAATGATTCAGGAAAGCAACGTTTATTTGCTGTGTATGCCTAGGCTATGTCCAAGCAAAAGATAACTAAATTGACCTTTCTGATTCATGATGGCAGATCTCACCTTGTATTTCCATTGTACCCTTCTTACCTAATCAATGTATTTTATTTTTTCCGTCCTTTACTTTCTTCATCTGTCTGAAGACATTTGAATAATAACTATCTTCCCCCTGGGCAAACATGGATTAAAGAACTGGTCCTTCATAAATTCTAAGTAGTGACGCAATTAGTAATGTAAGAGCTACATCTTCTTTATATACAGGTATATATAGGTATATACATCTGTCAGAAAGAGGCACTATCTCTTCTTAAACTATACAGAAGATAAATAGGAGCCCTAGGGAAAAAGATGTGAAGAGTTTACTCCTGAAATTTCTATATATTTAAAACACATCCCATTAGTATAGACAAGAGGTTAAGCTTGAAGTGTGAGACAGCTTGATTCCTATGTTCTCCAGGAGACTCAGCTATCACCCTAACGATCTCTAGACATAGGAAGATTAGTGTCGGGTTTATGAGAGCTTCCTTCAAACCGAGTTGACATGTAGAACTAATCCAGCTTGACTAGCAAGATGCTAGCCAGGTCTATCCAGCAATAAGCACAAACACATCTTTCTAAAAAATGCAAGTTCTGTAGCAATGCAGTTTAAGTGCTAACAGTCATGTGGATTTTATTAAAAAAAAAAAAAAAAATAAAGTCATGTTGATCTCTGACAGTTCCTATGTATTTCATCCACCAGAACACTCTTGATGGGTCTACCTGTGCAGAGCCAGCAACACAGCACAGGAAGGACGGCTTCGGGGCAAAATTTCTCTGCAGCTTTCTGGTTTGCTGTAG
Source organism: Aythya ferina (assembly GCF_964211825.1). Lineage (NCBI taxonomy): Eukaryota > Metazoa > Chordata > Aves > Anseriformes > Anatidae > Aythya > Aythya ferina. Next base: position 185,533,342 of record NC_140296.1, on the reverse strand, counting down.
GATTGAGGATTTTAATCAACTTTAATAGAAAGAAAGAAAGAGATGATGTATCTGCAACATAAAGAAAACCATGACAGTCAAATAATATAAAATCTAAAATTCAAACTACCAAAATGTCCCTACTCTTTACTTGTGGCCTGATGTTAAAAATGTCAGTTACTAAGAAAGGCTAGCAAAACACTAGAAATAAGGTTATGATTAGATAACTAACTGTTTGAAGAAGACACTTCCTCAGAAAGTGGCAGAAGCTTGGAAGCTAAACAGAAAGGTGGAGTAAGGTCGAAAGTACCTCAGAAGGTGCTGGGTGGACTCTGTCCTTTGACAAGCACCACAGCTCCTGAGCCCAGGGAGCTCTGCACGGAGCTAATTATCAAACTGTATTGGCGCCACTGCCAGCTCACGGAATCCAAATTCCAAAGAGAAACCGAACAGCCCAATGAGCACGTGGTGGTGTCCACAGCTCTGCTGACACATTCCTGGGGACAAATTCTACAGCAGCCTCCGCCTGAGTAATCGAGCAGGGACTGGTTGGCTCCGGTATTTTTTTTTAATCATCATTACTGACATTCGTTAAGCACAGACTCTTTTGGGTGTTATGTCAACAAGTCTTCCCTTAACCATCTGAGACAGAAAGAAACTTAGACAGATCCAGAAGTTATCTATTCCCTGAGACAGAGTATCTATTCTATTCTACAGGGAAAGAAACTGAGAACTTGTTATTAACAGATAAGCCATCTACTATCTGCCTAAAGAAAACAAGTCTCAGCCCTGCAAGAACTCTGCAGCTCTCCAGTCCATCCTGCTGCCCCAGGGCTTGGGGCAAGCACATGCCCTCTCCCTCCTCCATCCATCGCCTTCTCTAGAGTCTCCAGGGGCATGGACTCCACAACCTCTTTCTAAAGTCAAATCCGAGTGGTTTTCTAGAGAGTTAGGGAGCTTTTTAACACTAAGCCACTGACGGTTAGATAAAACGACTACCTTCAACCAATTTCTTCAGTTCCTTATTTCCAGTTTGTCTATGTAGGTTTTGACCAAGGAAGGAGCAGGAGGTTAAAGCACTTACTGTTCAAATACTGCATTTTTAAAACATACAGCCCCTAAATGCCTTACTCAGGCTATGTTTGTTTGTTTTTTAAACAGGAATTAAGAGAGCAATATCAAGTCCAAGCTGGCTTTGTGTTTAAACAAAACTCTTAAAGTAATATTCCACTAATTCTAGTTGTTCTTGGCTTTATTATAACTAATAATGGCCTTATTATTATTATTATTTTTAATTCTAATGGAAACAATTTACATACAAGTGGATCCTCCCTTCACTATAAACTGAGGTTCCTGCAGTGATTGAGCAAACCTACAAGAAAAGGCAAAGTAAATATCTACCACTGAGTTGAAAAGGCAAAGGTAAAGGAGGAATACCACATTTGTGTTGTTTGTTTCCTTAATTCCATTTTCATTATTTAGACTCTCATCTCGCTAACAGGTGCTAACTTTACTTAAAGAAGGACCTACAGCTTTTGTTTGCATAAATCAAGCACGTTTAATCAAGTGCGCATTAGCTCATCAACATATTGGTTCTGATGAGGAATTGCATAAGCGACAATGCCAAGCTATTTTGGGGAATATTCATTATATGTCTAAAGAACAGTCTGACTGGAGGAAAGTGAGAACAAAATGACAGTAAAAGAACTGTAGCAATTACTTTACTAGCAGTTAACATTTGCCATTAACTGCTTGCCGGCAAGAGTTTAAAGTTGCAAACCCTAATTTAAGCTTGTTACCTTAATTTTACAATTGTAACTCAATAGTCAGAATGTGGCACTAGTGTAATACATATCTTCATTCAGCACTTCATGTAATAAATATATTAAAAGTGCATGAAAATTTCCGCAGTCTAGACATCACAGAATTATTTATGATTAGTATTATATCTTCATTAATTATATACAGATGTATAAGCCTTTTTTTTTTTTTTTCATAAACTAGAATCCAAACATGTTAGCAACAAGTCACAGGAACTTTTTGTTGTTAGCAAGCATTCAGGAAGAGAGCTCCCTTCAAAATGCAGATTCGTTTTTGGGGAGCTTATTGCATGCATGGCAAACACCCCCTGATTTTGGAAAGCCTTTATGACACTTCCAGTAATATCTGTAGGAAGGTTTGGGCAGACAAGGGCTGTGCCCTCAGTGAGGACATTTTACATATTTATATATATATAGGTTCTTATGTTAGATGTACAAAGCAAGATTTATCTAGAAGAAACACATTGCTCACTTGCTAATTGCCAGAATCCAGGTGGGAGGAAGGATGGGAAGAGGAAGGCTGTTCTAGCACAGCATGCTGTGTTCCTCTGAAACCCAGAAAGCTGAGTGCCATGACTGAGACCATTGCACAACCTCTGCCTGCACAGATCTGCCTCCCCGCTACCAGTACCCACTGAGACTCTACACGGAGGTAGCTCATTTGAGTCGCATTTTCTAGGGGAAACACCATTTCAGACAAACATACATGAAGAACACACAACTGAAGCCTGAGTTAGCTGACCCCAGCTGTTTGCCTTGTCCCTCTGCCAGCAGAGAGAGGAGCAAGAGGCTCATGCTACCGGACTTGACAACATTACGTGCTAACACAAAGAGCCATAAAATGTAGTTTACATTCATATGCCAAGCTGTAAACTCTGGCAGATTCAAGCTCCAATAGGAAACAAGGCTGAATGGCAAAGTAACCTCTGGCAAAGGGACAGGCTGAACAGCTGGATGCTTCAGCTCCCAGAGCATAAGTCAGTGTCACAAGTGTATTTATTATGCTGTCCTTCCCATGTCGTCAGCAATCTGGGAGTATCAAGGAAGTCTGGTAACAAAACTGTTGCAGCAGATTACCAAGAGCAACCAAAGGTTCAGGTGCATGTTTGGGGGTTCACTTTATTACTAAAAGCATCGCATTTTGCTGGGTCAACAACAGGTTTGTACTGTTGCATCAGAACATAGAAAAAGCTTTTGTTACCAGAACTCACCATGCAAACTCCTCTCCCAAACACAGCCATCGTTTATGTTCTCCGCTGGTTTAACAGCCTCTAAGGAAGATAGTTTTCTACTTCGCTTTCTGTTAGGTTAGGTTCCCACCAGCTCTTGGGAACCACAAGCATTCAAGGCAAGGAGGACAAGCCAAGCCAGGCTCAGGAGCAGACTTCCTCCCTTTTGTTTTGTCTGGAAGCGTGCTCTGTTCTGGCTTTTCCAACACAGGCAGCAGCCCCCGCACCGGAGCACACAGGATCAGTCTCACGACCCAACAGATGGGCTGGGTACAGAGCGCTGGCCCCAAGTGCCTTCGTGAGCTCGCTCCCAGCTTCACAGCTAATGGGTCACCCACCCGGCTCACAACCCCGCTCCTGCAACGCCAGTTATGTATTTCAAGCTTTGGAAAGGCGAGAGAGAAAACTTCCAGCCCAGCTTTGGGGCTGACACCCTTCAGAAAACTCGAGGCAATCCCAGGTACATCCCGGCAGCCCACTCACTGCCTACCGACCCTAGCTTCCTTCTAGATTCCATTGTAATGAGAACATAAATAGTAGGACAAGCACATATCATTCTTGAATGAATTACCTATTGAGAGTTCCCTCTGGTGTTCACTAAGTTAATCATCACATTCAAGGTAACAGCGTTAGCTACACAAGCACCAAGTTCCCCCACGAGCAAGTTTTTCGTTGGATGGCGGTAGGGACAGGACCGCAGCCTCACAACTCACCGACAACAAAGAGATTTCCATGAGATTTCGGAGCCTCGAGAAACTTGCAGCTCGCTCTGCGTTCACCCCAGCAGCCGGCTAACCCCAAAAGGACCCGAAGCGGGGCCGCTCCCTCCCCTCCCCTCCCCGGGTGGCGCCGAGGCTGCGCCAGCCTCCCGTGGGGAGACAGCCGCAAGTCACAGGTACAGCCCATCGCGACACGGAAAAAAAAATAAATAAATAAAAAAAAGGAAGGCAGAGGTGTTCAGCGGTGCCGAATAACTAAGCTTTGAGTCACCCATGTTCCAAGCTCGCATTTCCATTCTCCCGCACGGAACGCGAGCGAAGCACCCCGTATGTAATTAACAGCTCGGAAAGAAAAGTTTAAAGCTGCCTGAGCGAAGAGACGAGAGGAAAAACCCCAAGCAGCTCGGAGCCGGCGGGGAGCGGGGCCGGCGCTGACCGCGCCCGGAGCGGGGGAACCGGGGCCGAGCTGCGGGGGCTCGGGGGGCGCCGCGGCCCCTGCAAGGACCGCGCTCAAAGTGCGGAGCCCCGAAAGCGAAGCCAGCCGGGGGGCGAGGAGCAGCGCAACCCCCCCGTGCCCGGCCGAGCCGTGCCGTGCCGTACCGTGCCGGTCCCTCCGCCCTGCCCGATACCCCGCGATCCCGGGGAGAAGGAGAGAAGGAGGAGGAGCTCGCCCCCCGCTACCCCCAGGGCAGGGGAAGGGGCTGCGTTACCTTCAACAGGTGCAGGCAGGGGGGAGCCCCGCGGAGCCCCGGAGCTGCCCGAGCGGCCGGCTGCCCGCAGCCCGGGGCTGGGCGGAGGCGCTACGGCAGCCCCCGGCGGCCGCCCGCTGCTCCCCGCGGGCCCCACCTCGGGGAGAGGAAGGAGGGGAGGCAGGGAAAGAGGAGAGAAAGAGCCCCGAGAGGGATCGAGCGGCCGTCACATGGCGCTGCCGATCCGCCAGCCGGAGCCTACGCCGGGGAGCCGGAGAAAAGCTGCGAGGAGGGGACACACCTGTAGGCGCAGCACATATCCGCTGTGAGCACAATGCGAGACAGGAAACTGAAAAGGAACAGCCCAGGAAAGGAGAGAGGCTCCCGTCCCTCCCTCTTTCCCTCCCTCCCTCCCTCCGTCCTCCTCCTCCTCCTCCTCCTCCTCCTGCTCTCTCCACCCCCTGCCCCCGGTCAGGATCCGCTTGCAGCGCTGTCTCCTGCCGGGAGCAGCAGGCAGAGGGCCGGGCGGAGGAACCAGCCGCACTTTCTCTCTCCCTTTCCCTTCCCCGGCTCTGTATTGTGTTGCCCGCCAGCCAGGCAGAGCCCAGGGGGCTCCCCCCACGGGGGAACCGGGGCCGGGCCGGGGGCTCCGCTCCAGTCCCCGGGATGCGAGCCGCGGGCTGCCCTTGGGAATCGGTGGCCGGGATCGGAGAGCGGGGGCGACCCCGGCTGTACCCAGCCTGGGGTGCCCCGAGGCCCGGGGGTGCCCGGCACGGCCCCGGGGGGGGTCGAGGAAGCGCCCCCAGAAGGGGTCGGGAAGGGGGAGATCGCCACCTCTCGTCCCCTCAGCGGGGAGGCAGCTGCTGCGGGGCTCGGGGTTCCCCTCTCCTGAGCGCTCCTGTCGTTGTGGTGCCCAAAATATGTCCCCCCCACCCCCGGCAACATCTGGAGTGAACTTAGAGTACTTCGGGGTTTACCCCTCTCTGGTAAATCTGTGCGCGATCGCGCTTTCTGAAGGTCTCTTCCCCCTCTGAGGCTCTCCACCAAAACCCCAAATTTCTCCCTTCCTCCCCCAGAAACACCCAAACGGGAGCCCGCTCCTTGTGCACAAACAGGGCGTCGCATTCCTGCAGCATCAGGGGCTTCCCTGCGCCCAGACACCAAATTTGCCTTGACTATATATCCCTATAACATAGGGATAATCTATTAAAAAGAGGGATGGATTAGCAGAATGGCTCACGTAAGCTTTAGGCAAGTTGTTTAGACTTGGTAGGTGGTTTTCCATCAGTCAAAAGTGGACGGACAACGTTGCAAGGAGCAGTTAATTAGCTGCTGCTGGCACTTTGAGTGCAGCTTCATTAAATGCTGCGTGCATTGGGCTTCTTGCTGAAATAACAGGAGAGGGCTGGTCAGAGCCGTGCTTCTCAAATGGCACCTGGGAAGCTGCTGAGAAACTGTCACTGGGTCTCGGAGCAGTAACAAATAGGAAATAAATAAAAACCAGCTCCAAAACCTGGGCAGGAGTAGGAAGTGGCAGGCTGTTGGAGGAGATATTTAACTGGCGCTCGGCCACGACTGTGCGAAGTGCAGCCACGGTGTTTGCAGCGGGGTGGGACCATTGTGGTGTTGTGTGGGCTGGCTGGGTCCCATCCCCTCTTTCTGAAAAGCTCCAGCAGGTCTCGTCCCTGCCTGTTTGCCTCTTTCCTGCTCCATACGTGAGCGGGCTGAGTTGCCACAAGATGAGGAAGACCAACTCTAGCATCGTTGTGCAGTGTCTCAGATCTGCATGGCCCCCCCACGTACCTCTTCATTTGCTGGAAGAAGGAAGGGGGATCTGAAGAGGAGGGAGATGGGACTTCCCGAGGAAAATTGGGTTAGTCGCGTCCTGCAAGCCCTGGGAGAGATCCAGGACAGAGGAACTCGCAGGCTGCTAATGGGCTTGGTGAGACCTCACTTTCCAGGCTGTTTTTTCAACGTCTGGGCTTATGGCCAGGTTGTGCCCAAACTTTTTGCAGAATGCCCTGGAATTACCAGCCAGGCAGCTCTCCTTGTGCCCTGGCCTGTGAATCTCTGTCTCCTGGCATGCTCTGCCCCCAGGGCTTTTGCTGAGGGCTCTGTCACTTGTTCCCCCACCCCTGCCTGCTCCAAAGCCCGTGATCTGCTCACTGCCTGGGGCAGCAACCCCAGCAGTGGTCCCACACCTGCTCCATCCCGTGGCCAGTGGCCAGGGCTGTGGTGCTTGCCATACTGCTGCTGCCTCGCGCTGGGTGTCCCCAGGCTAAATCTAAGCCTTAGCCCCCTCCTGGCACTCTGCATGGTTCCCTCTGGCTGGAACAGTTCCCTCTGGCTCCTGTTGCTGAGGCTGTGTTTTTCAGAAGCCTGCCTGTGGACACAAACAGGCAGAGCAGTGGTGACAGTTGATTCAACTCCAAAGAGGAGCTGGTGGAGGGAAGCTGTGCTGAATCCTCAGCCGGTCCATGATAATTACCTGCTGTGTGTTTGACCTTGCCTAGTGTGACAGGGATTATGAAGTTGAACTGGAGCTCAAGGTGGCCATGCAGCATCCCATCCCAGGCCAGCTGTCTCCTTCGCTAAGCCTCCATACCTTGCTTTTCTGCCAGGTGCCCGTGGCTGTGCTAAAGCAGCAGCGTGGTGCCTCAGCCCATGCTCCTGCCCGCTGGGGCACAGCTGTGTGCAGCAGGACTGGTGTTAGCCCGGGCTGAAACGAAGCAGTGTGGCACTGTTCGGAGCTAGGCCTGCTCGAGGAGGAGCCAAGTGTTCACAGGAAGGTCTTCTGCCTCTTCTTTGTCTTGGAGGCAGCACGTTGTCCTCCCTGCAGCAGGGCTTTCAGCCCGTTCTGTTCCCTAAGTATGCGATATGGCTAGATAACTCCCCAGTGAACCCAGATAACAGCTGCACATGAAAAACTGCTATTTGCTGCTGACGGATAATCCTCCCTCCTCCTTATTGCCACTCACCAAAAATAATAATAGTAATAATAATCAAATCCTAAACACAGAAATGCATAGAAAAGAGCAACAAGTAAATGACTGAATGATTAACAGCTTCCCGGCGTCTTGGCAATCTTAACTGCACTCACACGTGCACGGGCAGCATGCAGACTGAGGGGGAAAGCCCTGCCTTGTCACTCTCCATTGTAAGGACAGAGATAACGGGGCTGCATGTGGATAGGACGCCAGTCCAGATTTCAATTTCCTATGTATTTCCTCCCTCTGCACTCCCTCTGTCTCTCCTCACCTTGTTATCGCCCAGTCCCTGTTACGCACTTCCTTCTGTTTTTGTCTCTGCCTGTTGTTCTGTTTTTGTCTCTGCCTGGTGTTAGCCTTTATGCTGGATGCACTCTCTGTGCCTGCCCCCTGCTTCCTTCCCTGGCTGCGTCAATCCTCAATTTTATCCATACACAGCTCTGCTCCTACCACTGCCACCTTAGAGGCCTGTAATAAAAGGAACAGAATTTCCAGCTGTTGTCATTAAAAACACCTCACTGTGCAAACACCAGGACTAATGAAGCCCAGTTTCGTGAATCTTCATGCCTGACTCACTGGTTGCCATCCCCTTGCCTCCCATTTCTCCTCCGTGCTCCTCATGCCACCTCTGCATGGTGGCAAGAGGGTTGGGAGCAGCACCTGTGCTGCCCAGCCCGGTGGCCTGTGGCTGTGTCCCTCCCACATTTCTCTCTTCTGGAAGATAAATTCGAGTCGCTGATACGCATGGGCCCCTGGAACTTCATTATCTTTGAGACCTGTGCCTCCTTCATGTGTGTGCTTGCAAGTGACCAAGGTGTTGTGACGTTTTTGTGAGGGGCCAGTGGGCAGCTGAACAGCCAGGTGAGCAGTCAGCCTTCAGGAAGGAAAGTTGTTGCCGTGTGGTCATGGAGATAACCTAAGAACCACCCAAATGGCTGAAAAGGAGCCTCAGAGCTTTCAAAATGATTTAAATTGTGCTTTGCACAGAAAATGTTGATTGTCCCTGTGTTCCCACATGTCAGAGCAACATCGTGACAGCTGGCCTCGGGGTCTCGCTCATCCCAGCTCTCATCTGAAGGGGAAAAAAAGGGAAAGGATCCCTCCTGGTGGGAGCAGCAGTGTGCCTGCTGTGCTGGCCAGATTCAGGCTGGCTTAGCACCACTGCCATCCTTGGTAACACACTTGTATTGATGATGGGGATGCCAGGAGCATTGCTATGAGGGGTAGGACCCTGCCTGAATGGTTTTAGTCTTTTTTGTTATGGTATAAGGCAGGGATCTACTGGACTTGTTCACCCTCTGCCCTAGTGCAGGGCATCCTGATGTCTTCTGTTCTGACAGGGCATCGCACTGCCTTGCACCAGAGACTGAATGACCCAGACATCCATATTCATATTTTCACAGTCCATAAATCACCTTGAAATCTACTTTTTCTGTCTGAGAAGTGCCAGATACATCTAAGTTGTTATTATCAGATTTGTGAAATGTCACTGCAAACATCCCGAGTTTCATGCCCTTTGCACCAAACTCCTATGGCAGATCAATTTGTCTATATCTGTTTATTTCCTGTGGTTGATGGCTCTCTCATAGATCATTTTCCATCAATCCAGAGAAAACCTTTATGGGTAAAATAACATCAAGTGTGTTGTAAAATTTCCTTCATTCTTCCCTTTGGGGGTATGTAATATTCGAGCCACGTGGAGCAGGTGTTTTGGGGTATTTCCTAACCACCCCTCACTTGGTACATTTGTTTGCCCCTGTGCAAAATGCTACCCAGTCAAAATTTTGCTTTTGTTTAGCCGAGCAGACATTTTGCATATACTTTGTGACGGATACAAATTGCTGTGCAAAGGTATGAGATGGAAAAACAGCAGGCCCTGGATACAATTTCCTTGTGGAATCCACAGAAAGCCTTATATGGCTGCATGCAATGTGTAAGTGCATGTGCATAACTACTAAAAGTATCAGCCTTCCCCATGAGGACTTGGCATTCTGACACACCCCTTGTTATACCAGATCGCCTGAGAGCCCAGCTAAGAGATCCTTGGATGATGAAGAGATTCATACAGGCAACACCTGGATTTTTTTTTTTTTTTTTTAATGCTACTTTGAATTTTCTAAGGAATTTAACTGAAAAAAAAAAAAAAAGCAGAAGATGGCAAGAATTTTCAATAGAAAATTTAGCATCTACACGTAGCTAAAGTGAAAATGAATGTAAAATGCCAACAAGTGATTTTTAACCAAGCCTTTTTTTCCTCCTTTTATCTTTAAGCAGACCCCACGCACATGCACTCACACACATGTGTATTTATATATAAATCAGTCAAGCCAGCATTTCTATTTGTAATGAAGGCAGCTGCCTAGGTAAGTCCAAAGCTCCTGCTCTGCTGCCATGGAGCTACCATTCATTGCAACCACAGCCAACATTCCTACATGCAATGCTATTGTTACTTGTGCAGCTGATTGGTTGACTGACTACTGGAATTAGTTACCTGTCATGCATACTGCTATAAATGCATCCATACTGTAGAAAAAATAGTGGAATCTCATTATCTACTAATATTTGAACTAGTTTTGTTACCAAGGGATAGGCTGTGGGAAGACAATTGCTGGTAAGAGCATATGATTACAGTGCTCTGTTCAGAAGTGGAAAATCAGAGTTTAGTTACTTTATTCTGGAAATAATGCATCTTTTTACATCAGTAACCTCAGATAGTGGATAATTAATATTTTCAGAACGTATGTTGCAGATTTTTTATGTTTATAATGTTTGAGTGTGTCTAGGCTGTTGTAGTTAAACATACAGCTAAAACAGTAGGAATTTAATGTGGTACAACAGAGTTGGAGAAGCATTTATCATTTTAAAAGGATGAGATCAATCAGATTTCATCAATGCCACCTCAGTTAAGATGATAGAAAAATAAAGTATTGACTACTAACACAGAGGCTATATTTTACCTTTTTATTCATAGGAAGATTTCCAAGATAATATGGGTATTTCAAATGACTAGCTGAGCTTCCATCATGTGATGGCAACTAATCAATAAATCATGTGTCATTGTTGTGGCTCGGCATGTCAAAGAGCTGCATTTCAATGTCCGTATTTACAATTTGTGAGTGATTTTTTTGTTGTTGTACATTTCTAGCTCATTAGGCCTGATTTTAAAAGTGGTTATTTTCACGTCAATGAAATCGGTAGAAAAATCACATCTTATCTGTGGCTGCCAAATGGAGGAGATGGAATGGGGTAATCAACGAGAAACTTCAGTTACTTAACATTGCTCGCTACCCCATGTGGGTTTACTAAAGTAGCTTTTCCTCATGAGCAATGTGAAAAATAAATATGCTGCTTTCCGTGAGACACATTGGACATTTTGATGCTCTTGGGGAATGTGAAAAAGATGAGTGCTTTCGAAAGCAGCTTTTGGCATGCATAAGTCATGAGGTTTGTACCGAGGCCTGGGACATCCAACTCAAATGATTTGGGTTAGGTATTGGCATGAAGATGAACTAATAGTGTTTTGATTGCTCTGCCCGTCTCCATTATTTTGCCTACCAGAGCCATCCCGCTCTGCCATGAATGAATATTGGCCTGCTTGTGCAGGTGAGCTCGCTGGTCATCACACATCCAAGTCTGTGATTTAAGGACAGTGGCAAACAGCTGAAAAAGCATTAATCACTGTTACGATCTCCCTTTGACAATAACTGCATTTTAACTGCCTTTGCCATTGTGTCCAAATACCTAAAGAAACGTTTTTGATGAAGGCACTTGGTTCGACTTGGACGCAGTCCAGAAGAAAACAGCGTTTGTCCTCAGAGGGAAATGCTACAAAGAACTGGCCAAAATGCAGTCTCTGTCTCTTGTCTACAGAAAACAGCCCTCGCTCATCATTATTGCAAAATCTCAATGCCTTCTTCGCATCAGTCTCAAAAATGCCTTCTTTATGTTTTGGTTTATTAAGAGATTAAGCTATTCTCTTCTGGACAATGACTCAGGTCGTAATAACCCACATGTTTATTGCAGCCATGTCAGATAACTGGAATTCATGCTATCTGAAGTGAACTGTGGGGATTTGTGTAGGTTTCAGCGAGTACAAAACAGATGCTCGTTTTTCTGATGGCTCTGGTTTGTGTATATGTGTGCATGAAGTCTGTGCTCATATTCCTTCCCTAGCTGCAGCATAAGAAAGCCTTGGTCTTCACTCCCAAAGCGATTAATGGTTCAGGCTGAGGCTGTATTTCACTCTAATAATTCTTGTAGGAACTGCACCCCTCTGGGACAAGGCAGAACACAAAGCCTGGTATAAAATCTGTGAGAGGTGAACAAAATTCAGCCAGACCAAATCAGCTATGGATCTGTTTTGCACAGTGGCTTCAGGAAATCAGGAATTTGATTGCTTTTTGGATAGTGCTGAGGGTTCTTTCCTTTCAAGAAAACTTCTATGGTATAAATACATTTCCGTTCAAGCTTCTTTTAAAAATGCCCAACAAAAAAAATCCTTCTTTAGGCAGAACCTGGGTTCTGAATGTGCTAAAGGCATCCTGAAGTTTGCTTTGATGTTAATTTTACGTAAAAGATGGTCTGATGCTGTAATCTGGGGTAAGAAAGCAGAGCCTGACTGAATCTTCCTTGCTGCAGATGAAACACTGCTCCTTATGCTATCTAACCAGGATGCTGAAAGCTGGTATAAGTTGTTCCTGCCTCGTTGCAAAAAACCTTTACGTATTTGAAGACTGTGATTATATGTCCTTTCAGTCTTCATTTCTTTATGTTCCTCCTCCCCATTCATTCAAATATCTCATGTAGGCCATGTTTTCTAGGTCTCTGATTGTTTTCTGGGCTTGTATAAGTGGGCTTGATCCTTGAAATGTAGTTTTTAACACAGGCCATGATCCTTCAGCTGAGCCCTTACCGGCAGTGAATAGCATGGAAAGATCACCTCAGGTGCTCTGCAAGTTGTACTGCTGTTTTATGAAACTTGGAAGGCTGAGCTAAAAGGGCTATGGGGAAATTGTGTTCTGAAATGGAGGAGATTGAGCCATGCTGGTAAGAGAAAGGCAGAGCCTTGCAGTAGATGTTTTTGCTTCTTTAAGTATTGCAATGCTTCCAGCAAAGGTAAAGTCTGGTATGATTAAATGACCAATGTCAATGTTATAGCACCCTGAAGATGTTGTTTAGTCTAGCTGGAATTGTTTTGTTTTGCATTCAGTCTTTTTTTTTTTTTTTTTTTGAGTGAGGAGAAGAAATCTGTAAAATTAACTAATAAAATTAAGTAATAAAAAATAACATAAAATAACTAATGAAATAAGTGTCCAGGAGGATAAACTTCACTGTCATTGGAGAAAATAACCAAGCACATGTGTAGAGGTTGATCCAGACAAAGATGCACTCCTTTCACATGATGGAATTAAGCCAAGCTCTGCTCAGATGCTCAGTACTCAAACTAAAATACCCTGCCAGTGCAACTCCAACCTTGTGATGTGAGTTCTGGAGCAGCCATCTCATGTCCCGCAGCCTGTAGCCTGGGCAGAAGGGTTCAGCCTGAAGTTGTGTTCATCCAGACATGGGCTAAGGCAGCAACTGTGGTTTGTAGCCAGCAAATCCCACCTCCAAAATCTTCTTTCTATCTGCACTGCACTACCTTTGGTGCCTCTCCGAAACAGTACATTCAGCATGGTGCTATATGGAAGTGACGACATGAAGGCTGAAAGTAGCAAAGGATGATTCATGAACAGCTTTCCCCTATGTTACACTCTCCTTCCCCTTCCAGGATGTCCTTGATAATACCTTCAAGTGGAGGTTCACATTATGGCCAAGATGATGTATGTGTCTTTTTCCATGATCAATGGTGCTGACACATCCATACCTCTGCTGCTGGCTATGTAATCCTCCAGCACTTCTTGGTCCAGCTCTGGCACACATCTGATGCCCTGGTAAGCCTGTTCTGGGAATGAACCATCAGAATATGGAAAAAAAAAAAAAAAAAAAAAAAAAAGGAATGCCTTTTTTTTCTCCTTCCCAAATGTCTACCACTATTGCTCCTGGAGCTGGTTCACCATGAGGTCAGGGTGGTGCCAGCAGCTGCCCAAGGGTTAAAATGGGGCAAGGGAACTGGACATGGAGGCAGCAGACCATTAGATCAACCACCGGATCAGACTCAGCATCTCTTCCTGCTCACCAGGTGTTTCATTTGTGTCGTCTCTTCTGAAAGCTGTATTTCATTAGCAGTACCTGAGCTTTAGTTCCTACATTCTTTTGAAGTTGCAGCATATGGGAAGCTTAGGAATGAGAACGCTACAAAAGACAATGCTGTTTTAAGTCTGACTTTCCTCAAAGAAAACACAGGGAAGCTCTTTTCCTTCTTTGATCACATATATATATATATATTTTTTTTTTATTATTATTTATTATTTTTTTTCTGTAAGAAAGGCCAGTCCCAGAGCAGGAGTCAATAAGGCAGCAGCAGCATTCACGTATCAAGCTTTCTGCTTGCCAGCTACAGCATGAAGTGTTTTCAGAGTGTGAAAAAAGTACCTGCTGCCACCCTCCTGCCTCCAGGGCTTACAGAGGATGGAGGGAGCAGGAGGGGCAGTGGAGACCAGAAACCACCGGGCATGAGAAATGGACAGAGAATTTCGGCTGACGAACAGAGGACTTGTAAGAAGCAAAATGTTAAACCTTATTTCAGCTTTCCTTGTTGGAATGCTGTTAGGCTTCCTACAACAATGATAAGCCTGATATTATCTAAGCAATATTGTATGGCTCAGGGCTGAATGAAGCTCTATCAGACGTTAGAATCTCTCTTTAATGTTTTACTTCTGAAATTCAGGAAATTTTGTTTTGCACTTCTACCAGAACAGAAATCACCATTTGAATAAAATAAAGGAAAACAACCAAACATCTAGCAAATTCATTATTTTAATTTTAAATGTGGTATCTATTTGGAAATGTTGATATTTTCTGGCAAGTGCAGTGCACACATGTATGTCGTTAGTCACCCAACACATTAGGTTTGTGTTATATATACTTCTTAAAACAGATTTGCTCAGTGTTTAGAACTTTTGTCTTTTTTATTCAATAAATCTCCAAAACTGTAGCAGATGGAGAGGGGAAAAGCATTTTTGACCTCAGAATGGAATAGCTAGGTGGAATTTCAGCATATAAGACTGTGTTAATAGCATCAATTCAAAATGGTTACTACTGTGGATCACAGCAGTGTATTACAGGCATTTATGATAAGTATTGCTGTAGAGCATGTTTAAGTCTACTTCAGTAAGGAAGGACAGAAGGTAAAGAAACATCATGTGCTGCATCTGCTCCTGAATCCTTTAGCAGCTTTTGCAGTTTGACAAACATATATTTTTATTTGTCTTGTTTTTTCTAAGGGAATAAAGCTTTTGCAATGATGGACTTTTATCTGTTCCCCCATAGTAAATATGGAACCATGACCTAGTCAGATTTCATAGATATTAAAGTGCTGGAAATTTTGTAAAAACAGGTAGAAGAAGCCCAAATCGATGTCCTCATAAAGGAAAAAAAATATCTTGGTGAGGCTATTAATGGCATCAACTGACTGAAACAGGAGAGAGATTTAGGTACGTTCAGGCACAGGAAAGGGTTTAAATGGTTGCTGTCATGGTATTACACTGAGAAAGAGCTATAGGATCAGCTACAGAACTGACTAATTTTGATGATTTTATTATCCTTCTTTCCATGTGAATTATCCCTACAAGCAGGAAAGTGACTGTTGTGCAAATTACACCGATGAAGGAGAGATTGTCTTTCATATTTTAGCTGTATTGGGCACTATTCATAACAGTACCAGCTTGAAACCAAAATCTTGATTCTCTGACATGTTTGGGCTATGTAACCTACTGAGAAGTTCTGTGTGCTTTGTTGTCTTTGGTGGCTGGTACAGGAGTGGGTTTGGGTCTTGATCTCACCAGCATTTACACCATGGTGTAACTGTGCATATTGGTACATATATCCCAAAATAGGAGTATTTTCATCAGTTTAAGACAAAGCACACGTGTAAGTGTTGGCAGGGTCAGTTCCCAAGAGCTCAGTGCTTCTCTCAACTCATGGAGCAGCTCTTAGCTCAGGTGAGGTTGACATGGGTAGGGTGCAGAAGGTTTGCTTAATTCACACTGATGGTCCATGTTAGCAGCCAAGTTCTCACCTTGTTTCTTTGGTTTCACATTATGCTTTGCTGGGTTATGAATACTTTTATAATGGTGCATGTTGACAATTGCATGTGAGAGCAATATTCATTGTCTTCCCAAAATGTAGCAGTCCAAACCAGAAAACCAAATGAGAGGCCTTTTTATGTGTGAAAAACATATCAATCTGTGCTAGAAGCAGATTTTAGCAGCCTCTTCTGTCACAGTCCTGTGGCCAGGGAAAGGAAGGCTCTTTCTTTCCTCTGAGAAAATTGCCCCCCTAATGTTACTCTAAGGCAGGGTGAGGAGAGTGAAGAGGAAATTAGTGTTTCTTCTCTTTTCGTCATTTTGTTCCACTCAAAGGCTGTTAGCAGCCAATGAAAGCAGTTGTGCTCCCGTTGGCTGGCTTCTTTGTGTATCAGGCAGAGGGAAATGACAGCCTGCTGTAAAGGAAGGGCCCTTTTCACCAGAAATCATTGAAATTCCCTTATCCTGGCCCTGAACAAGCAAGCAAGGAAACAACAGCAGGAGACAGGGTGATGTGTTGGCAATGGAGGGGAACAGCCACAGAACAACTGATGTGAAAGCCTTCATCTGAAATCAGCATGTGGCCTGCACAGCCGGCCAGCCTGGCCAGCTTAGCTTCAGTGAGGTATTTACACCTTGGACAAAGTAGGAGGAGTGCTAAAGAACCATGAGAGAGTCATTAGACTGTGTTTATTAACAACATGGTGCTTTATCTTCAAAGTGTTGCGCACAATTAACCAACGTATTCAGCAAAGGCAGTAAATGGATAGCATTCATTATCACCCAGTCACTATCTTACAAAACAGATTTAAAGTGATGAGAAGAAGATGCACTTGAAGCCTTAGGAAGGAAGATTTTTAACCTAGCGTTTGAAGAGGTGTAACAACATTTCGAACTACTTTGTACCACCTTGTTCTTTCAGTCTTTGTTTCATCTGGTAAGGATTACCTGCAGGGCTGAGAGGATATTTCAGTGTCCTTTTTTATCACCTTGCTATCTCACATTGTGAGCTTGAACAAAACAAGTTCACTTCATAGACAAACCTGATTACTCTTGGATGATAGTCATTGCTTTCGATCACTGGCAGAAATGGTCCGAAGCAAATATTTTATGTGACCATCTTCACTGAGTGTGCATCTGGTCTCTGGATAAAGGGGAAGCTGGATTGCAGCTGTGTTTGATTGGAATCTAAAACATGATGCCTTCTCCTGGTTAGGAGAGGGTGGCTCCTCAATGGCATTTGGACCAGTCCCTACCTCGTGGGTTGAATTTGAGCCACTGGCAGCAGCAACAGAAATCTACAGCTAGTCCTCTAAGGCAACCAGACTCCAGATAATTTGTGATCAGCTACAGAAATGATAGATAAAGTTAGGGAGGGGCAGGTGCTGAGCTCTACTCTCTGGGGACAGCGACAGGACCAGAGGGAACGGCATAGAGCTGGGACAGGGGAGTGTCAGGCTGGGTGTTAGGGAAAGGTTCTGCACCCAGAGGGTGGTCAGACACTGGGACTGGCTCCCCTGGGAAGTTGGCATGGCACCAAGCTGCTGGAGCTCAAGAAGAATTTGGACAACACTTGCAGATGCACGGTCTGATTTTTGGGTGGTCCTGTGTGGAGCCAGGAGCTGGACTCCATGGTCCTTGTGAGTCCCTTCCAACTCGGGATATTCTATGGTTCTATGGTTCTATATTCCTTCATGCTCTCACACAATAATACATTGTTAGAAGATAAAATCAATCCTAGAAAGAGAATTCAGATTGCAGGGAGCTCTTCTGACATAAAACAATATAGCACTGCTGTTAGTCATCTGAGTATTGTCATTTATCGAATAACAGATCTTTTCAAAGTGATCTTGTCATTCACGGGACAAAGGCACTTCAATGTGGTTGCACAAGTACCAGTTCCAAGAAATACCAGCAATCTTTTCATTAATTTTTTTTTTCCTTCTCTCTCCCCCTCCCACCATCATTTTTTTTTCTTTCATTATTTTTTTCCCCAAAAGAAAGCATTGAACAATGGTAGCAAGAGGAAAAATCTGTGAAACTCCAGGTCAACAAGAAGGTCTCATTTCTAATAGATTTATTGGGAACCTTTAGATTCCTTTTTGAAGAGTGAGCTTCTAGTGCTGCTTGCTTCTGCAGAGTCTTTGTAATTTTAGACCATTTGAAACACTCTGAGCAATCCTTTGGATGTTTTTCAGTGCTTTCTAAAGAAAATCTACTCATTATAAACATCACTAGCTCCAGTAAAAATGGAGCTTGAGCACAAATACCAAAGTACTTCCTTCTGCTTCTGTTATGTTTAGTTTCATGTGTGACAGTTTGATTATTTGTTCAGCTAGAACTTTATTTGTGATAATAGCCTGATAAATAGAAAAAGGCAGTGATTAATTTATGCTTTTATTAAACTATCAAAGCCGCACAGTATAAATATTGTGAATCAAAATGCTCAGAACTGAGGAAAAAAAAAAAAAAAGTCTTTGATGGCACACACTTTAGTCCAGCTTGTACCAAACAGGAATGCAGAAAGCTCAGCAGGCTATAATGTAGGTCCAAACTGTGCCACAAGTTCCTGTGCTGTCTCGGGTCACAGTTAGTGACTGAATTCTTTAAGCAGTGGATGATGTGCAGCATTCTGGTCTGCATATGCCCAAATCAGAAAGCAGTGGGACTGCTATAGGGGTTGTTTGTCTGGCAGGGGCCAAGCTGGGCATCCAGACTGTTTGAAATAACTCACAGTGAAGTGAGGTATCTCTTTGTTGTGCACATTCGTGATGGGATCAACACGTGTAGGTTGGCAAAACACACCACAGGGAGCCCAGTTAACGTGATTGTGGTAACTGCAATGCTTTACATTTCCTTCCAGCTTTCCAGCTGTAGCTAACTATTCCAAATGTATCGTGTTGCTAATACTGACACATTACTTTACAAACTAAAAACATGTGTAAGTCAAAAGACCTTTCTTTTTTCAATATTTTTGTTTGTTTCTTTTATGGCCGTGGTTCAACGGAAATATCCACTGCTGGTTTAGAAATGAATTGTAACCCAGAAAATGACACATGCCCAGAGTATCATCCCTTTGCGGGTCAGGAGAGAAAAAAAAAAAAAATCAAACAGTTGGATTTGCAGCTATTGACTCTAAATGGCATGACAACAGGACCATGGCATTTCTGTT
The DNA here is from genome assembly GCF_964211825.1 of Aythya ferina. Lineage (NCBI taxonomy): Eukaryota > Metazoa > Chordata > Aves > Anseriformes > Anatidae > Aythya > Aythya ferina. The sequence goes on along the minus strand of NC_140296.1, from coordinate 185,514,561 downwards.
CCTGAAATGCACTGTAGCCCACGTAGGGATTAAGGGCCCAACTGCTGTGCCTAAATAGGAAAAACTCATGAACTATCAGCATTCAGACTCACTTCATAGCTCAGACACAACTAAAGGTCTTGGCAGTTAAGAACATACAGTAAGAACAATAAGTATATATATATCTACTTTCCCTCTTCTCCACTCTTGCAGTGTCATATGGATGGAGGGACAGCTTGGATGGGACTGGGGAGCAGGAGATGCACTGCAGCTCTCTCAGAGCCACAGTGGTAGGAGAAGGATAGTGGTGCTGGCTGCCAGGCTGGGGCTGGGGGGAGCATGGCTGTTAATATGATACAGCCCTTTAGGCAACACACTTAGGAGCCACCAGAAAAAAAAAAAAAAAAAAAAAAAAAGTGTGAAGGACACATAGTGTGAACTTCTTTGCAGGACTGTTGCCAGACTGCTTTGTCTCTTGCTTGTGGAATCATCTTAGACGTGCCTCTGAAGTGGAAAGATGTTGAACCAAAATGCCACCTCTTCACTGCAGGTGCTTGCTCTCCCATAGTGCAACAGTAATTGCTCCTGGATGCCCCTTCATTCCTGGTGGAGAAAAACTGCTGCTGTGTGGGAGGGAAGCCAAGACGCTCTGCAAGCAACACCCTCAGTACTATGGAAAATTATACAAATTATAATTAGTCTTTGTCCCACTAGGATTCAGTCCAAGTTGTCACAGCAAGGCAGGGTGGAAATGTTCTTGGTTCACTTGCTTTTGGTCATTGCCTTGCTCTGTTCTACATATGTGCTCACCCATGTGGGCTTGTGAACTTCTACCACTGTACATTTCAACAGTGGCTTCTTCCCTAGAGGCCTGGGAGATCCAGGAGCGTGGTCAGGCATAGGAACGGGTTGCCCAGACAAGTGGTGGAGACATCATCCCAGGGGGTGTTTAAGGAAAAGTTGGACATGGTGCTTAGGGACATGGTTTAGTGGGTGATATTGGTGGTAGGGGGATGGTTGGACCAGATGATCTTGGAGGTCTTTTTCTTAATGATTCTGTGATTCTGTGATTCTGTGATCCAATACCTCCACCCGACTTCAAAGTGGACTGTGTTGGGCAGAACCAGTATGCAAATAGCAAGCTCATGTCTAATAGCAGAGCAAAAGCCAATGGTTATGATTAATTGTGCTCTGTTGTCCCATCAGATCCTGGACTTTCTAGCAAAATCCAAATCCAAAGGTATTATATGGCACATGCTGTTTAAGAGAAATGTTCTAGTTCTAACAAATATCCAAAGAGACAGAGGAGGCATTATCTGAATTTGAATTTAAAAGAAACAAGGTTCAGATGGGGAAAACGACATTTTGCTGGATGGAAGAGGCAGAAAAACTCGAGAAAATGGCTATGGGTAGCAATAGAAAAGACAAATACTGTAGCACACACAGATGAGAATTGACTCACAATATCTATTGGTACAAAGCCACTGTTTTTTTCCAAGTTGATTTAAGCTTGCTGAATAACCTCACTCTGATCCAGACATTTGCATTCTGTGGCTTCAGTACTTTTGACCTAGCACTTTGGATCCCTGAAACTGGGCTTGTGAGTGAACAAGGGTCCCAATCAGGCAGTTACACACCACATGATCAAGGCTTCAGTTGATTTGTAGTGTGACTTGCAATTGCTTTTTCACTTACTATTCCTCCAGGCAAACAGACTTTGAAATTCCTGTGGATTTCACAGGAAGATCTCCAGATCTGCCCTTAATGTTTTGCTTCATCTGACTGTTGTTAAGAAATATCAAGGACTTGAACTTGAATACTCTGCCTGGAGACATTTTTGTTTGCTTAACAGAGGATCAACCCATACAGTGCAAACTTGAACAAAACTTTCTGCAATTCAGGCTGTATTTTCTATGTTCATTTAAAGTTTTTGTTGTTGTTGTTGTTGTTGTTTTTTTTTGTTTTTTTTTTTTTTTTTTTTTTTTTTTGTTTTTTGTTTTTAATGTTTACAGTTCTGTGCATTATACAATAAACCATGTATCCTGGCTCAGAGTTCTTCATTAGCATGGAAGGAGTGAGATGAATTTCTTGGACAAAAACTCTTTTTAGCTTTTTAGGCTTGGTTTTTAGAAAGCCACATCACTTGCAATCTAATTGCACTGTTTCAGCAGAGATGACATTTAAAGTATGTGATAATTCTGCCACTTCAGACAACCAGTTTCAAGGACTATCTCATAGAAATTAAATTAAAGATCATCTAGATCGAAGTAAAAAGTGTTAAAGTATTGTTAAAAAAGTGTAATAGATTAGTCTGCAGGCAAAATAATTGGGATTTGTTTATGCAGGAATGTGAGATAATCCACAGGGAAAATAAATGTGGTTTGTTTATGCAGGAACTTGAGATACTAGCATTTAAAATTTGCACGTGGCTAGTCAGCCAGAAAGTTTTCACTTCCCAGAAATTCAAGTCTTCTTCAGTCTATTGACATAATTTTATTGATAAGAAGACAGCCATGTTTGGTTTTGATGCTTAAAGCAGCATATTGGAAAAAATGTCTGATGGATCAATCTTAATAAAGGTGGTTCTCAAAAGATAACCAGCTTCAGAATCAATCTACCCATCCCAAACATGTACTTGTGGTTAATACACTCTTCATATATAAAGTAGCTTTTCACAGTAAAGAGTTGGGAGCAGACGTACTGCGAGTTCTCCACCTGGAAGACGAGCTACCAGGAGCTCCTGTGGAATGGCTGGGCAAAGAAAAGGGAGCAGCCAGCAACCGTTCCCCTGCTCCTCCACAGATGAGCGTTGATAAAAATAAAGCTAAATAATAATAATAATAATTAAAAAAAAAAAAAAAACATAATTCAAACCAGCATGTTTCTATGCTTGGTTTTCAGCCAAGTCATATGTCAGTGAGTGTAGATCCCTGCTCCCAAGGGCATTGCCTTCCTGCTGCCTCTCAAAAAAGCAGCTCCTAAGGCTGTTCACTGCCTCCTTAACCGGGGGAAGGAAGACCTGAACTAGTTTGGTGCTGGCACAGGGTCTTGCCATAATGTCTATTTGTTTGTTACTCTTTTATAGCAGCATAGTTAATGTGTGTTTGTTTGATTGTAAAAACAACCTTCCATTTATTTTCCTCTTTCTTATATGGCATTATAGAATTATGATGCATTTTACACATGCAGATATTGTCCTTGCTTGAAGAGCTTTAAATATAAAAAGAAAAAAAAAAAAAAAAAAAGTCAAAGCAGATAAACACAAGGTAAAGCAGAGGACAACAGCATAGGAGACAGGGGAAAAATTGCTGCTTAGAGAGTTAAGATTCAGAGGGATTTTAAAGAAGAGAACCTGGAGGATGAAGACAGGATAATTATTCAATTGCAGGAACCCAAATAGAATGGGAAAATAGTGAAACAGAATAATAAAGCCAAAAGAGTAAGAGCAGAGAAATCACTAGGAATGGGAAAAAAAAATCAGGAGTAGGAAGTTTTTAATGTATTTATTTTTAAGGACCATTTTATACAACAGAACTTGGTATTTTGGCTGTGGAGGAAAGATGCAAACACTGACCTGAAGAGTGAGGGAGCTGGTCTCAATGTCAGTAACCTTTTCAGCTAAACTGAGGGACTTGAACAAAGGAAATGAAAAAGTATTGAAACAGGGCCATTTGGGGAAATGTTGGCTGCATTACAAAGTGAGCTTGCAGTGCCTTCCCACTCTTCCCACCCAGAGTGGCCATGGACATGCTGCACTTTCCCTTGTGCCTCTGTTCTATGACTGCTCCGTAATTATGTATCAGTGGAAAAATAGTACAGAGGAGGTGCCAAATAACAGTGTAAATACATATATGAATGCCTCAGACCCATGTAAGCAGAGGCAACACAAGAGCCAGAAAGGACGTGTGCTGATGTCAGGTCCAGTTCTGCCATCTCGGTTCCGCATGGCAGGGATGCGGAGGTCAGGAGGGAGCTTTGTTGGTGGCGTCACAGGAGAGAAGGTTGCAGCATACTCAGCCTGGCCTTACCATGTCTCTCCTTAATAGTCTTTCTTAAATTTGATTGGAGTTGTTTACCACTGATAACACCCAACTGAAAAAAAAATGCATATATATATATATATATATATAATAAAAATTGAGGAATGCAAAAGCTATGTGCAATTTTAATGGACTTTGGGTAGGAGGTGGAAATCTTGGGGAGAGCACTGTCATTTGGGTTTTGTAGGCCTGGCTGGGATCCCTTTAAAAGCACTGTCTCCTTTTTAGACACTTAATTTTAGGTGTACACCTGCAATAGATCACTGTAATTTTTCATTGTAGATGAGGATGGAAAAAAATCCTTTAAAGAGGGAGCAGCCAAAGCTCTACACTATCTTGATTTTATTATAGCTTTTCATACAGCCACACATGACATTCTCATAAGCAAACTCGAGAAATATGGTAATTTCATCTGAACTACAAGGTGAATACACAATGGTTGAAACATTCTGCTTAGAGCAATTTAAAGTTTTATAGAATGCCGAGAAATACAGAACATTCATTGTCATGAAAAGGTTGTTATGCAGCCACAGCTTTATTAATCAATAGCCTTATGTTAGAGGTAAGAGAATGATTAAAGAAGATGTAGTTCCATTATTTATGGGGAAGTAAGCAACTAATGGACAAAATAGGAGGAAGACTGAAATGAGCAGTGCTTTTCTTTGTCTCCACTGTTGAGAAAAAGCCTAGATGAAGCCACAAATTATTTACTATGAAAAAAAAAAAAAAAAAAAAAAAAGAACAGCTAGGGACAGTGAATAGGGAAAGAATGGATTTAAAACCACATTTATAAAATTAAAAGAAAGATATTGAAGCAACTTACTAAACAATAATTTGGGACCCCTAGATTTGAAAGAAACAGCCAACATGCATTAATCAACACTCAAATAATGTCAAATCCATCAGACTTCGTTTCTTGACAGGCTAACTAGCTATGAAGACAAGGGGAAGCATTAGAAATAGTATATTATATCCTGAGTTTAGAATAAGTTTTGATAGAGTCATGTGACTGTCAATCCAGGGAAATAGGACTAAGATGGACTTACACAGCAAGTTTAAAAGCCACACTTAGAGAAGTTGTCAATGGTTTCTTAAACTGGAAGGCAAGAGTGGTTCTAGTATTCTGCTACTCTCATCAGCAGTGAATGGTGAGGTAGAGAGGAAATTTGTATGGATGAAAACTTGTGGGAAGCATTATTTACCTGGTAGAAGACAAGATTAAACTCATGGTGGCTTTGATAAGTGGGAGAAATGATTCCAAATGAGTAGAAGGAAATTCAGTGAAGAGGACAAAGTGTTATCCTTAGGTAGCAAAAGTTAGCTGACATGATGGAAAGAGGCAGCAAAATTAAAAAGTAATCACAAGCAGCTATTAACACTTCCATTTTATTCATAGACATCAGGAGGCTTTATGTGAGGGAGCATGTGCAGCTTGGATTCTACATTTTAAATGAAGTTAAATGAGGAAAGTTCAGAGAGGAACTACAAGAATGGTAAGAGGTTTAGAAAACATGGTCCAGGCTGCAGCTCTGAGAGAACTGGTACTGAAGGAAGTAAATTGTGAGGCTATGGTAAGAGTCTACTGTTATATTGACAGCAGTAGATCATTTAAAAAACAAAATACTGATCAGTTGTTTTCCATTTTTGCTGAGGACAGGGCAAGCACTAATGCATTTCAATTACTTCAGGAAGTTACTTAGAAAGGACTGCTTTTGCTATTTGCTGTCTTATAAGGATAGTGAACACTGGAGGAGGTTATGGGGAGGCTGTAGCATTGCTGCTGTTAAGAAACTACAGAGGTATCTCTTATGAATGTTCAACCACTGTTAATCATTGTCCAGTGAATGGGAATGGACTAGAGGTGGTCAGGGCCAGGAGTAGGCTGGTCCTATGTACATCCAAATCACCTGGTCGTGCCTCTTTACGAAGGAGACTGGAGAAGCCATGGTATGCAGTGCATAGGCTCCAATGTGGTGTCTTCAAAGTTAACTGGGAAGACATTTTTAGGCATTTGACTCTTGCCTAAGGTCAAGATCTGTGCATTGCTTCCTTAGGTCCAGTTTATTGTCCTCCATTCCTCATCTCTGGAGACCAGTTGGTATCTGCTCCTTCTGCCTTTGTGCAGGCCTGCTATGGGCCTGCTGTGTCATTTTCCTTAAAGCAAAGGCAGCTGGAGGAGTACCTTCTTTCATTCTTTCACCCTGCCCTTCCTTGCATCTAATAGCATGCTTTCATATATATCACCAGGGAAACTATGTCAGGTCAATAGTAAGAGGTTTTTATTGCAGATGTTCTTTGGAATTTTTTTGCTATTTATTTGTCTTTTGCATAGCTCAACCCTTATCTTTGGTGCAGCAAAGAGAAAGATCCTTGTACATGGAACATGAAATCCTACTTTTTACCTGTCAGCTTGTGTCACTAAAACCCTTACAACAACTTTTCCTCACCAAAGACCTTTATCTGACTGCGTAGGAAGGTATCAGCACGTTACAACATCTATCAGGATGTAATAATGATATTCTCTCCTTGCTGGTGTTCTGTGTAACTTCAGCTGGGTTAACAGTATGAGAAAGGAAGCAGCACAACAAAACACAGTAAAGGATCCTCTGGCTGAATACTCACCAGATGATTGCTATCCAGACACAGGAGCTCAAGGTGCATTGAGCCTCTCCCTTCTGTGGTGTCAGTGTTTCTGAGAGCCGTGTCTGCCTTGAGAAATGCCTGCACACCAGAGGCTCATGGTATTTGCAAAACGCACAAGCTAAAAAATTTTGCACAGTATTTCTAGGCTTCCTATTTTCACTCAAAGGGGAAAACCTGAGAGATTACACACTGCTACCAACAAGTCAAGAGATGCCCTGGATGTGGTTAGCCACTGCGGGGGAGCCTGGGACAGCCCACCTGTGTGTCAGCACAGGTCAGATGTGGCACCTGACCACCCAGTCCTCCCCAAGAAGGTGTTCATAGACCCCCTGCCAGGTGCCTTCTTACTCCAAATCATCTTCTCCTTGCTCTTCCCAGTAGGAGCTGGTTTCCCATGGAGGGTGATTACATTTCAGTGGGAGAGCACTTAAGCTAATTGCTCGGTATTGTTAGCTCCATGCCAACATTCCTCTGGAGTTTTAGTTCAAAGGCCTGTGTTGCAATCAAAATACTTTGCTGTTTGACATAGATATACCCAGAGTTCATCAGCTCGAAGAGAATGACTGCATTGTGTGGACAGAGTGCACAGGTACTGTCAAGTGAGCAGGTAACCAAGAGTAAAATCTGACTGCAAGATTTCTTGTTTGGGTTCCGGAGGATGAACAGTGTTGAATAACTGAGAGGCCTTTTTACTGCAGCTCATTGCTTTATCTAAATGCCATCAATGATATACCTTCTCGTCACCAAAATTTGCTTTATTGCTCAATTTCACTTCTTGATAAATGCAGTGGGGATGTTTATATCCAGTTCACTTGTTTGGCTTGATAAACCACACAGAAGCAGTGAACTTCAGGGTGTTTCATTTGATAGAATTCCCAGTCTAGTACAAAAAGAAAAAATATCTGCAAGACCTAGTCTTATTGCTATTTACAACACATGCTGTGGCTTTTTGCTGTGAAATATTGTGACACCCATCAACAAAGGTTAGTGCAGACAATTTCTTGGGAAAGTGTGTGACGAGTATGAAATTCACAGTCAGTACAAAGGAGGGGTAGGGATGGAATAATGGTTTTCTGTACAGACCATAGTCCATGAATCTTTGTGGTGAAAACAATGGGAAAATAATGAAAAGCATGTGTTTTCCTGATTTTTTCCCCCTCTATTGAAATACAAATAATTGATTGTGTTGTTTCTCTAAAACATTGCTTTCATGTAGACCATGCATTATATTGGGTAAGTTCAGTATATGTTTGTGTATGTATACACACTTGCTTCAATATACATCACATCTTTTGTTGGTGAGTCCCTTTTCCAGCTAGGTGAAATCTGAAGTGCTTTCCAAACTTTAAAACAGATCAGGGGAGCCTTTTTGCTGGCATCATTTTGCCCATTTCTACAGGGAAGCTGTTTAGCGTGCAGCTATTCTGCACAGTAGTTTAGAACAGTAGAGCCAAATGAAATTATGGTGGGAGTTTTCAGTAGACAGGCTGTAATTATCCAGTTTGGAATTTGACCAGAGTGAAATAGAAGCTTGCCTACCAATAAAAATACTTGAAGTAACATGTTTTTGAAGTTTTTAAACAAAGAAGCTTGTTTGGATGGTGAAAGTACAGGATGGGAGAAAAAATCAGTGTTGCTGTGGCATAAGCTTAGTAGCTATCCTGTGGATTATATAAGGGGCTCCTGCTCCCTGTGTTTTTCATTGGAAAGGACAATTGTATTGGGACTTATCACCAGTTGCTCTCTTCCTTTTTATCCTATATAACTTCATTACCTTGGGAATGATGCTGGGGTTGGCAGAAGTTTCCTACTAGAAGTCTCCTACTCCCATAGTTTCTGTTGGTTGGCGCTTGCTGGTTGCTCAGAGGTGACTCCAGAAGGGCCTTGCCTGTGCAGGGCCAACTCTACTGCCCTGGCAAGCACAGTTGTGAGAGTGTTTGTCTGCAGGGACTCCACCCTGTAGGGTTATTTATAACATTAGTAATTATTTCATTTTCCAAACAGGATTGTCATTTATTTTTTTTTTTGTTGTTTCAACAGAGTATTTTCCCATGGCAATTTATTCTGTGGTGGCTGTGAGCTGCCCTGTGCAGACAATCCCTTTGCCTGGGACTCATGGATTGCCTGTCAGATATTTGTGTGGAAACCACTAGAACAAACCTCCATAAAAGAGCTAACCTTGACAGAGGAATCCAAAGCAAAGTTCTAGCTGTGAAATAGGCACGTTAAAATGCATTCTTGATTTCAAGTTTTCTCCGTAATTTTCACATCAGTGTGCTTCACATGATTTTTGAAACTTCTGAGTTTTGTTGTCCATTAATTTTGCCTTATAGAAGAGATGGAGAAGCTTTAGCAATTCACAGGGTGAATCAATGTACATGTACACACTTGAAGCAAGGCAGGGCAGAAGTGACAAAAGATTGATTTTGCTCAGAGTTGACCTCAGTTAATGGTCTGCTGAAAGGGATATGCTGGGGTTAACTATGCCATAAGTTTCATGACACGTGGAAGTGGAGGTACTGGATGGATGATGTACCATCATGACATGCAGAGATGGGTAACTAACAGAAAAAAATGAGAGAGTGAAGAGAGGCAGACCCAGTAACCTCTCAGGCTCAGCTTCTGAATATGCTTTGTGAAACCTCTGAAACTCAGCGAAGTGACCTCAGTAAAGCTGAAGCACCTGAAACTATACCCAGCATAATTAAACTTTTGTGACAAAAATCAGGTGCTTGACCAAACTATTAGTGTTCATTGCAAACCTTACCAAGCTAGAAGGTGGCCTCTTCTACAAAGATCTTCACTGATGCCATTCTCAATTGCAAATCTCTCAGGAGACAGGGTCAGGAGATCTCAGGAGACAGGCAGCAGCATTCCATCCTGCACCGCACTGCACCCAGGAACAGCACAGAAACTCTTTCTGCTGCCATCTCCAGAATGATGGGATTTTTTTTTTGGAGTGACCTAGAGAAAAGCATACATTCTAGCCATTGGTTTTATGTAGGTGACTTGAAAACACTCCTAAGTTGATGCAGCAGATTTATAACTTTTGTGAAACAGAACCAAACCAAGCTTGTGATACTAGCAGCCACACAGCTAAAAATGCACTTAAATTCTTGTAGTCACCCTGAAAGCATACCACACATACTTTCACATGAAAGACTAGACATATAACCTTTTCCCCTTGCATTGCTTCATTTTTTTTTCCTACCATTTCACAAAGTAGCTATGTTTTTATTAAGGAAAAAATATGTTATGAATTTATCACTCTGCTTACCACACTGTTATTCTTTCTTTTCATTGCTTCCAACCTCATAGGGTGTTTTTTTTTCCTACTTTTTTTTTTTTTTTTTTTTTCTTTTCCTTCTTTTCTTTTGATAGGATATAACGCAAAGTTGGATTCTCATCTTGGTTGTTGTGGTAGAACTCTGAAGGTACATCACTAATTGCAACCTCGCTTCACAGACAATTAGGTAGAATTGTGCTTCTAAGTTTTAAATTTGACCACCCAGATTCAGATGTCAGATTTTGTTACATAAAGAAGCTAAATTGCTCACATTTGCTGTCAAAGTGGTGAATACGGTAGCTCACTGAAGAACTGGCTAAGGGAAGACTGGGCTTCATGTAGCTGAGCACTAATTCGCATTGCCACATATCTCACTGTCTTTTTGGTCTGCATGACAGTGACTAACCACCCTGTCTGGATTTAAAGCATTTCAAGGTCTGTGTTCCTGGTATGAATTCTGGTTATATTTACAGCACAACTGAGTCTCCGATTTGTTTGGTGCAGTAAGAGAGTGATAGACTATCTGTTACAAAGGAACACACAGTACAAAGAGCTCAGCTGCTGGCTGAAATATTCCAATAATAAAAAGTGCTGCTAATTTAGCTAGACGATAAATGCATTAATTGAGAATATTTATGAAGACTTGTTTGTGCAGATGGCCAAAGACAATAAGGAAATGATATTTCCTTACTACATGAGGAGCTCATGTTTATCACTTGCTAGTATGGCAGGTATTTACACTGTTTGCTTTCAGTCTGTACATTCAGATCTCTAAGCTAGGGGACTGGACCTGGTTTTATCTTGTCTGACTTAGGCACTTAACCAAGCAGGGTAAATCAGAAGGCAGAGCTGTCCTATTTTCCTTAAGTAATCAAAGTGTGGGGTTGGTGGGAGGAGAGGAGGGAGAGAAACACTTCTGAGAAAATGCTTTGGTCCTCTGCAACCCAAGTTGCCTTTGCAGATTAGATACCTAATTCTCCAGTGATCACGGTGATTCGGTTAAGTGCCTGAAGTCATGAGGGATGTATCTGCATCACATCTTAGACTAGCCCATCTCTGTCTGCTGTCTGTGGAGAGTGGTCTCCCAAATTATTCATCCCAAGCTTGATGATTAAAGTAAGTTTCATAAATAATCCTTTCTCAGTCAGACTTGGTAAGAGGGACTTTTTCTGAGGGTTATCCTGCTACCGTTTCCTCTAGGGTATTTGTCTTAAAGGAAGAACAATGAGGTGGACTTTGGTCCAGTTAACCATCTGGTCCCAATCCTGTGTTTTTGCCAAAAGCAACTCCATGCAGCTCAAGGGGTGGTTGTGGAGGAGGTGCTCTGAAGCCACACGTGTGTAATTCAGGCTCATCTGCTCAGGCTGGTCATCCCACCACAACCCAGTGCTGCCAGAGGGACACATGGAGAGGTGGGAAACACTACCTTCTTCTCCTTCAGAATTACCCACCTTGGATACCCTTTGAAACAAGCAGTTTAAGGAACTTTCATGCTTCTGACTGTCTTGCCATTTACTTCAGTAGTATATCTAATTGCAAATATTATTAGGCTTACTAAAAGCGGAAACAGGCCACAGGGTTCTCAGCACTATATTACTCCTACTAGATCAAGTGCTCTTTTATAGGGGTTGGATGGCAAGGGCACATTCAGTGCTGCAGAGTTTAAAATCCATTCGTGTCTAGATCATTTTGAAATTTCACTATGTCCTTAAGTAGATGTACTGAATGTGACCATAGCAATTCTATGCCTCCCATCAATACACATTTTTGGACAAATCATCCAAATTCTGCCTGTGATATTTTTTTTTCCAGGAAAAGCTTGAATTTTACAGAATTCCCATTCCTTTTTAACCACATTCATAAAAGCTCAATCAACCAGCTGTGCAGCATTGTATCTCTCCTACTCTAACTTCTGTGTTGAAAGGTTGCAGATATTTGGAGAGGACATATTTGAACTCTAAATGTCATTCCACCATTAAATGCAATTTTATTCTTTTTTTTCTTTTCTCTCTCATAGGTTTTCTATGGAATTTATAAATTTCAAATAAAAGCCCACTTTCCCTTAAAATAGGGAAATGTAATGAAATTATTTATAATTCAATTTATAAATACTTATTTAGTTCTTTTTTAGTGCTCAGAGGAAAGATACTTCTAATGCACTCTGCTCTATCTGATGGTCTACAGACCAGATCTGGTCTGTGGGATGCTTCCATCTGGGTAGAGATAATGTAGATCAACTGTTCTTTTAAATGTACAGTTGCATATTTTTACTGACATTTTGTCCAGATCTTGGAAAAAACACCAAATCTTATTGCATAGATTGTATTCAAGTTATTCTTAAATATTCCTCCTGGAGACAAAAGAAACTCCAGTACAGCTACAGGAGTTTTAAAAACTCTGGGTGTTATTTAGCTCTCTTCCTTGTTACTCATGTGGGGCTGAAATTGAAGTTGGAGGAAATGAAAGTCAGGGCTATGCAAGTACTGAGTGCAGGCAGTGACTCAGAAGAAAAATGGATTAGGCTAAGAGTTTGTTTTGACAGCTTTTCAGGTAAAATTTGGGTCTGATAGGGAATGCAATAACATTGACTTTCTGTTCCTTGCGCTGTCTTGAAAACAGGGTCAAAAAAAAGCATTAGCATACAAAACTTCCTCTCACACAAAGGCTGGTAAAAACTCAGAAGTCATCATTTGTTCCAGTTAAAGTTAATTCAGAAACTATTTCTGATATTTTTACCTCTGTCAGATGATAGCTATCTCCATGCCAGAGGTGCAGGAGGAAGCATTGCATTAGCTGTGTTGAACAGAGCCCACAACCACTGTGGCTCAACGTGAACTATGCTCAGTGTCATGCAAGCTGAAAATGATTTAACCTCCCTTATCATTCTTAATTTTTTTTTTGCACTCATATCAAAACATGATAGCATGAAGAATGCACAAATATCTGCAACCTAATTTCTCTAAAATATTTTACAAATACGTTAACAATAAACGCATTTTTTTCTCAATGCTAACTGTCTGGATATTTTAATCATTTCAGCATAATCTAAGGCCTAGTTAATAAAGGCCTTGTAAGGGTACCTTGATATCCAGCTGTTAGTGCTTATGAAAGGTGTAATTGTTCTAAAAATGAAATCTCTCTGAAGGAGAATAGCAGAAAACTACTACTATTTTGATGTACCAAAGTATGCAGACCCTGACCTAAAAGGAGGCTCAGATTAATTCTCCCATGAAGCTTTTATGACTGACCTCCTGCTGCCAAGTATGTGGAGTTTTTCTCTTAACACGGACACCTGTCAGGAATAAATGGCTTGAGACTGCCCCTTTATTTCATATAAACTACTTAGAACCTCTTCAAATTCATGCAATAAATAACAGATGAATGACCTGGAAGAGAGTACCATACAGGTACTGCAGAACCGTATCTGAAGAAAGATTGGGGAACCAATAGCAAGCAGCTTCCAGGTACTCATAACCCAGAAAACAAAACAAAACAAAACAAACAAGCAAACAAAAAACCACACCAAAACAAAAACAGAAACAAAAAAAAACAACAAAAAAAGAGAGAGAGTGAGAGAGAGAGAAAGCACCATATACCAAACCATACTGTCTTTTATACTGTGACTTCTTTTTGTGCAGTACAGACATTCAGTTGAAGGAAATGGATCAGATCTGAACAACCTACAGAGTCTAGCAACATTTTTCCTCTCAAAATCCCTAAGAATTTTAGACTCTCACCAAGACTCTGCCTACGTACTGCTGAGAAGACTGACCTCAAGCTGGAGAAATGCTTAAGGCAAAACTCCAGAGCAAGAATTGTCATTAAAATTGCTTGTCTTTACTGGTATTATTTTCTAGGTGAATTCTGTAGTGCAAATCCACTCCTCAAAGAAAGACTGCTGCTTATTATGGAAAGGGAAAAAGGCAATAAGGTAACTGTACTGTCAGGAAACCATCTGCTGAGTGTGCAGTGTTTGATGTACTTAACTGGTTGCTTATTATTTGTGTTATCTGTGCAGCAGTGTCCTAGGTTGCACTGGGTGCAAAAAATGAGTAGTTCTCCAGCCTTCTCTTCAATCCAAGAGTGAGGAATTTTCCCAGATGGCACATCCTTTGGCAAAGAGCTCCTCACAATGATCACCAGCAACAGTGGGAGGGATGCTTGATAAGCAAAGGCTTTGGGACCAAGACAACAACAGGGGCTGGTCTCAGGAGAAGCATGCAGGTGGTATGTATACTCCCCCTTACTTCCTGGTTCCCACTCTTGTCTATTACTGGCTGCAATGCCCAGTCTTTCCCTGGACTGTGCATTAATTCAGATGTTCCTTGCAGGTCTCTGACCTGTCATCATGCTTTTGCCAAGTTAAGCACTCTTACTTTTTTCTCTCCTATGCTCAAAAGAAAAAAAAAAAGGGGGGGAAAAATAAAGAAAAAAAAAAAAAAAAAAAAAAGAGAAAGAGAAACAAAGAAATTAACAATTACAGCTTCCTCTTATTTATTTTTGTGTTTCTTCACTCATCTCTTTTTAGCACAAAAGGAGAAGCACATCAAAGACATAAAATACTATGTTTTAGCATTAAATCACTGACAGAAGCTATTTTTTGCTCCATCTGATTTTCTGACATTCATAGCGTACCTTCCTTTCCATAGGGAATACATATTCCCTTCCATGTTGCATTACATCTGCTTACCTTCCAAGGAAATAAATTGTATTGCCAATGAATCCTAAGTGAAAAAAAAAAAAAAAAAAGGCAAGAATTTTGGGCAAATAAAAAAGTGTAAAACTACAGTGGATTAAGCTATAAGAACAGGTAGTAATTCATGGAAATAAGGAAAGGTAGAAAAAGGCAAAGATGCACAAGCAAGGTTAGCTGAATATTGTGTTTGAACAAGGTCATCTAAATGTGAATCTTTAAAAGTCTTACAAATGAGTTTCCAGAGGTAAGATTTTATTTGGTTCTGCCCCCCAAAAAGAATGAAAAAAATGTTTTTAGAAGTGTTACTTTCCCAATAAGACAAAAAATAGAACAAAACATTTCAGGATATTTTTCAGCTAAGTCTACCTTCAAAGCACTTTGGTATTCTGGCTGAAGTCTGTTACAGGAACAAAAACATTGAAATGTTTTATTCAAGCCAAGTGGATTAATGGTTTTGAACTAAATTAATGGTTTGAACTAAAGCAGAAGATGATTTCCTACAAATACTTAGCTTGTGAAATGCTGAACTTAAACTCAACCTTGCAAATTTCACACACAAACCAGAGCTTCTCTGAAATCAACCCATTCCTACATGTATTTGAAGTTGCACCTAGAAGCAGTGAAGGGAAGAAAGAGCTGGATGGCACAACCTTTTGCTTCCCAAGCATGGATTTGACTGCTAAGACCTCTGATTTACAGAGCTGTCACTCCCACCTCAGCTGTGAGTTTCAGCCCTATTTTTACTCCCAAAAAACCTCCACAGAAGCCAAGAAAGCCAATGAATTAAGAACTGTGACTTTCATGATTTTGCAATCACGTTAATAGTAAAGTTGTCCACTCTGCAACATGCTGGTAATTTCTACGGGATTATTTTATTATTATTTTTTTTAAGAATTATGCTTTTAAGTGTACAAAGAACCCAGTTTACTTTATACTAGAGAAGCATCACCTGCCACTGTGCAATTTTCCTTTAGTAGACCTAAATGATTAAGAAGGATTCAGCAAGAAATAAAATTAGATTGTCAATAACTGATTGCATAAACAGGAAATAAAAGTGCAGGTACATTAAGTGAGGTTATTTTTGCCTGCTTTCAGAAAAGTAATGTTTCTGATGATTTGATTTACTGACCTACTTTGCAAGACTATAGAAAGCTGTCTGTAGATGTTGAATTAGATTCTTTCAGATGAAAAGCTGCTTTTCTTGCTGTGTACATAAACATCCAAATATGATAATGATGCTTACACACAAAAGCTGATTCAACTCATTGAAAGTGATGGCAAAACTTCAGTAATGCAAGATCTGGTCTTGGGCAATTGGTAGAGATGTCGGGAAGACAGAAATATTATGAGCAAAAGGTGGTAAAAGGTTCAGCAGTGTACAATAGCTGTCCTTATTACTTCTCTTTATAAAGCTTATGTGGGCTACTATTCTGTGATGGAAACTGCTGCACCTTGCCTTACATCTACCTAAGAAAGTTGATAGTTCCAGCCACCCCATCTAACTATGTTTTAAACTGTGATATCATTTCCATCAGAATACTTCTGCAGGGCAGGGACTCAGAGTTATTTTTATTTTACAGAAGTGGAAGTGAGCTATGGAGAAGCTGAGTAACTCCTCCTGGGCCCCCAAGTTTGTGTTGGGGCTGGTACTTGAAGCTAGGCTACTGCTCTAAATATGACGTCATGTTTTCTCCAGCTGGATCCCTGCTTTCCGCATCTTCACAGCTGTGTGGGTTGAAGAAAACATTGTATTTTAGCCTGGAGCAGTGCATGAGGGTAACATTCAGACTAAGATTTGAGCCAGAAAGCAAAACAAAAATCTACCAAATGCATAGTAAAACAGGCAAACTTAAGAAGAATACTTAAATTTTGTGGCTATAAGACTAACATAAGGTACTACTGGCAGTAAGAGTTAGCACTGGTTATGATATGATGGGAACAAAATGATAGCATTGGAAATGTGATTTGCAAGTATAGAATCATAGAATCGGAGAATTGTTTAGGTTGGAAGAGACCTTAAAGACCACCTAGTTCCAACGCCCCTGCCATGGGCCGGGACACCTCCCACCAGACCAGGTTGCCCAAAGCCTCATCCAGCCTGGCCTTGAACACCTCCAGGGATGGGGCATCCACAGCTTTTCTGGGCAAGCTGTTCCTGTGTGTTACCACCCTCTGAGTAAATAACTTACGCTGAATATCTAATCTAAACCTACCATCTTTTAGCTTAATGCCATTCCCCTTTGTCCTATCACTACACCCCCTGACAAAGAATCCCTCCTCAGCTTTCCCACAGGCCCCATTTAGGTACTGGAAGGCTTCTGTAATGCAACTCCAGAGCCTTCTCTTCTCCAGGCTGAACAACCCCAACTCTCTCAGCCTGAGTGTTGCTTCCACCCTCTGATCAGCCTCATGGTCTCCTCTGGACTTTCTCCAACAGGTCCATGTCCTTCTTATGTTGGGGGCAGCAGAGACAAGCACGGTGCTTGGGTGGGGTTTCACAAGAGCAGAGGGAGAATCATCTCTCATAACCTGCTTATGACATTTCTTTTGAAGTGACAGGATACAGTTGGCTTTCTGGGCTGCAAGCGCACATTGCTGCCTCATGTTGAGTTTTTCATCCACCAGCACCCTTAGGTCCTTCTCCTCAGGGCTGCACTCAATTCATTTTCCATCCAGCCTGTATCTGTACTTGGGATTGCCTCAGCCCAGATGCAGGCCCTTGCACTTGTCCTTGTTGAACCTCATGAGATTCTCACAGGCCCACCTCTCAAGCCTGTCCAGATTCCTCTAGTGACATCCCTTCCCTCCAGCATTTCAATCACACCACAGTACTGTACCTTTCAGTACAGCAATATTCTTCAGCCTTTCCAGTGTTACTTTCTAGGAAGCATCTACCCAAAACAGTGCATTTACTCAACAATCTTCTCAGGTTCAGGAAACCATTGATAGGCTGGTCTTGCTTTCTGCCAGAATCAAACACTGCAACAACTCCTATATAAGCACCTCTTAAACATATATATATATATATATTAATTTCAAAAGAAAAATAAAAGTCCCCTTTCACACAGCTTTGCTCTTCAGTCTCAAGTCTCTCAGGCTTCCTTCTGAAGCCAGAAGTTAACCATCTCCTTTTCTTATCACTTGTCTTTGTGGACAGTTTTGTTATGAATCAGAGCTATGTGTTCCTCTAGACCTATGCAATGTCTGCAGACTTTGATACTTTAAATGGGTCACCATGTAACCTCTTCTGCAAACACAGACTCCTGTATTTCCTTTGGAAGGATCCATAAGACATCTGCTATATCCAGCATCACAAAATGTGTACCAATGCACTACAACAAACTCAAAAAAAAAAAAAAAAAAAAAAAAAAGCTAAAGGAAAATATTGAAGTGCTTCAATAAGGGATCAGATCCAGAGTATAAAGCTTTTTCTAAACTTATAAAGTAAACAGAGCAATCCCATTATTTGTCTGCTGTCTCTGCAATATTTTTCTGTTTTCTTTCTGTAAATAGGATGCTAGTAACAGTCATATAACTCATTCTGGTTTATGACCTAGTGGAGGAAATCAGCTCTAATGGTTTATGGTACCAAAGCAGAATATTTTTTTGCATGTAGTTCTCTTACACTGATTATCTGCACTCTAAGAACCATAAATCAGTATCTAGTACAACTTAATACATTTCAAGGTTGACAATTAAACATTACTTCCCTCTGTAAGGAGACAAAAAATGTCAGAAATGCATCTGGAAAGTCTGATCTGCAGTGCATTTAATTTTAGCATCAATATACATACAGGAATGTCCTCAGTTTAGCCACTTTGATTTATAGAGCTATGTGTGCATGTGTGTGTGCATGTGTGTATTTGCATATAAATATATATATATATTATATTCAAACAAAAAATATGGTCTGATTTTATTTTGCTTTACTGGCATCTATAAGGGAAGAAATTTCCCAGGAAAAGGGATAAAGTAACAGTCTGAAAAGAATGTGAAAACTAAAAGCTTTGAAAAATGGGTAATGAGACAGTCTACCTTCCCCAAGCCTCCAGAAGCTCAGTCTAAAACAAACATTTTCCATGAAGCAACCAGGCAATTATCAGTTTTTCAGCATCATGTCTCTGGCTCATGGTTGTGTGTACAAAGTTAGAAGTCATCTGCAGTACAGTACAGTATAGTCATGAAGGCATGACCACATTAGTAACCGGTATGGTATGAGCAAAGACAGGTATCAGCTGGAGCAAAGACAGGTATCAGCTGAAGTCCTAGATTATTGAGGTGAGTCTGCAGCAAGGGTTTGGTGTTACAAAATTATCTCATGTATTCATGGTTATCAGTTTTTCCTTTGATTGTCCCAGAGGGCAAAGGGCTTGATTGCAGTATGAAAACGGTCTGTGCTACACATGATTTAAGCATATACATAGGCGAACATGTGAGATAAAAACATCCATTTAGGAAGAAACTGTATGATTAAAGGTATATTTAGCTTTTGTAAAGAGGAAGAAAGTTCCCTAGAAGATGTGCAACTATATTATTTTTTAATAAATTCTTCAATTCTTCTCTACCCAGAGAGAATTCAGAGTCTTGCAAGACTGGTGGTGGGTCCGAATATACCTCCTAATGGGAAAGCTGTCTGAAATAATATGCTAGCCAGGAGGATAGCTGCCACTCCCAGCTATTCACCTCTCTGCTAGCCTGGAAAATAACAGTTTTGTTCAGTTTTTCTTGGCTTTTACAAACGCTTTAGTAAACACCGAATGACAACTTCAAGCTGTTTGCCCAGAATAGCCAAATGGTCGGCATAATGGTGTCTGTCACAACAGTGGGAAAATACTGTATTACCTTATTAAGTTATCATTTCTGTTAATAAACTCATGTCCTGTTTACAGTAAATAGCAGTGCAGGAGGAAGAGAAATCAGCAGAAAAACATGGAAAAGAATAAAAGCTTTTACCTCAAAAAGGCTACCATCAAGCTGTGAAAACCATGCAGTTAATCAGTGAGTAAAGTTAGCAAATTTAAGAGCAAACAAACAGGAAAAAACAATTCGATCAACACTGGCATTTTGTATAAAGACTTCTGATGATCTGAAGAAATGGTGCCCCTATGGAGTCAGCTGCTACACTCTAGGAATGAAAATTCGGTGTGTTCGCGCTGCAGAAACACTTCCATGTTACGTGAGCAAGAAATATTGGTCGGGAAAAAGAAAAAGTTAATATTGATCTGTGGGGCATTCAGCAAAGAAAGAATGCTCCTTTGTCAATGTACATGAGCTGCTACGAAAGCTTTGCAAGAGAAAGTGGTATGTATTAATAGAAAGTGGGATATTGATTACAGGCACAGACCTAATGAAGAAATACAGAGAAACATTCCAGCTTTGTGGAGAAGAGAGAGAGGTATGAAAAGCTGTTAGAACTTCCTCATTTTGCTGCTGAGCGCAGCACACATGCAACAAACAACAACCACAGCCACGTATCTAAGAGACTGAGAACTGCAGGCTTAGCTCTTGATCAGTCTGGGGACAGAGCCAGGATGTGCAACTGAGGAGAGAGGGAGAACAGAGTCTGTGCATGGCAGTGTAGTTGGGCCTCAGATAGCCAGGCAACAGCAGGGGACTTGGGAAGCCTGCTAATATTAGAAGATAAATGGCATAAATTATAAGAAAGATGAAATCCTGGTAGTGATGGTGCAATTTTTCAAGTACAAAGCTGAGACATGTTCTTATGTTTACCACATTTCAGATTCTAATAAAAGCTACTGGTTTCTGTGGTTTCATATCTCCTGCTTCCCTTTTGCCATTTCTGATTCACTTTGAATGTATTCTGATTTCCTGAAAAGTAGGGTGTGCCTACCACACTAATGCTTAGAAAGTGGTATGAAGAATAAAGGAAGTTATGCTTATATTAAGCAACCCCAACTCCATTGGAGACCACTAGCGCTCTTTTTATTGGAGTGCTGGAGAAAAAGTACTTTTCAGGGTGTGAAGAAACAAACCTGGTAAAGAGAACCTGTAAAGGTTCTCAAACCTGTAAAGGGAACCCTGATAGATTTGGGAGCTCCCAGCTCCCCAGGCCTGAGCCATGTCCCTGTTCCACATTAGGGTAAAAATGATGTTGTCATCACTCTGTTGCTTTAGCTGCATGTGGGGGGAACTGCAGGGAACTCCTTACCCAGCCCCAGGTCTGGACAGCTGGAAGATTGTGGTTTGAAGGGAAAGGAGGATGTCCCAGCTGATCATCTAGACACAGCCTGAAATGCCAGGCAATGGCTTCAGCAGAATGAGCCCCATGTCTGACAATGCCAGGACAATGACAGCCCAAAAATATCTCACCCACCAGCTTACTCAGAAGATTTTCAGAATTGCGAAACTACATTAACATAGAGTTTGACTGACAAATGTCAGCATTCAGCACAAGAGATGCAAACTTCATAGCTATGCTTCCAGAGAAAATGTCTGTGCCCTATACCCCAAGCCACTGCTTTTTGCAGATGGAGATCAGGAGAGAATGCGTGTACATGTGTATGCCTCACCTACACAATTAGAAACATCTCAGTATTAGACTGAAACCTCACACATAAGAGCAACAAAGAGGGGAAATCTGTATGAGGAACAGCAACAAATGTTTGGCAGGATTTATCTCACTTAGCTTTAGACATCTAGAGTGTTGGCATCTCCATCTGAGCTAGCCAGTCTGTGCTCCTGTTATAGCCAGTGGACAGAAATAGGCACTTTCAGGGCATGGTTCGTCTGCTTTATTTTAGATTACATACACACTGCAATGAGATGAGATGCATCCTAGAAATGCCAGTTTCACTCTGTAGACTATGAAAGAACCTTTCAGTGACTAAATGAAACATAAATTTGAATGCTGGCTAAACCAAGAAGTAAAAAATTCATCCAAACACTTTTTTTTATATTTTTCCCCCTCAGGGATTTTTTAAAAAAAGCCAGCCTTATTTTCTCTTCTGTCATGGTGTGGTCCCATAAGCAGTTGCTCTGCCTCCATGGAAGGGCTGCCTTGCCGTGTAGGATCATGAGCAATTAACAAGGTCTATGGGGACAGAACTGTCTCAAATTGTGTTGCAACAGAGCACTTTTGTGTTGTGAAACCTTGACTGTGATGCTAAGCCCACAAGGGGATGTAGATATGACCTTTACAAATTGAGGATGGAGTAGATTATCCCATCAAACAAGGCAGAGGCTTATTTAGCTCAACATGTACAAGATTCGGGCAATCTATACCATGATTACCTGAGTGATTATCAGATTGACCAGCAGATCCCTAGGGTCAAATGGTTTGCCTGTTATTGAGTGGGCATATATCTGGCTAATAAAATACATTGGGTCTAGATTACTGTTTCTGATGGTGATAGCTACAGATGTAAACTTAAAAACATAGAAAACAAAAAGATCTTATCCCTAAGGATTCTGTTCTGTAAGACAGACCAGGGAAGGGGTCACAGCATCAAGCCTGCCGGAGTTCAGGAAGTATCTGGACAATGCTCTCAGACACAGGGTCTGATTTTTGGGTGGTGATTTTTGTGGAGCCAGGAGTTGGACTTGATGATCCTTGTGGGTCCTTCCAACTAAGGATATTCTGTGATTTATGATTCTATGAATTCTCCCACATATGTATCATATGAGAGATACCCATGACAAATTCAGCACTTCCTTAAAACCGCTCTAATCTAGGAGGATCAGAGAGGCCGATTAGTGGTCCTTCTTACGTGATTTTTTGTTTCTACTCCCAGAGGGAGATTTCTGGTGCACTTTCTTGCTCAGACAAGTGAGGTACAAGCTGCTCACCCACCAAGGGAAGGCCCTGGCTGCCCTGCCCTGCGGCAGCAGCCCCTGGCGGTACCAGGGCAGTAGGGAGGCAGTGTGCTGCAGCGAGTACCTTGTGGCCTGTGCTTGGGGGGCAGGTGCAGGAACTCAGTCGCCGTAGCTACTTACTAGATGATTTACTAATTTTATTTCTGAATTAAAGAGTTGATGAGCTACACGCTGTTGTAATCTAATTCAAAAACTTAGAGAAACACCAGAAAATCCTCATTATTCAATACTTTGTCTCATATTCTCACAAATTAAAAGCTGCTTCTCCCTGGATATTTTTTTTCTGCCTTTCCATATCAGATATTCAATGTCCTAGGCAGATATTTAATTAGAGAAAGGCCATGGTCTTAGCCTAAAGCAGAGAATGAGAAAGTTTTGGACTGCAGATACATATTATCTGTTTGTAGGTAGCAAATCATTTTATGAAAATTCTTTCTTCTGAATTCCCCCAGGTTTGTTACCTCTTTCTCATAGTATAAGTTACTGCTCCAGCAGCTGGGGCAGTTCATCTTTTTTATTTTTTATTTCTATTACTATATTTTTTACATGACTTTACAGACTTCTTAGAAGAATCATCTTAAAAACATAACTTACCAACCCAGTCTTACCCCAGATCTGCTGCCAAAAACAATATGTAATTACAACCTGATTCTCCAGATCCATGATTAGTAGTGCTAGAAGTGCCTCTATTTCCCCCACCCAGCCATCAATTTACCTATAAACTGAACACATCTTAGAGCTGAACACAGAGAAATCAATGACAGACAATAACTGTAGGTTCTTACAATGTTGTTTTACAAAATCACTTTATTGTCTACCACATCTAAAATAGTTTTTGTTTTAACAGCATAATTTAAAACTTGCTTGGGGTGCATCAAGTGAATAATAGGCTGGCAGCCAAAATATGCCTAAGGTATTAAAATTTACATTAAGCAGAGATTTGCAGGAAGCTCTGGACTATAAAATCTTCCTGATTAAAGTGGTTCTGGGCTGAAAAATGTGTATGAAAATATGAAATATGGCACCTGTTTGATGTTTGCTTTAGAGATTAAGAATTTTCTCTATACCCTTGTTCCTGTTTCTGCTGCAAAGCATTCTCAGGCACAGAAAAGTAATTTGGACTTTCTTTGAATTCTTGTATCCTTACAATGACTAATTCAGCTTTAAATGCAGGGCTTGTTGTCCCTTGTGAACTTTTGTTGTTGCTGTCTGTTTGTACTATTTACAAGTATTGTGTATTTATTAGCACCTTGATTAGGTGCTAATAATCAAGGATCAAGATTTCATTGTTCCAGTATCTGCCTGGGAGAGATTGAATTCAAACAGAGAGTAAAGACATGGGAAAATAGAAGTGTAAGAAGATTTAATGATTTGCCCACTGTCTTGCAAGTGGGGCCAAATGGGACAGAGCAGGAATAAAAATCAGGCCTTCTGTCTCCAGGACCTTTTCACAGAACAATATTATTTTCTGAGTAAACTTAATGAAAAATAGTCCCTGACCAAAAGTGCTTACAATTTAAACATGATATTGAAGAAAAAACGTAGTCTGTGAGGAAGCAGTCAGACTATAATGAAAAGCGTAGACTAGCAATTTGCTCTAAGTGATCTTCCTGCTCTTTCCCATAACCTTGTATTCTTTTCTGTTCCCCATCTCTTTCCCAGCTCCTGTTCTCCTGGGGCACAGTCCCTCCAGCCCCCTCACTCACCAGCAAGGCAGTGCAGTTGCAAAGGGGGCTGAGCTCTGCTCTCCATGGGTTGCCTTCCTGCCAGGAGGGTTCGTGAGCTGCCTCACTGAGGGGGGTGCAGTAATATCAAACTCAGTTCCAGAGACATGGTTGAATTATACCCTCAGCAGAAGAGACTACAAAGTCGAACGGCTAGAAGCTGTTAGAGCAACTCAGCCTTCCTTCTTGAACAACACCCAAGTGATGGCAGTTTTTAATTTTTACCTCTCTGTTATTGCCATTATTAATGAAGATTGTGATTGCATCTGCTCAGGAGAGCAATGAGAACACCCAGCACTCCCTTCCAACATATATCATTAGTCTTTAGAGAAATCCTCTTGTGGCAAGGGATTTTCAGCCCAAGAATTATCAATGCTAGTGATGCTGTGAGAGCAGAAAAAGCACCAGGCTCTTATTTTCAGTCCCAGGTGAGCTTTGTGGAGAAGGAAATTCATTAAACCACCTTGTGAAAAGAGCCTACTTGATCCTGAAGTCATTGAGACATGCTGTCATTGAACCCTAAAATATGATTCCTGTCATTTTGCAGTGACAAATGTAAGTACTTGTATAGGTATCTGCTTCTCTTCTGAAGGATTCTAGCCAGAGGGAAACATATGGTCAAAGCAATGGACATCAACTGGTTTGGATAATCATCAGTGTCACTGTTATGTTCAGATTTAACTAGTTGCTTAGGAAAGTGAGAATAAAATTTGGCCTGCTTAGAAGGCAACTCGGGAAACTTTACTGAAGTGACAAACTGTGACAGCTAAGGAAATAGGCTTTTATGCACAGGGAAACAAGTGTTAAAGTCAAAATCACACAAGGCTTATTAAAATCGTATTGAGTGCTGGCAGTGAATAAGTGCAGATGGCTTTCTGAAAGCAGCTTCCTGATGGTTAAAAGAATAGAAAATAAAAACAAAACAAAAACAATTAACAAATTGCCATGATTGTTGAGGTAGAGAAGTGGGAAGATGGACAAAAGAAATTACTGAGTGTCAGGGCAAATTTGCTAGTTGGCAATGATGTTGCTTAAAAATGAAGTAGGTGAATGCACATTTACAAGTTCTCAGCTGCCAGCTGCCAGGAATGAAAGTCGCACATCTGGCTAATAAAATAGATTTATTCTTGATTGCTCAGTTTCTAGTGGTGTTAGCTGGAGATGTAAAAATTCTGGAAAAGAGTCTTATCCCTAAGGATTCTGTTCTGTAACACAGACCAGCATGAATCTTCCCACATCTGTATAATATCCATGAGAAATTCCCTGTGAATTTCAGCATTTCCTTAAAAATGCTTTGTTGTAGGAGGATTAGAGTGTCCGTTTAGTTGCCTTCAGCTTTTTTGTGTTTTGGTTCTTCTTTCCACTACCATAGGGAGGTTTTTCGTACACAGTCTTGCTCTGGCCGGTGAGTAATGAGCTGTTCATCTGCCACAGAAGGTCCCTTCTGCTCTGCCTGTCCAGCTCCACCCATCAGCTGATATGTGATACCTGGGGCTGTAAAAAGCCAATATGCTGCAGTTCCTTGTAGCTGGTCCTCCAGATAAAGGTGTGGGGCAGAAGAGAGTTGGGAGGATAAAGGCCATGGGTCTGAGGAGACTGGATGAATGGTGGGAAGAGAAGGAAAAACAGGGCCAGGATTATGTGAAGGTGTGCAAAAATATTGGAGATCAAGGTCACACCACTGGGGTGAAGGTCCTGCCTTAAAACTGGAATGTGTGTTAGAGTATACATAGATGACACTGAGTTTATCATAGGGTTTTGACTGTTCCTTTGGACATGGTGTAGCTCATTTACTCTTTAGAGAAATATCTAGGGCCAAGTATCTCAATCTCTCTCAAAACACCTTATCTCTTTACGGGGCCAGGCTCATTCCTGATTCTCAATTTTGATTTCAATTTCTGATTCTGAGTGATATAACATCCACATGCCAATACATGTCAGCTGACTCCTATTTCACTGAGATGAAAAAGGCCCCCCCAGCCCAGGCATGTTCTTTATTCTTTCATGCCCAAACAGTACACTCTGACTGCCTATTTATCACTCCTGAGATCCCAAAGATGGGGTATTGCATATCCCAGAGTTGTCAATACAGTCACTCATGTATCTATGAACTACTTTTTGTTTCCTCTCACAGGCTCAGGCATTCACTATTTACTTAATACTGCTTTGACAGTACATTTTAGTGAGGTTGGAAGTTGAACAGTTTTACTGCTGTTGGGCTACAGCCAATGATGCTTCTATCTCACTTGGGAAAGGAAAAAGACAGAGAGTGTAATAAATGTGTTTTTACTTCATTTCTCTATGTCAATCACAGCCATTGCATTTATAGAATAGCACAAGGTCACGCAGCCTCCTGGGCCACACGTGACTCACAAAGAGCTCCAGTGTGACTTCCAAGCTGGAGATACATTTCATGACCAAGGGCTTTGCTCACGCAATCCACATCACTGTCAGCAAGAAGTGAGTGAAAGGAACTGCTGAAACTGAGGTACTGGCTTGTCCTAAGACTCAAATGCATGTCCAATCCAGGTAAATCTTGGAGTGGGGAAGCATCAACTGTGACTACTCCATGTACGTGGTGTACATTACACAGCTGTTGGTATGCAACTTGATAAAGTTTGGTTGGTATGCAAATTTGGTGAAGGTTTCAGTATGTAGCTTGTAAGGCCAGGAGAGTTTGTAGCTGCAGCTTGCATGGGTGCAGCAGACGCAGTGATGCAAACATCCTCTGTAAGGAGTCCAGGGCAGCAGCGAGGAATTTGTCTTGACTTTGGCCTAGATTCATCCATCTTGGCTTAGGGTGTAAAACGTAAACACAATTGTTTTGTACCTTATCTACTTAGTGGAGAAAGATAGGGGCATTCAGAGGGCTGTGAAGTCTATTTATGGTCTGAATTTCCCTCTGAAATGGTAAATAAAGTGCTTCTACCTATGACTCCCATGCTCAGGCAAGTGTAAACATGTCAGCATTAAGGGGTCATTTTTATCTTTATCTAACAGGCATCTTTAGTCATGAAGAATCTTGTGATCAAATGCAGTGGAAGTATGTCAAGGCAGTGCTGAGCATACTACCCTCACAATATAATATGGATAATAGGATTTCTGGTAACATGTTGATCATTAAAGGTGTAATTTGTAAACATGCTCAGCTTTAGGGTAATTATTGATAAGTGCAGTCATACTTTTGAGTTATGAATTTTTTATCTGACAGTCAGCCACTGCAGCTATGCTGGACAAACAATCAAGGCCTCAGTGTTCAGCGTGTATGTAAAAAGAGGAAAGAAATAAACTGATTGGTCTTATTTCTTTTCTCCATATACACAGAGCTTTTGCACCCTATTGGTTTGCTTGCATGGAAATGATTTCTGCATATAAGCTGTAAGGCTGGTGGTTTGAAGCCCTTGAAAACAGGAAGCTTGCTGTTAACATCTAATGGTGGATGGGTAAAAGAACGGCCTGAAAATTCCTGAGAAGTCCTTATGAACTGAGGAGGAGAGATCCCTCTGCCAGATGTTGTAAGCTAAGGAAACGGGATGAGCATACTGTGTCAGAGTGCTCAGCTGGCAAGAAGCCCTTCACACAAACAGCTGTGCTGAGTAATGGGATGTCAGGAACAAATGTCAGCATGCTCCCTGATGAACTCAAGGTAGCAGGCGACTGGAAGCCCATGAAAGCAGCTGGTTGCAGAGAGGTCTCCAAGCCAGGGAGTGTAAAATGTGTGCAAGTACCTAATGTATGATGGAAAACACAGAGGGGAAGATAATTTGACAGGCCCATAACATGAAAGAGTATATTGCTATGTTAAGAAATACTATAATTGTCTTTATGCTTTCATGCCATAAAGATTTACAATGTACAGGTGGTGGGCAGCAAACGGAGTGGCAAGAGCAGGCTGTCTGCAGGGGATGACAACCAGAGGCAACGGGCAAGAGCAGGAGCAAAGAGATGAGGCCAGCCAGCAGCAGCCTAAACCACGCAAACAAGTGAGGATCTACAGACCTATCAGTAAGTTCAGCTGGCATATGAACTCCTTGGGTTTGAATGTTTTTTAGGGTCTGCCCTCCATATGGACTTTTTTCCCCTGGGGAGGGATGGGGAAGGGACTGGGGCAGTTGCTCACCTGCACTGGTGAGAAGCTGGGTCACGTTACCAGCACGGTACCTTGGAGGTGCCCAGCTACCAACAGAGAGGCCAAGTAAATGTTTTAAGAGGACTGTATCTCTAAGAAAATTGCTTTATACATCACATGAGATCTGAGTAATGTTATGCAGTTGCGTCCACACAACTATGCATCCCCTTTTTCTACGTTAGGCCCTGTAGTCTCATTTACTCTTGATTTATTACTCAGTGTTTCCAAGTTACTGTTTATTACAGTTTTCTTTTCCTTTTGATAAAGCTCTGCGTTTTAACACTTTGGATCCAGTGCTTGTCAGAGGTCAGATGTAGTTCATGAGTTCTTACACCATGACACTCTGTTTTCTAGATGTGCGTGTGGGAGTTGGAGATGGTTTTGCTTAAGTTTTGGAGAAGTCTCTGCTCTTGGGAGGTAATCCTCTTTGCTGCTTACCAGGGACTTGCAGAGGAATTACATAATAATAATGTCTCGAGAAGCTGTCAGCTGTAATTTTTCTTGTACTTCTTGAGGTAACACAATTAAGCAGGAATATTGTGAACTTCTTACTTAAAATTCTATGAGACCTCATAAAAACAATACCACCTTAGACCTAACAGTAACTTTCTTATTTTATTTTTTTTTTTGGCAGCTACGGAGCTCTAACTCATGATCCTCCCTAGACTTTAGATGCAGTTTGTGAAGAGGCTGTCACCCAGCTGTCCACCCCTTTCCTTTGTTGGAGATGGCTTGCCAGAAGGCACAGAATGGGTGCTATGTGGCAATGATCAAAATGGGTAGCTTTCTCATTAGCTACTACAATTCAGCCTGGTTTAGTCACATAACCTAAAATCAATGGCAGTTTATGTTAATTCACTGGCTGTGAACTGCCGCAGTTAAAGCATCTGATTCATGATCCCTGGTAGATTATGCTGTGGCAGCTGAAGAAGTTACTGCTCCAGCTGTGGGGGAAGTCACCTCTCTAGCCTGCTGCAGCTAAATGTGACAAGGAAAATGAATCAAAGCTGCAAGACATTTTCCTCTGGTTTGGGGAGAGTTGTTTGTCCAGGCTTTCTATCATACAATAAGTCTTGTGTATGCTTTGAAGGCAGTTTGATGCTAGGCTCCATTCAGTATCAGCCACCCAGCATACAGCACTCCTTCTGCATCCTGCTGATTGAGTTTTAGTGGGATGAGTGTTTCATCCAGGTCCAGAGAGATGTTTATGGCCTGTATTCCTAGTGAAAGAAAGTGTCTGCGTCTTTAATGCATGTCCACCTTATACCTTGTTGTGTTCCACCAGTGTTCAAAACATATGGCTTGCTCTCAGCACACGATTTATTCAGAGAAAATAGGTTGAGCTAGTTAAAGCCCACTTTCTGTTTGTATTTGCTCTGGGTATGCATGTCACCCTTTTTACCATTGCTATTTGTCCTAACCAACATTCGTTCAAACAGCTAACACGACGGGCACTAGGGTGAATGTATCTCTTGACATCAAACGTTCTGCCTTGCTGAATGAATCACCAGAAGACCAGGGTGGGGATGCATGCTATCCTCCCAGACAGAGCCTTATTTATTTGTTTATTGAAGGCCTCAGCAGATGTAATCACTGTTTTGTTTCTACCACTTTGCAGTGATGCTGTGTTAGAATTTCCATTTCTTAATACATCTTAAAAATGTCACTAGAATTTATTATTTGAAACTGCTTTTTAGGACACATTAGGTATCTCTATGGTATCTGGATTCCTGGAAGGCTAATAGTGTTTATTCTCTGGCCTCTCTGAAAAAAATAGTAGCTACAGACATTTGTTAGTGTTTTTCTTGCATAATTTGCTCTCAGACCTTTCACTGAAGCTGACAGTCTAGGTCTTCTTGTGTTTTTGCAAGCACAAGCACCTGCTATGTTGCTTTTATTTTTTGCATCAGGTCAGAGTGCCCGGAAGGTCAGTAAAGTGGGATTCATCTGCCCTAATCTTCTGAGTCATTCACCCAATCTCTTTTAAGTCTGGTGAGAAACAGACACTTCCAATGTGTGATTCATCTCATCCTAATATAGATCTCCAAAACAGGTCAAGTGTATGCATTCTAGAAATGCCTGAAGTTAGATGAGCTGAATCTCCTCCCACGTGTCCCAAGAACTGCAGTCAATAGCAATTTTGCTGCAGATACTTCTATTTATTTCCCTGGTGTTGTTGAGCGTAAAGTTGGGTGTCATTGCTATTTGTTGCAGTCTCCTCCAAGTTGTCTCCACGCTAATACACTGGAATGCTGTGCATCCATTTGGATTTCCATGAATCTTTGCAGTCCTTATTATTGGTGAAACGGATATTTTTCCATTGCAAATCGATCCCAAATTACACTCCCAAACATCTACAGCTACTCCATCCTATGCAAAATGAGGAAACATACCTATTCATTTCTCCTGTAATTCTTGTTTTTGGCAACAAAAGAGAAGAGAAGGAAGGTCATTTCTAATTTAGCTGAAGACACACGAGAACAATGCTTATATGTAAATATGCAGTTTATTTAATGCAGTTTATCTAAGTGTTGTTTAGCAACAATGCCACCTCTTTCCACCCACTTTATTATTCCTATATCTTTTTTTTTCTTGTAATAGCATCAGAAGTATGAGACAGCGCTGTGGCTGGTGAATTGTTTTTATCTATTTCCAGGAAAAATATGTCCAGAAGACATCCCAGGCTTTGCATACAACTTGCTACAAGAATGCTGCAATATATTGCCAGGATACAGTATTTGTTTTCTTTATGTGTCTACTGTATATATTGGTTATGCCCCATATAGTGTCAGTATGCTCATTATGTCATTTCTTTCAGTGCCAGCACAGTGCTTTCTGTGCTATCTGTAACACTAAGCATTCCTCTTTTCCTTGGAATTGCTTGTCTCCCTGATTTAGGCTATTTTCAAAGGACTCCAGTCAGTGTGGCCATGGCCAGTGATGAAACAAGGGACTCCCGTTGGGAGACCTGCCAGAGAAGTGCCAATTCCCCTTGCTTGGACTGCTCCGGCAGACAAGTCACAGGTAGGCAACTTACAAAGGAGGTTTCTTCATCTATGAAAAAACGCTGACTCACCCCACTTACGCTGTGATGAACCTTGGACTGTAACCCAACCTATTTCTAACTGAAGGTTACAACCTTTCTCAGAGAGGAACACAAGAAATTCACCATGTTTTCCCAAAGTCCATTGAATGGCTCCAGAACCTTGGACTCAACCTATAGTTCTGTTTGCAATTGGCAATATCCTAGTGAGGTTGTGATGGTACCAGCCTATAATTTTAATTAGCCTTTGCTTGTTTGCTGTTTCATTTTGTAATCTCCTGCAATGCTGTGGAAGTCTTTGTAACCTGGCACATTCACTAATGCCCTATTGTCTATTCATTTTATTCAGTTTCCGGTTTGCTGTGTGCTGCTGCCTTGTCTTTGCATTTGCTAATAGAGCATTCAGACATTATTTCTTCTTCCACTGATAACGTGCTTTCTCATCAAACCTTTCCCCCATATAATTTTCCTATACTTAATCACACAGCAGCTGCCACCCTCTCTTTCCCTTTCTGTGCATTTATAACATAGCCAGCAATACCAAAACAATGCTGACTATTCACTATGCATTAGTATGTGGCATTGAGCAGGAGCTGCTTCATGCTTTGTAGGTATATGTTGACCGCTTCATCACTCTGGCCAAACATTTAAATTTCTTCTATGGTTCTAACAGGGGAAAATGGGGATTTTTCACTCCTTTGTAAAAAAGTTCAATTCACTCTCAGATCTCTTACCTCAGTAGGGTAGTATATACATTTTATTTTCTTTGATCTTTTAATGCTTACAGTATAAAAAATTGAGGCAGAGAATAAAGATCAGAATTTCAGCATTTACATTAACATTTTGGTTTGCAGCAGTAAAACAGTTTTGAAGTAAATCCCCTGATCATCCTCACATAGTTTCTGCACCCATTTAGTTTGCACAGCTATGCTGGTGTGTATAAATTTGATCACTTTTGGAGGAAAATAATCAAGAAATTGAGACCTGTATCCAATGCACTTCACCGTTATGGGAAAACAAAGGCCAAAAAGAATGAATGACTTTTTTAAGGGACAACCTTAATTCACGTGTGTGTTTGGAACATATGGTCATGAGGACCAGCTGAAATCTAGCCTACAATAAACTGCCCAAACCTTGTAGCATGTAGATGTGGTGGCCACTGCTCTAGCTGCTTTGATCTAGTAATCTGCTTCTATCATGCTACATTATTTGGTAATGTAGAAAAGGCCGTTGAACCTTAGGCTTTGTAGGAAGATATCAAAATAAGCTTGGTCAACATGGCCTCATATTCACTTGTACCATGTCAATATTGGTACTGAGAAAGCACTGACTTAAAAAAATCCATTAGAAACAATCTCTTCCAGCTGTGGTCTGAGGATATTGATTTCAAAACTAAAAAGTTTTAAATCAGATGGTTACATGAGGACTTCCCACAAAAATGCTCTAACTTTTAGGACCAATGTGATCAATTTCACTTGAAATGTTTCTGCTTATTATAGCTGGCAGCACATATCCTAGCAAAGCTAATCAATAAGCACTAACACACAGATTGATACCATCCTCTGTCAGGCAGTTAGGAATTTAATGTGTTTGCAGAACAGGGCCCTGGGAATAAAAAGTGAAAGAAAAATGTATGATTTTATTGACTGTGCTCCCGTGACCCATTCCCTGTACATTTTTACTCCATTTGTCACAAGGTAGCTGGGCTAACCATATATGCCTGTGAACCACTTCATATCATCCTAACAACTCTGCACTAAACTATAATGTGACTTAATAAAACATCATAATCAGAAGCTTGTAACCTAATCAGATATAATTCCAGTATTTACAGAAATGCTCAAGGATACTTTTTCAATAAGGGATAGCCACAAGACAGATTGAAATGTTCTGCCTTCAGTTGTTGCAATGGCAAATGTGTTCAATTACAGACTTTTTGAAATGGAAAAAAAAATTGTTTTCTTTACCATTCTCATGCTTCAAGGAGATAAAACTATTTTTTACTGAAATTGAAAACAAATGAACCTTTGTACAGGCTACTTTTATTACCCATGGAAACTATCTGGAAAAAAAAAATAAATTACCTTATTTTCCATCTTCATCTGCATACAACATATTCCAGTGGAGTGGGAAAAATACAGTTCAAAGGCAGACTCTTCTCTGGAAATAGCAGCATTTAATGCACTTTATGTTCTAATGAATCCTGATTAACTCAGAGAAAGGAGGTTAGCTCTGACCCCTTACAGAAATACATATAGTACTGTCCTCCATATAAAACTGAAACACGAGAAATGTGTTTTCTAGAAGATGGTACAGAGATTGAATGGAATTGAAGAACAATGTGAATACTGAAAATTTAAGTGCATTTCTGAGAAATTAACAGA
Organism: Aythya ferina; assembly: GCF_964211825.1. Taxonomy (NCBI): domain Eukaryota; kingdom Metazoa; phylum Chordata; class Aves; order Anseriformes; family Anatidae; genus Aythya; species Aythya ferina. The sequence goes on along the minus strand of NC_140296.1, from coordinate 185,480,804 downwards.
ACTGTTGATTAGAAATTAGACTGAACTTGAGGTCTGGAATGAATAATATGAAAGAGATTTTGAGGAAACTCACGACAACCATATGATGAGCCAATGAGAACTTGCATTGTTAAGAATGAAGGGTATTGACAATGGACATTATATTGATCCTGTAGGTATGATTACCCAAAATACCATAGAAAAGAGACCTGCCCATCCTAGAACAATTTTCAAGAAAAATTAGCACTGGGATGAGGGTAACTAAGAAAAAGAGCAGTGTTCTCAGAACTGATGGCTAGTACAGAACAGCAGTTGTTCCTAGGTGGGATCTTGTCTATAGAGCCAAAGGCCATGGCAGAGACACTGCATAAAAATACATTCACAGTCCTGACAAATTCAAGGATGCCTGTCATCTACAGAAAATATATAAGCTAAACCAGCCAAATGAACTGTGTTGATAACACAGAAAAATCAGTCCTCTGAAGAAAAATAGGTTCATTTGATTTGTCCAGCAAAAAAGTTTTACTCATTTTACAAACCATATACTCATTCTAGGCAATTATCCTAATTGTGCACATGTAGGTTTGTACTAGGAGATATGATAGCTAGGTAAGTAACTATGCATGCTAATACTATTTCTCCCATAGTAGACTGGACATATTAAAGCCTGTAAATAGGTATGACATTTGGATTTCAACCTGTAATCCCTAATCCCTATTATTTTCAGTCTGACAGGCTAATGCAGAATGGATTCATCACCCATGAACCACTGCTTGCCTACTTCAGGTATTGCATTTATTATAAAAATAAGATTTAGAATCCTTTCAGCTTTTGAAGATAAAAAAGAAGTGTTTGGTATTTGGAGAATAATGAGGAGACAGGTAAAGCTAAAGAAATACACTGTCTCAGTAAAATTAGCTGTTACCTATTATGAATTTGTTGCAAGCACATCTCTGATACAAGTCAATGGTTGCAGACATTCATGTGCAGTTTTTCTGAGGCCATAAGCAGCTGTGACTGAAAATAAAATGATGTCTTCTCAGCCTTCCAGAACTGGGGAAATAAGATGCCACAAGTTGCTTGTTTGCGCCAGAAAGTCTATTAACTGGTCACGACTGGACCAAGTACTGACTGTGCCCCAAGATATAGTGGATGATAAATCAAATAAACTAAAACTCCCCCCAGATAGGCATCTGGTGCTGTTTGTGCATGTTCTGTGCTGCCTCCAGTTATACGTATCCTTTCATGCTGGTAGCATGGTATGGATATCTTGTTTATCTTAGGATATCTGAGGTGACTTGTCTGTTTAAGAAACAGCATCCTGAGCCTAGTGTTCAAACAGCATGAGGTACTTCTGAAACAATTAATTAGTAATTAGTAATAGTAATTATGTTTAACCAGTAAGGTGGCTTGAGTTCCAAATCCCAAACTGTTCTGTTGTTACTCACTGATGACAGCATTTTCTAGGAGAAAAGAGGTGATATGAAAAACTTTTCCTTTCAGCAGCTTAGCTTTGGAGACAGGACATGTGGGGCTGGATTGAAGAAGCCTATGTTCTGTTACATACTTGTAACTACTATCTGAGTAATGAATATTTTATGCCACTTTGGGTCCATTTTCAATTTTTGTACTAAACCAGAAAGAAATGGCAGAACATCACACTATGAAGTAATGAGAGAGTAAGGAAAATAAGTGATGATCCTCCAGGTAAATGGGAGGACAAAGAACAATCAAAATTTGCCTCAGTGCAGAAGAGGTAGTTCATTAGTTTGTAATAGGAAACTGGAAAACCTTAGTTTCAAAGCTCTAATTTGGCAAACTTTTATTTTAGTTTGGAGCATTAGAGCTAGATAATAACATGAAGATTTCTCAGATGAAAGGAAGAGTGTTGACAGAGAGCACAAAGATAGAGAATCTTATAAACATGGGGTGAGTTGGGAACACAACTGAGTTGGGAATACAACACTGGATTCACTGGAATACTAAAACTAGTCATTAGAGTGATGTTAGCCTTACCTGTTTAAATCCTAAAATTTGTATTTCATTTAAATCCTAAAATCCTAATACTTCATAAATTCTTGTAATGGACTCTTAGTTTTTATGTTGACATATTTTCAGCAATACTATTCCTGGCATAATAATCTAAATGGCAATGTATCAGAGTGATATCTAGATCAGCATATGATATTCTCCAGTGGAAACAAGAAATGGATGTTGCTTATCTGGTAGTTCAGTACTCTCGCTGTTCTCAAAATCAGCTAATTATACTGAGTTCTATTTCTTTTCCAGTAAAGATGCATTTATCTAGCCACTTACCTGATCTTAAAAACTGTTATGCCCATCATTATGCAAAGCTGACTCATAGAATGGATTCTGCAGTTTTGATTTGGTGTCACTGTTTACTCTTTTCTTATGTTTTCTTCTATCTTTGAAGTCTGATTTGCATCATAAGAAATATTTTTATGCTACAGAGCTGCTGAATCAGCAGGAAGAGAGTAAGTTTTTTTTTTTTTTTCCTAGATTCTGTTAAAAAGTAGTAGTCACAAGTAATATTCTCACAAAAATGCATTATTTTGTATTTAAATCCTCACCTTCCTATACAAAAGATTTCCTGGCATACTGAATATGCTTTTTGCAAATAAAAACAGCTTACTGTTTTTACAGTAAGCTGTTTTTATTTGCAGTGATTTATATTATTACTTCTCTGTCTGTTATTTTTATACTAGAAAAATATGTGTTCTTCTTACTTTATGAGAATGTAGACAGTCCAAAAAGAAAGCCATACCTACCTACCAGTATAAAATAAGATTGTGCTGGCATGGCTGGTTTGTGTTTCTAACTTACCATGCTTGCAGGTGTGGGAATATGCTGAGGACAGAGGGAAGACATGGCCATTCAAATCTATCTGCATAATATGTAGGTGACTAATTTTCTAAGTAGGAAGCGAATACCAGGTCTGTTGAAATCAGTGGGAGGTTAGATCCTAAAATATCCTCATGCATCTGGCACTTAAGGATATTTTTAAATAGTGTAAGTTCTACCTATATCTAAATATCTTGTCAGTAGAGGAATGTTTCAGATCGCCTACACAAGGTGCCAAGAGCTAGACAAGGTGCCAAGCAGTATGAGACATTAGGCACAAGAACTTAGATTTTAGACTCCTGATCTGTGAAAACCCTTCTACCTCCACAGCATTGATACCGATAAGATACACATTTTAAGGGGACTTGGTTACCTATCTCATTTCTCATAAAGCAGAGGTCATTGGATTAATATGAGAAGCTGAAGGAGAACTAGATGGGCAAATAGGTTTTAGGCCACAGCTAAGCTGAATCAACAATCCCAGTAAGAAGGCTCTACAAATTATGAACTTGAAGAGAGCTTTTAGATGTCAGTCCTAGAAGGTAGTCCTGGAGAGAGAAGCTATGAAGTCCCTGAAACTCAATACAGGGTGACTCACTTCAGTGTAAGTCAATTAAGATAAGACTTGAGAAGGAAGCTGAACCTGGCAATTCTCAGACTGTTCCTGGTCATATAGAGATGCTCGTATTCAAAGGTCTTAAAGTGTATGTGTGGAACCATTAGAGGTTGATTTTAGAATCTCCTTATGCACTATTTTACAGGTTTTAGTCAACTACTAAATCTCTCACAATTTATTTGCCCTCTTGTTCACATTATATTCTGAACTAAGGTTAGTAATTACAAGGATTCATATCAATTCTATTGTACATGGGGATTCTCCCTAAAATATATTTTTAATTAGTTGTTTTGGTACATGTAGATAAAACTGTGTGAAGGTATTAAAAATAAATTAAATAAATAAAATAAAATAAAAAGGAGATTCTTTTCCATTTCTCTGTAAATGTTGAAGATTCTGTTTTCAGCTTTGTATGCATAGTCTATGGGAAATAAATGATGTGTCAGTACTCAAATATGTCAAGAGAATGCTGATATATCGTGTGTTTCAATCCCAATTATCCATGGACTGTTTATCCAGGTTGCAGATTAACTCTGTCATGGATGCAAGAAAATGGAGCTGGCTCTCCACACAGCTGTTTGGTTTTGGCTTATATTTACGCAAGCACAGTAGAAGCATTTTGTCAGCTTTCGTGCAATACATACCACTAACACTTGTAAATCTGACCTGCCTGCATGCAGACATGGTGCGGGTGTCTCTCTTACTTCTATTCCCTTCTGTGTAGCCCCAGTTCTCATCTGAGTGGCTTAGGTCAAATCTGGCTTCTTAGCTCCCTCCCAGAGATGATACTACCAGATCAAAGGTAGTTTTGGCAAAGCCCTGCAGCCTCAGGTTGTGAGAGGGCCTGCCAGTTTGAACTCAGTACAGCAGCAATGCTCAGAGCAGATCTGGTGTGGTGCTGTGTCTCTCTTAGGAGGCTTCCCAGGTCAACAACACTGGAAGTGGACTACATGAGTGGATAGTCTGAGCAGGCCTGGTCCTGAGCTGGCCCTGTGCAGATGCATGAGGGATACCTCCTCTTAACATTTGTCAGGTTACTTGATCTGGGATGAGCCCAGCCCCAGCTTCTGTGACTGTATGCACAGCAGGCTTAACTGATAACAGAGAATAGCTACAGAACAAAGTTTAACACAAGACGCTAGAGCCACCATATAAATTAGCATGAATCATTTCAGCTTGTCATGAGATAAAGTCTGCCTGGCTACTTCTCGTTTATTATCGCTCTCTCTTGTTTTTCTCATTGCATAAGCCAAACAATAAGTTTAAGTCTGCTATATCAGCAAAACTGTCAATTATGCTTGTGTTCTAGTAACCCAGTCAGCTAAAATAAGCTTCTTACTTCTCAGCCTTCTGTCCTCTCTTCAGTCAGGGAATATGGGACAGATGTATCACAGGGGTCATAGACTGCCCATTGGCACTGTATGTGAGGCATAATACACAGCAGCGTAGCTGCTACCACCATCATGTGGGATGAGTACATTCTCTCTCTCTATAGCAGGTGGCTGTTTCTGACTCTCCATTTTCATGCCTACACAGTAGTTCTTTCTCCCTCGTTTGAAATCAAAGACTCAGTGAAAGCAGGGCTGAGTCTTGAAGCTTATGCCCTTTAAAATAGACCCTTTCAGTCCTTCTGCAGCACTGTAACAGGCCAGTGCCACAGTGTGCTATGAGCAGAGCTGCTGAGGTGGATACATGGAGTATATTATTTGGAGGAAACAGTAAAACAACTTCATGTTTCTCTAGAGTTGTGCACAGAGCCAGAGAAATTGCAAAGATCCTTTTTTGTTGTTGTTGTTTTCAGACAATTTTATTTGAGGAAAATTGCATACTAAAATGTCACAGCTGGAGGCCCAGGAAATTATCCCGTATTCTTCTATTTTGGAGAGAAAATGGGAGCTCCAGTCTTCCATTTTCTAAAGCAAGACAGTTCCCAGGAATCCTCCTTTCAGACACACTAGATTCCTGCTAGCTGTCTAATAACTACCCAAGAGAGTAGCTTGTTCCAGAAGCTCTCTCTTCTTCATTGATTCCCTTCTCTCTTTCCTCCTTCACCCACAGAAAGTGTTCCTATGTTAAAACTGATCAGCTCCAGTCTGCCTGGATCTGGCCTCTTCAGGGGATTTCGATAGCAACAGTCTAACTTATTCTGTACTATCAAATGCCTTCAAGCCCACAGCTGGAAAATTATATTTTTGATTGTAGGGTCGTTTAATTGATTTATGTGACTGAAATTATCAATGACCGACAAAGGAAAAGAGGTGAGTATGCTCATACAGGAAACTTCCCAACCATGACAATCTACTCTTTTTCAGAGATTGTGGCCCACAGCATCATGCATTCAGACTTGCACTATTCAGCCCAAATCTCCTTAAAAGGTGTCACTTGTTACAGATCCCTCAAAAGGGAGGAAAACTGACTGAAGTATAAAAGTTTAGAACTCAGACTTGTAGTCAAATTGCTGTGTTTCAACAGCTTACAGTGATGATCTGAGAGCTGAGGTAACTGCGTGGATGCAGCTGAAGCTGTATGACTTCACGTGGCGTTTTCTAAGTGTAGGCTGACAGTCTCCGCACCATCTGAGCAGAAGTTGTAAGGCCACAGAAAGCTGATCAGGCGTAACTTGATGCAGTTATTACTAAGTTTTCAGTTGACATTATGGTTCAGATTCCTTCCTTTTAAAAGTGAATAAATGAAACTGGCTTTTGGTAGACAACATCTGACATAAGGAGGAGAAGGCAGGAAAGGCCAGTTTGTCTTTCTTCTGTGAGCTGGTCTGAAGTTCCAATCTGAGAAACTACTTGTGTGGCACAGATGCTTTTAGGACTGACTGTATTTCATCAAAAACTGTTGGAGATTTGAAGAGTTATAAATAGAACCTACTTCATTAGCTGAGACGTCGAAGACTTCAAGCACAGGTGCAGGGATTTCTACAGGGATGAGAGGAAAGATCACTCAGTGGAAGTGCTGTGTCCTTGACAGCCTAAAAAATCACAAATCACTTTTCTTTTTCTTGTCGCTGAGTGAAATATAACACTTAAACTGACACAGGCCACAGAGAAAGAATTATAAGACATCAGATATTGATTCTAGTAATGCTTCCTTGTATTATTCTCGATTTTGAAATAATATGAATGGAAGTTACTTTTAAATTGATAACATCGTGGAAATGTGTCAGGATTGGCTCCCGTGAAGAGAGAGAAAAATGGATTCATGGAAAGTATGGCATCCGATCAGAATATTAATAATTTCCTTCCCTTGTACATTAAACCTGAGAAAAGAAACAGCAAACACTTCAGAAAAAGTTGTCTCTGTCACAAACATCTGTTACCAGTCAAGCAAATGTTAACAACAGTTAACAGTCCTTTCATCCTGTGCAGAGGTTCATCATTACACATCTCCAAGTTCAAAATGAAGGTCAGACAGGAAAGGTGATAAACATAAGAGTCCTTCAGCAAATACTCTTGAAAAAATCAAGTTTATAGCGCGGATCTCTTTTTCCTGATAGCATTCTGATCAGTAGATTGGAGAGACGTCACCTTTATAGTACAAACAGGAAGTGTTAGCATAGCAACAAAGACATAACAGAAGCTGAGCAATGATTTTTATGGAGAAGAGGATAATAAGAAGAGTTCAGGTAATGGCAGCAGAAGAGGAAAACTGCACAGACAAGGAATTTCTTCGTCTTGACAATCTGAACATTTCTTCTGGCAGAACTGAAGCTTTTAAAGATCTATTGAAGCCTATCAGAATGTGATATATTATTAATAATAAGCCAGTGATTGAAATGAAAACCTTTAGCAAGTGAAATGTTTTGACTGATGATATTACATGGGGATATGAAGACTGGGACCTATGCAAAAACAGGTTGAGAGTCTTATAGCACCAAATAGGCTGTGATTCTTACGGCACTAAGATGTAATTTAGCATTGTAATTATTTCACATTTTCACAGCTGTATCCACATGCCTAAAATATTAGCATAACAGTTGCTGTAACAGTTGTGTTACCTCCACTAATTTGTAATTTTATATAGTTTTTTTTTTCCTTTATTTGTAACCAGAAAGCTAAGCAAAAGGAATCAGGTTTATATTTTGATCTTGTATGGTCACAAATTAAGTTACTTCTTGAAAATCAAGACTCTTAGTTTTAGATCTGCCATCAGTAGAGATCAACTTCCCTACATAGTCATGCTATTGATATCTAAAGATATTCAAAAGGGATCTAAAGATATCAAGAGATATCATAATTCTGGAAAGTGAGGCTTGTAGACTGGAATATGTGAAAAAAAACGGATCTTAAAAGGAAGGTGTGAAACAACTAAATGGACAATATTGCAGTGATGAATGACAGAATAAGTTAATATTTAGATTGAATGAGCTTAGTTTACTGTGGTGGTACAGTACCCTTAGTTTAAGCTAGGTTTGTTTGTTTGTTTGTTTGTTTTTAGTTGTATCAGAATATTTCAACACTTAGAAAATTCACTAACAGAAGAACTGGGAAGCTGCGGCGTCAGTTCTTTAAATGCTGCCAGAATTCACTTTCCGCTAACTTAGATTTTTTTTAGAAAATAAAAATAGAAAGGGATTTAAGAGGTTATTTTCACTCTAGTGATTTTAAATAGTTACATAACAATTAAATTCAAATTCTATGCAAAAACAAGTATGATTTATTTTGTCCTTCACTAGTCTTAGCTGACCAATGCACATAAGCACATATAGATGGTCATTCTGAAACACAGGTGATCAGTACTGTACTCAGTACTCAAAGTCATGACATTTACATGATATTATTCTATTTAACTTGCTGGAAATACTTATTGTTCTGCCTTAGGTTCTTTGCTCTGTGTTAACAACTCAGAGCCCTCATCTCATCAGCTGGACATCCTAGTTCATTTCTTCTCAGTCATACAGTTCTTACCACTTATAGCATAGATTTTTTGTTATTGCTCTGTAACTGCACCCTGTTGAAGAATCATCAGCTATACAATTACTGTTATGACAGTCTCCAAGGTCATGAGGTACTGTATGATAGCATGATGCTTTTCTGTATTGCAGATGCTTCCCAATTTTGCATCACTAACAACTTTCCAGAAAAAGGTCCCTATACCTTTTTGTTCTTTCTCGTACTGGATATTATGCTTTTCACATTTCATCCTGAGCTGTGAAAACTGAGAAGACAACAGTTAATTTAGTTTTCAGAGAAACTGAGACTATTATTACTTAGTGGTTTCTATTTTTTTCTTTTCTTATCTTTTCTTTCTTTCTTTCCTTTTTTTTTTTTTCTTTTTTTTTTTTTTCCTGAGATTTTCCACGTATATGACTCAAAAAGCTTGCTCTCATTATTTTCTTGTCTTCCGCCAGTTTTATTCAGCTTCATTCTCACTTTACCCCTATGTTTTCTGTATTTGAAGACAATTTTATCCTCATTCCCTTCCCTCTCTCAGTACACTTATGCATTCCTTTTGGACTCTATTCTTTCTTCTAATATCTCCCTAAAATAGCACTCGCTATCTTATGATATCCTTTTGCTTTCTGATCTTGTCATGCCCTTTTTTTTTTTTTTTTTCTCCTAAGGACTTGAAGAACTTCGGTGATATCATGAGCTTTTAAGTGACTGAATGTATTTTTCAACCAGGAGGCTCAACCAATGGGACACTTGTGTCACTTGTCCCAGCACGAAATCAGTTAATTCTTCTGGCTCTTATCAGAAGTCTCTTTAACCTTACAGTCTCATCTAATTCTTGTATTTAATACATCCTGACAAGTAACACTTTTTCTACTGGATTTGCTCAAATTGTATGTCTACAGTTTCTTAGCCAGTACTCTTGGGTAATGAGATCCTGCCTCTTCACTAGGCTTTCAAGAATCTTCAATCGTTTATTCTCTTCTTTCTGTCTGACTGTCATGTTTCCTTCTCCTTCTCAACATCTTGAAAACCATTTATATTTCCCTTGGTCTCTCAGTCCTGTTTGTTTGTTTGTTTGTTTTCCTAGGTGAAAAAATCTTCAGTGTTGCAACCCCTCTTACTCTGTTCTCATCTCCCTCTGTCCTCGTGGTATCTTTACTTACACTCTTCATTTATGTCTGTTCTTCATATTTTGCCCAACCTATGTTTGCAAATCTGAAGTTTTTTGTGCTTCTGGCTGTTTTCCCTCAAATACACAAGCTCATACTTACATTGTGTTGATCACTGCCTACACTCAAGCACTCAGCTCTTCTCCAATGAGTTTTATCAATTGATACTCAATGAGTTAACAGGCTCCATGAAGTTTCCACACAAGGACAATATAGACCCTGAGACCTCCACATCCAGTAATCTTGATTGTCTTGGCAAAACTTTACCCACTCAAGGTTTTACCCACTCAACGCATGGCCACCACTACAGCTTTCTTACAACTTTCCAGCTTTCTTACAACTTTTTAGCTTTAAAGAAAAAAAAAAATAACCTCCTGTTAAGCTTCCATACCTCTGACTTCATTCTTTTATAAGATTTTGCCTAGGTCAATACTGTCTGCTCACTGAAACTTAGCAGTTAGTTGTTTTTCAGCTGTGATCAGTCAAAACCAGGAAACTCTCTTAACACCACTAACTGCAGTGCCTCAATCCTACTCATGAAGCAAAGTTGTGATTGAGAAGCTGGGAATATTCCCAAAAAACAGAACTGGGGGCTTTAAGCATGTTACCTGGAAGGGATAAAAGCCAGAGACAGAATAAGAAGCAAAACATTCTAGAATGTTCTTCTAATTCAAACATACATTTTTAAAACAACGAGTGAGACTTTTATTTAAATTGAGCAATCTTTCATAAATCAATGAGACATTTGACCATATTGGACTACATTTTTTGGCACAAGGTTTGTTTGTACAAAGATTTTTACTTTAATTTAAGTTAATAATTTTAAAGTTCCAATTTCTATGATTTTTTTTTTAATGGTAGTTGAATTTTTTTTAGCTGAAAACTGAACCTAGGTTGTAACAATTACTGTTTGTCTTAAGCAGGCAAGCATGCAATTTTTTTTATATATTTTTTTTGTAAAGGCATAATTACTTTGCATACCAATGTCACCTACCCTATTGCCAAATTCCAGATCTCTTATTACCTTATCATTTTTCATCCATGATAGACACCAGAAGAGCACTGCGTGTTCTCCTACAGGGCAATTACTTGGATCACTTCCATTATTCTAACTCCTTTTATGCCCTAATTCCCTAATCCTCTCCTTATTGTGTCCCGACAACCTGCATCTCCTTTGGCAAGGGAGAAGAAAGAAATTTCCATATACTTACCTCAGATTTGATTATTTTTTTCAGAGCAGAACTCATCTGTACTTTTTTTTTCCAGGGGTGTCCCATCAGCCTGTCTCCTATTTTGCTAGAAGGCAATTAAGTATCTTCAATTTCAACCTTAAATATGATACGTGGATGTGTCCACCTTCCTGAAACATATTGGAATTTCTGATTTTAGTCCAAACTGAAAATCAGGAGGACAGAGAACTTCACTGTTCTGTTCAAAATCCTCCTGAAATGTTCTGGTACATATTTAACTTGTTATATTTAGCAAAATGTCAGGCTTGAATGACCTAAAATGATTTATTATTATTATTATTATTTTATCCTGTATCAGTTTGCCTACCTCTAGTCCAGACAACTTGCTAAACTTTTGCTTGTAGAGAGACAAATATTTTGTCCTCCTTCCTCCCATGAGTTACACTTTCTGCAGCTGATGACAAATGGAAGCATAGGATTATAAAATCCTTCAGGGTAGTGATATGAATGCTACAAATACCCTGAAAGAATAACTTAAGTCATGAACTGGGCCATTTCTACAGGCACTTTCAGCTTGATCTCAGGAAGCGGTTGTAACAGAACTGTTCTGTAGGAAATGTACTAGAAGTCATAGTAGGCCTTAGGCTAAATCCTCAACTAGGTGCAATGTGGGAGTTCATTACCTTCCATGAAACTACACCAGTTTATGCAAATGGAAGAAGCAGTCCATAACACTCTCTGTCTAATGGTAGCTTAATAGCACTGGAGTGTATTTCAGGGAATTCCCAAATGTTATGTGGAGAAAGGACAGGAAATATCAAAGCCAAGCCATCTGATTTGTTTCATTTAATCACTTGTGTGTGTGTGTGTGTCTCCATGTGTGTTCCTAGAACAGTACTTTCAGCAAGAGATAGGAGGAATAGAAATGCAGAAGATTTTTACTTTCTGTTACATCTGAAGAGATGACCCATTGCCCAAGCATGGCAGATGCAAAGGGATGCAATCATTCTTTTGTCTGTAAACTCAGGTGGTCATGATGGGCTTACTGCACTCCTGCTGTATTCAGATGATGAAATAGATACATGTCTAGGAAATGGATTTTAGGGTTGTAACTCTCCTCTGGCTGTTCTACAGATCCAAATATGCCCAAGGAGTAGGCACTGCTGCAGAGCAAAGACGTGGAGGAGTTGCAAGGTGCATTGTTCTTTTGGTGGAACATCCATGAAGCCATGCTCACCCTGTATAGCTGCCTTCAACTGAGGTTTAAACCCTTGGTATTTACTGAGTCCTACAAAAGTAGCTTTACCTTACTGATGCCAGAAAGTGCAATTTCAGCTAGCATGATTATAGCTCAGAAAGCAAAGGCCAGACTCAGTCTGAAATAAGTCAGAAGAGTTATGTCTACTGTCACCTAAATGAATTTGGCCTCAGATACTCAAAGAAAGTATTACACAAAGAGCCGGAGTGGATCATATGCTCATTACGCATGGCTTCCATTATATAGTAGGCATATTTCCTTCAGGTACTCTTATACACAAGCTGTGGATGCTCAGTTTTTTGGCAGCATAACTACTTGGAAATGTCCCATGCTGTTTGATAAGCCCCAGATGGTAACCAGATGGCTACATGTAACTCTTTGGAAGTGCTGCTGCAGACTAGGAGTAAGAAACCCAAGTAAGTCTACAAACATCTCCCTCTCTTTCCCATAACTTCTATTAATAAGGAGTAAAGATTACCATAGTGTATCCCCATTGATAAATGATGGTAGATGATGTGGGTTTTGCAGATCATTCTCCTATTTCATGAGAAACAAAAACACTGACCCAGACTCTGGGCGTTTCCTATGGTGACTTGTATACCCTACTTTGTCAAACTGGAGAGAGTTTTAAACTTGAACTTGCTATCAAAATCCAGAATATTATTCTATCTTCATGCTTTCTAAGACTTTAGGAATATAGCAAACTCTGCTTCATTTACTCCCTTTCTAAGAGCTCTCCTTTAGACCAACTTAGGAGACATCCATTTTTAAGGGGAATGGTGTACTCTCATGCGCTAATCTCCTAACAGATGATATGCAGGCAAATAACACGCAGGCAAACCCAGTTTTTGGAAATCTTGGCTCTGACATCAATGCTTAGCTCTCAAGAGGATTTCTGTACAAAAACTTACCCCAGTTCCAGAGATGCAAACAGAGTACTAACCATCTTGATGTTTGTTAGTTGCATCTCTTCCTAAACCAGAATTACAAAAGAGTAACATTTGTTCTACAGTACTTTTCCAGACACTGTATGTTTACGGTAAGAAAGAGAAGTTACAGGACAGTGATGATTCACACCACCATGGTATTTTCCAGCCACATGCAAAGACAAGGTAATGATTCAACTGCTTCTTCCAGTCACGCACCAGGAACTTATAGTAGAATTTGAGCCAAGTTTTTTTTTTTTTTCACTTCTCATATCCATTGGCTGCCCATACTCGTCTCTCAGTCACCACGCTCCTCTCTAAACATAACAAAAGGCCTCTTATTAGGCAGAAAGGCTGAAATATGGTTTAGCATAACCTGTAATACCAGACATCTTTCTCCCTCTCTCACACATTGTTTTAGTTTGCAGTCAAGGGAAACATGCTGATGGAAGATTTAGAGATATAAATGAGGCCTGGAGTATTTACACATTGCTACTTTAATATTGCTACATTGTCACAAAAAGTTAACACACCTCATTTTCTAGTTGTGTGGAAATACTGTGTTTTTACAGGAATTTCTTTTGGGAAGTTCTTTGTAAGAATTTGTTTGGCTCCAGATGGATATCTTCTCACCATACTAGTATTTCCCAGTGTTGGTCACCAATTTACTGCGAACTTTTACCTTCGTTTAGAGCCTATTATACAATCATTACTTCTGTATTATAAAACACTATAAAATAACTTCACAATTGATACCTGACACAAATGTTCAAACATAATCTGAATTTAATAGTATTAAAGCTTCTCAGCATCAAACTCTATTGCTCCATGAGACAAAAATAAAATTATTTTCAGCTCTATAGACAAAGGATACATTATGTTGGCTTGTAGTTAAACACATCAGACATTTATTAGGGACAAAAACAATTACATGAGATACTGCACGTGCATTGACAGAAGGACGTACGTGTATGCATGCATGAAGGAGATACAAGGCAGAGAGGCAAAAGGATAGAAGGGGGACATCTGTGATGGGTAATAGATTAAAATACAGGAAAAAAACCTGCCATTCAGAATGAGAAACAAGATTTTCCTTTAAATATCATAGCTGTCATTTTGATGGTAGAAAAAAACATTGCAGTTGCATTCATGGAAGCTTTAGTCTTTGCTAGGAGTTCACCAAGACTTAGTCGAATGCTATTATTTTTATGATTTGGTGTTTTGAAACTGTTCATTCTGTCAATGAATTTCTGTCAAAAAGTACATTACTCTGTCAATACTCTATTGTTAATATTGCATGTTTTAATGATTTCTAACCTGTCTTGAATATTTGTTCTCTGGGTGTTTCTCATTGCCATGCATGAGAAAATTTGGATTTTTATGTGGTTTAAACTGTTCAGACTTATTAAGGATACAACAGAATCAAGAACAGGGAAGATCCAAAACAGCTTTGGGAAGTCCCTACAGAAGCATTTGTTTCCTGCTTTCATACTGCCATCTTGAGTACATATATTAAAACTACAGCTACTACACGTCCTTACAATCTTGCCTTTGTTTCCTTCCATTAAAACATCATTTTATATGCTTGAAAGTGGGTTTTAAATATAGCCAAATTAAAACGGTTGCACTTTATAAACAGGGATGTAAAATATAAAGGAGAACCAGGTCACCTGTGATGAATGTTGAATACTACCACAGCATCACGTTGAACAAACAGAAAGCTTTATTGGACATGAACATGTTTATTTGCCTTGTCATAGCTACTGTTTAGAACCAGTATTTCGATTTGCAACGAAGTCCAGGAAATAGTTGAAGTAAGAATTGTCTGTTGTCTTTTCCAACATGTAGACATATTTTCAGGTTTCTGAATACCAGGAATATGATGACAGGATGCAAGTTTGTAAACGCTGAAAATTTCTTTCCCAATATTTTCATATTCTCACACTACACCGAGTCTTTCCTGTTGTTTTTCTGTCACTGTCTTCCAGGAGTAAGGATCAACTAGACAGTGCCTAGCTTCCCATAGTTGGCTAGGGACTTAGGAACTAACAAGACCTGATTCTCAGAAAGTTTTGAGCCACTTGGTCTCCCATCAGGCTACCTTTTAGGCAACCACACACTGCTGACTGAGATGGCTGAGATGCTGTGGTTTGATGAATTACTGGTGATCAACTGAACCTTGCTGCTCATCAGGGTCAGTTGAAATAGTTGATCTTGTAGTAACAAGGGCTCTTTTATGATAGTACGGTAATGGGAAGGTTATAATAGATGTCTGTAATAGATGTCTATAAGGATAAATACAGCCTTACTGTTCATATTTATCAAAGCTGTATCTGATGATATATCACCTGGTATACATGAGTCAAACTCTTCAGAAATTACCAGCTAGAAAATATGAAAAAAGGCTGTATTCTGTATGGCTGCATGGATTTAGCAAAGCTTCTTGCCATTCAAGAAACAGTATTCATAAACAGATAGATAGTCCCTTGGATGGAAAAGAAAAAAGAAAAAACAACAAATAAACAAACAAACCCAGCACACACACACACAAACACACACAAAATAACAAGAAAAAAAAAACCAAATCTTTAGTATTCACATAAAAGGCATCACACTGAATATTTGTTTAGTTATGAATATGAGTGATTTAGCTGAATTAAGAACAATAAATGTTTGTGTGCAAGGAAAAGCTGTATTTTAAAATTAAAAAGATTAAAAGATTAAATCTGGCAAGCTCCCCAATTCTCTCAGTCAAATATAATGACAGCTTTTAGAGAATGATTGTAATTTTTGTGGTCATTCTGACTTTCTAATAAAAGAATAGATGTGCAGATATTCTTAATCAGCCTTCCTTCTTCTTTGCTTAAGTGATGCATGGAATCACCATGTGGGACTCAAATTATATTCCTGCCTGCCTGTTTCACTTGTGATTGTGCTTAAGACAGGCACAAAATTCTAATTAGTCATTACACATATAATGAAACAATACCCCTGGCTGAGTGGGCAGGAGAAGCAGATGGGTTATATCATTATGATGTTCCTTATCATCAAAAATAAAAGAAGAAAAGGAAAATGATTTTATTACAGATAAACAGCAGGGAGAATTGCAAAAGCTTACCAAAAGAAGTTAACAGGTATTGTACTAAAAATATCTGGTGCCATGTTCCTGGGAAGGGGTCAGATTTAGGCAAATTTCATTCCATCTCAATCTATGGAATACTTTGAAATGAATCTTGTCATTAATCCCCTCTTTTTGAACTTGCTTGCTTTTTTTTTTTTTTTTTTTTTTTTTTTTTTTTTTTCTTCCTGAAAAGCCTATTTGAAATCTATTTTACTTTTTCAAACGTATGTATTTGAACAAGCTCCCCTGCATCCTCGCATATTAATGGAATATGTCATGAATCACTCAATATTTTTCAGTAACTTTGGGGAAATAAGTGTTTGCTAAACAAATATGCTTTTGAAGTACGTTGCATCTAGAATCTATTCTTGATAGTCAAGAGGTGATTTCTTTGAAATACAAGACATTTCTATGCAGAATGTGACATCTGAAAAGTGCCATGTCTATTCTTGGTTGTGTTTTGAGCTGGACAGAGATGGATACAGTCCTCAGAAAGCTGTTATTTTTCACATAGCTTCTTGGAAGGTGTGAGAAATGTGCTCCACAACAGAATCTTTTCAGTTCATTTAGTCTTGATTTTGTCCTGTAAATTGGCAAAAGAAGTGGCTTGTCCAGTTTTTAATATCATAACAATTGTATAATTGATATAAACGAATATAATAATGATAATGCAACTGCAAGATTACCATCAATAATTCCTTTATATGATTAAAAAAACACACAGAAAGCTTTTTGTGTAACTATAAGTGTTAAACTGTAGAAAATCGTGTGTTTATTTATGACTACACTAAAGAGAACTCAGCTTTCACTCAGGTGCCCCAATCAAGTGGATGTGTTTGCAAGCACTAAACTTGCACTTCTCCGGCTGCATGCTTAACAACTATAATAATCTGGTCACCTTTGCTTAGGTTTAGGTAGTGTGAATCATTAAGCAGTCAGAACTTTTCAAAAGTAGTCCCTATTTGCAGAGATTATAACCCTCATTCCCTCCTTTTCTGTCTTTTGTTTACTGCAATTTCTGGCTGCTACTGACAATTACTGTCATTGCTTAACTGGAATTTATCTTCTTCATATTTAGATTTTAAGTTCTGGGTGAAGGAATGATATATCTTTGTTCTGTCTTCACACAGTGCCAAGGCAGGGCATACATGGTTCTGCTACATACTTGGGCATACTTCTTGCTATATACTTAAATAAGTCACTGCTCTTGCCCAACTAAGGAAAAAAAATAATTCACTGTTTACTTAAGGCAAAAATAAAGAAAAAGAACTTGAAATATTAGAAGAATCACATCAAGAATTACATTAGGGAACTATACTTATAATCTCACACAGACTCTATGTTGCAACTCTAACAGCTATATGTTAAAAAGGGCAGACTCAAGTACTATATATATGTGTGTATATATAATGTAAATATATTTATAGACAGTCTCCCACACTGACAAAAAAAAAAAAAAAAAAAAAAAAAGGAACATTGGAAAGCATCTAAAAAAGAACAAGGTACTTATAACTTGAAAGAACTGGTACAGTTAAATATAAGAAAGAGAAATCTAATGGAGTGTGCATGATAATCTTCCAGTATGGAAAACAGCTTTTAGCAGAGAAGATGACAAGAACAATGCAAAATTCATTTTTGTTGGACTGAAGTTGGTACAACTGTCTAACTAGGATGATAAAACACTGGAGCCTACAAAAGCCACAAAATTTCCATTGGAGTGATTCAGGCAAACTATGCAAACAGCTGGCATATATTTTACCTCCTCAGTTCAGCATCTGACCAAAACAATGCCTTCTACCTGCTTACCCTTAGGTGTTATTATAAGGCTATTTAATCTACTTTATTCTGCACTATCACATGCATCTGCTAAATTCAGCACTTTTAGTTTGCATAAAAGGATATGTTGTTCATATATAAGGAAGTACAGCTCCTTAAAGGGTAGGGAGCAGATGCAATCTAAGAAAAAGCTTAACAATGTGTATTTAACATATATATATAGCAGTTTTTACCATGTGCTGCAGATTCAAAACAAGTCAAATCAGCAAACCATCAGGAGGACAAAGTAATCTACACTGAAAATGGTGGCTACTTTCCCATCTCCTGAGTGCTGTTAAATAATAGATTTGAGCTAGCTTCCAAGAAAACATCTGGGCTATGTAGGATCACCTCAAGTCCTAGATCCCTCCGGACGCATATAGACTATGAAGTGGCCCAAGAAAACGTTGCTACATAGATGCTTTTATATTACCCTGCCCCCGTGGAAAGACAGATGATAGGAAGTTTTGGAAAGGGGAGTCACATTAATAACTATTGGGAATTTATTTAAAACCCTGATCTGAAATGTTCTAAATTACTTTGCTCAGTACTGTACATTTCAAAAGGCAAAAAAAAAAAAAAAAAAAAACAGTATAATGGGAGACAAAGTAAAAAAATGAAAATGGAGCTACTAAAAATTCCAACATTAAGCAGCAAAAATGCATCTAAATCCCCTCCAAATGCAAAGAGTAAGAGCAGAATACTCTATAGGCCACTAGTGGATAGGCCCCTACAGAATAAACTTTGATAAATGTTCAAACCACAGTTCTCTGCAGGAAGTTGTGGAATGGTCAGTAGTGAAAATACAGGCTGGAATCCTTTGAGACCACATTTTCTGCACCTTATTTATATATTCATAACTTTAAGCAAGGAAATGTATTCTTTTTTGTTTGTTTGTTTGTTCCTCTGTTATCTACATCAATTATTAAAGAAAGTATCTGTATAAATGTAATATAAAATTTTCAGTGACGGTAGTTAAATTACAAGTTTCCTACTTTTGAGAAATAAGCTCACTGGCATGTCTGAAGTAAGAGCAATGATTGTGAAATATGAAATACGAGAGGGAAGAGCTAAACACAAACACTCTCTAAGGGTGAAGACTCAGCTGATGTCGAAGAGACATTTCATTTTTATAACACTGGAAAACTCAGCATCACCATTCCCATTTCAAAACAGATGCAGGGCTTGGCATGGTACTGTACTGTGCTGCAAAAACCACTTGGTGGTGGTGTTGTGCAACACCCTTGGAAGCGCAGCCTCGGAGAAGGGGCACCTGCTCTCATTCTTTGCCACCAGGACAGTGTGTGAATGCAACCAGCACCAGTCCTCTGCAGCTCACAGTTGCCCACTAACTAATATACTGGCAAGAAAAGCATTTTAGTATTACCTGTTACGGTAATACCAAAATAATACCTTTTGGTATTAACTGTTTCAGACTCACCACAAGATATTTCAAAATAAGCAGCTGCTACGAATCTTCCTGTTACCGATCTATTTCCATAGTGACAAAGGTTTATGTGATCTTCTTCCCTTAGCCTAACTTCACTCCTACTCTGGTTAATATGGTGTAGAATAGGTTGCTGGGATAATGAGAGCAACCCGGCAGAACTAGAAGTCATTGCAGTCTTAGCACTATTTATCCCATGGTGTGGTAAGTTAACCTAGCCTGAACATGCCACTGCAACTAAGACATATAAAATAACATGAGCTACCTAGTTTAAAATGAGCTTGGCTACTTTTCCTTTGTACTGGGCACTGATGACTCTCAGTATGTTGTGCTCACTGCGACAAAATCACTTCTGTTTTTCAGCATGAAGATAGCTCTAATGCTGGCAGCTTGAGTCAAGAAGCCTGGAGACCCTGGCCATTGCTTTGCACAGATGATCAGCAGAGGAGGAAGTACAATTCCAGGCAGTTGGATATGTCTTCAAATTATGACAACCGTCTCAGGCCTTCTTCATTCTTCAGATATTACAGTGCTCTGGTAGCTGGCATTCAAAAATATGCAGTTCCTGAGAGCTGCAGGTCCTGCAATATCTCAGTATCTCATCTCTGTATTTTCTGTGCCAGCTGGTAAGATCCATCACCTTTTGTTCACATCCTTTTTTTTTTTTTTTTTTTTTTTTTTTTTAATTTTTATTTTTTTACACTGGTCAGTGAAAAAGGGAAGAACATACAGGTGCCCAACCAGCCAGCTTGGATGCTTTGCATAGCATTAAGTGTGCTCAGTTTGTAAACCCAATCTGCACATGCACAGTGCCATATGTCTATGACTTGTTTTCCACTGAATGGTTCTCCATTTCCTCCTAGCAGGTCTAATGCTAGACCTTGTGTGCTTCTGCCATCTTCACACAGAGGGTAACCACTACTGGTTTAAGCCAAGCTAACTGCAGATTGCTGCTGAAATCAGCAATTCTACTCTTCTACGCATTTGAGTGCAAGCTGACAAGCAAAAGGGGGCTTATTAACTACATTGTCTAGGTGAAGCGCAGCTCTGTAGTTTGATAAAAAAGACTATTTAACAGTCTTGACTGGTGAATGCAGAAGTCTTTTTCATATTCTCACAGAGAACTTTTCTAGTCATGTCTTCTTCAGAGAAAATGGCTTGAGAAATCAGGGTGCATCCCAAGGTACAGTGCTTTGGGAGCATGGAAATGTTACAGGGGATATCCATCTACATATCCTGCCACAAGAATGTGTCCAGAGAATGGCATTTTGCCATTAGGCAGGGGCAGGTACTGATATTTGGAAGAATATTTTCATAGGCAGATATCTAACTTTGGTCCTGTGCTCAACATTAATTGCCGGTCTGTGAGCACCAAAGTGGGCCAAAAGGTATTAACTGCACCTGATGTGCTCATCAGTTCATCAAAGTATCTTATGCATGCTATCGCTCTCAATTTCTTATGTTGAAGAAGTAAGATGGCACAGTTATATATGACAGACAGGATATAAGTCTCAAGCTTTACAAGAGAGGTGAAATCTTATTGGTAGAGACTGGGAATAAAAAGTATTATTATTATAATGTATTCAAAATGCATTATTATATGCTTTCCATATTATAATGTATTTCAAAAGATACTGTTTTGAATCAGAACATATTACCAAGGTGTTGTACATAGAACTCCGCCTAATACCAGTGTGCTGGCTTTGCAGCTGTAGCAAAAAGGAGCAACACACACTGCTATGACAACAGACAGAAATTGCGTGCAAAGGCACGGAGTGTTGAGTTTACACAGACACTAGATTAGTTCATTTGCCAGTGCTCTCCAGTGGCAGATTTATCTCTGGGTAGTATACCTTGACCTGTAACCACAATTAGTAAACAAACAGGAAAGCAGTTATCTAGGATATTGAATATATTTACATCCCTACCCAACCTTAACTGGATCTGACTGTGAAACTAGAAATGAGTTCCACTGTCTGCAAAGTTACTCATAGCTGGCATAAACCATGGACTTTTGCTGTTAACTCAGGCACCAAACAATGTTTGATTTAAAAAAAAAATAAAATTATATCCAACATCTTTAAGGATTTCTAAGCAAGAAGTGAAATGAAACCACTATGAATGCTTAGCAAGTACCTGTGTTCATTCACTCTTTTCAATATATTCATATATTTATGACAAAGTATGTTCCTTGACATTCAGACAGGAAGATGAATGGACTATAATATAACAATGAAACTTATTTTTATGACAAGAATGGTGCAATGGAGCCTTTGATTAATGAAATCTGAACTAGTTGCAGCATTCATTTATGCTAGTCAAACTGGTCATTATGAAAATTAGATTAGGAGGTTGATCTGTTATAAGCCTCCATATTTCCCAAATGTTCTAATATCATTCAAACTATAATGTCCCAAAATACAAATATTTTTTTTTCCAGATTAATTAATAAATTATTCTTCATTGTCAATGAAAAGAATGGAATAGTCAGATTTTGCTTTAGCAATTTCCAAAGTCATTACTATATAAATGACAAGGAGGAAAAAAAAAATTATATATATATATATATATATATATATATATATATATATATCACTTCCCTGATTGCCTGATTGTTCAGTTACCAGCATATTCCTCCCAACCAGAGCTGCAGACCTGAACTGGTCTCACTATCTTCTTCTACATTTAATATCTAACTAATAATGAGGCCTAGACTAAGGTTGAGGTAATGTGAGATTGTGTCAAGACACTGGAAAAAAAAAAAAGAAAAATAATATATATATTTTTTTATAATACGGGACTGCAATATATTGTTAGGATTTGAATTCTGTGAATAGCATTAGATGCTTGGCCTTATGGAAACAATACTTCTGAAGGTCCCTTTCAAACTTCATTTGTACTTTTGGAGCAAATTATGTTCCATAACATGCTATACTTAAAGTAAACCTGAGAAATACTGTAGGCTGTTTGGTCAGAAAGTCTATGGTTTACTAAACTGGATCCTTTGCTTGAGGGAACATTTAAATTGCCTTAAACATTTTCCCATATTAAAAGCTGCAGTTGGGATGTACAGCTAGCAACAGATTACTTGCAGGTCAGACCTCTTTCTGCCCCAGCCAAACACAGAGTTTATACGCCCCATCAGTTTTAATCTACAATTCCTACAGTCGCGTGTGTTGTATGGTAGGCCTGTATTGTAAAACACAACTCTTGCGAATGGTATGGTTTACACTTTCAATCTTAAACTGCAGCCAGTTAAATTTTCACACATTGTCAAAAGAAGCTACCACAATAGAAATAAATTCCCAGCAACACCATACATAGTTGCCTAGGCCTTTGCAGCTATAATAATAAACGTCCATAGTAGATCCTTTAATTTACTGGAGTCCAGAATCTGATTCTAGCAGTAGCCATCAGGAGATATTTCAAGGCACTAAGAATCCCTCAGTCTGTGCAAATTACTGCAGAGAAAGAAAGTGAACTTCCAGACCAAATTCTTTTAGAGACTTTCCCTCAGAGAATGCTTTATTGTCCACAAGACAGTCATGGAGCCACACAATCAAACAAAAAAACACAGAGCAACCAGGCCAGACAGAAAGGGAACACACTCTTTCTAACCCTGCTTCACCTTTCTTTTATAATCTACCCCGAACTGGTAGGGCACATCTGCTGGAGCCTATTAACCCTCTACTAATTGAATACTGTTATTCACCATCCTGCCCAGAGAGGAAGTTTCTTTCTAATTTTGAAGATCCACTCCCCACCCCCCCTTTTTTTTTTTTTTAAGCCACAAGGATTTTTAGTTTCTCTGTATTATTTCGCTATGTGTTTGTGATAAAAATTGCTAGTCTAAAGCTGATGGGGATAAAATACTCATTTCCCCCTATTTACTTTCCATTCACATCACTAAACTCTCTCTCTTTTTTTTTTCTTTTCTTTTTTTTTTTTTAAAGACTTGACTTGTTCCCACTTGACCCCCTATCTACTTATCCCTTTTATGGGGCTTTGAAGATAGAAAATACACAATTAATACTCAAAAAAACATGTATCTGTTTTACAAATGCTCAGTTTTACAGTTACCTGTGAGGAAAGGGTTATATATCCTACAAATATTTATATTTGTAAAGAAATGCATCAACCACACAGAGATTCTGAAACAAACAAACAAACAAAAACATCAAAAACCCACAACTAAAGCACAGTTTTTCTTTGATTTAGCATAGTCATTGTATACAGAGTATTTATTTATTGCATACTCCAAAATAAGTTTGGATTAAAAATAAATAAAGTAAAAAAAAGCATTCTCAAATTATAAGCTAGCTCTAGTGCTATAAAAATGCAGTTGTAATGAAAACAAACTTACAAATGTATGTTATCTAATAGCTACAATAAATGTAGTTTAATATAATACTAATCAAATGCACAAACCACAACCATCAAAATTTTATAGTAAGAGATTTCTTTCATATTTTATGCCTTTCCCTACCACTGCCCTTGGCTTTGCCTCTATCTAGGGTCCTCAGCAGATTTCTCCAGCTTGCCTTTGCTTTCTGCTGTATTGGATTTTTCTCCCTTGCCCCAGTTTTAGGCTGAAAAGCAGTCTCAGGAAAATGGAATATTTTGCCCTAGGTTAGAGCTGCAGCTCTTGTCTGCACAAACAGATATCCTTGCAAATACTGGTGCTAGGAAACCTGAGCCATTATCGGCACTGCTATTTTATGTCCCCCAGATGCATAACTTGCTGGTGGCTGTTCTCACCAGCTACTGTCAGGAGATTTCCCTTGCTGTGCACCTACTGGGGCAGGGAGGAGCATGTAATGCATTTACTATTCCTCTGACTTTGCTGATGGTTTTAAGTTTGGCCAAGAAACAGCTATTTATACTACCTACAAGGTTTTACTGATTAAATAAAACTACTCGATAAGTGTTGGCAGCTACATTGAGCTAAGCAAATCATAACATGCTCGTCACCTTTTCTTCAATCAGCACCTGGCCACCTGCTTTCAGGGGGCGGGCTTCACAGTAGCGTGAACTGCAGCTTCTCCACTCCCCATTTTCACATAACTTTCAAATCACTTTATGGCAACCATTTCTGTGGTTACTTCATGTCTGCCACCCATATTCCCTGTTTCCCTGGGGTGCATGCAGCTCCTTGCAGCACCTGTACTGTGGGCCTTGCAGGGAGAGCAATGCTGTGCCCACCACCAAGATGGCTGCCGCTCTGTGGTACAGCAGCACCATCCACCCACCCCAGCTGCACCACAGAGTAGCAGCCGTCTTGTTGCTGGACATGGCTTTGCTGTCCCTGGAAAAATGAAGCAGCAGAGGCCTGATTTACTCAGGGCAGCCTCAAGACTAGAGTATGAAAGTCATGTGGAAAGGAAAGTGCAAACATCTTTTGACGTTGGCTCCTTCTGATAGTACAGGCAGATTACTGCCGTTTTGTGTAAAAGAGTATGCAAAATGGCTGTTTTTCAGCTAGATAAGAAGTGCAACCAGGTTCTTGTAGCTGCAACACATCCGCTTGTGGTATCAGCCTCTCTGAGAAGTATAGGTTGTTGTTGCCCCCTAAAAGCTTTTCCAGGAGGTTGGCTACATAAGAAGTAAATAGTGTAGAGGTAAGAGAAGATTGCAGACCTCTACCCAGGAAGTTGTAATTTCTTTAATGAGAACCTTCTCACAGTAGTCTTACCTTTGTCACAATGCATTGTTTTATTGAAATGCACCTGAGGTGAAGCTATTCTATAAACAGCCTGAAAAATCAACGTATGCGCTGTTACCTGATTGTTAAAGAGGCAATTCAGCTCAGAGTATGTGCTCTGTGATAGGATGGGCTATATCTCCACTTCTGAAAGTGATGCTTTAGACCTACTTCTGAAACTCAAAAAGACTTTAAAAAAGTGCTTAGATGTGGTTTCATTTTATTACCAAGTGAATATATATATATATTTTATGTTCCTGCAAGGAACTTTAACCACAGATTTCAAGAGAAAGCAGAATAAGGTCAGAAGCAGGTGCTTCTAAAAGCCTGTAATAAATATTTTGATACCTGCTGTTTGTTCCTGTGCTGTGCTGTTCAGGTGATGGTCACATACGGGTGATACCTCTGTACCAAAGGCAGAAATAATGGGAGCACTTGAACTCTACTTGTGCTGTGGTAAGCCATGGTGTATCATTTCCACATGCTTGAAATTTGTCATCCAGAATTGGGCCTGGGGGCAAATCTGGCATTCAGTCATATACAATGAAATCTGATCAGGAAATTTCTCCTGGAAAGCCTGGAGAGGCAGGATTTTCTTTATTTTCAAAAGCGTGATTTTTATTTTTTTTTTCCTAAATTATCTTAACATGTAGAAAAAGGTACTGAGTGTACATGAATAGGTAAGTAACACATGCATCCAGGACAGACATAACAGATCTCCTGGGAATGAACTTGGCTTCTGCCTATGCCTCACCTTCATGAACAGAGCATGTCTGACTGGAGTAGTTCTTTGTTGACTTGTGTGAGTCCTGCTGCACGGGCACGACATTGCTGTCTGAGGCATTAGGAGCTACTAATTAGAGATGTACTGAGACTTCCGCAAAATATACAACCCTGTAAATACAGCATTGCTAGATGTGAGTTTGCCTTTTTCATGCTTTGCAGTGATGAGCAAGAGTCTGTATCCATTTCTCAAGTGATGCAGATTAGATTTCCTTTAGCTATAAGGAAACTGAATGGGCTCTCCAGACCTTATGGGTAGGCACAAACAAGCGATGGGTTATGGATGATTATTTGCAGCTCTATATTTCATCCTCCTTGTGTAAATGGCTTCCTCTGCAAGGCTTTCATAAGCTGGAGATTTACTGGTGGCAGAGATCTGGAAACCAAAACACTATTCATTGTTTTATTAGAGTTGCTCGGTGAGGGGAGAGATATGGCGGTATGGAGGAATTCGTTTATTTTATTGTGGGAGCACAAATAACTTTAACGTACAGCACAGACAAGCCCAGATAAAGACTGGGAAAAAAAAAAAAAAAAAAAAAAAAGGAAGAAGAAAAATGTTACAAGGCTTTGCGTTACAGTGTGCCTGTCTTGCAGTGCTTACGCATGTGTGCCTGAGCATATGCTCTTAGATTTATTGAGCCCAGTGAAGTATGAATGCTTCTGGTGTCTGAAGCTGAGTGTTACTTGTGGCCATCAACAGTTCAACTGTCCTGTGTCCCCCTCTTGCCTTTTCGGTAACATTCCATGGTCTACAGGAGCTTTCTGGTTAAGAAAAAACAAGCCATTGAGGCAATATTTGGACATTTGACTTCCTTTCACTTTGTACAGAAAACCAGTTGTAATAAGAGGCTAACTCCAGTGGTGATGGCTGCAGTATAAATAATAAGATTCTGAACCCTGATATTGAATCTGGATATCAGGGAGAGGTTCTTTACTGAGAGGGTTGTTGCACACTGGAACAGGCTCCCCAGGGACGTAGTCACGGCACCAAGCCTGTCGGAGTTCAAGAAGCGTTTGGACTGTGTTCTTAGTCATATGGTCTGAATTTTTGGGTAGACCTGTTTGGTGCCAGGAGTTGTACTCAGTTATCCTTATGGGTCCCTTCCAACTCGAGATATTTTGTGGTTCTGTGATTCTATGAACCAAGAAAAACAAACAAACAAACAAAAACAACAACAACAACAAACAGCTTTCTACTGTTTCAGTTGTTGTACCTGTTGTACTATGGAGTCCAATAAGATCCTACGCTGCCCCACAGGAGCCTCTGGAAACACAAGGTGGGTGGTTGGCCAAAGGCAGGCTCATATAATATGACTTTATATTGTTCTGAGGGTGTTCGAAGAAGATGCTACTGCAGGGTAGTAAATATATTGAAATTCATATGAAACCTTGAATTCTGCCAACTTCCCTGTGTAAACAAGTCCTGAGATTGTTGTATATAAAGTTCAAAGAATAGGTCATCAAAAGTAAAAGCAATGAATATTGTTTGGCTGGATTTTCTCACCTAGTTAAATCAGAAGTAAATAAAACTGCCCTCATCTCTAGTGTCACCTACAAAAAGCCCAAACCAAACAGGAACACCTCCAGTCGCCCTACACAAAAGGAATAGAAATAACGCTGTCTGTTTAAGTACTGTCTTATTTTCTATTCATCCAACGGCAAGGATATACAAACTTTCCACAAGTCATGTAAAATGAAAAGGTAAAAATGATCTAGGTAAACTCACTGTGGTCTGTTACTGCCCCAGACCGGTGAAGCAAAATGAAATGCTGTCATATGACCAGGGTGGGTGCAAGTCTCCCTTTGTTTCTTACTTCTTGAGATGATTGGGAGGAGTATTTGTTAGGAGTAACTACATGTATTACCTCAGATGCTTAATTCAATACCAGTTCTGGCAACTAGCTAGTACTGTTGTTTCTATCAGTGACATGAAAATGTATAGTGTGTTTCTTCTTTCTAACGGGAACTTTTCAGCTACTCTTCCATCCACTTATAAGTGAGGCTACTTTAAACTTTTGGGCTGACCTATAAGACCCTGGACAAGAACCAGCTTTTGAATGCATGTAAGTGTGCCTGAAATCAGATACTCTGTACGAACTTGATAAATACAATCACTTCTTTTGGCTAGCAGAGTGAAAGGCCATCCCTACCTTGGTAGAGAAAGATTGAGTCAGAGAATAAGGATATAACTTGGCATAAATTTATAATAAGTTTCCAGAAACAGACTGCTAAAGGAAACCTCTTTGCAGCTGCAGAAGTGAATCCCACCACTCAACAATTATATGTGTTCAAGTACTTGAAATCTTTAAGTGATCAGTGCTGCAAAGGAAGTCCAATTATTCCACCTGGGGTACTGAGGCTGCAAGTAACAAACTGACTTGAATGGTTCACCTGTAAAGTGGCACCTGCTTACAGCTTAGCTGCCAGACTATCATGCCTTGCTGTGCTAGGTTGGCTGTACTATCAGGCTGTGGATTTTGTGCTAGACTGCTTCCAAGTTTGTACTGTTCTTCCTGGGAGGGTTAAGTAATGGGGTAATAGTGGGATGGAGAATGAGACCAAGAGAGGGAAAACACAATCTTTATCTCCACTCTGTTATAATACCAGAGTGCAGCTGTTGTTTCTCACCTTATCATAGCTCTGTTGAATTTCCTCATATTATTTTGTCTGCTCAACTGGTGCAGTGATTTTTCCATTCTGCTAAGCACTGTCCGTTTGCTGCTCATCCTCCTGTTTCTGTATCAACGCACCTTGTGTATTGCAGAATACATTTCCAGGAGAATCCCATACATCTCCAGGAGAGTCTTTCAACTCCCAGTTTGACTGAACGCACCATTTTACTCAGGCCATTTTAACATAGCAGTTGTCTTCCCAGCTGCTTCCCACAACTTTGAGTCTGAGGCATCTCCCTGAAATATTCTGTGTAATACGATCAACATATAAATGGCAAAATCAAAATGAAATTGTAAAGTGAACATTGTACCTGTGAACATTCAGTGATAAAAATGTTGTGCTGGTTTATAGGGTTACCAGCAATTATGCATTTCATACATATCAAAACATTTCTTTGTGAAATTGAAAGACACTGCTAACCCTAATTTATCTCCAGTATGACTGGCTGACAAAAGCCTTCTTATGACTTTATTTCTGCTTGTTAATATTGAAGGAAAACTATATAAAACTTACAAATCTACAATGGGAACAGTCAGAGAAAGCAGTGCAATTGGCCATTTCACAGGCACGGGGATTTCACTGGTGACAGACTTATGAAGAGGTAGTCTAAGGCAGTAACAGCACTTAGAAACCTTAAAATCTAATGTTCTCACACTTACAACAGCAAATGAAAGAAATAGGCATCTCTGAGACAGATGATCAAGTGTCTCAAGATCAGATTGAGTTTAATGCTCCAAAGGCTTTGGATATTGAAAGAATATAAAATGACTGTGAAAACAGATTGGTCTGAACATCTTTTCCTCTGTGACAATTTAATTCAATTGATTTTGATGAACTTATTGTAGATTTATGCTAATGTAAGGTTAGAACATGGCTTTATCACTTATTAGCCTACAGCTGTCTGGAAAAAATGCAGTCTTATAAAACCTTACTTGCAATCACTTTCTCTCTCTCTCTCTCCTTTTTTTTTTTTTTTTTTTTTTTTTTCCCTTCAGTACTTTATTACATGATCTGAAAGTACAGTGATCTAGCCTGGAGAGAACTGATTAGAAATATCTGTATCTCATTATAAATGAGAGAAGAAGAAAATAGAAGAGGTTGACAACAGTAAAGTGTTGGTCAACTTCATTCTGTTCTGAGTGCATACAGTAGAAATAACTTCAATATACAAGAAAAAAAAATCATCAACAACAAAAAAACACTTCATTATGAGATGCACAAGTTTGCTACTAAAGGCTAGCCAAAATTGGATTTCAGGATCGACATGCTGGATGTTACAGTGTTAGCAACTGTACAAGGTAATGATCTCTTCAGGTAGTCGACCTCAGAGCCAGGATTTGCCATAATGCAGTCTCCTCTCTTCCTGCAATACTTTGGCAGCTGCAGACTTTTCTTTCTGACTTCCCCACTCCCTCTCTCCTTGCTCTGTCACACACAGTTGTATTTCTGCTCTGGAGAGGAAGGTGCAATGAACGTGGATAAGGTTCCTTGTCTCACAGAAGTACCTAGGTTTCGAATCTTCTCGTCTTCCATCCACAGCAGCAGGGAAAACTGGTAGCAGTCCATTAGCAAAGCAGGAGGAAGGGAATGGCTGCTTGGGCAGTATTCACTGCTTGAGCAGTTCCTTCTCTTCATTAGAGAAACAGCAGTAGGCTGGATAGAAACATCTCATCTGCTGGATTTTAACCGAGAGCTGTTAGATGAATGTCATTACCTTTATAATGCATAGTAGCATTAGATAGTTAATGAGGGAACTCATAAAATTCAGTAGACAGTGTGAAACTACCCCATGCAGGAGCTGCTAAAAAAGGAGCAGGTCTAAGCCTTGCCTCTTACAGGATTTAATTTCCAGCTCCAGTTTTTATTTTTCAATTTCCAGTTTTTAGTTTATTTTTCTCAGGGCTGGAGAAAGCACTTGTCTCTGAACATGTGTTTGATAAAGATTTTTTTTTTTTTTTTTTTACATTTTAGGAATATGGTGGGAGACAGTGCTAGTGATACTGGTGTCTTTTATTATTTATAGTTACGTTTATTTACAGTTGAATGCTGAATATGACAGGGACACTGATGTCAACTCTGTGTGTGTTTCAGATTCAGTTCCTTGTTTCTGAGATCTGAACCTGAAAAAAAATATCAGGCATATATATTCAAAATAGCAGGCTATTGAAGTAAAATAGGCAAGATGGGACAAATAGAAATATGCTCGCTATCCCTTAGATGAAAAGTATCCCACTTTGAATACCATATTACATTGGCTACGAAAATAAAATGAATCCATCACTGCTGAAACTGACTCTTGAAAGGATCAACAAACGTGTTTTATATTGCAGGCTCTTTGGAGAAGATTTACTATTGGACAGAAGAGTCGTTTGGCTACTGAGAAATACTTGGTATTTCTTTCTGGTCTTTTCCTTCCATATGTTAATTACGCCATGTGAGGTGTAATCCTGCCTGCACGAGAGGCTCAGAGTGCCCCCTGTAGAATAATCCACGCTGCAATTTGCCTTTGCCTGGGGATGGTGATGCAGGTTCAAATCCCTTTGCCATCCAGCAAGAGTGCTCTAGCAACTGATTGAATGATTTAGTAGGGGAGCACGGCAGAAGCGCTGCCTCATCTGGCTGTACTTTGTGCAGTGTAATCTGATATGTGTGGCTGGAGAATGCCTGCTTGATCAGACTTTGCTGGAAAATGGCAGGGATCCTGAGCTCGTGGGTCCCGAGGGATTTGCCCTATTATTGGTTTCCATGTTATGACCTGAATCTGGGAATGCTTACAAGATGATTCAATTTATGGTTCTACACTACTGGGAATTAAGTATCTCTAAGTGGTTAGGCACTTCCAGGATTAGTTCTATTTATTTATTTATTAAAAAAAAAAAAAAAAAAAGGCTAAGCATGTTTTTGAAGGTCTTTATGTTTAAATTAAGTATTTTTACTGATAGTTAGACATCTAAAGGAGTTTTTGGATCTAGCTCTGAGTACCTGGTTCTACAAACCCTTGTACAACTTAATTGGTTTTCATTAAATTTATCAAGCATGTTTACATGATAGAGCCTTATTCCATAAAGTATCATATTTTTATAAATTTCTATGGCTTGAAACTACTTCTTAGTACTAAAAATGATTCAGTAGTAGAATAAGTTATATGTCTTATGTTAAAGAGATGTCTGGGACAAGTACTCATTGAAGCTACTTTATTTTCTTGGGAAAAAAAAGAGGCTTATTTGAAGCATTTTTTTTCTTGTATACTACTCCATACAAAGCCATGAGTACCTTGTTATGACTGACTTTAGTAAATTCTGGCATTGTTTTCCATGAATATGTAGAATGACATCTAAATGCTTGAATCCTGCAGATTTTTAAAAACTCAAACAGTGCTTGTAATTGAGTGTGAAATCTATCATATTTAAACTGCTTTTAAAAAATTTGGACCCTTTTAATACATAACCAATTTTACATTTTTCACTCTTTAACTTACTTTTTTACTATTCTTGTTCCCAACAGCACAAATGAAAATAACGGTGTTCATAATTGCAAACAGTAAAACAAGGTTTGTATGCCAGTGTATTTTTTTTTTTTTTGCAAATAATATGTTTATCACACAGATTTTCAAGGCCTTTTTTCTCTGTGTGAGCTATTTCTATCTCCACAGGAACACTTTCTTGCTACATAACACATAAATACTTCTATAAAGTACAAGTAGTAAATAAACAAATACATCTGTTATATTAAAATGGTCCCGCTCAAAAATCTAAAACCCATTGGAAGTGGCTAACAAAAGCATTCATCCAGTTTCATCCTACAGCAAATGACTTCAATATTAGTTGCAGCTGCTCAGCTTTTCAGCGTGTCTCTCTCGGCCTGATGTGTCCTTTAAGAGGCAATGGCACATATTGCTGCACGTGTTCAGTTGCTCTACCTTTGTGCTGCAGTCCTTCACTCTGCAAAATGTTCTCGGTGCACAAAAGCAGCTGCTGAAGAAACCGCTTCAGACTGAGGGTGAGAGAACTGATGGCAGCACCAATAAGCAAACTCCAGTACAGACTGAGGGAGCAAGACGGTGCAGAGACACCGAAGGAGCTTCTGTGAGAAACAAAAATATCAGCAGTATTGCCTGACATCAGAACCCCAGGTGAGATTGAAAAGCCACTAGAGACTTTTTGGCTGTAGCTCTGTGAACCTGTGTAATGCTTAATTTGAAAGGGTTCACCTTTGATTATGAAATAGACTATTTCGCAGCAATGATACCAGCAGCTTTTTCTTTTTCCTTTGCCTCACCACTGATGATGATGATTTTTTTTTTTATTTTTTTTTTGTAATAGCAAGAAAATAATTCTGGGGGGAGTTGTCTGTACCTTTTGTAAGTTTCATAGCTAATTGTTAATTAATTAAAAATTCCAATACACAGATTTCAGAAATGTCCATAGCTGGCTAAGTCATCAGTGCCTCCTGAAAGTGGTGGCAGAAAGCCAAACAAGCAAAAAGCAATACTTGCTACTTAATTTACAGACTTATATTTAAATATATTTTATTCTAATCATTTATAGTGAGAGATTTACCCTGGTAGAGCCCCAAAAACTTCATGTGAAACATGCAGAGTTATTTCTGTCAGTGCTCTGGCTTTATTTCAGGCAGGATTTTTTTTTTTTTTTTTTTTTTTTTGCATTGCTCTAGCCATGCAGCAATCTGTAAAGGGAACCTACTCTGATACAGTTTGAAAAGTGCATTTTGTACTTGGCTCTCCCTTTGATCGAATTAATCTGGGCTTTTTTGTAGTTCTAAATGAGGCCTATGGGCTGACAATGTAGCTGTTTAAAGGGGATTTTAGGGGATAATAGCCAATGCAAATAGTGCCATGAGAATGGCAACTTGCTTTTGCACTTTCAATCACATAATAACAGCAAAGAAAGCTTTTAAAATGAATTGAAATTTTGTGGCATGCCATCTGGGATTATTTGGGGAAACAGTTCTGAATACTATGGTTGTGTAAAAGAATGGTACTATGGGGCACTCTTAAGCTGACATGTTTCAGATGGCACCCTTATGCTAACTGCTGCAAAGTTGGCTAGCATTTTTTTTATTATTTTCTTTCTCCTGGATTATCTGCAAAAAATTCTCTTTGCTGGTATTTGGGCCTGAAAAACTTTTCTATTGTTAAAGAATTCAATTCAACCCCCTTGCAGCTGCTGATCCCTTTATTGTTCCAAACGTTATGTATACGCGTCTCAGATGAATGTAGCCAAGCCTTTTAGTGCCTTAATAGGTGTCTGTATAAAGGTCATTTATTCTGCAGTACTTGTTTTAACAAAAGTTTATACACAAACAACAACTACGGCTAAAACATTCACATTAATCAATGCTCCTTGCAGTGTAAAATGCAGAGAGAAAAAACGTAACTGGAGAAAGTGTATCCAAACATCAGGACTCTTTCTGTGTTTAGCAGTGAAACAGCAGATATTTTAGAATCCATCGTCAAAAGCTGCATCAAAAATCATTTCAAAGCTGTTCTGAGCCAGGATTGATGATTCCAGACTTTTCAGGACAAGCACAGTTTGGATGAGGTCACTGAAAGGTTTAATACACAGGAATCAGTGGAAATGTGGAAAAATATATATCAGAGTTCCCCTGTCCAATTAGCTTTGGAACAGAGCTTTAGGCTAGCCAGCACCTTGACATTTCTGTTGACATAGCTGCCTTCTTTCCTTTTCCCTTTCCCTTTGTCTGAGTTCCAAGTGGCTGCCCTTATAAACACTCCTTGAGGAATTACGGTGCCTGCAAAGTCAGATAGTTTAGATGAGAAGAACTGAGTACACTTCTCTGGCACATGAGATTTTTCTTATTATAGAAATATTAAAATACCATCTGTAAGGTTTAGGAATGTAGGTCATGTCCACGGAGAGTTTAAATTTGAAGTTATGACAGATGTTGAGTGGTGAATTAAAATTTTGGCTCCAAGTCTGTAAATGTAGCTTGGTTCCATTGACTTTTCTGGAGTTAGTTCTGCTGACACACATGTAATGAGATCAGATTCTGACTGTCTAAGTACTCAATTGAGTGACACAGAATATAAATCCATCAGTGAGATGAAGGATGGGGCTTGTCAGAAAAATAGTGTGTGAGCTATGGTGGGGACATATGAGGAGCAGGCAAAGAAGCCCAACTATTTGATTTCTGGTAGAAGGAAAAGCAGAGCAAGCTGTATTTTCTTGCTTGCTACTTAGGGTTTTTTGTTGTTGTTGTTTTTGTTTTTTGTTTTTGTCATTCTTTACAATAATGGATTGTGCTCTGATCTCTAAATGTTGTGTGTTTTTAAAATACATAACAATGAAGTTATTACTGCTGCTGCTGCTAGGGGCATATACACTGCTCCAGCAGCCTGTGTGAAGCTGTATAAATGGATCACAGTCACTCTGTATAAAATGCTTCAAATTCATTTGTTACAGCAGAGGTCTGAGAAAAATTGATGTGTATTCCACTGTGCTGATCACTTGATCAACAGCTGTGGGCTCTCTTAGACAAGTGAAAAAATTGTCATGTTGAGGAATGCAGTGAACCTCGTCTCTGAGATCCTTAGCTCGAACAGTTCAGTTGCTCTAAAATGTTACCAGTAAGGCAGAGAGAGGCTGGCTGAGGCCAGCCATCTCATGCAGGACTTCACTGAGCACTGTCAGTCCTGCTGCAGCCACGTGCCAATAGCTGGAACGTGTGGTGTTGATGTACTGTGTGCCTCACAGCTGATGCTGTTTATCTCACGGGCAGCCACATACTGCTCTAGTAGTAGCTTCCAGGTGGTCTTCAAAACTAGCCACATATATAATGTGTTGTAGTAATCCTATTTGGCAACAACGTTGACCCAGCTAACTGCAGCTAGGTCTGCAGCCAAGGGAAATGACTGCAGTCTTGCCAGAGAAGATAAGGTGCCAATGACTAGTGACATGCCTGGTCAAAATCCCAAATCAGGTAATCCAAATTGTTCTTGTTTTGGTGGGTAAATCTCATTGCCACAAATATTCTGAATATTTAATGATAGAACAGTGGTCCTGTAGAGGAGATGCAGAGCAGCCATGGGGTGGCACTGCAGAGTGCTTTATAAGAATAGCAGGAGGGGATAGGGAATGTGATGATTGGAAGTGGAGGGAAAAGGTTTCTTCCTTCTGGTAAATCTAGCCTTAATGGGACTAATAAAGCATAATGAAGTAAAACAGACCAAACCAAAACAGAACATGCTGCGAATCATGGAGGCATGGATATTTCTGTATGGGAAACAGAATTTTTCAGCCTCTGCTCAGCTTCAGCTTCTGAGCTCAGTCCACCTTGAAAAGAGTGACAGTAGGCAGTGTCTGTTACAGATGCAAGATCCCACTAATTAGCAGCTTGGTGGTGTAGTGCTTCACTGAAAAGTTGTGGCTCTTGGCCAACATACCTGCTGCAGCTTGTGGGAGCTCAGGGATAGCAGCATCTCACATCAGGTTCTTGAAAATATTCTGGATGAGGGTGTTTTGTCCCACAACAGGAGGTATTGCTATGCTTTTTTAATAGGAAAAAGGCTATTTTAGGGCAGTCTGTGCTATATCACCTGATTTTAAACTGTGCCAAACTATGCATACAGATTCAGAAACTCAAAGTGAAGGACGAACTTCTCAAGATGTGCCTAAGAAATGAATTCACAGGGTATTGAGTCTGTGCCATAAAGATTTATATACTGCTGTTACTTAATTTAGCATGTATTTAGCTTAAAACTAGAAGAGGGTTTTTAACAGCAGCAGTGTATGCCATGTCAAGGGAATGACGATTACAATGGAGAGAAAAAGAAACATGCACTATCAAGGGGAATCTTACCTTCATCCAGCTTTCTGGCTACTGCGCAGCAGGGAAGACAAGGATAACTGTAAGGGCATCAAAGAAGCTGCTGAAATTTCTACTGCTCCCACTGAACAATAGGTATGTTCGTAAACAAATTGATCGATGAGCCATCATCTACCAGCAAACCTGGACTCAGGGAATCTTACCCTCACCTCAGTCCTCTTGATTCTCTCCCAAGTCTCATGATACATTATTTAAAGTCTAATGCAAAGGATTGGTCCTCCTATGAATAGTATGTCTCATATAAAAGATCAAAAGCTGGCTACAGACTGTTGGAGTTGGTTTATTGTATTATTTATGCCATAAAGAAGAGGCTGTGCTCTGCCTGTTTTTATTTGTATTTAGTCCTTTCCACTCTTTAAAATGAATATAATAGTAAGTGAAGCTTAGATTTGTACATAGATAGAATATATTGTATTCATATACTTTTTGTGTTATCTATTCTGGGGACATCCCTGAAACTTCACTCCAGTGTTTTAGGGTGACATGATCATGCCAAAATAATACTGATCTATTTTAAATGAGGTAATTGCTTGATCAACACTGACAGCTATATTCAGTGCTCTGGAAAGTTTACTTAAGCTAAAAGCATATACAAAATATTTTTGTGCTTCATTTGATTTTCTGAAAAAGAAGAAATGCTTATAGGATACTATTATGCTCATACCAGGCCTGATTTCATAAAATGAGAAACCAGTCAAATCTTTAAATAGCTTTTACAATGTATCTGCTGCCAAGACCTTAGTGGGTTTAATGGTGTATGTTCTATCTTTCTCTTCAGATTGTAAACCTGATCTCATAAATCTCAAGGTATCACTTTTCAATGTGTTTTTTCCTGCTTTTGCTCGAAATCCATTGTACCAATTTCTACAGTATCCACGAGTGTGAAGGAAGTGGTGCTTGCATCAAATTAATTTTTAATACTGCATGATACAGAAAGTGTAAGTGCAAAATGGATGTGTCTTATTCCTGAGCAACACCTACATACTTTCAACTTGTTTCATCACTAAATCAGCTATAAGCAGCTCTATAGCAACAACAAAAACAACAATAGGTATTGTTTAACATTATATTTTGAAATAATGACTCCAAATAAAAGGCTGGAGTGATCAGTAGCACAGAGTCTGTGAAGAACAGTGGTCATCTGACCAAAAGAATCATAAAATGGCTTGGGTTGGAAGGGACCTCAAAGATCAAAAAAAAAAAATATATATATATATATATAAAAATAAATGAAAAAGTTTAAACTTAGTTTAAAAACTCCAACAAATGCTCAACAACACAATTTTAGTGATTGTAGGCAGGCAACTTTAATTTTCTGAAGGATAAATTTTTAAGGATGTTGCATTCTTGTGTATAGACTCATGCAATATTATTAATCTTTGAGAACATTGTATTCTTCCTCATGCAGCAAAGATAGTATTTATAATACATAAAAATAGCTAAATACCTAGGATATATATATAATTATTTTGTCACTCTCAAATCAATTACTTCAGTTCAGCATGAACTATGCATTATGCCCTTAATACAGTACTTGCGTCATTCCTTTATTAAAAAAAAAAAAAACAAAAAACAAACAAACAAACAAAAAAAACACAAAACAAAACAAAAAGCCCAGAAAATGCTGCAGCCAAAAATTGTGGTAAGAACTGTTATGAACAAGACTAACATTGTATTATACTGGAGGGAGTTGGGAGGCTGTGAATGAATTGCAGAAGTTTTGTTGGTACTTAATATGTTTACAGCTTTAATCTCTAGATTCACTGATTAGATTTGTAGTCAAATTGAAATTGTAGATGTTTCACAAACATGTAGTAATATATGGTCCCTGCACTGATGAGCTTAAATATCTGCTAACATTGCTAGGGTATTTGAGTGTGTTTTCTCAGCAAGCTAACACTCCACGGGTAATCTTCATAGGAGGTGTTACAAATTGGGTGTTTCTTTCTTTCTTTTTTTTTTTTTTTTTTTTTTTTTCCTCCTTCTCTCTTTTTCCAGTTGCATTTGAAACATTTATTCTGCTGTGAATAAAATGGATGAAGGAACAGTTCCTTAGGCAGAAACATCTAGTACAGATTCTAAGGTCTCTGTAAAGAGTTGCTACAGACCAATTTGAAGGGAGTGTAGGTTGCTGTTAACCTTTTGTTGTTCAGTGTCAGAAAGAAAGTTAACCTCTCAGAAAGGGGCAAATTTGAAACAAATGCAATGACCACCCAAAAAACAGACCTGACAGCACTGTCCAAATGCTTATTGTACTCTGTCAGGCTCGGTGCTGTGCCCACTGCCCTGGGGAGCCTGTCCCAGTGCCTGACCACCCTCTGGGTGCAGAACCTTTCCCTAACCCCCAGCGTGACTCTCCCCTGTCCCAGCTCCATGCCGTTCCCTCGGGTCCTGTTGCTGTCCCCAGAGAGCAGAGTTCAGTGCCTGCCCCTTTGCTCCCCTCGTGAGGGAGCTGCAGGCCGCCATGAGGCCTCCCCTCAGCCTGCTCTGCTCTGGGCTGAACAAGCCAAGGGACCTCAGCTGCTCCTCATACATCTTGCCCTCTAGGCCCTTCACCATCTTGGTAGCCTTCCGTGGGACATTCTTTTCTCCGTCCTTCTTATATAGTGGTGCTCAAAACTGCACATGGGACTCTAAGTGAGGCTGCACCAGCACAGAGCTGAGCGGGACAAACCCTTCCCCTGACGCTGGCAGTGCTGGGCCTGATGCAATCCTTGCAGCAGTTTAAAATCTGGAGGGTGTGACAGGGCTGTGGAGTCCTCTTTACCTCCTGACATTTTATGCTGCTCTTTTCCATATGATGTGACATGGAGTAAACCCAGTATATGCTGTTTTTTCTTTACTGGGCAAGGTGAGGGTAACTGGTTTAACATCCCTGTGACTGGGTATAGGAAGGCCACATTCCTTTGTGATGCAGACCAGACTGGATTCTTATTAAATAGAATGTATTTGCTATAAAGAAAGTAAAAATAGTTATGTCATGTCATCTCTCACAATTTCTCTAACAAAGTTAACTGTTTTCATTTTCTGGTATCATTCACAGATGTGAAACTGTGTAATAGATTGAATCACAACAAAGAAAATCCTATTTGAAGTCTTGATTGTCTTGTATTCATGTGAATGTTATCCATTTTGTACTTTGCATTGCAGGTACAAATGACTGGCACAGACAATGTCTCCTGTGTAAATCATCACGTAGCAGAGGTAGATGGTCTTTTAGGGTTATCAGGTTGGGACTTATTCTGGACACAGCTTTGTTTGACTGATCATGTCATCCCAATCCAACTTGCTTTCTGCACAGTCATTTATCTAGGCTGATCCTATCCCCAGTTTCCATTCCTGTAAAAGCTGGTATTATAATAGTGCATACTGCACGTACAAGATTCAGTGTTCCTTTGAGGAGACATGATGAGGCTCTGTGGTCAAGAGAGCATGCCTGCAAGGGAAGGAGGGTGAACAGGTCTCAGGGAGAGCACTACAGCTCATAAGAACTGGAGGGTTTTTTGAACTCTCATTTACCTTGGAAAAGGAATTGCTTTTAAATGTGCTGAAGGCTGAATTAATTATTGAACTGTTGAAAAGGAGGTTACCAATCACCAGACAAGTGAAGACAAGACTATTCTGTGACTTTGAATGACTACAGGATTTGCTGCCAGTTCAATTTAGTGTTCAATTTGTTGCTGATCTTGCTTCTTTTCAGAAGTGGAGTCATGCAGTAGAAAACAGGGCACATAAGTGTAACATTGCTTCTTAGGTCAGCAAGAGTTTAGGTGGCTGTTACTAATACAGCACTTCACTTTGCTAAATGCACTGCTTGGCATTGTCATTGGGTTCTGAACTTGGAAAGTTTCAGTTCTCAAATCATGGATTTTTGCTCTGGAGGGTAATTATAGCTGATAGCAGTAGATGGTTCTTATGAGGATAGCCAGTAAGGAAGTAGGGAAGCTTGTTGTAGGGAAGCGTGCTGAAAAGCAAGCAGATCCAGTTGCTTCTTTGTTCATATTTCTTTGGAGTCTTACCTCCTCATTTAGTAATTCCTCATATAAAAGAAAGCTGAGATCACTTCTCCCATAGGGGAAATGCCATAGTGTAGTGACAGTCTTTTATTATTCTGGTCAAACTCATCTCTCTTTTTTGCTGTAGGAAGGGAGCAATGAAAGTTATCACATTGCTAGTTTATTCTGAAACAGCTTTTGTTTAATTTGCTGTTGACTTGAAGATCTGTATTTCCTCTCCAGGATCCATCTTACTTACATGTATAGTGATGTAAATGGAAAAACCTTTGTGACTAAATTATAATACTTCTTTCAGTTCTTTGGTGGTTGTATCCCTTACTATAGTTAATGTGCTGATGTTGGGAACTTAGAAACAGTCTCTAGACATGAAATTTGCATTGGTTTTGTATTGATGTTTTTTAACTGTTCTTAGACCTCACAGCTGCATATAGATCTTGGCAGATATGGATCTCCCTTCCCACAAAGATTAAAGATCAAGTCTTCAGATTTTGTCTCATGGTTGGTTCTTCATATCCAGATGACTTACACATGGAGATGGGGATGTGTTAATTTAGGCTGAGCTCTCAGGTCTCCTGAAAATGTACAGTTGTTAAAATGCTTTTATAGTTCGGTATACTTCTTGCCAACAGGTGTCAGTGTCGCAATGTATTTTTATTTTTTAAGGTCTGCTCCTGTTCGGCTTTGCTAAACCTCTTCGCTTGAGATGACTGAAATAGCACAACACATGCACAGATGCACACGTAGCTTTAACACATCCCATCCCAAAGAACAGCCATGAAGTAGAGAAGTACTTCTTTTCCTGGTCATGGTAACAAAGGCTATTGGGAGAATCTTTCGTCTTGCAAACTATTAAATTAAACAATGTTGGTGTAGTGATACAATATTAGAAAATGACAGTGCCTGGGAAGTGAAAGGAAAAATATAAATCACTGTAAGTCTAGCTGACAGCAAGGAAACTTGCAGTACTGGCAGTTACCTTCTTCCTAAATAAGGGCTAAACTCTTTTTCTCTATTTTACTGGCTTGATCCTTCAAAGAAAAATAACTGTTTTACTTTTTAGATGTTTATGGGGGAAAAAAAAGAGAGAGAGAGAGAGAGAAAACAACACACTTTATCTCTATTTTCTATACACCAATAAGTAAGTAGAAAAGATATCTTTTCCAGATAGTGACAATAAGTAACTGTTCATAGTGACTTTTAAGTCAAATTAATATGATATGTATAATGGGAGTGGAGTTTCTGAATCGCTTGGAAACATCAAAGCCAAAATATTTCAACCGTAGTGTCTAAAGATAAGATCTACATTCATAGTTAGGCCCATATATAACAGATTTACAAAGCATCTTCATATCTTCACAAATATTATCCTTCTTGACTATTCATATGCCTTATACAAACTATGACTTGTAGCTTAAACCTGTTTGCTGATCATGGATAAGATAAGGGGAACTCTCATCTTAGCTGAGCAGAGCAGCTTGGCATCTGTATCTGTCCACAGACTTTAAAAATTCACAATTTAGTTGTCTTTATGTCTAAATCCTCAATCAGCCCCATCTGACGGGGTGACCTGAGCATATCTAACCCACAGTGACATCATTGAATTCAGTTAAAACACAAAACAAAATACAAGGAAATCTGCATTTCTCATATTTCATATGTGCAGCAACAAACACATTCCAATTTTATTTTATTTCCTTTTAAGGGACAGAAGAGTTTCTTCCTTACTTTGACATTGTGTTGAGAAACATTTTCCTATTTTTAATCCCATCTGCTATGATCTAACAGGTAGTTTACATTCTGTCTGTGTGAGTCAGAATAACATTCATTGTTCAAGTTCTGTCACTTTTTGTGGGTACCATTCTTGGAAAAACATGAGGCCAGGTCCCTTTAAGGTAGTCTGACTAATTTTAGAAAATCTTAGGTGGGGATAAAATGGAAAGTTTAACTAGGCATTTTGCAGAAAGGCAATGTTTTGATGCCACTGTGCTTTTGTTAACCTGGGTGATATGAATTCTTTTATTACTAAGAAAGCATCTGGCTCAAAAGAAAAAAAAAAAAAAAAAAAAAAAAAAAGAGAGAAAAGTTTAGATTGTAATCTGTGAAATGATGCATATGCCACTAAATGTTCCTTATTTATGCAGTTGTGTGATTCAGGAATGTACCAACAATCTCAGTTGTTGAAAAGCTAGAAGATGACCCTCAAAGTTTTGCCTTAAAATAATTGTTTAAAAGATAATAAGTTATATTTGCTGACTTATTGAAGCTTTTCTTTGTCATTTTGAAAATCATGCTTAGAACAACAAGTATAAAGGAGATAAGATGTTTCACTTCCCTCCAGAAGTATATAAACCACAAAGCACTAAGGTGTTAGTCATCCACTTAAAATTGTCTTCTTCAGTAAAACAGTTATATCCTGAAACTAAACAATTGCTACTGCTTATCAGTTACCTGCTGCAATGTGCTGACTTGATGCCATACGCCATTGTTATGAGGAAGTAAAAAAACAAAAAAAACAAAACAAAACAAACAAACAAACTTAAATGCAGTAAAATGGCAATGCACTGCATCCTGCTCTACTACATTGGCACACTGGAAGTGAGATGTAGACAACCTGTTGCATGTGTATGTAAAATAAATGAATAAATATTCTCCAGTGCTACAGAACATTGTGAAAAAACTGAACTTGACAACAAAAGTTAATGGCAAAGAAGGTTTTTTATTGCATTGTTTAGTGTGGGTGTTTGTGAAGAAATATGTGAAATAAGCAGGTTTATATTGCTGCTGCTGCTGCAGAGCATATTTGCATTGTATGCATTAAAGAAACGATTCAACAGAAGTTAACTCATGAGGGTATTATACTCACTCTTGCTAGGATTAGTAAGAAATTAGTCATATAAATGTTGGCTCTGTGACACACCTGCAAGTGTCTTGCTGAGCATATATACCAGCAGTTATTGCTGCATTATGTTACCGATAGAAATAAACCCAGATTTGAACTGAAGCCCAGTATCAGAGTTGCTGTGGCTTAGGTGAAAATCAGAAAGCTTATGGGTCAGGTAGACCCTGGCCAGCAACCAAGCACCTACCCAGCTGCTGCCTTCTCACACCCTTCTCCCACAGTCTGGGGAGAAAACAGCAGGAAGGTGAGAAGACTTGTGGACCAAGATAAAGGCTGTTTAATAAAAAAGACTAACAAGCAAAAGCTGCACACGCAAGCAAAACAAAATAAGGCATTTATTCACTAATTCCTGCTTCTTGGAAAGCAGGGCCTCAGCATGCCTAACAGTTACTTGGGAAGACAACTGCCACAGTCATGAATGGCCCCCTCTCCTTTCCTGGAGCTACTGCTGCTGGGCACAGCATCATATGGTATGGGACATCCCTTTGGCTGGTTCAGGTCAGTGGTCCTGGCTGTGTCCCCTCCCAGTTTCTTGTCTACCCTGAGTCTACTTGATGATGGGTGACAGAGTGGGAAAAAGAGAAAGCCTTGGCACTGTACAAGCACTGCTCAGCCATGGCCAAAATACTGGTGTGTTACCAACATCGTTTTAGTCTCACAACCAAAATACATCATTATACAGGCTGCTATGAAGAAAATGAACTCCACCCCAGCCAGACCTAGTACAGCCCACTAGGACAGAAGGGGTAGGGTGTGAAGGATTCAACAGAGATTTGTACCTCCCTCTCCCCTTTCTGTCTGCTGCTTAAAAAAGTAGTGCTTTTGATAAGCCAAGACACACACATCAATATTTGGTACTGTTCTCTGACAGAAAATGAGTGAAGGTTGTGTGCTGGTTTGTTGAGGCAAGACATCCTGTCTGCAGTCATCCGAATCCTTTCTGCAATATCAGATGTCACATCTCTTCTTCTGAAGAATGGTAATTCCACAGGACATGCTGAAGCAAATTGAGCAGGAGTGGCGGTTCAACTTTAATAAAAAAAAAGACAGTAACAGTACTTGCAATATGTCACGCCTTTATCTGATGTATTAAACAACACCAACTGCAATATATGACTTCAGTCTTATTTATGTCAGTAGAAGATACATATACAGAACCCTCCATAAAAGCAAAATGTACCAGAGTTATTATATTACTATAAAAACGATTAGTGTAGTATAAATGATTACTGTTAGTATTAAAGATGATAAAGCATAAGTTTTCTGGTTTCACAGTGGCATTTTTTATTTTTCCTGTTGTTTTGTTTTTATTTATTTTAGGTTTCTAAATACTAAACACTTGCACAGTGTACCAGGGAATACACACTTCATGTCTGTAGTGGCAGAGATGAGTGTAACTACAGAAATAGTGTCGGTATAATGAGCGCTTCGCATAGGAGTAGTTTTAGATAACTCTACTGTGGAATGAAATAGTATGTTATTAAAAATGTAAGGTGAGGGACTGAATTTTCCTTCTTAGAGCTGGCTGTTTCAGCCACAGCTTCCTTGGTGGCACAGCAGTCACTACAGCCTTGCCTAGTTAGTTCCTAGTGTTATCATTGGGACTTCCAGGTATATGCTCCCCTAAGATTTTGAAATACATCTTGCAAATTGAAATGAAACTTCAAGCTGTTTTAGCTTGGAACATTCCTGA
This sequence comes from Aythya ferina, assembly GCF_964211825.1. Taxonomy (NCBI): domain Eukaryota; kingdom Metazoa; phylum Chordata; class Aves; order Anseriformes; family Anatidae; genus Aythya; species Aythya ferina. The sequence goes on along the minus strand of NC_140296.1, from coordinate 185,435,883 downwards.
CTACCAGTACTGTGCAAATAATTTTGTCAATTTTGTCAATTTTGTCAACTTTAGTTACAAGGGTGTGGGGGTCTCTTAATTAAGTTTTACATCTTACAAAAATTACCAGCTGGACAGGAGAGAGCTATAGTTAATTGAGCATTGAAAGAGCAGTTGCAGTAAGTGACCTTCTTTGCTTTGCCTGTTAGCTGGCCAGTCATTGCTGACCCTCAGATTGAGCTGTCTGATTGCCATGTTAATGGTCTGGAGCCACGTGAAGTAGGTGAGTCCTTCCTACCCAGACGGCAGTACAAGGCACTGGAGTGAGCTGGTAAACAGGAGAAACAAAAAGGCTTCTGGTACTGCAGTGGAAGTGATATTGCAAAGATTATGTAGCTTTAAGATTCAGGTTTGTTACTACAAGAAAGGTAAAGGGATACTCAAAACATCTGCAGGAAACCATGGTTCATTAGTTTTGTTCTCAGTAAGGCTGGTTCATTCTCCCTTTCTTTCTTGCTTACCTGAACCTGTTCTCTTCAGCCTGCCTGAACAGCTACTTCTGTCCTCTATACTTGGGTCCTTCAGATGGTACACCTAAGAAATAGTCCTCTGAAGACTTGTAAAGCCTGTAACACAGTTTACAATTTGAAGCATTTCTGAAACAATGGGCCATCCATTTTTGTCCTCATTTTATTAGCTACATTTCACATTTGCTACATTTCTATGACACTAGCATAGTACATGAAGAGTAGAGTAGCATTATTCCTCAAAATAGGGGGAACTGGGATTTTTTTCTTGTTTTCTTAATAACCAAAGCAGGGCAACAATTTTCTACTAAAGAGGAAAGAGCAATTTAATGTTATTTTCTGTGCAATATCTTTCAAATATATTGTCCTTGTGCAAGGATCATTAATTTCTCTAGCAAGTTTTTATTTACTTTTGATTGCATACCCTAAAATGTAAATGCAGTATGAGAAATCTAGCTCATTACTTGTCAAACAGAATTTTTAACTGGTTCATTTTCCTTAAGTCATATGCTTCTTCAATTACTTTGTACAAAACATGATTATTTCTACTGTTTTTGCTCTATTAATGCAAATTTGTTTCATATTTTTTCTAATGTTAAAGTCGAGATTAAATTAAAACATTAAATTGCGAAATGAAAAAGTGAGGAAAAATTACCCTGCAAGCCAAAATGAAATATTAACAAAACATTTTCACATAACGAATGTCTGCTGCAGAAAATTATATGGAGTGCAATCACTATCTTGAGACAAATTATATATTTTGTTGTATTCTAGTAGCTGTATATTTACACTAACTAGAATAATTTTATTTTTTTTTTTTTGCTGCCAAATTGACAGATGCTTTTCTTTTAGGGTCCTGTTATTCTCTAGATTTTTTGAAAACTTATATTAATGTAGAAAAAATAAAAGTTTCAGAAGTTTTAATAAAAGCTCTATAACTTTTTAATTTCCCTAGAAAAGGTCAAATGAACTCTACCATTACTTATTAAATATAAATTATTCATAACGTTACCTTGTATGCAAGATAGGGAGTTTGTAAACTAACATGACAGTAAAATGGCCATGGGAAAAGTTACAAATGATGGCTTTCTAAGGTAAAGTCATAGAAATTGTATATGCAGACACGACAGAATAGCATTCTCTTAGCCTCTCCCTAAAGAGTCCTGCCACTGAAGTAAACAATAAGAAGCCTCAGATGTGCAGCTATGTATTTGCAAATTTGGACAGGCACTGCTTTGGAAATGGAAATATGTTGCTCTTCAAGGAGTGGTGGCTGAACCCGATTATATGTCAGAGACTGGCTTTATATCAGCAGTTTCCCCTGAAGTTAAGTGGAAAAGGAGACTGTCTCTTGCCTTTAACCTTGCTTGACCATAACAGCTGGTCCAAAATGCTGTTTGGTCGTCACATGACCAGGATCTTTTCTGAACCACTCTTAGGAGGTTTATTATTACTAATTTCTAAGGGAAATATATTTTCTGGGCTGTTGAGTGCCCTTGCCACTGAGAAAGGTAATGCTATTGTTGGTTGTATTAGGCAAAATGTTGCCAGCAGGTTGAGGGAGGTGCTTTCTTCCCCCCTGTTCACCACTGGTGAGGTCTCACCTGCAGTGCTGTGTCTGGTTCTGGGCCTCCCAGTACAAGAGAGACCTGGACATACTGGAGAGAGTCCAAATAAGATCTGCAAAAAATGGCAAAGGACTGGAGCACCTTCCTATGAGGAAAGGCTGAGAGAGCTGTGGCTGTTCAGCCTGGAGGAGGGAAGGCTCAGGGGGGTCTCATCAATGTGTATAAATACCCAAAAGGAGAGTGCAGAAAGGACAGATCCCAGCTCTTTTCAGTGGTGTCCAGGGACAGGACAAGAGGCAATGGGCACGAACTGGAACACAGGAGGTTCCCTCTAAACATCAGGAAGCATTTCTGTGCTACATGCAGGTGGCTGAGCACTTGGCACAGGTTGCCCAGGGATGTGGTGGAGTCCCCTCCTTGGTTTCTTCAAAAGCTGTGTGGACATGGTCCTGGGCAACATGCTCTGAGTGGCCCTGCAGGGTGGTCCTGAAGGACCAGCTGACATACAAAAGTCCCTTCCATTCTTGTAATGGGTTTATGTGCCACGGGGACTGCAAGGGTGTCCTTTTTGAACAAAGCCCAGAAGATGCCCCATGTCAGACCAGAGCCAGTGAGAGAACAGTGTAGTGAAGCTTAGCTAGCCATTGGTTTAAAACAACCACACTGTGTAAGGCAGTGTATCCTGAGGCCAGAACTCTTTGCAAAGTGGTAGCCAGGAGCTTTGGGCTCTGATAGACACCTCCTTCAAGGTGCTGTAGCTCCTAACTCCCAGAACCAGGCTGGTTCTGTGTATATTTGCCTTTGGATCAGTGCAATGCTTTGCTGACTCTTGTTTGGCTTTATTCGTGTGCTGGCCTCAGGTCCTATCAAGTAGAAAGCTTGATCTGTCGCATCCATTCAGGATTATCCGAAAAGCTCCCAGGTAGAACCAAGTGACAGCATTGTTTCTGGTCAGCAATCTGTTAATGTGGACAAATTTGATTATTATTTTTATTATGTTGTGTTAAAAGGGCTGCAGTCATCTTCCTTCACCAGCCAAAAATTAAATGAAGCATGTAGGTGAGAAAGATGAATCAAAGATAACATGAACCAGCTGTAGAGAAATACAAGAGAAAAATAAATAAATTAACTTAAAATGCCAGGAGTCGTTCTCTGAAATTCAGCTTTGAAAATTTTTCAAGATAACAGCTTAATTAATTCAGAACAGTTGCTAGTAAGGGCCAAAAGGCAACTGCGTGGGGTTTAATACTAACCTCAACATTGGGTCCATAAAACATAACTTGTTGCCAAGTCTACCCTACTTCCAATCCCCAAAGCCCCCAGTAACAGCAACAGCTGTTTCCTGCTCCTATCTGCTGGCTTTAATCTGAATGTCATTAATAGTGTGGCAGCAAAAACGCATTCTCCTCCAGTGACAATGCTGCACAAGCTCTAAAAATACTGCCCACCTTCTAGCTGAGAGAATGCCATATGAAGAAGAGTGATGTGGAACTTGAAGTCTGGGCCCTTTGTGCTAGAAAATGAGCTATGTTCTGAATTTAGCCCTGAATTCTGTAATGAGAATTGTACTCGCACAAATACAAGTGGTGGAGTTAATGCAATTCAGGGAATTGCTGTTCATTCTCCAGGAAGTTGCTCCCCTTCATAATTCACTGACTTAGACCGTTGTATTGGCAAGTAAAATGTTTTACTTAAACTTAAATGCAGTCATTCTAGATTAAACTGTCACCTGGATAGGTCACAGCCTTAGGAACCTTTTGATGAGATAAGAGATATTTTAAAGATTAACCTTCTTGTTGGAAGAAGGTAACGGTAATACTGTTTCAAATTCTATTTATGATTGAGATACTCTTTCCTGTGTATCATGGTTAATATCATTTTCTTGACAAGTCTTTTCATCTTGGCTATTTTTAGAGTGTATTATCCTCCACAAGTGATACAATGATACAATAGCTTTTTTATTTCTTTTTTTTATATTATTTTTTCCTTTTTTTCTCATGGCTACAGATTGTGATATGACAAACTCGATATTGTGGTCTCTTAATGTCAACAATCTGAAGAAACATATGTTTTGAAGCAGAGAGTTGCTAATTAAAATGCAGTTAGTACGAAATGAATTCACCAGAGAATAATAATAATAAAAAGTCCTTCATTTATGAAGAAATAAACCAAATTATTTTCTAAAATTGTCAAATGCCTTTCAAAAGGAGGAAAGCAGCCAGCTAGGATGCAAGACTAACAATTTACCAGGTGAAAAGTGCTAAAACTTAAAAGATGTCAAAACAGCTCTTCTTGAGGCTTGTATTTCTTTTCCTGATGGGACTGGAAGCCGAAATTCTCCCTTTGACTTTGTTGGAGAAGTATTTTAGCACAAATAACAGAGTCTGAAAGGAGATCCATCTTGCAGAATGGAGAAGGTAAAATAAAAGATAGGTAAAGTGGAGAGGACTAAAGTGTCCTTCGTGACCACTGGTGACTGGATAAGTTCCAGCACGAGAAAACTTGATTAAACATTGAGGATTTTTTTATTTTTTTATTTTTTAGCAGTCAGAATAGATAAGCTCTGAGAAAGTTTGACAAAGGCAGTTTTGGAATTAGTGATTTTTAAGTATGGTTTAGATAAGGGGTTTAGAAGTTAGACAAGATTTTAAAGGAGAGGATAAACAAATGTGAGAAATTATTTAGGTATAGATGATTCTTCTGAAAGAACTAGGTTGGTTAGGTGGCCTTTATGGATGTCATATTAGTTGTTGAAAAAAATTCCAGACAGACCTGCTCTGCCCTATTGCTGTCCCCTCCCAGGGTAAGACTTAATGAGAGGCTCCTTCACTCCAGGCTTGGAAAACAAAATGGGAATGGTTTTGTTCTATGTCTTTGACCTAGTAGATGCAAGCAAAATGAAATCCAGAATAGGAAGCATTCAAAGGGTCTCTGCTATAGAAATATGGTTAATTTAAATAGAAATTAATCATAGAAATTTAATCATAGAAATATGATTAATTTAAAATGTATTGTTTCTTTGATTCTGAGATCTCAAGTTACTTTATGGAAAAGAAAATGGTCTCTGTCACCCACCTTACCCACCTTTCATTCTGCACAAAAAACATGCACAAGTTTGTGTTTATTGAGAAATAGGTTCAACCATAAAGTAGACCTTTTCAGTATCATAACTTTACTTGACTCTTTTTTATTATTATTATTTTTATTTATTTATTTTTCCTGCTGCTGTTTTTGGGAGAAATTAATTTGAGATCTTGGGGATATATTAGAGAGCTAAGTCTTTTTTTTTTTTTTTTTTTTTTTTTTTTTTTTTTTTTTTATGCTGAAGAGGAGGAACAGAAAGTTCAGTGATATAAAACTCTTGTTCCTAGTCCCTCTGAGGATATTTTTTTGAGTTAAGGAAGATAAAACTTACAGCAGTTTGTACATTCATTGACTAAAGTAACTTCCTGTTCTTCAGGTTTAGATTTGCTGTTTGTGTGTTTATTCTTCTTGGGCAGATGGTGTGAGTGTATGCAACAGCAGAAATTATACCACAGTTGTGTTAACACCATTTTCATCTTCTCTTTGATGTTGCCAACTGTTCTCATTTCAGTGAGGATCTTGCCACTGGTGTGTGATTAGTTGAAACACATTTCCATAAATTTTCTGGAAAATAATCTGGCAGTGAGGTAAAATCTACTTTTTGTGTATTTTTTCTCTTTTGTTTTATGGACAGGCTAACATTTCATTCATTGGTAGCTAGGAGAATGATGAATTTATTATTTTTCTTTCTTAATGGCTCTTAACCTAAATACTACCTCTACTACTACTACAATTGTGGAAAAGGAAGAGTGGAAAGAATTGCACCTATATTTGACATTAGCTAATAGGTTAGGGATTTTTCCTTATCTTTTACCAGTAATAATATTAGGTCTGGTTCCTTTCTTGGGCTTCAGCTGTATTTCTGATTTGCTTCAGCACAAACATAAGATTTGACTAACATCAAGGTCTGCAGACTTTAACTTCAAATATTAAAATATATTTGAAAATTATGTGACCTTAGAAAATACACATTTCCCTGCTTTCTGGAATTTTCCAGATAATGCTAAGCAGAAGGTATACTACAACACATAGTCTTGAAGAAAATGGCATCTGACAGCTTCAAAAAAATGTGTAGGAGGTAAAAATATATCATTTTAATTGTCAAAGCATTGCATGAGAGTGCTTCAGGGTTTAACTGTGTCTACAGTATGCAGATAATGAATGCAGTGAAAATACATTGTTGCTCAGGTATCTTCAAATTATTTTTATGCTTTGTTTTATTGGGAAAAAAAAAAAAAAAAAAAAAAAGAGAGAGAATTTGATCTCAACAAATAGCTCACATTTAGTCCATAAATACATGTTGAAATTTCAAAATGGGGAAAAAAAAAAAAAAAAGAGATTTGTGTTACTGGTGCTTTGGGATTATTCTTTCTAGTATTTTGTGAAGGAAGGAATGTTCACAAAAATGTTAACTTTGAAGTGCAAAATGCTGGAGAATATTTGATCAATATATGTTTTGAATTTATAAGTAAATCTTCATGTCATATACTAGATTCTAAGAGCAATACTCATACTGGCAGGAGTCAGATCCAATAATATGTGACCCACATAAGCAATGAAATCTAATTGAAACTGTTCAAATTGCAGATGTTGGTATGAACTGCTTGCTTGTGAACAACCTTCAGAGCAAAACTTGTTGATCTAATTATCCACTGGGTGCCCCTGAATAACAAACACAGTCGAGCAAACTGTAAGCTGCTCTTCAACATTTCTTGAACAGAAAGATGCTTTATCTGTCCTATTATTCACGATGCATTTGTTCAACTGTAACAGCAATGATATTTGCAGAGGTTTCCTCTGGCAATTTATATCACTATTAATATGGTCCCACGCCTGCTGAGTTTATTCATACAAAGTTCCTATTAATGTCTACTAATGTCTACAGAGTGCTGAAGAAAAGGCTGAGGATTAGGCTGTTGTGACTGTGATGGAGAGCTACAGAAGTGAGTTTGCAATGTCCATTACTGCACAGCTTTTTGTGTTAAAATCCATGGAACACTAAATGCAGTTTTGTGTTCAGTGGCAGATTATCAGGTCTTTCTACCACTTGTGCCCTGCTTTCATGGGCATTACAAATGTTCTTTTCCTTGCAATAAATCCCAACTTAATTTATTTATTTATTATGGTATATATTTAGCATGGAAATATAGGCAGTTCTCATGCTTTTCATAGGTGATATATTAGAGAAAACATATCTGATCTTTAAGAACCTTAAGTCCAGAGGTCAGTGTAGTTATGCTTGTATGGGCCCACCTGTAGGATGTTTCATTTATGACTCCTATGTGTTGTTCTGGCTCTGCTAGTACATATGTTAATAGGAGAAGATCTACTTAAACTCCATATGACAGAGTTTGGTGTTAGGCCCTATTTGCTTTCTGCTGGTTTCCATTATGCCATAAATACACTTTGCTCTTTCATATTTCACTCTAATGGTGTTGACTCTGGTTGATGAATGTTTAGAACATATAACCACTTCATTTTCTTATAATTTTGAGATAATATACATCAGCTTTTCTCATTAATATTTTTCTCATTAATTTCCTTTATTATCCTGTCTGCCATCATGATCTGAAGCATGGTATCATCTTTCGTTATTTCTGTTCTTTAAGTCTCTAATTATTTTCATCATATTGCCATCTGAAAAAAAAAAAAAAAGTTGTGTTCTCTAGAGGAGAAAAGGAAGCTATTCATGTTGGCAGCAGAAGAGATTACTAATTCTCAAAACTGTAAGTTTTGAATGTAACGTGTTGTGTTGGATGTCCATGCCCAGGTGCTGCTGGGCTCCTCTGTGAGGAGAGGCCGGGGCTGCCCCACGTCGGACACAGCCGGCTCCAATGGCCCCATTGCAGGGCATAGCTGGGCCCAGCAGCCAAAATGGCAGCTCCTCAGAGAAACATATTTGAGAAAGGTTCAAAATGCTGCACGGCAGTGAGGAGTGAGGAAAAATAGTGTGAGAAACAGCCCTGCAAATACTGAGGTCAGAGCAGATAGAATGGCATGAGATGCTACAGGTGCAGGAACAGAGATTGTCCTGCAGCCCATTGAGGAGGCCATGGTGGAGAAGGTATTTCCCTGCGGCCCATGGAGGGGACCACAGTGGAGGACTTATCCACACTGCAGCCCATGGAGGATCCCATGCCAGTGCAGGTGGATATTTCCTGAAGGAACTGCAGCCCATGGAGAGGACCCACCCTGGGGCAGGAGAAAACTGTGAGGATGAAGGACTGGCAGAAAGGACCACAACCCCCATTCCCCGTCTCCCTGTGCTGATTAGGGTGCTGGGATGGGTAGTGAAGTCAAGAATGAAGGGAGCGAGTTGAAGCCTGGAAAAAAGGGGTGGGTAGAGAGAAGGTGTTTTAATTTATGTTTTTCACTATTCATATATTTTAACTGTCAATAAATTAATTATCCTCAAGTTGAGTCTTTATTATCCTTGAGGGTAATTGGTAAAGGATCTTTCTGTCCTTATCTTGACCCATGAGCTCTTCTAACATCTTATTTTTTTCCTCTGTCCTGTTGAGGAGGGGCAGTGAATGAGCAGCTGGGTGGGTGTCTGGAAGCCAGACCAGGTCAACCCACCTCACATGTAAACTCATGAAAATGCTTTCATTTACCATGTATTTCTCTTTAAGCCACATTGAAAGTATGTCTGAGTGTTGTGTTTGAAATATAATAAGTCTACATAAATCTAGGATCCAGTATGTATTGGATGGATCTTCCATGTTTCCCAGAAGATGGATACATGTTCTTCACCACATTCTGCCTTTTGAGTTATCAGACTTTTCCAAGGTTATAATACTACTTGCAAGAATTGCAAGAGATCAGGAAATTTGAAAAAAAAAAATAATTACTAGATTACTTTACTTGGTTTTTGTCAAGTGACTATTTGAAGACTGGCCTTCAAAGAAGAAATCACGAGGCAAGCAAGGAAATGCTTTTCTGTTATAAAATCTATGATTTTTCCCCATTAAGATGTTACAACATGGGATTTGTTGTATTCCACTGACAAGAAAGTTTGCATGTTGAGTGTCAACAAAAGCAAGAATTGTGAAGATTTACTTGTGTACAGAAGAAAGCAGGAACAAGAGACCAAGTCCTTTAACTCTGAATACTCACTCTAGGCTATTTTAAGAACAACTGCTATAGGGTTGATTGGTGAAGTAGGTGGTCTGTTTTTGATCTTGTATGTATGGGATTTTTTAGTGTTTATAATTCTCAATTTTTATTTCTGTTCCTCTTTTAAGATACCTTTTATAATAAAGAAGGAAGGAACAGGAAAGCAAGGAGATGCAGGACTGCCCTGTGACAGACACATTTGGAAAGGGAGGAAGAGAAGTCTTGAGCCTTCTGAAGACATAAATATATGTAAGATGAATGTTTATTTACACATCAACATCATATGGAATATGCCATCTAATTAAAAAAATATTCTCCTTACATGGTGTTAAAGACAAAAAAGCTTGATGATCTGGACAAACCAACCTCTCTGAAACATCATAGCTTTTTAAAAGAAAGGTTGGGCTGCCTTTGTTAGACCTATATAACTCTATACACTCCTCTGAAAGACAGATTTTAATGACAGTTTTACACACCTGTTATTCTGATGGTATAAGTGGTTTAATTTCAGGTAAAAATAATGCAATTATTGGGTTTGAAACTTTTATTTCAAAGCTCTGTTGTCCTTTTGGATATATAATCTTTCACAAACAGACAAAGAAACAAAACCAAAAAATCCTACCTAACTTCTTTAATTTTGTGCCAAGGACTTTCATACTGGTAGAATTCAAAATGATGCTATGTTCTCACTGTGGTTTATTAATTAAAGGGCTGTAGGTTATTTGACAAAAGACTTGCTTAATAAAAGAACAATGCTTTGTATCTGGAAATATGAACTTTACTATAGATTGCATTGTGAGTAACAAGTCAAGGCAAAACTTACTGCCTGAAATGCAAAATATTACTGAACATTTTACTCCCTCTGGATTTTGAAAAATGCTAAGGTTTGGTAGAAAACTTGTTAGCTGAGAAAGTGGCATGCAGGATCTTAATTAAAAGCATGCAGATAATATGTTCTGCTTCTTCACTCAGTCTGACAGCTCCTTGCTGTGTCACTAGTATTGGCTTAGTTCATATTGTATTGAATCCATTTATATCTTAAGGAAGAATTCTTAACTCTGGGGAACTGCTGTAAACACTCCATCCTACTGAAGCTAATGAAACTGGGCTGAACTGCACACCCTGTGTAGCAAGGTCTTAGTCTGTAACCTACTAAGATGTTTAGTTTGTGATATACCCCTGTAAGTGGTTTTAAAGTTTTTTTGTTTTTTTTTTTTTTAAATAATTGCCCTTTGGAAAAGAGCATATTCTGAAAATATTATTAATACACATTTTTAATTGAACAAAGATGTCTTAAAAATACTGTTCTTGAGGACTCCCACCCCACTTTTCCTGGAACAGGGTAGTAGCACAGAATCTCTGTTCGCCTGTGTTTGGAAAATAGTCTGGACTCTTGAGAGGTATCACACTCCCTAGATTTGTAATGCTTATCATATACACCAGTGAGGTAAAAGAGTGATAGCTTGTGCCAAAACCGTCAAGTGATGTTGTAGGTATAAATTTTTTTTGTGTTCTTTGTATAAATAACCAGGATGACAATTTATATGCTTACTGCTGTTTATACTACAAATGTTATCTGTGCACTTGTCTGAAAAGTATTCATAATGAATACAGATGTTCATTGTCATTCAATAGTCCCTGCTATTTCCCTATTGGCCATGTTTTCTCTTTTAGTTCAGGAATGCATCATACAGCCCTATGTTGCAATAGCCCACATATATATATAATGTCATAGCTATGGTGACTTAAATTACAGACGTACTCTCTAAAACTATCAGCTCCTCCTGTTTGGCATTGTTATTTTTAAAAAATGTTCCTTAATACAGGAGCAAATGGAACTTAATGATGAGAATGTCTCATATGCTTTAAACAAATTAAAGAAATTTATCTTCATACTCAGGATATATGACAGCAGTTTGCAGCATGGGAATCACATCTGTAAATCTTCTGCAGCAGTGTCTCTTAAAAGGATGTTGACATTTTTGACAAACTAAAAATAATACAATTCAAGACAGGAAGACATAACGCTTTATGAAACCTTTCTCACACCTGAATCAACATTCAGGACCATCCTAGACTAGAAACCCAACTGTGGAATCTATATTGTCTGCAAAGCACCACATGATAAACATCTTTAAGAGCTGCATAGATAGCAGCTAATCAGCGAATGATCTTAGAAGACTTCTGTATAAATCTTGTAAGGATACATGATTTTATATGTATGGCTAAGTCAAATTCAGCAGAAGGCTAAATGTGAGAAATGAAAATGAACTCCACCAGGATTCAGCATAAGAACACATTGCATAATTTTAAAGCTCCTAAAGGGAGGTATAATATCTTCCAAAATATCTTCTCAATTTGCACAGAAGAAAAAGTTTTCAAATATTTCTATACATTTCTTTTTTTCACACACGGCTTCTTGAGAATAACATTTCTATATTATTTCAGTCTTAAAAATTAGCCAGATATGTCTACAGGTAATCCAGGGATATGTAGCAGTAGTAACTCACAAGACTGTGTTGGTAAAGATAGCCTATTTGGATTTTTCACAGGTAAAATCATTAAAGTAAAATAGCTTTTCAGTAAAATGGCATTAGGAAGACCCTTTAAAGAATAAAATTTAAAACATGGCAAAAGCATTTTCCAAGATGACAGCAGAAGCCATGGAATCCATCAAGTGCTGGTTCCAGGCAATGCCAAGTGTAGGAGTTTATGCCCCATAAATTTCAAATTATGCTTCACTTCGTAGTCCTGATTCATGGACTCTAACTGAAAATATCTTTTTGGCTTCCGCCACAGAATGAGTTTGACTCCTGTAGTGGATATGCACAAAAATGTGGCCAGCTGGCCTGGAGTCATGTTGTGTCTAGTATTGTCTGAGCCATGCACATTGCACATTGTAGTAGGAGAAAAGAGGCAGCTTCTAGGCAGAAACAATCAGTGGATTGTCTTGAACTCCAGGCCTTTTCTTGCAGAATGGAAAACATTTTTGATTCTCATTACATTCAGAGAGCATTCAAGGAACTCAGCACCTCATAGTGTGGGCTACAAGTTATGGTGAGATTTTTTTAATAGGCTTAAGTAATATAGGAGAAGTTAATGTAGAAGCATTTTTACAAGTGAACATACACAATACTTCTGAGGTACGTCCCAGGACTAATCTTTTCTCTGTCTGCTTGTGTCAGGGGTTGTCTGGATTCCAGGTTCTTCTCTCTATTGAAGCAATTGGTAGGATCTAACCAGACCTGTACCTATACTCCCTTGCACACCTTGCTGACAGTTTGGGTCCTCCACTGTACTTGTACAAGTCAGGCTGGTCAGTAGTAGTCTTCCTACTCTAACCCTGCAAATGCAAATGTCTAAACAAATCCCTCAGACTGTGGTTGTATGTTAATGAGACTGGATAATAGGAAAAGATAACAACTGTTATTAGATGAATTGATAAAGCTGAGGGAAAAAAAATAAATAAAAAATGAGCTTTTGGATGTTTAAACTCTCTTTTAAATGTGAAATAAAGGCTGGCTGGAAAATGATAGGCACTCTTTCTAAGCCAAAGAAAGATGTTTCTTTTCTGTATGCTTTAAACTCGTTTTTATCTTTAGGATGTCACAACTACACTAATTCTGCTTACTGCTACAATGTGTTCTAAATTTGAAATATTTCTGACATGACCTATATATAATCTAGACTTAATTTTGAGAGATTAATCAGGATTCATATGGTGTATATATGTTGTGCTAATTCTTTATATTGGGTAAATTTAACTGGATATTAACTACATTTTTTTTTTAAATGTCAAGAGACTCTAAAACCAGCCACATAGGGGCAGCAGACATTTACACTAAACTGACACAATGCTTGTGTGCTTACCTCACCAGATCTGTTTTCTCTTTAATTAAAAACAAAACAAAACAAAAACAACCATGGACAATTGCCAAGCTAGGCTTTTCCATTGAGAAGCACAATTCCTCAAAATCCCCACTTCCCTTCTGAAAATATTGTAAAAAAAAATAATAAAAAAAAGGGAAAAAAAAGCATGTTTACAAGCAAAAAAAAAATATATATATATATTTTATATATATTATTATATATATATATATATATATTTTTTTTTGAATTATTAGTAATTTTTTCCAGCCGTCTTTTTCAAGGTACTCTGTTGCCAAATATTGAAGTCTAGTGGTATTATATTACCTCTATAGCTTTTGATTTTCAGAGATAGTTGGTTGCTAAAAGAACCCACAAAAATTACTCATCCTCAATGGCAGAGAAATTGCTGGCTTTTGTTGTTTCTGCACTGAAGGTATCAAACAAAAGCTCTGAAAACTCCTTGAACAAGTAATTTCCTGTATAACAGATTTTTTTTTGCTACTGATAAGAAGTAAAGATTAAATGTCAGTTCTAGCATGAGCATCCTACAATGCAAGAGAAACAAAAGTCACATATTTGAACATCTCTTCCTATTTGTTGACTTTCAGGATAGAAACTTGAAGGTATTTTGGTGACTAGCTTGCAAACGGATACACTTCAATTTTAATTTTTATTATCTGTTTCCTGTCATTTACATTGTGAGCTCTTTGTTATACTATAGAAATTGCTGTTTGCAATAGTGTACATGCAACTGAGGTGATTATTTAATATCATTTGTAATGATAATTTCACCTAATTATGACTGCATAAGCTGTGCCTTATGTACACTTGCATATGTAAGTATCAGTAGTTTAACTTGAGTGGGACCTTATCATAAGCTTCAAATAATGTACATGCTTATGCATTTTTTCCTGAAACACTTAAAATAGCTTATATGCAAAGTTTCATTTTCTGCATGTGATTAATTGCCATATTTTTTGTTGCAGTTACAGACCTTTCAATAAGGGGGTTCTGGATTTTTATGCCTTCATTTTCAGCAATTTAATTTTCACAGAAAGTAACTATATCAGCTGAAAATTCTTGTTTGTTTACTCACATGTGAACATTTCTCCAAAGTTAAAAGGAAATTCATTCTGCTAGTTTTTAATGATCTGAATATTGTGAGAACCCTGTAGTTTCCATACTTCTAGAAAATTGCTCAGATGTTATTTGTTCTTGGGTAACTCAGAAATGGATTGAATGTAATGCTTCAAACTTAGCATGAACAAAATTGCTAAGCTGAAATATGAAGTTTACTAAGTTTAAATTGAAATAGTAAAAAAACTCAAATTCTGCGTATATGAAGCCTGTGTATAGCACACACCACCTATTCAGTTTGTAGCTTTCTGCAGTGCCTTCAAGTTTTGATTGTGCAGGCACTGGTACCAGCATATCAATGCCAGACAGGGTCATACCTGTGCACAAAGAGGAAGTGATAAGTTTATTACTGTGCCCGAGCAGGTAGGCTAATGAAGTTCATTAAAAAGGTATTATTCTTCTCTTAGCCATATTATAACTATAAAATTATGTCACAGAAGTTTCCCCAGTCCAATGGCTTGAACTACCTCTGTCTATGTGTTACCCATGTGAACTCTGTTCAAGGTGGAATAAAAAAGTGGTGTTATTCTCTGTTAAGAAGGACTTTCACCCCGTTTAAACCCTGAGGATTCTGATAAATATCCTGCTAATATAAAATCCACTGTAGCTCTTGTTGGCTGTGCTGAGGGTGCAACTTGTCTCTGTCTCTTCTCCCTCTGGTTTTTAAGATTTATAAAAAATCGCATTACTCTCCACGTGTGATATTGCACCACAATGAAAAGAGTTAAAAAATCAGGAGATGCATTTCCTATCACTTATTTCAGAAGGTTTGTTTTAAGATTTATTGTTAGCGAAACAGTTCAAATACATCTGAGTTAATTTTCTTTCAGGCTGCTTACTTACTCTGACTAAAGAGTGGTGACCTGCCGTAGCCTTGCCAAAGTGAGAGTCCCCACTCTGCATGGTGATACAGCTCCAAAGAGTGATTTGATTGAGCAGCTCAAAATCTGAGCAATTCAATTAAGCTGGTACAACCTGTATATGCACAGACTTACTATTCAGCTATTCCTATACAATATCCACGTAACAAGTTCCCATCCTCTGTCACTTCTTCACTCATCCTGTGACACCTGTTTGTGGGTTCATACAGTAAAACAGATTAGTGAATTGAAGATTTGTTCTTGCAAAATTGTATTTCAGTTGCATCAGTGAACTGATCCGTTTTTCCATGGAGCCTTATGAACCTTTGGGTCAGCACAAGTAAGACTGCAGTGAATAAATGGCTAATGCTTGTGAAGATGACTCCTTAAAGCCTCATTGCTGCCAAGAAAAAGGTGCATAGGGTCAAATGAGCATAGAGCTAAATGAGCATTAGGAACGTTTAAGAACTTCATCCAAAGCCCATCGAGGTTATGGCAGTAATGGACACCTGCACAATGGCTTGGTGTATAAAACTGGAGCAAATCTTACTTGTGGCAGCTGCTTACAAAAAAGTGAGCTGTGCCTCTGAAAGCATTAGAAATGAATAGGCTGTGTATTGAAAGGCATACAATTAAAATGTGACAAAATTGCCTCTGATTCATCTATGGGTATATTTGTCACTGCTAGAGCAGGGCCATATTGTTTTTATGGGTTGAACCATGTTTGTGGCTTTTAAAAACTTGGACAGCTAGTTAACCCATTTGTGTATCCATGGTCTCTACTGCATCTGTGGATGCTGCATTCACTAAATAATAAGCTATTGTCAAGGTAGCTAGCCCATGTACTTCCAGTTTTCTGGGTAATCAGCCACTCAAACACATATCCAGCAATTTCAGCTATTGTTAATATTTGTAGCAAAAAGAAGCTCTCAGAAACAGAGGGATAGCAGGAAATGTTATAGAAAACTGCAGAAAATACATGCAGCTCCACACATCATGGCTTGTTACAGAGTATTAATACTCAGATCTAGGACTTGCACCAAAGAAATTCAGTTCTCAGTACTTTGGATGTTATTTTTTCTGCTCTGAAATACTGTCAGAATGACCACAACCAATGGGGCTAGCAGTCATAGAAAGAAAATAGTAATAAAGGGTCTCTCATAGGCTTATGAAGTGTTTTTTTGGTATGAACAGGGGCATCTTGTCCACTAATGGGTGTTGGTCATGAGTAAGGCATGCAAGCAGGTTCGTGTTTGAGGATCTCTGCTGAACCACAAGTGGTAAAAAACGTGTTGTTGCAGCTGATGTGCATCTGTATCACTTGCGGTATCATTTTAAGTAACACGTAGATGTTATTTACCAAATGGCTTGAATGAACAGATTTTATCCTAGTTTGCTAATAACCTACTGAAACATTTGCTGTTAATTGTTTCACGGTTGTGAAGTACAAATTTCTCTGTTACTGTGTCAGTGCCACAAAGATGAATGTAGCTGTCTGCTTTTATACTAGAGTATCAATTGCTGAACAAACCTGTTTGCATATAACAATATTTTACAAAGAACAGCAATTTCTGTAATGCTGCAATGAACAAAGCTCCCTTTCAATAAATGCTAAGAAACAGTTAATAATAAGGGGCAGTAAAAGATCACAAAATCAAAATGTTTGGAATTCAAATGAAGCCTCATGAATTCTGCCTTACTAAATGCCATGCCACATTTATGACTTCGGGGCAAAATATATGAACACCAGACAATGTGAACATATTAATTAATGCTAATTACATCTCTGCAGTACAGATGGGGTCTATTCTCTTGACACGAGTATGTAATATATTTGGCATAAATGTGATTTAATGCATTTATGCAGAAAGAAAATTCTGTAGTTTGCAAATACACAATCAGCTGTCTTTTATTTGTGAACATGTAATGTGCTACAGCCCATACACATTGACCCACGATGTGAATGGTCGTCGCCATATTTATCACCATATTTACTTCGTTACAATGACTCCCAGGGCTCCTTAAGCTTTTTGCTGTTCCTGCTCTGTGACTTTTAGCACAGCACAGATGCAGATGCAATATGGGCAGGGGTTACATAGTCTCAGCTGTGTCACATAGCAGGGGATGGAGGAGAGGAAAGATTTTTTTTCCTTTAAAATCCACCCTCTGAAATCCAATCCTGCTGGTACAGGTACTAAGTCTAACTCAGATATATCTGCACTACTTGTGCTCTAAGCAGAATTTGTTCCTTTACTAAGTCACATGCATGCTTCCTTGTGCCAGCTGGTTATACTCCCTGGTGCAGGCAGGAGGCAGGATTTCTGTCTTGCTGAATCTCCATCCCTTGGGAGTTCTGAGCATCACTGTTACTGACCTCCAACAAGTAGTCTGTTCAGTGGCTTGGGGAAGCCTAAGGCCCACAGCTGTGTCTGAACATTGCATGTAGAAATAGAGCAGTAAAAAACTAACCAGTGGTGAACTTAAATAAAGATAGGCCATTTTTTACAGTTTACTGTAACGTCTTCGAAGTTTTGGGATGGGGTGGCTATTTGTCCCCTTTTTGCAATGTGCTTGTAAAATCTCTTTGGAGAATTTCAGCAGTGCTGTGAATAAGAGGTGCCTTTTGGATAACTGTATTTTTGTTTTCATCATAGCTACTGCCTTTATTTATGCCTGGAAGTAACACACTTGTAGTGTGCTTCTTTTTGCTTCAGTATGTTGGTAAACTGTAGTGTCCCAATACATACAGTAGGGTGGAATTCCAAATAAGCAACCAGAGTTACTCGTAGCCTAGCTTTTGTCCTTTCTTTCCAGTGCAATTTGTTTTCCTTTTTCTTTCTTCTTACTTTTATTTATTTATTTATTTATTTTTTCTTCTTCTTTTTCTTTTGTTGACATGAATTACCTTTCTCTTTGGAGTGAGCATAGATGACAAACATTAGATTTCAGATGTTCTGGAAATAGCATCCATTAATTGTGAAGCTGACGTTTACTAATTGTCTGGCAAGTTGTTCCTATGTAATTCTAAGAACATTTCCAGCTATCATTAGTCAAAGAGTTACAAAAACATTCCTAAGAGCAGAAACGTGCTCTACTGTGGATGTTTAAAATCACAAAAGCAGCATATACAGGAGGTGGTGTCATTCAGTCTGTAACAAAGTTGGCCTCTAAGATGAACTGGTTTTAAGACCTGATTCTGTAGATGAGTTTCTTGGTGCAGGATCCCAGGGTTGTGCAGGCCACATTCAGTGTCAGGCCCATCCCATGTTCCCATCCCATGTACCCATCCCATTCTGGTTCCATTCCAGGACTGGTCTAAATTACAGCACAGACACTGAATGCATACTCAGGATTCCTCTTCCAGCACAACCATTAAGCAAAGATGCTGATTAATTTAGATTAATGTAACAATATGTAACACATTAATTTTAATTAAAACATCTTATTAAAAAATTAGTAAAACAGATGATTAAAGATACACATTTTGCCTTTTTGTAACAAGAGCTGTTATACTAAAATGTTATTGGGCATTTTTCCACTGACTTGATCAACCTGACATCTGTGAGAATTTTGCCTTGAAAGAGGCATGTAAAATTAGGCCCTCAGCATTTGTTTGATGACTAGCAATTATTTTTAATCCTTTCAGAGCTCTTGGGAGATGACAGTTTGACAGTAATAGTTCTCCTCAGTATCTTAGGTGTTTGGGAAATGCCTCTCTTTAACTAGTTTTAAATAATTATTTGCAGCACGGGAAGCTTCAGCATGGTGCTCATTTGTCATTATTTCAATGTTCTACAGTTTAAGACATACTGAATATTGCCTCCAGACTTTCCTGGGCTTTTCAAGTTGGACAAGACTCTTAGCCTTTCCCTCTAGCTCTTTCCCTTCTATCATTTATGCTACAACAATCACCAATATTTTCTTATCTCACAAGATACAACCTGTTAGCAGATTTCTTCATTCTATATACATAACTATTATGCATGAGTTGCATTTTTTTTCTTCTTTACAACTCTCTCTGATGTCTATTGTCTTCTAGGGAGCATCACAGTTAAACCTGTAGTGTGCATTTTCCTACTACTCATTTTTTTCCTAATCTACAGCAATTTTGCCTTTCCTTGATCACAGTCCTGTAGACGATCATATTTGTGAAATTGACTGTGACCATTCTCTGTGGATTTCTTCTCCATCAAAACCTATTTGTAGCTACTAGCACTACTTTTTCAGCCAGCTTTCTCTTATTTCTTATAAAATTATGGATTTCTTATAAAATTATCATTCACATCTGCTTGTGAACGATACCAGTTTTCTCTTCATGTGGAGATTTCAGAGAAGAACCTTACTGCACCTCATGTGGAGATTTCAGAGAAGAAACTCACTGGTTAGACTTCAGCTGCCCTGCATACTGGGGATGAGGTCTGTGCATATCTGTATCTAGAACCACAACTAACTACTTGCTAAAAGACTGGACACTGTCAGATTAGTGTGCTGTGATCACTGTCACATCGCAACTGATCACAACTCTTCTGTGGTTCTTTTGTCTTATATCTCCTTTTTGGGAAGGGACTGATATTCGTTAGGCTGCAACAAGCCAATGTCTCCAGATACAAAAACATGAATAAATAATAATAGTGTCTAATTATATCAAATATTGCAATGGTTCTATTTATCTTGGAATCATGTAGCTAGAACTTCTGTTACTGTTTTTCTGCTCACAAAATTTTTGTTCTGGTAGTACAATGAAGGCCAAAGAACTAGACTGTGAAGAGTGCAAAAAAGAAATTAAAAACATTCACCATCTGTCTTTTGAAATACTTCCCAGAAATATAACTTTTGATTTCAAAAAAAATCAAGCAAACTGTAAAGACAGTAAGTAATGATTGCACATTGATTCACTTTCAAAATAAATTGCAAACAAATTCCTTTAAATAGAAAATTCTGATTCTGACCATATTGCCAAAATGAGGTACTGCACTGCACACAGATTTTACCACCTGGTTTGACAACTATGACAACTGTCACAGACACCAGCTAGTGATTTCACTTTGCCTGCTATTGGAGTAGAACTCTATTATTCCTACCTATTCATTTATTATCATTATTTACTGGATATTATCAAGGAAGTCCTGTGTGTCAGGATGTCAAAGCATTTTGCAAACATTAGCAAATCAAGCATACAAAAGTGTTTCATTGTTTCTGGTCAATGCAGTTCAGCAGATAGGCCATGAACTGAATCCATCACCCAGTATGTTTCCATATGTCTGCTCTTCTCCCTCAGAGGGACTGAGAAAGGCTGAGCAGCAAACACTTTCCAAACGCTTAAATGCTCTTTCCTGCATTTGCAGTCCAAAGCAGACCTAGCATCTGCTGCTCTGCCTCTTATCTTGGTGACAGCAATAACCTTTGCAGTGCTCTTTTCTCCACCCCATGGTAGCATTTGGCCTGTGAAAGCTGTGGAGATTGTGTTCAGTCACCTTCTACTGCTGGAAGAAAAAGACAATTTTCTGTATGGGATGGAGAGAGAAGGTTCTTGTGATATTTGACAGGCTATAGCTTCTTGAAGAATGAAGGCTGAGTGTACAGACTTGCCTGCAATATAGCAAAGGTGTCTTCATCAGAGCTAACAACAGAACTCAGCTACAGAAGAGAAATTGCTTCTGAGGAGGAAAATTTATTTCTAAAGGAATTTAGAAAACAAAACAAAACAACAAAATTGAAGTTCTTAAACTCAGTTGATTAGATATAAAAAATAAATTATGAATTCATAAAATTTGTATGAATTTACCAAATCAAAATGAAGATCAGAATAAGATTTTAAGAATCAACACCATGACCTAGACTTAAGGTAAACAACATTTTTAAAAGTGTTGGCAACACAACTACATCTATTATATTGCTCAGGACTTGCTAGAACTTCTTGAAAATTCAATTGGATTTCCAGAAGTACTTACATTAGAGATGCATTTGAATTAAACTGTGAGCAATTTGTGCTCCTTTGTAATTTTGTGGATCTGTTACACAGAAATCTTGTTTACAGCTGGTCTTGGTATGGCTAACATTTATATGCCTTTCTTTTCTCCAAAATAATAAGTTATCTGCTTAACAGTGCAAAGGAGCGTGAGCACCTCAGACAGGTGCAGTCACCCCACTGCACTGGGATGCTGAGCAAAAGAGCTAAACTGAAGGAATCTGAGGCCTTCTCCTTTCCAGAAAGTATGCATCTAAGTCAGGGTTGCAGGAAAATTTCCTGTTTGACTCTGGAGTGGTGTACTTAGGCTACTTTTAAAAAGTGACGGGAGTTTGGGATTTGTTTCAAAGAAAAGCTAAAAGATGTGTTCTTTTTACATTATTTACTACCCTATTTATGCAAAGAAAGATGAAGGAATAAGGCATGTAATTGTATGTCTCTTAAGCAACTAAAGAAATATGGAGGCTTGCATTGCAGTTTTGAATCTCTTGGGCAGATCCAAAATTCAAGAAGTTGTCCCCTGGAATCACCAGACAATGGGATCCATGAGCTCAGTTATTCTGTGATGATGAACATAGTTTGAAAGAGCTCATCCTTTTTCTCAGATTTCTTCTTTGTTTCTTTCTTAAGTCAGGGAGCTGGGACTCTTGTAAAACAGTCTGAGTCCAAGGTCCCTGACTGGCGACAGAAATAATCACGGGAAGAATGACAATACCGACACCATTTGGGACAGTTTCCATGTGACTGGGGGAGCTGAACCTCATCTTTCTTCCAGGTCCTGCCATAATGGCATACTCTGTCCATGTGAGTTCATACCCCAGGGAAACACTTTTATTATGAGAGAAAGAGAGCTAGTCCTTTCCCCTCGCACGCTCCCTTCCTCCTCTGTTTGTCATCAGGTCACTTGGTTGTTCTTGTGTGGTACTGGAGCTTGTCTAATGCACTGCAATAGAAAAACACAACTTTCCAGCTCAGTGGAAACAGAGAAGGAGACAGAGGCTAATGGGATTAGGGAAGCTCCCGGCTCTATAATTATGTGGTAGAGGCAGCACTTCCCATTGCTACAGTATTATTAAGTCAGACATCTCCCCATTTATAACAGCCAGGTTTTATTTCTCTATATCATACTGCAGATACTAACTGCTTGGGCTCATAGTTTCTGCCTAAGACTGACTAGTAGAAACCTCAATTTCAGTAACAAATCAAAGGATAACTGTATTTTTGTCTTTTCTAAAAAGCCTGGCAATGGTTTGAAAAGTTCTACTGACATAATACTTTGGTACAGAGTTCTTGAAATTTAGTATGCTGTTGATCTCTACGTCTGCTGACAGCTGGTCAACCTGCAGACTTTTGAAAAACTGCCACTCCACCAATATTACCAGAAATGCACATAAGATTTGTAGCCAAAGTTCCCAAAGATGGTGCATGGGCATCTTGGGCTTAGAAGGACTTTTCTGGAGGGATAGTTCACTTCCACTGGGAATGAACTGGTTCTGAGCAAGGTTTGCTGTTGTCAGCTATCATGTGCTCTCATCCTTATACTCTCAACATTTACGCTTGGACTACATGGAGGAGGGTATCCACTATATTAAATGTTGATAAGTCAAGATTAGAAATTGGAAAGGGGTGTGGGAAGAGAACAGACAAAGGGCATGCAAGGGAAGAACCAGGCCAGTTGAGCTTGTGAGGTGAAAGAAGAGGGGAAACAGACTACACTGAGTGATGTAGCAGCACAGAATGTCCCAGCATACCTGGGAGGTCTGGACTGGTTCTCTAAGCAGACTGAAAATACATGATGAAAAGAAAAGCTAAGAGAATGGCCCAGAGCTAAGGGGACTCTGTTGGGTGAACAGTTCTTAAATGATATACAGGGTTTCCAGCGATCAGTGGTCTCTTATGCTATGTTGTATTTTTGTATGTTTTACATTAAAAGTGGTAGGAATGTTTTGTTACTGGAGGTCAGTCACCCTTCTGTGAAGACTGATGGGTGTCTATTCTTGCAATAAATAGTAGAAAATAAGCAATCCTGTGAGGGAGGCAGGTCTCTAAGGGAAAGAGACAAAGGAAAAAAATGCATTGGTCTGATGGGGCAACATTAGAGAATTTGAGATATTTACTTACTGTCTCAGAAACGTAGCTACATACACACAAGTATATCAATGCAAGTACTATAAAATAGGCTTCTCTTATATTATATTGTCATTCACGTTGTATTTGCTTTCTGGATACCGGACTTGAAGCACTGCAGTTTCTTTTGAGAGAATGCTCATAGGAACCTCAGAAGTTAACAGGTGCATTTTGAATATAATGTAGTCAGAATTATTCTGCATACATTGAAAAATCATAAGTGTCTCAAATTGAGTACTCTAAATTAATAAGTACTTTTGACCTTAGTGTCTCTGTACATTTTATAGTCAGTAACAGAGAGAGAATAATATTTCTAATCTCATGGTGATTTTCTGAAAATAAATGTGTGGGAAATATTTGATTCTTATATAGATGTGTATTATGGAAGAACATCTTAGTAAGTTAATAATTCAGAGCAGGAGGTGCATTGTGTACAATAAATAGGGCATAGGCTACACTGCACAATTAGGAGAAAAGTGTATTGGAAAATCAGTCTTTAAAGTAGCTCATTTCATTTCAGGCTCTGGCTGAATATGAGCTTCACAATCTCAGTGCTCTTTTTATGTTGCTTGTATGTTTAATATCTGCAGCAATAGCCTGCAGCACTTCAAGCAGGATTAAGTTTTGAGCTCTAGAGGTTGATGTTTAGAATCTAATTTTTAAATGGTAGAATAATTTTAATTAATAGAAATTATGGGAGATAATTTCATATCTTGATTTACTGTGTAGACAATACTGCTTTTACTGTAAAATCAGCTTCTGAAATTCCTCTTATCTCATACATACTGTATGAGATACAGTATGTATCTCATACTACACATACTGTACTATTTTGTGATTTATGCAGAAAACCAAAGGTATCTCACTCTTAAAAATAACTCTGATAATTTTCTTAGTTTTAACTACAGAGACCAGTGAATAAATGGAGTTACAATACCACAGTAAGTAAGAAAAAGCTAGGGAACCACAGAGCAAAGGAGCATTTTTGATTCTCTGTTTCTGTTACTCTTTTACTGCTGTTACAAACCCATACTAGCTTACTGTTCCAGTAATGAACAGATGCTTTAGGGAAAGGTTTGGTGCTTTTTTACATATTCTATAAGTATTATTCAGCAGAATCACGGAATAATGGAACTGACATTTATATATTTGTCTGGTAAAATCATGAAAAATTAAACAATGACAAATGAGGTTGAAATGCTTTCAGGACTAAAGGAAAACAAAACAAAACAACAAAAAAAAAAAACAACAAAAAAAAACCAACAAACACAAAAATATTGTTAGAGAACTTCAATTTTGAGAGTTAACATGAAGTGTTGGCTTGAGGTAGGTGTATACACTTCTACTTT
Organism: Aythya ferina; assembly: GCF_964211825.1. Taxonomy (NCBI): domain Eukaryota; kingdom Metazoa; phylum Chordata; class Aves; order Anseriformes; family Anatidae; genus Aythya; species Aythya ferina. The sequence goes on along the minus strand of NC_140296.1, from coordinate 185,411,298 downwards.
CTCTTGGCGTACTACATGAAAGGAATCAGACAGCTATTTGGGGCAGTTCTTCAAGAACACCGTGTCTCACTGGATGTAGGATTGGCTAGTGCAGCCAGACAGGAAAAGGTGCCATAAAACCATATGAGACATCTATAGGAAATCTAAGTGAAAACCTTAAAAAGAAAAAGAAAAAAAAAAAAAAAAAAAAGTGAAAACAAAAGAGTTAAATAAACCAAACTTCTGAGAATCAAAGGGAAGAATCAAAGACCTTGATCTTAGCTGGCTGCAACAAGGGAATGAATTACAGAAACTAAACCTCTTCTGGCACAACAATATCACTGCCAATCAACAACAAGGGGGAAACAGTACATGTAATCAAGGGACATTAAGAATGTCGAAGGATTATGTATGTTGAGAGGGACAACTATAAAAACAAGTCCTCTTGATTCTCTAGTGGATTTTTAGGTGGAATGATAAAAAGTTTCAAACTTTGATGGCTCATTTATGATACTGATGAAATCAGTATGAAGTTGACAGTGAAGATTCTGAAAAAGTTATCTCAGGTTTTCTGCTATGAAGGAACAGGGGAGACCCATTTCCTCCTCAGAAACACTCTGCTCCTAGCCTCATCCTGTAAGCCTAACCTTAGTGTACAATTGCTGCCAACAGCTTGCACTAAATTTAAAGCACAAACTGCTTTTCCTCTGAGAATGGTTAAACAAAATATTTGGGTGACCCGACCTGAGCTTTTCACCAAGGTAGTAAGTATTTCCTAAGAGAATGTACCAAGGGCATTGCAACTATATTAATATAACATGCTCAATTGTTATATATTGTGATTTTAAAAACAAATAAGTAAAAGAAAATTTGAAATTGTCCTCATAAAAATAGGAACAAATCACCCCTGACTGTTTGAAAAATGAGCCAGGGGAATATGATAAACTACAGGAAATAACACTAAGCAGCGAGTGGCAAGCCAATGGAGAGGATTATAACTGTGAGGAACAGTTGCTGAGCATGTAAATAAAATTATAGATGATTAGAGAGGGAGTGAGGAAGAAAATAAATATAAACAAAGACAGCATGCATAGCTGAGTGCCAGCATGCAGGCAAAATAGTATCAATTTACCGTATACATTTTAGACAAGCCATTCCTCAAATGTCTGAAAAAATAGGGCTCCAGTGAATGTTAAACACTTATGTAGCCCATTGACCTCTGTAAGTCAGGATGATCTGTACTTAAACTGTGCAGATCTAGATCTAGCAGTTGTCTTAAAAACCTAGGATGATAGGTTTCTACACTTTCCTAGGATGATAAAGATTGGCAATATACACAAATTCTAGAGATCTTGTTAAAAATTCCTCCCTGAGGTGTAGTCTAAGTCGTCTAACAGTTTAAGCTTTCCACATTTGATTCTTTCAGTAGATGACCTAGTGAGCAAATTTTCTTCCTTCTTTGATGCTTCCTTTTACATATTGCAAGTTTCCAGTCTGAATTAAAGTTTATAATTCCTTTGATGTTTCTTATAGGTCATATTTTTGACATTCTTCATACTTCCAGATTTGTTCTGTACCATCTTGAAAAGCAGTAACAAAACATGGCCAGATTTCTAGCTAAGGATTTACCAGACATAACCTGGGTAGAATATTCCTTCTCATTCATATTTATACTTCTGTGCTTAACGCTTCTAATTTCCTGAAGCAGGATGACATTACTGACTCTTGTTCTGCTTGTCATCTACTATATACCCAAAAAACTCTTCTGCAGAACTCCCTCCTAGCAAACCGTTTACAATGCTGCATTTGTGCATTTTGTAGGAACCTCTGTCCTTTCTTGCTGGATGGAAAGAACCAGGATCACAACAGAAGTCAGTACATGACAATTCCAGAAAGAGCATGACAGTGACCCTTCCTTTGCTTTATCTTCTCAGCTCAGGAACTCCCCAGACTGAAGAACATCACGATTTACAGCCACAAATGGACATCTGTGCAACTATTTATACATCACTTTTGGAACTCTTTTGTACTTTTTATTTATTTATTTATTTAGTTTCCTTGTGGCAACGAAGTCTATAATTTAGTTACATATTATAGTTAGATTTATTGTGTTTCACTTGCTGCCTGATAATTTCATGAAGCGTCTGACATATCTTTTGTGAGGTTAGAAATAATTAATAAGGGGACCCTATTGAACCATCTTATTGAAACCATTTACAATTTTATATACCTATCACATATCCTTCTCCACCATCTCTTCTCTAAGCTTGGAAAGTCTTGGTCTGTTTTCATCTCCATTGTACTGAAGCTGTTGTTCATCTGAAAAACTGACTCTTCTTTGTAGTTTTTTAATATTATTTTTCTATATCATTTCTTTTGAAAATATCTAACTAGAACTGTATCAAGCATTCAAAAGGAGGATTGAGAGAAGCTGATATAGTAACATAATGAGAATTTATTTTTCTCTTCATTTTCCTTGTAATTTCTAATCTTTTTATCTCTTGCTTTTTCACCATTAGTAGTTCCAGACTTCTTCCTTGAAAGATAATGGATATCACAGTATGAACCACCTGTTATGTATCTCTAATTAGGGTATTTTTACCTTACATGCACGGTATTATACTTGTCAAATTTAATTTGGTTGTTTTTATTGAAAAGTCTTTCAGTACTTTGAGATCTCTATGGATTCCTTCTCAGTCAGCTTTATATTTGTCTAGCTTGCATAATACTTTATCACCTCAAAATCATGTCCTTTCACAATTCACCCCTTTTCCATATGGTTACGACTGCATCAAACACCAAAAATTCTGCCTCGGATTCTGAGGAGGTGTCCACTGCTAATTTCTTCTTGTTGTAAAACCTGAGTATTTAACCTTATTCTTAGTTTTGTGTCTTATGTATGTCAGAGTAACTTATTCAAGAGCCTTTTTTATGAATCTCTATGAAGAAAAAACACCATAAAGACGCTTGTCTTATTAAGTCTGTCAGAGATATCTAATGGATTTGTGAGGCTGGACTTCTCAAACAGAACTTCTGCTGACTCTTTGCCAGCACATTATATTTACCCATGTGTCCACTAATACAATATTTAATTATGCAGAAAGAAAACTGATTGAAAGTATAAATCAGGTTGATGGACCATTAATACCCAGTATTTCTCCTAGAGCCTGTTTTAAGCTTGATCTCACATTTGTCAGTGTCCAGACCTCTGGCCTTAGAGACTGATTTAAACCATAGGTTACATACCACAGTATTACTGCTCAGTAATTTCATGTTTGCATTGCTTCACAGTTCTGGGATGATTAACATCATGTCCTTGTAATTTAGTACAGTAATTTTTATTGGTTTGTTATAAAGTCTCTTTTATTAATACTTTAAACTGAGACAGTTCCTCAGACTCATCACTTGTGAATAATTGCTTTAAGAACCGTTCTGACCTTCTCTTCAATGAAAACAGATGCAAAGAAGTAATTTAGCCTTTTCTCATATTGTTTATCTTTCTTGAGAGCTGCTTGTGATCAATGATCAGTTCCACTGATGGTCTGGTGAGCAGCTTCTTTCTGATGTGGTTAAAAACACTTTGAACATTTAACTAGGACTTCTTCAAAATAGAGGACTTATCTGTGATTTTACATTTAAGATCATATAACTTCTCCTTGTGTTTTTTTTCATCTTTCGGACATGATTACTTTGTGTGTGTGTGTGTGTTTCTTAGGTTATTTCAGTAGTTTACTATCTTTGTTTATAGTTTAAAAACACTTGTGTTGTTTTGCTTTTAAATGCTTTTGATATCTTCTTAATTGAGGGTATTCAATGACTTATTGTATAAAACCTCCCTCCCAGTGTAAACCTTTTTCTTTTTTTTTTTATTTATTTTTTTTTTAACTGCTTCTTCTAAATTTTCCTTTTCTTTTCAAAATTTTAATGTTACTGTTGAATAAGTCTAATCTCCTTTTGCCTATAACCTTTGCAATCACAAGATGGACTATTCACACCTGCTTCTATACTGCTGGGGAGCTTAATCTTATGACAGCAAGTAACTGAGTTCTTTCATTATTATCATTTTCTACATCACTAATTTATTTGGCTTTTTGTGGTAAGTATCACCATTCTGGTAGTCTGTTAGGATATAGCTCCAATATTAGAATTCTCCTATTTATAATATAACTCACAGAGATTCATGTATGCGTAGACTCCGGTACCATCTATACTTTATTACCCTGTATGGTTTTTTAACTATAAATGCATGCTTACCACCCACAGACTGTCTATTCTTACCAGAGCAGAATTTCACATTTCCAAACTGAACTATGTCCTATTTTTGTAGACTATTCTTTCAATTCATCAAACTCATTTAAAACTCTAATTTTGGCCCTCCATGTGCTTTCAGATCCTTCAAATTGAAATCATCTACAAATTTAAGTAATATAGCAAGTTATGAGAGAACATATTTTATGGTATTGGACCAGGATAAAGTCTTCAAATAATTCTCTGTTTAGACTGTAAACCACAGAAAAATTCTTTCCATCTAGTTTTCCAGTCACTGTAGCTTGCATTTGAATGAGAGTACTGCATAAGAGAACATCAAAAGCCTTCCTGAAATCCTGTTAGGTTCCACTTCTCTTTTCTCAAGTCCTATTAATCATTAAGAAGGAAATTACATGACTTGTCCTAACTTGTATTTGACAAGTATATATTGGCTTTATGTATTCCCCTTATCTTCTAAATGTTTAATAATACTGTCTTCCATTACTTGCTTCAATATTTGGGGGGACTGAAGGCAAGCTGACAGCTTTTTTAAAGCCTTGACTTCTGTTTTTTCTTCTTTAAATACAAATAATGTGTTTACCCTGTTCCAGTGTTTGTGTCTACAGGATGAGATAACATCAGTGCTGAATTAATGCAATCTAACTACTCTTTTGCTATGTAATAACCCACAGCTACTGCAATCCTCTGTGGGCTATCATTTGTTCCTTTGCACCTAACTAACTGAATACACTAGCTGCCTGGGAGCCAGCCTATACTCCTTACCATAAAAATGGGGAGATGCAACAAATTTACCTGACTAGTGACAAGACCAAATTAATATTTTTTGCAGAACTATTTTCTAGTATCTATACTGCTTAATACAAAATGATCTATTAACTGTGCAACGAGGTTGAGAGGATGTATTATAAATGAAGCAAATGACAGGATTAAATCACCTGGGAGGTGGCTGGCATGGTGCTTGGATGATATATTTTCAGTGGCCAATTAAATGTCACATCCTAAATTATTTCTGAGAAAGTATCAAAAGAATGTGCTCAACTGATGAATGAATAATATGTTGATTTTCACACAAGCCTTTTCTTTAACACATTAAAAAATTAGGAAAAGTTGTGGGATAATGAGTTGACAAGAGTCATGGACAAAAATATCCTCTGCCAAAATATCCTCTGCCAGTCACATTTCAGTTAAATTCCATTAGCCTGGCAAGCCACACAGGTACTGACAAAATGCTTAAGAGACCCAGAGCATCTGAGTATGTGAGCCCTGCTCATTATAAGGATTCATTTTCTGATTGAGGTTTGATTCCTTGAAACTATTTGTCACTGCTCTCTATTTATTTCCAACCTGAATGGAGGTTGCTGAAATGATGTTGCTTAACTGCTTGCTTATCTTATTGATGAATACTACTTTTGTCATCACTTCTAAACCTTCTGGTGCCTGAGTTTTTAGTGTATGTCTCTCTTAAGCATTCAGGGATTTTGGACACTGAACTAGAAACAGCCTTGTGTCAGTCTTTTCTGTCAGATTTACTGTATGGTCTCTTTTGTTCAGATTTGTGTTGTGCTTTATATCTCCCATTTTGCACCTTTTGTTTATTGACATTGACTTTATTTTAACTGAAGTGTCCTTTATTTTGGACTTCCAGTACAAATTAGACATGCCATGTACTACTATCCAAGAGGCATATCTAAATTGCAGTGCAAATGCAAAATGTATTTAACTTTAATGTAGTGGCAATCAACTGTCTATTTGAATGAATTTCATCTCTCTCTCTCTCTCTCTTTTTTTTTTTTTTTTTTTCTTCTGTAGTTCTAGCTTCACTTCTGGAAGAAAGATTTACTCAGTTGTACATTCTGTCATTGTGAAGCTTGCAATTGCTTTGGGACCTTTTGGAACATTGCAGCCAATTTTGAGAGTACTCAAGGTCTCAGTGTTACAACATTCCTGCAAGCTGAATGGAACCAGGCAGAGTCTCCTACTGAGGGCAGAGCTGTACCTCAGTTAATTTAGATGGATATGTAGTATATGCATAAAGGATACTGTTAAACTTGCATCCAAAAGAGAGGACTCTATTAAAGCTTGCTCTCATGTAGACACATGTAGAGTATCTTATCTGCTACCTGTTACTTACTGGTATTCATTAGACCATGTACTGTTTCATTTTCCTCTCATGCCATCATGTAATTTATCATTTGTAGTCTGTCTTTCTATGAAACTATTTTTATGCTGATTATTTAAGTTGTATTAGCTACTTTATAAACTGGATTTCTACAACTTCTTTTTCTTAGGATTTTTGACATTATTGCTTCTGAAATTCAGCTTTTTTTTTTTTTTTTTTTCTTCTTAATTCCATGGTTTCATGATTTGCCCTCAAACATCTTGAAGTACTTGTATTTGTTCCCTGATGTTGAGTAATATCTTGCCAATTTGCTAATGAAATCAGAATTTCCCTAATGAAATTTAAAAGTTTGCTATTGTCTTGCAATGTGTGACTTAATTTACTTATAGACACAGACACTTCATAAATAAGCTCATGAAAGTAGGTTTTTCCTTTTGAGTAGAAATAATCTTATTATTTCTGGATTTGCTCTGATTACCTCTTCTTATCTTTTTCAGTTATGCTTCTTGCTGTATGTCTTGCTTGCATAATTTTAAGTTACTGCACCAAATTACCTTCTTTCATTCGATTTTTTTCTGTAATTTTCCAAATTCTTTCTCTTCTCATGAATCTCTCTCATTTTTACGTCTTCAAAATGCTTCCCAAATATGTCTCTTGTACTTTCCTGTTTCTCTAAATTACCTCCCCTTGCTTCCCTCCCCTTCCCACATTGTATCCATAGGTCTGCACATGTATATACACACCTAATGTCTGTGCACACACAGAGAAACAATACTCCCACGTCCAGTTTTGTCCAATACCTTCCCCCACCAGCGTGTTTAGAGATAAGGAGTATACTTTTTTATCTTTTCTGTGAAAGGATTAGGAGTTCTTCTGTCTTGTCTTCCCTCCTCCTTCTTCTGTCTTCAGTTGTCTGTATCTTTTGCCATCGCCTGCAGAAGAAAGAAACAGCTGTTACTGCTTTATACTGATTGCAAACCTCACAAGGTTCATGGGTATGGATAGTTTTATATACACTACGTGGTACAGGACATAATCAACTTGTGAGTCAGCATGCTAGACAAGGTCTGCATTCTGCCTCAAATTTCTTATTCAGATTACTTTTCCTCCATTTCTTAATGCATATCATAAGTATAATTAAACCCTTAAAATATAATTCTCAATTAAATGATTTCTGGAATTATGCATCTCAAAGTGTTGCATATCTGTTTGTATTTTTTATTAATCAGATTAATCAAGGATGAGAACATGAATTAAACTAACTTTATGTTCATTCTATAGGAAGACCGTGCAGGGAAAAAGTCACTGGACTGGATGAAAACTGAATGTGGTAAGAAGATGCAAATTCATTTCATAGTACTGTAAGCAAGTTTTTCATGTTTCCTAATATATTTGATGAGATTTTTTTTTTTTTTGGTTAGATAGTATATCAGTACTGTGAGAAGCATTTTTTTTGTTTGTTTGTTTGTTTGTTTGTTTTTTTTTTTCCCCAGCTAGGTAAGTAACAGTAAACTAAAAGGGAACAAAAATTAAGAAGACTATTTACACAGAATGATGCCTTTCATAAAGAAAAATATGTAAACCAAATTATCTTTAATTTGAAAATCATGCTGCACCTGCTAGCGATCCATGATAAGGAAATGAGAACACTGGAATGTCTTGGAGAGCTGAGGTAAGTTCCCTATGGCACATGTGCCCAAGTCCCATTCATAAACTACCTAAGCTACATCTTCAGAGTAGTTAGGCATCTTTTCCTTATTCCTCATGTCAGAAGGTGACTGGCCACACTGATCTGATGACTCAGAATGTCTTCAAGGGCTTCTTCTTGTTACCTGAAATTTACCAAAGCTTTTCTCTTCTGTTATTTCCAGCTGTACAGATTTTTTTTTTTTTTTTAAGTATTTACTCTGTATGTTACCTAACTCTTCTACCAGAAACTATTATTAGAAAAAGGTGCAGCAATGAAATTGGAAATCTGGATTCCAATCCCCATGCATCCTTGCTGGAGACTGAATCACCTGTGCATGCTTTCCAGGAAAGAGATGTAATCAGAAGCTAAATATTTCTAGAGTGGAATTTTTTTTTTCATGCCTCCATGTGAAGTTGGATCACTCTGCAACCAAGAATCTAAGTTGTAGGGTGCAAAGGGAAAACACAGAAGAGGTGAAATCTGTGATCAGATGACGATGAGGCTCTCCTAGGGGAGAGATGCATTGCAAATTGTTCCATTTGCTAAATTTTATATCAGGGCACCAGAAAGAACAAAAGGAAATTAGATCCCGCGACAGGTCTAGTTAATTATGAGTTGTAGTAACTGTGTAAATAAATGAATTAGGGGTAAGATAATAGATATAGAAGTTTATTTTCATCCCCAAAGGGTAATGAAGTGTTGCGCTAATTGGGGAACAGAGCATGAAGATGTAGCTACTTGTTGGACTGGAGCACGTATTGACTCGGAATTAGATACGGAAGATTCGGAATTATTCTGGATTATTAGATTCGGAAGATTCGGAATTATTCTGGACCAGGGATTTTCCATAAGATACTATCAAGTCTAAGGTATAAGGATCACGTAAACTTTAGTTATGCAACTGTAGATTTGATGCAAATATAAATGAATTTAATTTTAAGTTTTCACCAGAAATGTGAGGCATATAAATATAAGCATTCTAAAACTGTGAATATTGTAAGCAAGTTGTATTGGGCTAGAAAATAGCACGGGGAGAATTAGTTCACATCTTGCTTCGTTTGTGGTGTATAGAAAACTCTTAATGTACTTTTTCATAGTGACTGACCCAACAAAAAAAGAGTTGTCTAAGTGATCCCACCTTTATCTGAAAGTCAACATGTCTGTGCTCTAAAGACTTGTTTATGCATTTCCCATTTAAGCATCATTGGATATAAATAAACAAACAGCTCTGGGAACTGCAAGCAGGACTCGGTATTGTTTTACCCTTCCCCAAGTTAATCGCATTCTCAATAGAATCAGGCTGTCTTTGTTAATCTCTTTTTAGTCCCCCAGCTCTTGCATTCCTGATTGAACTGTGCCTTGTGCTTAACAAAAGGGGTCTCAATTTGTAGTTTAGGATTTAGAAATCAAGGTCTTCTGCTGCCTTGGTGAATGTTCTACCCATCTGGCCATCGTGGATGCAGACACTAACAAAGGAGCCTTAATGTGCCTGAAACAGTCTGAATAATCTGCTCTTAGACTTGTATATCTAAATTTTGTTTAATCTGGAGTTTATGAATGCATCGTTCATCACAGGATGCTATCAGTGCGAACACTACATGTGGCCACATCAAATCAGAAATATAACCTAAGAGCAGTGTATTAAGGAATGCTGGAATATCTGTATATGCAGTAAAATATAGTATGACTGTGATTTGTGACACCGTTTGATTAGCTCACATGACATGGGAGATCCTTCGGCGTTTATGAACTCTACCTTCATCGCTGCCAAACTGAACTCTGCTCAGAGCAGTGTCACAGCATTAGTTTGCTCCAGCTTAGAACTACTTTTCCTAGGGAGAGCTATTGTGAAGTTAGGAGCTTCATCCAAAATGCACCCAAATTCAGAGAAAGAGCCATTGGTCAGAGGGTATGAGCAAAAGTTTTGCTAATCAAATCGTAACAGCTCTTGGATGTATAAATAGATGGCAAGGCATCTCAGCAGGTGTTACTACCAGTCCTTTGGCAGAACAAAACCTCTCAGTGGACACTAACCCTACCATTAAAACTATTCGACATAATGCTTCAATATCCTCTACCAAAAAATACCTCCCTTGCTAGAATATGTCATTATACACCTTGGAAACACAATCCAGTGTGAAACTCTTTTCTCTTGCTGAGAGAAATTTCTCTGAATTTTGGATTTCTCAAAGCCATTAAGCACAACAGCGAAACAATTTAAAAAGAATTTGATCATCAAGCTGTAACAGAACTCGTTTCTAAACACGTCACCAGTTCCATATAATCTAAAGTGCAATGAACAAACAGATGCTGTTTAAGTCTGCTGGTTATGTTGAGATCATTACCCAGAAGACAAAAGCTAAACTCAAAAACTCACCTATAATGTATTTTATGCCTAGAATTTGCATGAAATGAATCAGGAGGATTTTCATCCTTCTCTTCGTTACATCGAAGAGCACCCTGCACTTTTTAACACTGTATGTGGTTTGGCTGTGAACTATTAATGTTCATTGGATACCACACACATTTGTAATGATTCCCCCTTATGAATGATATAACAGAACCACTAAAACCACAGACAATGGTAGCCAAAACATGGTGAAACAGCTTCAGTGCACAGGAAGGTTAAGTTAACGAGGACTCCCTGTCTGCATAACAGGCAACTGAGCTGGGATAGAACAACATCTTAAGTGCTACGGAGAAATGTTGAATATGTTGGTATGTTGAATATCTGTTTCTAAACTGATCCTTTTTAAAATTAATAATAATTCATTAATTTCTGCAGGAATTCCTACAGGAAGTAGTAGACAATCAATTTATCAGGAAGCATATTGAACACACAAAGAATTCTGCAAGTGCTTGATTTAGTGGAAATTATTGCCACTGTTTGTTTCAGATGCTAAATGTTTATCAGTACTTTCAGGAATAAGCAGATGAATTCATGAAAGACAGGTGCTTCCTTTGAGACTACAGTGGTCCAAATGAAACTGCTGGTTCACAGGCAAGAAACACGTACAGAATTACTTGAGAATAACTGGTAGGAATTTTCAGGATTTATGAATGCATCTGGCAAGTCAGAATAGTGATCTGAATTTCATATTTGGTTAGTAGAAATGTTAAGAGGGAGAGAGGAATGTTCAATAGAAATGATAGCACTCATAATGGAATGTTAAGGCTTTCATTACCTGAGACCCTGTCCTTAGGTAATGGACCCTTCCCTCGCTCCCCTTTTTTTTCTTTTTGAAAAGCAAAAGTAGGCAAACCTAGAGAGCACAATATAGCAGCAGCCACCTGGAGTGCTGTGAAAGGGGATGACAGTAACACAGCCTATGCAGGATGTAATTCTTTCTTTTAGTATGCTTGGCATATTAAAATTTTGATTTTAAAAAAAAAAGGTGTTTTTTTTTTGTCTGAGAGCATAAAAACATCAGAGCAAAATTGAAAATAGCAAACTGGACTGCACTGTGGCTTAGCTGCCTAAGTGTACAGTGTCCCGGGCAGGTTTACACAGATATACTAAAACCTACAGTGCTGCTGTATCATGGACGTTTATCTCATAGCAGCATCCATGTTAGCTAGGTGAAAAGCAGGTGTGCCAAGCCCCAGCTCTGACTGCAGTGGATTCTTAGCCTATATATAGGCAGTTATTAATAATTAGCAGTGATTAGTTAGAAATTAGCATGATCTTTTTTTTCAGCGTCACAAATAATAGCGAAACTTTTAAGTCTCAGAGATTTTTTGTATGCATAGGTATTTGTTCCAGTTTTAAAAAGGAAAGGGTTTGTAATAATTTAGTGCCAAAATACTTTTCAGCTGGACAAACTTATTATTGATTTAATATTAAAACTAAACATTACTATAATTCACATAGATGCCCACCTTTGAACCTTCCTGAATTCTTGTCATGGTGATTTCTTTTGGTAGCCAGTTCTACAAGCTAATTATGGACTGTGTGAAGAATTCTTATTGCTTTAAAAATGCCCATCTTTTAATTTCATTGAACCTTTCCTTAATTGTGTAAGACAAAAAGAAAATTTACCAGTTTTTGCAAAGAACCCTCTGACCTATTTTAATTCAATAAGCTTTTTTATAACATATTTAGAGGTTTCAATTTTCTCTGAGATTTAATGGCTCAATGTTGCATTTCTCAAAGTTAGGAAACATCATCTGCTTGTTCTTCACTTAAACAGAGAAACTCAAATCTGATTCCCAGCTTATCCTGCTGCATGAACAACTGCAGCAGAGTGTTGCTAAGTGAGCTTTACACCTGGATCAGAAATTCTGACACATAATGTCCAACTACTGTCTGAAGGGGCTCCTCTCTGCAAGCATCTTCCTCATCTGTGCTGGTTATTTGTAACAGGCGCTTTGCACATGACTGGTCAAAGTTTGGGTGCATTTGCTTGCCAACATCACTAATTGGTTATATTACGAAGTATATGATGGATTACACACAACAAGATATAAATGAGGGTCTTCCACCCAGAAACAAGTTATAAGGTCAGCTTAGATACTGAGATTCATACATGCATTCAACACTGCCCATTTTTCTGGTCTTCCTTAAGATTGGAGTACAAAAGTTATGAATATGCATTTAAGATAGAATGAGATTTCAGCTGTTAGTTAGTCACCCTCCAAAAATACAAAACCTCCTCCTCCTGAACCTACGGTATAGTAGAGTAGCTAATCTTCATTTAACCATAATTACTAAAACTGGGCCAAGGAAGACAGAAGAGCAAATTTTACCTTACCAATCTCATTGTCTTTTATGATGAAATGAGTGGCTTGGCAGATGATGGAAAAGCAGAGGCTGTCATTTACCTTGATTTTTGTTAGGGTTTCCACATGGACTCTCATAGCATCCCTATAACCACACCCAGGACTACCCAGTTGGTATGGAAAAACTGTCTGGGTGGTGTTCCTCAAGGCGCAATATTGGGGCTTATTCTGTGTAACGTACTTGGTGATCTGGGTGATGAGTTGGAACGCATTTTAGCAAGTGTGTGGATAACATGAAACTTGGGGAGTTGCTGGTGTGCTGGAGGACAGGGTTGTCATCAAGGTGAAGGGGAAGGGTTATTCTCCTCTACTTAGCATTTGTGAGACCACATCTGGAATGCCGTGTCCAGTTTGGGCTCCCATCTGTGGGAGAGATTCTTGCAAGCTGAAGAGTAGCCAGAGGAAGGCAGTCAAGATGGTTCCAGGGTCTGGAGCATACTACATAAAGAGACTCTGAAGAAATTTGGGTTCTCTAGCTTGAAGAAGAGAACGTAAAGAGTGGATGTAATCCCTACGCTTCATTATTTGAGTGGGAGTTTACTAAGAAGGTGGAACAAGACTCTTCTGAGAGGTGAACAGGAAAAGGACAAGAAGGAATGGTTTTAGGGTGCAACAAGAGAAATTTAGATTGGATGTAAGGAAACAAAGAATTACAGTGAGAATGGTTAAACAAAGGAGAAGTAGTCCAAAAAAGTTATGGAATCTCCACTCTTGGATAATTTTGAAACTTTTCATGCCAAAACTATGAACTACCTGATATGACTTTGAAGATAGCCCTGTACTGAGCAGAAGGCTGGGTGAGATGACCTCCAGAGGGTCCTTCCAACTTAAATTGCTCTATGATTTCATATGAGGTTTGACCTATATCTAAAATTGTGCCTGTGATATGGAAGAAAGGATGTTTTGAAACTAAAGACGAATGAATTGTAGTTAAAGAATTAGTAGAAGTAGCACTAATATAGAATCATAGAATCATAGAATATCCTGAGTTGGAAGGGACCCTTAAGGATCAAGTCCAACTCTTGACACCGCACAGGTCTACCCAAAAGTTCAGACCATGTGACTAAGTGCACAGTCCAATCTCTTCTTAAATTCAGACAGGCTCGGTGCAGTGACCACTTCCCTGGGGAGCCTGTTCCAGTGTGCAACCACCCTCTCTGTGAAGAACCCCCTCCTGATGTCAAGCCTAAATTTCCCCTGCCTCAGCTTAACCCCGTTCCCGCGGGTCCTGTCACTGGTGTTAATGGAGAAAAGGTCTCCTGCCTCTCGAATATGCTTTTGCTTTGTCCATTGTCTTTAATCTCTGTACTTAGAAGATGATGTTTATAAGGTGATATCAAGGTAACTCAATATTTGAGAGACGACTGTTACAGTAAAACATCAAATAGTGAGCTGGACCTTAGCTCACTATCAACATCAAGGATGATGACATGCTAAAAAATGCCTCACTAGGGTACTGAATTGAGGAATGCCATTGCCACTGATTTGGGCAGGCATTCTTCTCTCCAGCACTTGATTCCATGAAGTGGTTCCCCAGCATTGGATTCATCTCACTCTTTAAATCTTTCAGCATTGCCCCCATAAAGGAGTGGGCACTGGGGCAATTTTATCAGATTTAATCAGTGAAGTTCAAGGAATGAGTGGAGGAACCACTACTGGATAGCTCACCTTTGAGGACACCATGCCTAGCTAAGACTTTAATGAAGCAGGAGGAGAATTTTTAATGACTGTTTTGGTATAGTGTAAAACATCTCCCTGTGACGAATAATGGCTAGGATTATAAGAAATCAGTAAAGGTTAGCAGACCTTTATTCCAGTTCTTTTTACTGTGAGTTTACCAATAGATGAACAATGACTGTGTTTACTTCTCTTTGTGCTAGCTGGTGGCACTTATTCACAAAAGGCATCGTAACTTCTTCAGTCACTGCCAATGCAAACAAAGTTTTCTGAACATCCATTGCTGAGCTTATGCTTTGCAGTTTGCTTTTGTCTCTCATATTTTTTGGATCACTCAATAAAAATGATATTGGTAGTTGTGCTAGTGCTTTGAATCCATTCATGGTGAATGACCAAGATACAAAGTCAAGCTGCTGTTCCTCCTATTTCAACATTTGTAAAAACACAGTGGCATCAGCAGGATTGGAAGATGATCTTGCTTTGAACCTGATATCTGCCTTTGAAACTTATATCTGAACCTGAAATCTGGGAGGCGGGGAACATTAATTCTCCAAGTTCACTACTTGGGAAAGTGCTACAGTCAGTGGGCTGTTGCTCAAAAAGGAGTTGGCAGCTGTGTTCTTGGCACTTTGTTTCCCACGAGCTCTGCATGTGGTTGTAACAGCCAGCTACATGTCTGGGTGGAGCTAAGCTTTTTCCTGTCTGTGTCAAACGCAGCCAAGCTCAGGATGTAGCTACGCTCATCAAGATAAGAGCACTTCTGGATAGATGCAGAGACCGGTGTTTGGATGCCTAACTTAACGGTTTCGATTGATTTCTGCTGCTGTGCCACATGACTCTGGACTGAACTGTTCTCTGATAATTCAGATGCATCAAGTTCATTAATCAAAACCCAAATGGACTTTATGGGTTTCAATTCTGCCTCCTGCTGCTTTGGAAACAGAGGACTTATTGGTGAAATAAATATCCGTATTTTAAAGAGATTGTATTGTTTATGAGTTGGTGGTCAGATGGTAAAAACTCCCCATATCTGATTTGAAAAAGGGTGAGCAAGATGTAACACGGACAGTAGGTTTGACTTTGAACTTTGTCTGAGACCATGAATCCTGTCTCCATCAAGAGGTGATTCAACCACAAGCCGAAACTTGACAACAGATTGGTACCATCTCTCAGCACTTTCCCCATACATGTGTTTACTTCTTATATTCCCTACAAAAGCTTTTCCTTAAATGATGGACACTTGTCCTGAAGTGGACGAAGACTTACTCATGTCCTTTCCTTTGAAAAAAACCCAAGTGCTACCCTCCCACCCCGCCAAGCTGCTGCCAGCAGAGCAGTGGCAGACACCTTGATGTTTAGATGTGGAGCTCAGTGATATGGGTTAGTGGAGGACTTTTAGTGTTTGGTCAGAGGTTGGCCTCGGTGATGGTGGAGGTCTCTTCCAACCTAGCTGACTCTGTGATTCTGTGAGCCGTGTGGAGGCAGCAGGTGCCTGCCCACTTGGCGCAGCACACCAACATCCCCTGACTGGATTTGGGAACGCACCTCACGGGAACACCCATCACGGCAAAATTTACCAGAACTTTAAACAAACAACCAAACAAAACACCAACAGCTGTAACAAAGCAGGCTGAGCGCAGACACGCCACCCGGGGCCGCCCCTCAGCACCCCACCGGCGGGCAGCGCCGGGGCCGCCCAACGGCTGCCCAACGGCCGCCCGGCGGCACCTGTGCGGCACGCCACGGGGGAGCGGCGGCTCGGGCGCGTGCGCAGTGCGCGGCCCCGCGGCGCCCGGCCGCAGTCACTTCCTCCGCCGTGCCCATCCGGCTCCGGGGTCAGCGGCCGCCGCCGCGGCGGGACGGGGCTGAGGGGAGCCGAGCTCGGGGCGGGGGGGCCCGGCTGTCGGCGCGGCTGTCGGCCCGGAGGTAGGCGCTGCCGCCCGCCGCTTCCTGCCCGCCTCCCGCTGTCACCTGCCGCGGCCGGGCGCGCGTGGTCGGGCCGGGGAGCGGGAGCTTGGGCACCGTGAGGTGCGCTGCGAGCGCGGCGGCTTCGCTCCCTC
This sequence comes from Aythya ferina, assembly GCF_964211825.1. Classification (NCBI taxonomy): domain Eukaryota; kingdom Metazoa; phylum Chordata; class Aves; order Anseriformes; family Anatidae; genus Aythya; species Aythya ferina. Next base: position 185,394,725 of record NC_140296.1, on the reverse strand, counting down.
CTTCCCTCCCTCCTTCTCTCCCTCCCCGCCGAGGGTGCGCCTGGCCCGCCGCGGAGCCGCTTTCTCGCCCTCTCTTTCTCCCGAGGTGACTCTCGGTTTGCTTGTTTTAGCAGGACCGCGCTGCTGGATGTAGAAGGGAAGTAGGTGGTGGCCGCGGAAAATGCCTCTGAGGGACAAGTGCTGCCAGACTGACCACCATCACCATGGGTGCTGTGAGCCAGGTAGGGCGAGAAACCCCGAGAAACTGAGGTGATGCGGCGGGTGCGCATCGTTAGGGAAAGTTCTGGGGTATCAAAAGCTTTGGGTTCTGTTTGGGAAGGTTTATGTGTTCTCCCACTGTCACGTTGACGTATTGAACAAAGATCACTTCTCAGTTCCTGCAGGACTTGTCAAAGTGCTCAAGCTCTCAAATGGGCACTGCGTACAGTGAGCGCAGGAAGGCGAGAAATTATGTAAATACAACATTTGTGTTTCCAAAAAGCATGCCATTTCAAGTTATTATTATAAAAGACATTTTTGACGGTCTCTTGAATTCATTGAGTGTATCTTTACTTTGAGTCTCCCCGGGTGAGCTCTGATGAACTTGGGGTCTTCTTCTTAAGTGTCTACCAAAACAAACGAACAAAAAAAAGACACAACAAAACACAAACCCTAAAAGTCCTAAAACAACTGTATGCATCCACTGCTCTATGACACAGAGGATGCTGTCAGTGGAAAGTACTTTGAGTGCTCTGAAGTTTCAGTTAATTTGGTAGGCTTCTTTTTCTAATTGTTATGCCTGCTGTTATAATTGGAAGCACAGAAGGAAATGTGGTTCCTTCCTTGTTGACTTACTGTAGAGCTTATAATTTGGATGCTTTCGTTTATGTTTCAAAAAGAAAGGCATCAGGTTTTGGAATTAATTGTTGAAAGCCTGTGCGTGGCAACTTTGATTTGAAAGCAGGTATTATTCAGCTTGTAGAAACACTTCTTTGTGTTTAAGATTTTGAGGTTTTGAGTTGCTTTAATGCTTTATAAAGGGTAAAATACTATTCTTGCCTTACAAATAATAGTGATGTGTTACGTATGCTTCATATATGTCACTCCTCTTGATGTCAGTGGGTGTTGCACGTGCATACTAGAGGCAGTATACAACCCAAAGTACACTAGTTTGAAGAATATGGAATAAGCTAGTACGATGTTATTGTGTTAGAGATCCCTAAACGATGAGCTGATTTGTAATGGTTGTTACATGTTTGTGTATAATAGTGTATAATGGGGCCAGGAGAGTTGCATGGAGTGTTCATTTTATCATTCTTTTCTTTCTGATGCTCTTTCCAGCTTGAATTTATTTATAACCTCACATTGAAAGGCATAACTTTTCTGTTAAAATGTTTAATCTATTTGCAATTAATAAACCTAAATAGTTTTAAACTGTGTCTCTATTGCTCTTCATTAAAAATAAATTTCTTAGACATGCTCAGTACCTTATTTAGAAAATTGAGACCTTACAATGGAGCTAAACGTCCTACCAAGTGGGCAACCGATTTATGAAATGACAAAGAAGACCTAACTAGTGATTTTGCACACGTATGCTTAAGTAGGTGCTCTTATTCATGTAAATTTGTTTTTTTCTCTGAGCAAAGCTTAGGTGTCTTATGCATATACACCAATGGAATGCTGTTAATTTCCACATGCATAAACACTGTGTATCAGAATAATAATCATCATCCTGATCAGTAAAGAGTTTTAGATCAGTTTTAGTTGTAATAGATTTTATGAAGACTGCGGGATGGAATGAAACTTCAGAAGTAAGATGTTAGTTCAGCAGTTTGCTTGAACCAGAAGCATTTCTTGAACTTTTTTTTTGTTGTTGTTAAAAGTATTATAATAGCTGTAATTATAATAGCTATTACTTAGACATGCTTATACCTTGTTCTGGTCATTGCTGAACAGATGTGAATTCAGTGCTTAGGTATGTATTGACAACACATGAATCACACAGGGCACTCTGAAGAAATATTTGGTAAAGCTTTTTTGTACATTTGTTTTGTTGTTTTGGTTTAAATGATGGGAGTCAAATAGGCTGTTCTGGGGAATTGCCTTAGTTGATGGAAATTTCTTATTAGTCATTATGGTTTTGTGTAGTTGTTTTTGTTTGATTCACATAGCTTTGAATACACATTTTCTTTAAATAATCAAAATGACAGTGTGTTGTCAAAACGTACCATGGCTGGAAAATTTACTCTGCGATATTTTTTGATTCAGTGTTGATGAGAATTTTTGAGCAAGACAACTTGTACTGTAGTTGTGGCCTTCTTTTTATCAAGTTTACTGTATGCACAGAAAATATGTAACCTAATAAAAAATCATCTCAGTTTTCTCTAACAGCTTATCCTTTATGTATTTCAGTGCATATGTTGGAACCTGGTGATCCTCCATTGTTACAGCAGCCTCTACAAACATCAAAATCCGGTATTCAACAAATCATCGAATGTTTTCGATCAGGTATGAAACCGTTCTTGACTCTAAAAAAGTTTATTACCTTGTTGTGAGGGTTATGTGTATTTAATATGTATTAAAATAAAAGTGCCACCAACACCTGAGTTTCTGCATAGTTGCAAAATATTTGTAAGTTTTTGGCATTAGGTGCTGTTCCCTTTTATAAGGGTTCTCATATAAAGTAGTCAAGATACAGCTCCTGCAGTATAGTTACCTTTCAAAAATACTTTTTAAAAAATGACTTGTTTGGTGTCATCCCTCCAACTGCTATTATTGATTTGTTTATATTGAAACTCTTGAGAGGCTGAGAAAATTCAGTGTTTGCCTTGAGCTTTTTAATACTGTTGTATCATCATACTTTTAAGGTGTTCATTGACTCTTTTCTGGAGTTGCAAATCATAGCAGTGAACCTAAGAATAACAACAAGTGTTTGGATGAGCATGCCGAAGGTGATTGAAGCCTGCAATATTTCCCAGCTGGTTCTACACTTCTGATGTGGCAAAACACGCATTTTATTTTTACAACCCTTATTGCAAGAACATAGCAGTTGTTAATATATATAAGTATAAAGCAACAGATCATTATATATATATGAAGTAAATGTTTCATATGTAAGTCATTGATGATATGTAATGGGTTGCACGTGAGCTGAGTCCTGTAGAATGGCACAATATTCAGTTTGTTCTCCACTTGCATTTAGAAACTTAATAGAAGAAGGAAAACTGGATGTGAGAGTCATCATTAGTAACCATTTTTATGTGTGTTTAAATGAGATTCACCTAAAGCCTCAAATATGTGTGGCAGGCTTCTTTCACTTGAGGCAGATTAATGTACTCTTTATTGGAGATAGCACAAGCTAATCACAAGTAATCTGTCCGTGGGCTGCTTCCAGGTTGTCCTCGCTGGCATGTGTTAAATTGATGGCTTACCTTGGTCTCTTCAGTCATCTGCACCAGGGGAAGTTGGACAGAAGGCAAAAGGACCTGGAGCAGATTTTACTAGTTAGTTTTGAACAAGCAACATTTCATTATGCTAAGAAACACTTTTGAAACCTGTTGTATACTTAAAGAAATAGGTATGAAAGCCGGAGTGTTCTCCATTTAATCCAGTTTTAGCAGAAGGCTTCTTCTGTCATTCAGAACATTAAGAATAACAAATGAATTAGTAGCTATTTTCTAATAATGATTCAAACACAATAAAACATAACAAACAACATTCTAATACAGAATTCTGTAACTCTGTAATAGAATTGAATGTTCTTGTAGAAGGAAGTGGACTGGTGAGATTTTTCTGAAAAGTTAAATTGCTTGCTAAAGGCGTAAGCTTGGGTATTTCTGCCAGAGAAGTATTTGTTATGACTGTGCTGTAACAGTTTCTTTTGACAATGGTGTTATTCCTAGCATCTACATTTAAAAATATTAACAGGATTTGACAAAGTATCACTTACTCCAATTAGCTGCAGCTACAAAGTGAAGAAGGCTTAAAAAAGCTGGAGGCAGCATATGCTGGCAGAAAATTAACTGCTTGTTGCTGCAACCTGCAGTTAGTGAAGAATGAGGAGATGTTTGCTTTTTCTCTGCCTGATGCGTCAATGAAACTAGTGGATGTTTTAATTTATTTTCTGTTTCCAAAAGTCAGTAATGGTCTACTGTTTAATTCATAAAGAGCAATTAATATTTTTACTGCTACTTATGAAAAGTTTCACAGTTAAATACGGAAGGTTTGAAACCAGAGAGACCACTGAGTCATCCATTCACACCTCCAGTATAAGTCCTTAAATCTCATCCAGTAATTCATAAAACCAGTGGTTTGAATTAGACAAAAAAAAATTCAGTCCTGAATGGAAGAGACTGAACTGTCAGTATAACATGAGAGAGTGCAGGGGAAGAGAGAATGAGAGACTTGTGTGTCCCATTGATTGGGGAAATAGTGGTGAATTAGATGTTGTTTTTTTTCACTTGAGAGGGATGTTTTTGGCTAGGGCACACATCAACAGCAAAAGCCAAATTTTAGTTTGTGTGCTATCACCAAGTTGGAGGCCTTTTTATTTGAATTATAGTTAGTGATTCACTGGAATTTTATTTATGTGGAGCATTTTCAGTTTTGTTCAGCTGGGTTTTCATTAATGTTTGTCTTAAAAATGCCAAAATATAGCTGTTTGAGGGTGAGATTTCAGTACCCAATGTGCTGTTTGGGGAACTCTACAATTCTTAACTTTGGTATATTTCAATAAATGGAGAAATTTGTCCAGTAGTCTGTTGTCTGTAGAAATGCAGGTCAGATGAAGATTATGTTAGTAACACTTCAGGAAAGAGCCTGTGGGAGGAAAAAACAGTCTTGGGCAGTGGCCTGGGAAAGGCATAGCCAAGGCAAGAAACTGGATGGTAGCCTCAGATAGTCAAATCTGGATCCTAGGTTTAAGTAGCTGAAGAAGAGAAGTCATTGTGCTTTGCCAAAACTCAGTTGTAAAAAAAAAAATAAAATAAAATTAGACTTAGAAATAAAAAGCTGTCTATGTAAGGCTTACTCAAAAAGTTTGGTTTAAGAAATAATTCTGCAGTGTGATTCTAAGTTTGATCTTTAAATGGAATTCTTAAGTGCCTCTGATGAGTGAAAATTTGAACTTCTGTTTGGGCTGGAAGAGTATCTTGATGCCATTTTTGCTGTTTCATAGTTGTCTGAGATATTCATTCTTTGCCCAGTTTCATTATGGTTTTGCTTGTTTGACTAATTTAGATTAATTTTGATTTATTCCTTTATAAGAAAAATATCAAATTGGAGAAATTAGCTGAATTTGTTTAGCTAGTGTTTCCTTCTGGTTCAGCACGGGTAAGTATTCATCATTTATCAATCCTTTGCTAATTGTAGGCATTATGTACGTAATTTTAGCAAGATGTGAAATCTGGTCTTGAAGTGTAACTTAAACTCCGAACCCTTTAATTGTTTAAGGATTGGTCTAGCATTGTTGGTGTTCTCAAATTCCTGCCCTTCTTACTCTTGCGGGTTCTTTTTGGAATATACAAGTGTGAGAAAACCTGCACATTTTGTCAAATTAGTTGTGTTTTAACAGAAAAGTTTCTGACTTAAATTACTTGTATTTTCCTTTCAGCAGGCTGAAAATATGTCTCCAATTCTATTTTCTTGCATAAGCTCAATCACTTTGATCTTGGGTCAGGTGCACAGATGTAGTAACATTGATGTTGACCTGTTAGTTGCTCTCTGAGTGTAATTGTATGCTCTGTCATTTTTTGCCTTAGTGCTTTAAAAAAAAAAAAAGTGAAATAGCTGTAGGTATCTTGCTTTCTTAACACTGTTGGACAAGCTTAAAGAAAAAACACTGCAGACCTGTTTAAATGCTTGAGTTGCTTGTCCTTTGCTGTTAGGCAAATGTATTGCAGCAACCAGGTACCTCGGTATGGAATCCTTTTTAATGTTAGCTTTGGTTTGGGTCTTAATAAACGGTAACAACAGGCATGGAGAAGGCTGAGGTACTCAACAACTTTTTTGCCTCAGTCTTCACTGCCAGTTAGGCTTCCCATGTCTCTTGTTTCTTTGAACCTGTAGATGATGGCTGGGGGAGCAAAGTCCCTCCCAGCTGTAAATGAAGAGCAGGTTTGAGACCACCTGATGAAACTGAACAGCTACTAGTCCATGGGGCCTGGTGATATGCATCCCAGGATCCTGAGGGAACAGGCTGGTGTAGTAGCCAAGCCTTTCTCCATCCTATTTGCAAAGCCCTGGCAGTCGAGTGAAGGCCCCAGTGACTGGAAAAAGAGAAACATGACTCCCATTTTTAAAAAGGGTAGAAAGGAGGATCCAGGGAACTACAGACTGGTGAGCCTCCCCACTGTGCCTGGCAAGATCACGGAAAAGATCTTCCTGGAAGCAGCGTCAAGGCACACAGAAAACGAGGTGATCCAAGACAGGCAGCATGGCTTCACCAAGGGCAAATTGTGCTTGACCAATCTGGTGTCCTTCTGTGATGGAGAGACTGCATCAATTGACAAGAGAGGACCAACCGATGTCATCTACCTGGACTTCTGTAAGGCATTTGACACAGTCCCATGTGACATCCTGGTCTCCAAATTGAAGAGAGATGGATTTGATGGGTAGACCATTCAGTGGATAAGGAATTGGCTTGAAGGTCACACCCAGAGAGTGGTGGTCAATGGCTCTATGTTCAGGTAGAGGACAGTGATAAGTGGTGTCCCTCAGGTGTCTGTCTTGGGACTGGTGCTGTTTAATATCTTCATCAATGACTTAGACAAATGGGATTGAGTGCATCCTCAGTGATTTTGCAGATGACACCAAGCTGAGTGGTGCAGTCATACACCAGAAGGAAGGGATGCCATCCAGAGGGACCTGGACAAGCTTGAGAAGTGGGCCCATGTGAACCTGGTGAGGTTCAACAAATCTTAAGTGCAAGGTGCGGCACCTGGGTCAGGGCAATCCCAGACATGAGCACAGACTGGGAGAAGAACTCATTAAGAGCAGCCCTGCAGAGAAGGACTTGGGGGTTCTGGTGGATGAAAAGCTCAACATGAGCCAGCGGTGTGCACTTGCTGCCCAGAAGGCCAACTGTGTCCTGGGCTGCATCAATGGAGGAATATCTGGCAGGTGGAGGGATGTGATTGCCCCCTCTGCTCTGCCTTTGTGAGGCCCCACTTGGAGTGCTGCATCCAAGTCTGGGGCCCCCAGCACAAGAAAGATGTGGAGTTGTTAGAGCGAGTCCAGAGGAGGGCTGTGACAATGATCAGAGGGCTGGAGCACCTCTCCTAGAAAGAAAGGCTGAGAGAGCTGGGGCTGTTCCCAGAGCCTTCTCTTCTCCAGGCGGGAGACCTCATTGCAGCCCTTCAATATTTAAAGGGAGCTTATAAAAAAACAAACAAACAAAAAAAGCTTCCTTCCAACCTGTGCTGTTCTGTGATTCTTTAATAACTCATTGCTCTTTCACTATAAGCTGTAATGTGTGTAAACACTTTTTTCAGACTAGTCTTGTTTTCATAGTGAAACTGTTTGTGTGTATCATAAACAGTGCAATGAAAGCATTAATGCAAGATAAAATGCTGTTGAAATTGTCATGTTTTAAAATGTTTCTGCTTGCATGAGCTGATTTGAGTTAGATGAACAGAAAACCTTCTTTTAAGTGTAATGTTTCTTTTATTACAGGAACTAAACAACTTAAACATATCTTGTTAAAAGATGTGGACACTATTTTTGAGTGTAAATTGTGCCGGAGTCTCTTCAGAGGATTACCAAATTTAATTACTCATAAAAAGTTTTATTGTCCTCCAAGTCTCCAGATGGATGATAGTAAGTTTTACTAATTGTAATACTTGTGTTCATGTCATAGTTTGATAGCTAGATTTTAGGCCCAACCTTTTTAATGAAGGGTGTCACTATTAACACTTTTTATTCCTTCTTGTCCTTTTCCTTTCTCATTTCTTCTCTTTATGGCGGAAGATACTGAAGAGTATGCCAAGGATTGGGAAACTGAATTTGATAGAAAAGCTTGGATCTAACAAGGCATTTCAGTTTTAGATCAGCATATTTTTTAATTATCTTGGTCTCTGTTGACTAGGTCAACATTGCAATGAGTTTTTTTCTTCCTTTATTAGTATCCTCATGCCTCAATACTTAAGCAAATCACTAGTTTCTTAATTTTTTTTTTTTAGGTGATTGTTTTCCCACACTGTGTCAGCAGGTGTTGTGAAGGAGAAGGTGAAAAGACTAATACTGTCTCCCTCCTTAAATTAGTGTGTTTGGCCAGATGCAGAGCCCTAGAGCTTCTCTGTGAAAGGGATGAGTTGTATTTGCAAAGCAGTATTTAAGTGCATCTGACCTAAATGTGAAAGTTTCTAAGCAAAATAAGATTACCCTGAGTAGACTTCCAGTCCTGCTCCTGACATTCTAACCTTCATTTAATTGTCTGCTTAACTGATGTTTTTTACTGTTCACTAAGAAGGGTTCAAATGACAAGAACAATGCTATGTGCTCCAGATGAAGAGAATAATAATAAATGCTCTGAATAAAGCTATATAAATCCTTATGTTTTATACAAAATTGAGAATGAAGATTATTGAATGAAGTGGGAATTTTTTTCAATACATAAAATTAAAAGCTAGTGACATTATTATAGGAATAAAAATTCAGTAGTCCTCATAGCAAAAAAATTCCTAATACCATTCCCTGAGGACTCTTTTGAGGTACTTTGCGTAGTCATTGGATAGTATGAAGAGATGGTACAAAATAGGGATGACTTTTTACCCGTGATAAAAATTATACAGACAATCCCCATTTGAAGCTGACTGCAAAAGGTGTTAATAATTCAGTGTTAAAACGTGGTTCTGAGCAACAAAACAGCATATTTCTTGTTGTGACACTGTTTCCTCTGCTTCAGAATGTAGAAGGAATGACCCTCACTCAGTGTGTGTTTACTTTACTCAGGAAATAAATTTACTAATACTTCTTTTTCTTCTAGGTAAAATACACATAGCATCATTGTGGTAGCCAGGGATATAAATGTTTTGAAAAACATTTGAATAAACTTTTTTGAAAGTAGGTATATTAAAACAGTACTTCACAAACTTCAGCTTGCAAAGTTTAGGTTACTGGTATCAGGCAAACAAGGAGAGGAGGATCCCCATATCATCCTTTCTTGCTTTTTAAGTTCATTTCAACTCCTTATCAAGGCAGAACAGAGGGTGAACCTTTGGGTAAGCTGAGTGGAGTTATTTCATGAAATATTATTTCACTGAATTTTTATTCTTTTGAGAAATTATTTTTTCCTAAATTCAGAATTTGTCCTTATGCTTACCATACTGTATCACTAAGCCTACTAACTGTTTTGGTAGTGCTAACATCTTTCCTTGCCCCAGAAATTCTGTCTCATCTACTTCTGTCCTCATGCAGTGCCCAGGTTACACAGATGTTTCATTCTTTCTTAAGGACTATTCAGAGTTCATGAAAAAGAGCTTATTTCTGGAAATATATTTCTCTGTTGAGAACGCCTGTTTCCAGCAGTAGGAAAATCAGCTTCTAATGATGCTTCAGGCTTAGCTGCACATTGGAAGCTTAGTCCTAAGGACATAGCTTAGTCCTGTGTCCTTACTTTTGCAATTGATACAGCTTTTTAGATAACAGTTTAATTCCTGACAAACTAATTTTTAGTCTAGGTGGTTTTCATGTTAGCACACTAGAAGGATGTTCTTTCAGTCTTGGCTTCTACTAAAAATGTCACTTGTGCTGATATGATAAAAATGATTACTCAAAGCCTGTAAGTAGAAAAGGTCGGTAAAATAGTAAAAATACATGGCTTATGCAAACTTGGTGTCTGAGTAGACACAGTGGTAAAAAGGCACTTTGAAATTTGTAAAACTTAAATAATTAAAGTTACTAAATGATTTTAAAATAATACTTTTGCTTTTTTTTTTTTTTTTCCCAGACCTCCCAGATATAAATGATAAACAGAGTCAAGCCATAAATGACCTCCTGGAAGCAATCTATCCAAGGGTAGACAAACAAGAATATATAATTAAATTGCAACCTATAGAAACTAATCAGAATGCTGTATTTCAATATGTATCAAGGACTGATAGCCCAGAAGAGAACACAGAAAGTAGTAGTACTCCTGATCAAACTCCAGTACAGACACAGGAACCCAGCACTGAGCAACCCAAGACTGTTTCAGCTCCAGCTCCAGTGGGGGAGACTGTAGAATTACCTCCTGCTGATCCTGTTACAAACAAGGTGATACCTACTCCTGAAGAACAGCCTCCAGCAGCAACTCCTGAGTTGGACTCTTTGGATAATTCTGATTTTGGCCACCAGCTGATTTGTTGCCTTTGTAGAAAAGAATTTCATTCCAGACGCAGTGTACGCCGGCACATTAGAAAAGTACACAAAAAAAAGATGGAAGAGCTAAAGAAGTACATAGAAACAAAAAAGAAACCAAATCAGTGCTCCACAAAGGGACGAAATAAGAACGTTCTTGTAACATTAGGTAGAAGTTGTCCTGTGTGTTATAAATCATTTGCCACAAAAGCCAACGTAAGGAGGCATTTTGATGAAGTTCATAGAGGATTAAGAAGGGATTCCATTACTCCTGATATAGCTACAAAACCTGGGCAACCTTTGTTCCTGGATACAGCTTCTGCTAAAAAATCTTTTAAGACCCGAAAACAAAAGTCGTCTTCAAAGGCTGAGTACAATTTAACTGCGTGCAAATGCCTTCTGTGCAAGAGAAAATATAGTTCACAAATAATGCTGAAAAGGCACATGCAAATTGTTCACAAGATAACTCTTTCTGGAAAGAACTCTAAAAGAGAGAAAGGACCCAACAATACTGCCAATGGAACAGAAATAAAACTAAGCGTTGAACCAGCAGATTCTGTAGAACCTTCACCCCCTTCCATTGCTCTTTCTCCACAGAATGAATTAAAGGGAACAAATCATTCAAACGAGAAAAAAAGCACTCCGTCAGCACAGAAAAATAAAGTTAAACAGGACCCAGAAAACCCTAAATCAACCTCTAAATCAACCACTAAGTCAACCTCTAAACCAACCTCTAAATCAACCAATGCATCTGCTGCAGGTGGCCAGCAAAAAACCAGGAAGCCAAAACTTTCAGCTGGCTTTGACTTCAAGCAACTTTACTGTAAACTCTGTAAACGCCAATTTACTTCAAAACAGAACTTGACAAAACACATCGAATTACACACAGATGGGAATAACATTTATGTTAAATACTACAGGTGTCCGCTCTGCTCGTACGAAACGCGTCGCAAACGTGATGTGATAAGGCATATAACTGTAGTTCATAAAAAGTCACCGCGCTACCTTGGGAAAATAACTGCAAGTTTAGAAATTAGAGCAATAAAAAAGCCAATTGATCTCGTTCTAAATAAGGTGACAAAAAGAGGCCCTCAGAGGGATGAAACAAAACAGATTGGTTCCAAACAGGATGTCACTTCTAATTCGCCCAATAAAAAGTATGAAGGAGCTGATGTTGGCATTGAAGTAAAAGTAACAAAAAACTTTTCTCTTCATCGATGCAATAAATGTGGGAAAGCGTTTGCCAGAAAAGCTTTCCTAGAACATCATAAGAAAACCCATAAGGCGAATGTATCTCATTCACCTGAAGAAAATAAAACCAAAGGCAGAAGTACAAGATCTAAAGCTGTTGTCTGGTGAGGAAAATACAGTGTTTTGTCTTTTTTTTTTTTTCAAACAAAACAAAACCACCATATTTTTCCATAGATTTTATGGTTTAGAGGCTTAAATACTATGATATATGTCAAAGCGGTTTCTTAATTATTTTTTTTTAGTTTTTAGGAAAAGAATTAATTTCTAAATTTTTCATTGCAGCAAACTGGAGTAGAATATAGATTAAAGTGTACAAAGTTGACTATTTAAATTGTTTTTAAAGCATCTATTATAGTCAAGCTAACATAAATACATGTCTAAAATAGTATGCTTTTAAATTATCTGTGCCTTTGTCTGGTTTGAATAACTTATCCTGTTAATGAACAGCTCTGTAACCTAGTTGAAGAAGTGCTAAAAATACCATGGTAAAAGCTGTTGACTGAAAATGTCTATGATGTACAGTAACTATCTTTTTTTTAATGTTTCATGCATATTAGGCTATAACACATGTTCTACCCGCAGTAGGACATAGAACACTTTGATTGAATGTAATTTGGGCACTTAATTGTTTTGATTTAAAATCAGTTTTGAGTTAGGTCCCTGTGAACACTTAAAATCACCAAATTTAGGATTTGATTCTTTTAGTGCTTATTTATACAAGCACAAATTCAGAGACTTCTGGTCAGTTATTTTTTGAAGTTTGAGTCTCATAAAGATTTTTTGTTTTAAGCCTAAATATATGTAGAGGTCTGGCCAAGAATTTTCTAAACTCCTGCTTATATGGTACACTGGGAATTGTTTTATACTTGAGAGTTGTATTTGTATTTTCTTAGTTTTCCAGTGCCTTTTATATTAAATATGACCTGTTTTTTAAGAGGACCTTTCAAAAAAAGGAAATATTGTGTATTTCAGAGTGATTGACTCATGCCTAAAGGTGTGGGGATTGTATAAAAAAAAATATAATGGAGAGACATTAGCAATACCTATAAGAGGTTTTAATATTCTTATTTAGAAATAGCCTTATAACATATTTGGTGGAAAAAAAAAATACAAGTATATGTGCCTTGCTCTATATTTTTACTCTGAAGTGGGAGGTAATTTCATTTCAGTTCAGTTTTTGTAGTGTTAGCTAGGCTAAAATGTATTCTGATCTGTTCATGGCTTCATAACAAATCCTGGCTGAATGGAATGGAACTGGACCCTGAATTATTGTAATTTTAAGAGGAAGAGTGACTTGTATTTTGATGATGAATTAAAAATTTAACCTTGTAAATTATTTATCTTCTGTAATTTCAAACAGAATTATATTGGTAAACGCAAAGCATTAATTTATTCCCATTTCTCCTCAGATAGGTTCAAGTGATGTTCGGAAAGTTTGGAGTTCATTTGCATGAAAAAGACTTTAATGTGGTGTTGGAACCGCTAATATCTTGATAATGGTACTGTGAGGAGGAAATATTTTCATAAGCTGTTGATTTCTTACTAAATTACGACCATTCTGACTGCTTGTTAGACAGTGCTTCCTCCCAAAACACTGCAGTAGTTGAAATACACATGTACTTCTAAATGAGCAGTTAACTATGCTTATGTCTATGCAGTTGAGGTTTGATACATGAACTTCAAAAAAAAAAATAAAATACAGAGGCAACTTAAACAACAGCTTTGGAAGAAGACCTCATTTAGGAAACCATCTTCAGAGAGCTCATTGTACATACTGTTCCTCCCTAATAGCGCTAACTGATGAACAGCTCTTAACTTTTTTGTGAAATCTACTTTGGCAATTGTTGTGTTATATACTGTTTAAATTTATTACAAATGAATGTATAAGAGCAAACAATGTAGTGTATATTGGCTGAATTGTACTAATTTTTAGTATTTGCCATAACATCAGTTTGTTCATACTGACTAATTTCCCAGTTGTGGGACGTTCTGAATTTCACTGTACTACAGTTGCTTCAAAGATCTCCGTATTTTTTCCATGTGTGGTTCATAGGACAACTTGGTAAACATCTAGGATGTTTACAAGAATATCCACATTCCTCTGTTCTTGAATTTTTAAAAAAAATTTATACACAAGCACTTTAATGATAGTTGCAGTTTATATTTTCAGTTTATTTTTTGAAAGATCAACACACTAATGTTAATATGAAGGTAGTGAATATTTGCTGATGTATTATAGACAGACAATCTGTGCACAACCACTTATAATGTTAGTTTATTTCTTTAAATATTAATAAAAAGGGAGGATAGTATGGGAGAAATTCCAAGTAATTTTTCTCTCGATATGATGAATGACCACTATAGATAGCACTTGACTTTGTATAATTTGGAAAATGTTTTAGATCTTTTTTTTTTTTTTTTTTTTTTTTTTTTTTTTACCTTTTAATCAGAATTTTAGTAAAACTGTTGCATGCCTGCCATTATGGGATTCTTGGCAAGTTTTGTGCATCAGTGGTTTTGTTTTGTTATTTTTTAATTTTATTTTATTTTTTACTTTTTAGAAAATATTTTGTTAGTGATTTGTGTCAAATTGCTACAATTTGGAAGGTACTGTACATCAGAAGAAATACCATGTTTTTTATATAGGTTCACTCCCTTACTTAGGGAGGTGCCTCGTGTTCATATATACTTTTTGTATAAAATATATCTAAAAATGTTGATCACAAGATCAGAAGTAAAAATACTTTTTATGGATAGAGAAATATTTGGCCCTGTTAGTGCATTGCACTAAAAATACTGTGAATGGGAACTGGACTGTAGCTGTTGCTGGAAATGTTTTATATTGAATGTACATGCTGTTTTTTTTTTTTTTTTTTTTTTTTTTTTTTTTTTGATAAATGTACTGTATTTGGTTGAAAATAAAGCAGACTGGAAATCACTTACATGTGCATAAACAAGAAGATGTTGTTTTTGTAAACCTGGTATATCTGTCTGTCACTCCTCAAGCAGAAATTACATTGTTTGCATTTTTTTTTGTAAAATTTTACCCTCTGATCATGGAAACTAGTTGTTTGTACTATTCTGTTGTAATAAATTCTTTTGCTTTTGTTTTGTTCACTCCACAAGTGCCAAACCTTTCATAACATTTCTCCACATTGATGGTTGACCCTTGCTGTATTTTTAGAAAACCCTTTGATACTGGATTTTGGCATTTGTAAAGGTGTCTTGTAAAGGTGTCTCTTCTTTAGCTGAGCAAAGCTTGTTTTTATGATCCTTTTCCAACAAAATTGAATATTGATACTGAAGGAGATAGGCTATGCATTTCATTTTTAATACGAAAATTGCTGTACCTAGTTTGTGTTGAAGATCATGTTGGTGGCCAGCTAATGTTAATTCTTTATATGGTTGGAATATAAGAACTACCATAGTCATCATTTATTCTTCTCCAAAGGACGATGGCAAGCTATTTATGTAAGTGCAATTTAAGTCATGGCCCTGAATGCCTGTGGATTAAGATTAGGAAGTTAAAATGAAGAAATAGTGATAGGATAACTGCTCATTTCTCAGCTGAGCCTTTCTGTGGTTTCTGGTCTGTTTTGGGTGGGTGTGCAGGCTGCATCTTTACTTATTTGAAGGTGAAGGTATTCCTGTTTCGAAGGTAAGCTTTCTGCTAAGGGACCTCCAGTTCTGCATTCACATAGTTAACTTCAAGGGGAAAAAGATGTTTTTTGGGTAGTATATTTTCTTTTAACGATGTGGCTTAATAATTAGCAATTTTTTTTTTTTTATTATTATTTTTGTAAATCTACTGGGTAGCTCTTTTGATGCACAAGAAAATAAATAACTGATTTGAACAAGCCCAACATATGCAACTTTTTAAAATCTTTTCATGCAACTCTCGTGAACAAAAGAAAAATGAGAAGGATTGCTAATTGCTTTTAATTAACACAATATACGTGTGTGTGTATATATATATATATATTTGACAAATCCTGGAAATTTGTAATAGAGCTTTGAATAAAGTGCCCACATGGATCTTGATTAGATAAATAGGATTCCATGTTAATGTGGCATGATATAAGTTGTTAACTAAGATGCAATCTTGCATAGGTCTTATCATTGATAAGACACGTTGGTTTGGCTTGTTTTGCTTGGAATGGCCAAAGAGAAATGTGAACTGTCTAGTGTGACATCAGAAATGAAGCTGAGCCTTGTGAAAGAGGTTTTGGTTCAGAGTGCATGTGACATACCTTATAGAAAACTTTGAGGGTGTTCTAAATGGTTTGTATGGAAGACTGACTAGTAAGGAAAAGAAGCGATACGTATCTTTTCTAATGCCAAGGCTATGAGAGCTAGCTTTAATGTCAAATTGATGTGAAACGTTGCGTAAAAGAGAAGTGAAAATAACTTGAGACTTGCTGAAGTTCCCAGTCTAATAAAGTGCTGGCTGCTGTCTCAAAACCACCTTTTCATTAGTCAATCGTCTCTTAGCTGAGAGTGTCTTTTCTTTGTGGCTTTATTTATTTATTTTTTATGTTTAATTTTGGAGGATTTTTTTTTAATGTTTTGTCTTTTCTCTATGAAATCTTAGGTTCCAGGGCTTGAAATCCTTGTAATGTTTGTTTCACTCTCTTTTATAAGAAAGTTAAAGAAATTTGTAGTTGAGATAGTTTCTGGTCATTATCACCGTTTGCTTTTTGCTGGACTCCAGCGAGGTGAACTTGAAGCTACTGTGTGAAGAATTTGTGTGACTTGTCAAATGCTTGAAGTACTTTGGAAATGGGAGATGAGTTTTGACTGATGGCTGTAAGAATCTGTGGGTAGATAATTACATGTTTCCCTTTTGCTGAATAGGGAAGTACAACAATTGGTTAACCACAAACGTAGACATATATTGGTTGGGGGATGAGAAGTAGAAAGTAAATAACATTGCTTATTTGGATATCTAAGAAGTTGAATCTTTACAGTAGAAACAATTCTGCTGAGACACTGATAAATCATTTGGTTGTCCCAATCTCTTTTATGGAGGAAAAAAAGAATCCCTTTATTAAACAAGTGAGAAATTATCTTCTTCCTAAGAGGCTGATACAGGGCCTTGCTGACCTTGGAAGCTGTGAATCCAAAAAGTAAACAGATTTTGCCAACAGAGCTCATGTGGCTCTTGCTTCAGGTTGCCCCCCTTGAATTTGTAACTAGATTTTAAATAGGCAATGCAGTCTGTAACAGCTGGGCAGCTTCAGTGGTAGCTTCAGCAGTAAGGCTGTCTTCAGCAGATACAAACTATCCTTGGTATGAAAGTTTGTTCTAAGGAGGACTCTAATAAAAGTTGTGTTTTGGAAGTGTAAGGAACTTAATCTTATTAAAAATCAGTGTTCTTAATGGGATTTTGATTTGATTTCTAATTCTATCTTTTATTGGCTTAAAATGTTCTTTTCTATTAGTGCAAAGCATTAATTCAGTTACTGATAAACTTAACAGAAGAAGCTTCTCATTTGAGCAGTAAATTACTCCTTTACATGGAAGAGCTACAATAAATGTGACACTGTTTCCCTTTCTGATATACACATCTATTCTTTAACCCTTTCATGCTACTTTGACTAATTTCCATAGTTTTGAAATACCAGTATGTTATGCTTGTATAATTCAGGAATTAATAAATATTATTGGCTACACCCGTTTCATTAGATAGCTACAGATTAGTTTGTGCAGCCTTAATTTCCTTTTATTATGAATTATTGATGCTGCAGGATTTAAATATAGAACTAGTGTTACAAATGAAGATTTTGGTTTTGATGCTAGAAGTCAGCAAAGTGAATAAATTGTCTCTGTTTTCTTAGGTGGTCATAGCTGTACAGGTGGTCAGCTTCTGCTTTAATATGCCAGCAGAGTAAAGTTGGTATTGAAAGCAGTGTGACGGTGAAGGTTTTTGGAGAAAGAGGGTGTTGACAATGTAGTCAGCTGTGTGGACAGTGGGGAAGGGGTAATTTATACTGGTCTCGTATCGGTTGGCTAGATGATAGATAATGGAACTTCAGTCATTTTGTTAATGGAGAACCCCTGGTGTTTGTGCAAGTAAGGAAACTTCCGTGAGGGACTGCTGGCTAGATATAGAAGTTCGGTACCCATCTTCAAAAAGGGAGTGGAGGGGAAGTGAATTATATGGAGTACTTTTTAGTTCCCTTTGTTTGGAGCTTGCAGAGCATGCTTTCCTGTATCCCTCAGTCACTGTCCTAAACTGGTAATTTTGTAGACACAAAATGGAATGCAGTTTGAGAAGTTATGATTGCTTGAGTTCATCGATCCCTTTGGGGATTGGCAAGATATTGGTAATCTTAATAAAAATGTTGTGAACAATATCTCCAATGAGGAAACAATATCATTGACTTCAGAGAACTTAGTGGGAAATGAAGATAGCCTGAGACTTAGATATCACGTAAGGCCAAGTACATTTTTCTTCAAAGCAGATTAAACTATGAAGTGTTTCACTGTGTTGCCAGGAGCAATGTTGACAGGGCTGTGAAGTCTGGATGATTGATGCGGGTATGCTGTTGTATCTTGCTATAAGGTTATTCTCCAGAAGTAGATTTCATAGTGTTTTTACTTCTGTTAGGGATGGGATTGAGGTTCTTTGCGTCAGTTGCACTAAATGTATTGGCATCTGGTAATACTGGTGGGTTTTTATGGTGGTGGCTTTCCTGCCACGTCAGTCTAAGAGAGCTCAGATTTACCTGGTCTGACCTCTCAGCGCCAAGCCTTTTCCAAGTAATAGCAACTTTAACTCTGTCAGCTGAACAGGATTTACTTTTCCACATAACTAATGTTCTTTGATCCTGGGAGTCAGTTCCTTTATTAGAAGCAAAACAATCTGCTTTGATTTTCCTGCAGTCGTTAATGCTACCTCGAAGAGTTCAGTGGGCTCTGATGCAGAATGTAGACAAATAAACACAATCTGTTTTTGTTCTCTAGGATGTCGTGGTCTTACAATTCTCCCCAGCTTTTCTGTGGCAAACAAAGGGATGAGTAAGACTATGAAAACGCTGGTTTGAAGTCACTCTTGTAGCAAGGCAGGTCAGTTACAGCTTAGTTTTAAAATAGACATGGATGTGCAAAACACAGTAATCCTCTTCCTTCATTACATATCTAAATCTGATCTGTCACTCTCTCTTTGAAGGCACATAACTACCGAAGAATGAGCAAGCCTAAAATGGGCACATTTCATCATTTAACTGTATAAAGCCACATTTTCCAGCAAAAATGCATTCCTGATACTGGCAGGTCACAGAAGATCAATTATTTATATCAGTTATGAAAGTCAGAAGATGTTTCTAAATTCATTGAGGTTTCCCTGATTTCCCTGCACAATGTCAAACTGGTAGTAGATCAGGTGTTATCTGGGTTCATACCATTTAAGTTCAGGAGTTTATACTCTTTTAGGGTACTTGTTCCCATCAGTATAAATGAGGAAAACAAAGTGCACACTTGTGACCTTGCTCAGAACTGAACAGGCTGTGGGTGACTTTTTTATTAGAGCTCAGTAGGTGAATGTGGACGCTTGATATGCAACACTTGCATATGGTAGATACACCTGTACTATTTTTTTTCCTGTGTACTTGGGACTTGGGGATGGATAAGGATGTAAATATTAACATGTAAGGAAGGATGCACAGGAAAATCTCTTTAGCATGCTGAAATGTAATTGTTCATTTAAGTTAGCTCTTAAGTATAAAAACGAGAATGCTGAGGGAATGTTGATGAACTACTTGGGAGAATTTAGATAGCAAGACTGAGGTACATACATTTATCTTTAACTGGTGGGATTGAGATGACCAGAGCCATGGGTCAAAAGTGTCCCACATTCTCTTTTATGTGGTTATTTCACAGTGTGGAGGACTACTGATACGTGTAAGCTGTTAGAACACAAAGTATTAAAATGGAAGAATAATGCCTTATACTGGAGCAGAATATGATAGTTCAAATGTAGGAAACAACAACAACAGAAAAACAGAAGGTTGAAAATGAAGCACATTCTGCATGCTTTTTTTTTTTTCTTTTATTTCTTTTCTTTTTTTTTTTTCTTCTTTTGTTTGTTTCTAATATTAGCTAACTTACAGTGGCTCCTGGTTGCACCAACTGCTTGCTGTCTCTCCTGAGGTTCCTCAAAGACGCTCCCATCATGACTGTAGGTTTTCATTTCACTGCAATTCTCCTGCTTCTCTTAGGAGTCCACTAGCGTTACAGCAGGCTCCCTCCCTCCTGTCTCTGTCCAGCAGCCTGGAGCCATTTCCCAGCTGACCATGTTCCAGCTGCTGCTGGGCAAGGACCAGCTCCCTTTTTGCTTCTGCTTAGCTAGGGCAATGCCAGCAGTTGTCTCACTGTGTCCTCTGCATGGAGGTAGAGCTATAGTGTAGAAACATTTGGAGACTGGTAGCAAACCTGCCTGTGAGGGCACCTTCGGTGACCTACACTGGCTAACTCTTGGTGTCCAAAGCTGGAGTTGTCACTGGTAAACCTGTGACCCTCCTAAACTGCCTCTCCCTGGCAGGGTGTTATCACAGGGCAGTAGGTATGCTCTCTCTTTGGTCCCATCATTTACAGGAGAGCAGTGCCAAGGTGGACTGGTTTGATTCAAGTCTCTGGGAATTTAACATACTCTACAGGCTGTGTCTGGGGACTTCTGAAAAACATTGTAAGAGTGTTATTTATTTATGTAGATTTCTAGACAATGTGCATTTTCTTAATTAAAAGGTTAATTCTAATTATCCTTGCCTAAGCATCTGTCTGGGTCCTACTAAGGTGATTGATCCATTTTATGTATAATGCATTAATGATTTTGGAACGCTGAATACCTCAGCTAGCAGTACTGACATCTCATTTTAAAGAGTTTTGGCTGCAGTGCTATTCCTAAGAAGCTGAAGCCAACTGTTTAGTATTATGGATTCTTACAAGTGGAAAAGCTTGCAGCTGGTACTGAAAGCATGTAGGAAACGGGCTTGGAACTATTAGCAAATTAGGCAATATGAAAATAGTTTTGCATGCTTAAAAGATTTAATGGACTATTTTCTTAAATTTCAATAATGTCTGGAAGCTCAGGCTGGGATTAGTTCCATTTGTGCATGCCATCATTTCTGCAGTGTAACAGCAGGCAAACATCTCATAAATAGTACTTAATCTGTCCATTACTATGCTGAGTTACAGTTAAATTATCAATATTTCATGTTTCTAACTTCATAACTTGCTTTTATTCTACTTGAGGTGATCCTGGAGATATTCTACGCTGCTTTGAAGATTTGTTTTCAGGGCTTTGTTTTCAGTAAGATGCTTGATAGTTTACAGTCAGCTTATCAAGATGCAATAATACAATGTTTGTTTTCCTTGTCATCTTTCTGTGAATGTTAAGGCAACTAACTGATTGCAGCAATGCAGAGCCAGGTGCTCCCTTATGTTTTGAGTGAGAGTGCCTTTTAAAAAAAAATTCCTCATGGAAAAGCACGTACTGAAGAGCATGGAGAGTGGCTTTTAAACTCTCTGAGAATGCATGCACAGCCATGGACTGACTCACTGTGGTAGGAAATAGCAAGCAATGTATTCACATTCTTGGCTTCAAAAACAGACTAACAGACTAGGATACTGCTGTATCTTGAAGTATAGAACATTATAATTTTATTTTTTATTTTTTTTATCTTGGAGCTAATCTCATCTTTGTAGTCTGGTTTCCAATGCTCACAACAGTGTAGCACAGGGCATTATAATCTAAAAGCAGCAGGATCATCAAGATCATTTTTTGAACAGGTTTTGGGGACAAGACTTAATAAGTGAGTAAGAATCTCGTAAATGAGAGAAGGGTAGAACTATGTAGCTATGACATCCTGCTGCTGTACTACTGTAGCTAAATCTCTCATTCTTTAATTAAAAAACTTGCATTGTTTTTCTGTTTTCATCAGTGAGATGGTCATCTGCTTATATAGCTGTTTAGTCCTCAGACTATTTTTTCAACATTTCAGTGTTTGGCTGTAGTTGAATTATGCTGAACTATTTAGCTGCTGCTTATTTTAGCTTTTTTAAACACTTATCAACTCCACTTACTGCAAGTTGGAGGTTTTTTGACCTACTTCGATTGTCAGAGGTAAGAGTATGATTATGTAGTATGTAACATTGTGCAAGTTAAGATTTTGTTAATGTATCTGTTCTGAAACTGGCATTTGATAGTGTTGGGTCAGTGACTTTTTTTTCTGGAGAGCAAGACGATGCAAACCTCACAATTTGGGACATCAAAATTAGTTTATGGAGTCTCTTAAATGATTTTGGAAAAGGCAAGACAGGGAGAGATTGAGACAGGAATAATGTAGATCCTTTTATATTTATGCCTTTAAAAATAGATTAGAGGAGCAGTTGCCAGCAATAACATTTCCCTCCCTGCACTAGGCACATAGCAAATGGTTTGAAATCTTCAGGCCCTGTCCAACCCTACTTTTCTCACTTTTTCTGTGTCTGAATCAGAAATGAAGTGCTAATTTTTCTATTTTTTTCCCTCTGCAGGTGAGGTTTGGTGCACTTGAATTATTTTCTCCCTAGTCATTAAATTGTCATTCTGAGCCAGTGAAAGGTAGCACAAACCTCAGTTCAAATCATTAAGGGACCCTGTTGTCTCCTGCTGGGAGCAGGTTTACTGCCTATGGATGTGCACCTTATTTTTGTCTTCATCGCACAACAAAATATTAAAAAAAAAAAAAATGTTCAGCAGAATAGCTATGTAACTGTAGTAGGTCTCATGAAAGCACTTGAGGTTGGTGTATGTGTATGAATTGCTTTATAACAAGTGCATGCGAGAGAAACGGGATAGTTGGTGCCCTGAGGAGCTCACAGGCTTACACAATTGTTATTTTGTCTTCACTTTACTTAGGTATGAAGAGTGAAGGGCTTTGGACAAATGTTTTGTGTGTGGGCAGGAAGGAAACCAGGGCTATGATTACATTTCAGCTGTGCCTATCTGCTGTTACACTGGCAGGACCCCCTCGCTCCACCAGGGAGATGTCAGGAAAACGTGAGGACCCTGAGCCAGGAATGAGCCTGGCTGTTGAGGTGGTTACTGCAAAAGGAACGGCACAAAATCCAAGTGTGGGGTGTGGGGAGGGGTTGCTTGGAGCAAACTGGGCAGGGAAGCCCTGAGACCATGGAGAAGGAGGCTCTTTCTGGTGTGGCAATGGGATCTGCAGTGGCTTTTGAGGATGGGGTCAGATGTGACTGGGGAGCTGGTGTAGAGGATGCTTGGGGGCCCTGCTGGGAGCCCGTCTGCACCTTCAGCCCTTTCCTAGGATGGTGAGGGAAGCACACAGCCTGAGCTCCCACTGGTCTGACTTTCAGAGGATTGAATGAAAATCACTTATCCTAGCCGGCGTTGTAGCTGTTTTCACCAAAAAAAAAAAAAAAAAAAAAAGGGCATTTGCAGTGTCACCTGTCACCAAGCGTCTCGGTGCTCCTGCAGGGCTGAGTGACAGAAAGTTGTGGCTGGGCTGAGACCTGCCTCTGTAACCGCGAGATGGCAGCACACCGTCTGCTGTCGTGGGAGAGAGCCCGAGAAGGATTTTGGAGATGGCAAATCCACAAGTTGTGCTTTTTTTTTTTTTTTTTTTTTTTTAATATCGCTGATTTCTGGAGGCACATCCGTGGGAAGAAAAAGATATTAACAAAAAAAAAAAAAAAAAAAAAAAAGGTGAATATTCTAAAAGTGAAGAGAAATGACTGTGGAAAGGCCAGACTTGGTCAAGCCTGTGTTGAAGGAATGAGTCATTATTGTGATTTCCCTAAACACTTTCTAGGTTGTGGTGTTTGAAATTCCTGAATATGTAAGGACAAGGGCTTTAAGTCTGCTTCATTGCATTCATTTCTGAATCCCGGCTGTGAGTGCTGGGACAGGGCTGGGGACGTTGCGTTGTCGCTCTGTGAGGTGTCATCTGCTCAGACACGCTCAAAATCGGCACACCAAGAGCCTGTGCAGTTCAACAGCATTCAGGCTTAGTGCTGTTATTTATTCCTTTGCTGAATATCAATAGAGGAATTGTACTTTATTAATGCGTTACCTCCTCCAAGCTTCATTTAACATCCCTCTGCTTTTAAAAAGCAAACCACTGACAGCAAAATTAGCTCTACCTTTTAAAATGCTGAAGCTTTATCTGGGGGATGATGGAAGAGATATCGTAAATAGAAATTGCTGCATTGTTATGTTATTTAGTGTCTGTAAACATGCTGTTTTCAGACCTTGAATACCATTATATTCTCAGACTTATCATTCAGAAAGGAGAAACACGGGTCATGTCTACAGAGAGCTATCATCTTCTTGAGCTTTTGGTAAAGGTGACTACCTAATTTCAAGTTAGCAAAGTCTCTGCCAACATAAAACCACACACACAAAAAAATATGCATTTAACATATTTTTCAAATAAGTACACCAGATTTTTTTTTTCTTCCCTCAGGCACCAGATGAGAGGAAATAACTCAGTGCTTCATATTCTGAGGAGTAACTGCAGGGAATGCAATATTTTGGTAGCTATGATGAGGCATACACAGGTCAGTGTATGGTATAGTGACTGCTCTGTGTCTTAGTGATGGCTAAAATCAGTAGTGCCACGTCAGTCCCTTGCTCTCATAGCTTGTAATTCTGCTTGAGAAGAAATGTTTGTGCATGCTATTTAAAATGTATGCAGTGAGCTGTTATTCTCTTTGTACACAGTCAAATCAGACCTCCTCAGGACATGCTGGATTTAATGCACGGATGCTGCTCAGTTGTCTGCGAGCCCATTTGCATGTGTGAGCACTCTCCAGCACTTTGTGTCGCATTTGTTGGATGCACGAAGTGTGCAGCTTAAATTTAGTGCTTATGTGAAATGACAGGATTGCTGCAATTGAGTGCTCTGCAATGGTAATGTCTGCAGTTCTGAACATCTAGAAATCTTGAATCAAGGTACTAAATGCCTAAATCGCACACAAAATCTTAGTGCTGCCTTCTTCGTCCTCTTCTTTCTGCTTCTCTCTTAATCACAGCCACGCTTTAGCCCAGGTCAGACCTCTTGGTCCTCCTTATCTTGGAGATGTACAGGTAACTCAAGCTTCAGCTCTGCAGAGTGAAGAGTACTCTGGGCTCTGGAGAGCTTCACTCAGAAGATTGTCCCATCCTTACACCCACCCCACCATGGCCCTTGTATGTCTGTTGCAGTTGTATCATATACTTCACAACCAGATGATATTAACAGATGTCTGACAGTGTAAGAATGTGTTTCTGACTTGTATCTGTACTAGAAGAGATTATTATTTTCCTACCAAGGTCTATGTATTGCTTTTAGGTGAGTGAAATATTACTAGTACCAGCAGAAAGTTCCTGCCTTTCAGTCTTTGCCATTCCCTTGGGATTTGCAGATCTTTCTGTTCTGGCTGAAAACAGCTGAAGTTCAACTGTTTAAAAATTACAGGGCATTATTTATCTATAGTGAAGGTGCTCTGTTCCATTAAATTCTTCAGCATTGTCTCAAGAAAAATGAGAATTCATCTCTTTAAGGGAATGAGCTGTTCTCTGAGGGCTATCATTGTCTTTCTGATTGTATCGGTGATGACCAGTTACAGTCATTAGGGAGAAGCTGTTCATCCAATACGCAGAATATTTTTATCTGCAGAGGAAATGAGTTACCAGGATACTCCATCTGCCAAATTCACAGTTGTGGTTTCATTGCCAGCTGATCTACAGGACTAGTCACTCTCCTCAAGGACCTCTCAGCTTTTGATAAGCCCCGAGAAGGCCCTGATGTGTCAGCTTTCCTCCCATTTGCTGACAGCGTGAGCCACGGTGCTGTGTGCTGCAGTGCCTGGCTTTGGATGGGGTCTCATGGGGAGCCCCAGGCAGCTGAGTGTGGTGATGTACGCCCCCTACCCTGGCCCTACACCTGTAGTTCTGCTCAGGCCAATGCTATCACTGGTGGCCGTGATGAATGAGTCTGGTCCTGATAGCTGAATTGGCCTCAAGCTCCATTTGGGGGAAATGGATCCAAGGGCTGGCGGGGCACGCACCAACCATATGGCTAGTGTTCAAGTATGACTAGTATGACTAACCATATTTGACTCAATCTTACCCCACAAATAGGGGGTAGCCCAGAGCCCATGCTGCAGGTGGCTGCATGCCAGGATCTTCCCCTTGAGCAGGGATTCCTCGAGGTTGAGGGATTCTTTACCTGCAACAAACACTTGGTAAATGACTAATAGCTAGCTTGTTGAAACTTTGCAAGTAATTTGCTAAACATTGCTGAAACTTTGTAACCTTATCTAAGTGATATAAAGGATTGATTGTGCATAATATCCTTTAAGAATAAACAATAAAGTCTGGGATTGGGATAAGATCTGGTTGTATCTAGACTCCTTGGAGTTTGGATGGCAAAAGGGACTCCCTTGTGAACCTTGTGACTTGACTTGAGAATCTCCCTGATGCTTTTAATCTGAAGCTGTCCTCTATGCAGTAAATAATCAAGTGAACTTGCTATCGTGAATCTTGTTAATGTTATGTTTACCATTAGAACTTAGTTAAATCACTGTTTTATTCAAGGTTAAGGTTTGCTAAATCACTATTTTTGTCAATAAATATATTACTGCTTCTCTCTTATGAGAGTGCATAATTCTGTTCATGACACCAAGTCTGTCCATGGTGTTGCGGGAGCTGTCTGCCAGGTTTGACATACTCATCAGTATGGATCACACCTGCATTATTCTGTCAAAATGGACTGCGAAGTTGATCAAATATCTGGAAGAGTAAAGGGGATGCGGGTGCTCATGGGAAGACCTCTGGCCACCACGTGCTGTGTGTCAGAGTACCTTGGGACCCCTTGAGACTTACTGAAATTCTTAATGAGATCTTCCTTCCCCTTTTCTTCCTGTTCCCGAGCCATCTTCATCACAGGGGATGCTTCAGATATATGTCAACTTTGATGTTGACAAGAGTAAGCCAGTTAATATGGATTGCAATTTTCCATAGGGCAAAAGGCTGGGATGTATTAGAAGAGACACCTATGTAGAAACTTCGACCTCCTTTGAACTGTGCCATAAAATAGCTACGTTTGATCCACAGAAGCTGTGATCTGTTCAACTTTTATGGCTTTTAAACATTGTTCCAATGCTAGCAATTTGTACAGGAGACTGTAAGTTAACCATGTGCTGCTACTCTATGATAGAAGGGTCAAAGCTGATGATAATTTTGGCATAGTCCTGTACTCCTCTTCAGAAAGATGCCAAGGGACTACTCCCTATAAATTATATAACTGCCTGTAAAAACTGGTAGAGGAGTATATATTTGGATAGAGATGTCAAGGAACAGTTAAGCTTTTTACATATTGTCTCCACTATCTTGACTATGTAAGTTTTTTTTAGTTCAACATCAGTTTACACCTTGGTTTTATGATTAATATTTACTTCTGCCTTCATACAGGTGTCCTCTAGGTTTATGAGTCTGGAAAGGACCATTGCAATCAGATAATCCAACCTGAATATCCTGCCTAGGCTTGTGCCTACATTAGACCTGTCACCTCTCTGGCTGACTTGCAACAGGTTACTGAGAAAGATCTCCAGTCTTGACTTTAATATTAACCTCCTATTGTTTGTTCTTGCTCTCTCTCCCCCACTCTCTCTTTTATAATATCCTCTGTTACCTGTCTCCTTCTCCTTTTGGCAATTCCTATCATGCTTCGTGCAGATGGAGCCCCTTTAATCTTTAGTTAATTGCTTTCCTGTTCTTCTAATAAAGCCTGAAGACTATTTTTTTTTCAGTAAGGAAAAAGGATTTTGTGTTAATTAGCCTCTGTGCATATGTTTAGAGAAAAAATATTTGTGGTTTTGTGTGGTGGGACAGTAGGAGTCCTGAATCTAATCTGTGTTGTATGTCAAGGATTCATGAAGCTGTTATATAACATAATTAATTTCAACTTTTATTTTCCATAGTAGGTGCTATGCTTTCATTATAACCTGAGAATTGAGGGTTGGTCTCTTAATACAGTGGCCCAGCTTTTGTAATAAACTGTTTTTTTGGTTTCTGATACAGTTATCTCTTTCTCTTGGTACCTTTTGCCCTTGCCTGCTCAATAATAAAAAATTGAGATAGTTTAAATTATATATAGTAAGTACAACTACAATTTGCTGCTTCATATGGATTTTGAAATGCTGCTTCCAGCATATTTAAAGTTTACTGAGCAGTGGTGGTATGGGACAATCTTGCCTGCCTATTTGAAGTCCCCATTTTGTGTTTAAATGACACATACATGGAGTATCAGGACTACTAAAGCTGGTCCTAAATTCTGATCTAGTCAAGGAAAACAGGTAGGTAGCTTTGATGGCCTCCAGACAGAGACTCTGTTTGCCCTAAGTATGGTCATTTAAGCCATCTGCAAAGTGTGGTCAGACACCTTTCTAGACAGGCAACACAGCCATGCATTATCAGGAGATTGTTTTGCCAGGTGAAAATAGACATTTAAATTAACTGGAGAAGACTACTTTGCATATCAAACAAGAGTGGAGATTGGATTTAATCTTCTTTGTGCATTAGGCAAGTAAGAGGATTGAATTTTCATTGAAATAATTGTTAAAGTGGCTTGGAAAAAAGTGGATTTTGATGTCATCTTTTCCCCAAAGTAGAGACTAGTAGGTATTGCACATGCAGACTGGGTTTCTGTAGTGTACAAAAGTTGCTTATAAATGCTAGCTCCTTATTTTGTCATTTAATTTACATAACCACCATATGGCAACAGTCCATCTACCACATACTGGCTGTAACTAATTTTAACATTATTATTCATCTTTATTCCAGTAACAGAAGGAAAGAGCTTCTGCTGTTAGAAATTGTATACGTTGCCCAATGTGTAGTAAAACGGTGTTTTCTTCTTTAGACATAATGCAGTCTCATCATTGCGGAGCTGAAAAATGGAAAACTAAATGCACAAAACTGGAGAACTGGACTAATTCCTGAACTACTCCTGTGTC
Source organism: Aythya ferina (assembly GCF_964211825.1). Classification (NCBI taxonomy): domain Eukaryota; kingdom Metazoa; phylum Chordata; class Aves; order Anseriformes; family Anatidae; genus Aythya; species Aythya ferina. The sequence goes on along the minus strand of NC_140296.1, from coordinate 185,366,156 downwards.
TGTAGCAACAGTTTCTTTTGATCGGTGTTTAATGTCTCTCTGCTTACCCTTTGGGAATACAGTAGTGATGGGCTGTTGAGCAAAGTGGTGTGACTTGGGAATAGGCATCTGAATAGGTGGTTAATAATGGAGAATAATGACTGGAAGAATGAAAGATGTTGAGCTGAATAGTCACTTTGTCTGTTGGAAAGAGTAAAAGAGAAGCTGGCCAAGATCTAGATTAGCTGACTGATCTGTAAGATGTCATTTCTAAGCCAAATCATTAAGCCTTGAAAGCTAGCTATTAATCATCCATAAAAGTTTTTGTATCCTCTACAGAGTGTTGCTCAGAGGAAGCAGAAATAGCCCCGGTGTATGCACAGGAAATAGGTAGTAGCTCCAGAGCAAGTAAAGACCATGTGCTGATCTGGGGAGGGCAGATAAGCAAGAACACAGCAAGACATAGTTATCTAATCAGTTAGGGAGGCTGTCTACTTCTAAAAGGTGTGAGATCTTCACTTTAAAAAAAAATAATAAAATATATGTACAGGCAAGCTGAGAATGATGAGGCTGAAAGGGACTTTTGGAGTTTATCTTTACTCCAACACAGGGTCGGTTATACCTTTTATCCTTCTCAAGGAAGGTTTATCTGACCTCTTCCTCAGGCAATCTATTTCCACTTTTCATTATTCTTGCCAGCAGAATATTTCCTTGTCTTCAGTAACATCCTTGCTGTTAAAATTAAAGGCTGTTACTTTCACCCTCTCCTGGATGGACATGGAGAACTAATTCAATCCCTCCTTGCAGCAGTGTTTTATGTGCTTGAGGGCTGTTGTTATGCCATGACTTGGTCTTGTGTTCCTTGGATTCAAAACCTCGCAGCTCCATCTTTCTTCCAAGGTAATGTTTCCCAGTGTTGTTTTTCCAGCTGTCCTCTGCATTCCTTCCAGTTGCCCCAGCTGAGTTTTTATTTATTTACTAATTTATTTTTATATTCTGAGAACAAGGCAGTATCACAGCTGCACCCTGTAGCAAAAAGCACAAGAGTTATGTCTTATGCTCTGTGTGCTATTCTGGCTCTTGGGTACATGCAGAATCCTCTTGGTACCTAAAGGAACTGACCTGTCCTGTGGTAGCTTGATGCTGATTTCTGTTTGGCTCCTGTGTCATGTAGTTCCAGGTCCTTTTATACAGAACTGATTTCTAACCAGTTGTTCCCTCTTATGTTCTCTTATCTCAGCATCACAGAATGGCTGAGATTGGCAGACACCTTTGGAAGCCTCCTGGTCCAACCCTCAGGGCCACCCACAGCAGGCTGCCCAGGACCACGTCCAGGCAGCTTTTGAAGATCTCCAAGGAGGGGACCTCACAGCCTCTCTGGGAAACCTGTGCCAGGGCTCAGTCACCCACACAGCACAGAAATGCTTTCTGATATTCAGAGGGAACAAACTGTGTTCTACTTTGTGCCCACTGCCTCTTGTCCTGTCCCTGGGTGCCACTGAAAATAGCCTGGCTCTGTCCTCTTTGCACTCTCCCTTCACATTTGTACACATCAATGAGATCAATGTGTTTATACACATTGATGAGATGCCCTCTGAGACTTCTCTCCTCCAGGCTGAACAGCCCCAGCTCTCTCATAATCTCCTCTTAAGAGATGTGCTCCAGTCCCTTGGTCATCTTGGTGGCTCTTAGTCAGAATCCCTCCAATATGTCCCAGTCTCTCTCATACTGGGAAACCCAGAACTGGACACATTTGTAGTGGGTTTACGTGGCAAGGTTTTGGTAGCAGGGAGCCATAGGGGTGGTTTCTGTGAGAAAGATCTAGAAGCTGCCCCATGTTTGGGAAGGGCCCCATTGTTTTCCAGATCCGAGCCAATAAGCGATGTTGTTTTGCGCCTCTGTGAGAGCATATTTAAGACAGGGAAAAAACGCTGCGCCACACAGCAGCCGGGAGAGTCAAGGGAGTGAGAGAACAGCCTTGCACCAAGGTCAGTGTAGAAGGAGGGGGAGAGGTGCTCCAGGCGCCGGAGCAGAAGTCCCCTGCGGCCTGTGGTGAGGACCATGGTGAAGCAGGATGTCCCCCTGCAGCCCATGGAATACCATGGTGGAGCAGGGTTCCACGCTGCAGCCCGTGGAGGAGACCACGGTGGAGCAGGTGGCCCTGCACCGACGGAGGCTGCCGCCTGTGGAAGACCCCTGCCGGAGCAGATTCCGGGCCGGACCTGTAGCCCGTGGAGAGGAGCCCACGCAGGAGCAGGTGATCTGGCAGGAGCTGCTGCCCATAGGGGAGCCAGGTTGGAGCAGTTTTCTCCTGAGGGATGGACCCCGTGGTACGGACCCATATCTGAAGCAGTTCTGAAAGAGCTGCTGCCTGTGGGAAGCCCACGCTGGATCAGTTCATCAAGGACTGCATCCCGTGGGTGGGACCCCACAGCACAGGGGACGAGAGTGACCGAGAAGGAGCGGCAGAGAAGAAGTGCTGTAGACTGACCATAACCCCCATTCCCCGTTCCCCTGCGCCGCTCGGGGGGAGGAGGTGGAAGAGGGTGGATGGGGGGGAAGGTGCTTTTGGTTTTTTTTTCCTTTGTTTTCTCACTTCTCTCGCTTGTTAGTCGTAGGCAATAAATCTTACTATCTCCTTATGCCGAGTCTGTTTTGCCCGTTACAATAATTATTGCGTGATTTTCTCGTCCTTATCTCAATCCTTGAGCCCTTTTCACATATTTTCTCCCCATTCCTCTTTGAGGAGGGGGAGTGAGAGAGCGGCTGTGGTGGAGCTCGGCTGCCCACTCGAGCGGATCCATGACAACATTGCTCCAGGTATGGCCTCACCAGTACTGAACAAAGGCACCAATGCTTATGTGCTTCAATAGCTTTTATAGTATCTTCACTTTGTTCATGATGGGGTGTATTCTTGTTGGTGTTTCCCCCCCCTCCCCCTTTCCCCACAAAATTTATTTCCTTTTTTGTTGAGAATATTTTGACTTCTGCAGTATTTTTATTTCCTCTTGGGTTTATGCTATCTGAAAACTTAATATGCGTTCTCTGAATCATGGAGTAAATCCTGAGCTGTATTGCAGCCAGGACAGACCCCTGGAGAACCCTGTGTGACACTTCTCCTTCCATTCTAATGGTTACTCATATATATGGCGATGATCTGGCATAGATGCAAACCTCTAATCCCAGTCTGAGAATTTTCTGGCCACAGGATTATCATTTTGACTTTCTCGTTGCTTTATGTATCTACTTTGATTAGTTCTATCTAGTTTGATTTTGGGGAAGAAAAAAACATCGCATTTTTTAGAACAATGCAAAAGTTGAAAAAGTATTAGTGCCAGGTAGAACCACTTTATTCTTCCCCTTTGAGGAAAGGAAGGTTTGCTGTTGCACATTATTCAGGTCAACTGGCAAAGGACAAACTGTTACACCAGAAAAAAGGGGAAGAAAGACTGGTGTCAACCTCATTCTAACTTTATTTTTCAAAGGGTGTTAGAAACTGCCACCTAAAATCCACATATCTTTTCCAGGTGCTATGTGTTAAGAAGGACTTGAGTATTTACACCCTCTTCCTCTTCTGAAGACACAATTTTGCAACTCCTTGTTTTGGTGCATGATCTGTATTTTACACCACCTCTTATGGGTCAGAAATATGTCTCCAGCCTTTGCCACCTGTCTAAGGTGATCTCACATCATCTCATCTGAGTGGTAGCTGTCTTTTCACTCTTGAACTCAGTATCTCAAGGAGATAATTTTATCTTTTTGGGATAACCAAGAGTTTTCTGGATGACGTGAGGGAAAGATCTACTTGTGTTGTTCTGCTTTTGCTGCCAGTGATCATATGATTCCCAGCTTTCCTTCATCCTTTGTTTCACTTTTCACTGTTCTCCTTGAATATTCCTTTGCTTTCTATTTTCATTCTCTTTTGGTTGTTCTCATTTGGACTTGTCCTTTCTGCAGGAGGACATTTGGTGTGTGGGGAGGTGAGGAGGCCTGTTATCATTCAAAATACTTCCCATTTCTCCACTTCATTCCTTCTTTTGCACTTACTGCTCCACTTCTGATGGCAGTGAAGCCTCTGGGTGTGAAAGACTCCATCCTTGCTCCTGCTGTGGGGACAGCGCTGAAGGCAGGCCTCTTCCTGTCCCTGTTGTGTGTGATGTGACCCTGCATCAAACAGTTTTCAGATGGATTTCTGAAGACCTCTTCTTATATTAATGCTCTTAAAAGACTAACATTATTATTATTATTATTATTATTATTATTATTATTTATTGGAACTTCAAACTTTATTTGAATAAAAAATAGGAAATTAAGTTTTCAAAGAGAGAGAACTTAAAGCCCTTAAAAGAAATAAAAAGGAAATGAAAAAAAAATATATTAATTACTGCCCCTCCATGTGAGTCCTTATTTTAGCGACCTCAGTGGTTTGCTGAGTTGCAGCAAACTCTTTCCAGTCTGCTCTTTCCTAGGAAGTTCTCACTGTCCTCCCCAAGGGCTAGATGGCTCCTTGGTGTCTTCTTTTTCCATGCGATGATTCCCTTACATCATCTGTTAACATAAGCATCCCTTAGGTGCAATAAACAACTCGCAAAAGAAGATTCATGTTCTTCCCTCTTCAGTTCTGGCTGACTCTGTATTGCATAAATAAATAACAACAACTTAGAAGAAGCAAATAGAACAGAATCAGTCACACGACATTTAAGAAAGATGATTGTCTTGAGCAGAGCAGGTGCATGGTGAAAGAGTATATGAACTAGCCATGTACAGTTTCTTCAGTATTTTGATGAAAGGAAACTCCTAATGAAAGAAGATAAATGAAAATCAGGATTCTGAACATTGTTGCTCACCTGGGATTTTGGAAGAGGAGTGTAACAGTTAAAGCAGAGTGTAATTTACTTAAATGTCCCCAGTGATTAGAGTGTTATTATTTATTTATGACAGCTCCTACAATTTGCTGAACACTTTCCAAAAATTCAGGAAAAGACAGTCTCTGGTTTGAGAACTTGCAGTCTAGAGATAGATAAAGGCGAGTAGATGGAGTTTATTGAATTGTATTTATTGAATTTTGAATAGATCTGGAAGATGACTATTTATCTGATACTAATGGAGACATTTGCATATGACTGATCAATTACGTAAGAATTGTCCTTTTATTTTTTTTGGACCTGAATTAAGAAACATTTCTTATATTCATACAGCTTCACAATTACTTCTGTTTTTATAATAATTTCATTATTAATAGGCCTGCTTTTCTGAAGCAAGCATTATACAAAGATTAGCAAAGTGTGAAAATGTATTTCTTAATCTAAAGCCACAAGACAAAAGCATTATTGCTTTATGTTCAGTTAGTTTCTAATTTAAATTCTCTTGGTTCTTGCATTAGGTCTTGTATTGCTTCTCTTGGTCTAGCAAGCTAAGGAAATATTCACGCCCCTGTTTTCAAACAGTTTTGAAGAAGTCGTACTTCAGATTCTTCTTGACACTTGTTTATAACATTTCTTGGCCTCCTGTATTTGTCAGATATTGACATTGGACTCAGGTTCCAACATTTGAATTACAGTCTCAGCTGGAAGAAAATGTGGGAAATCAGAAATTCCCTTTCCCAAATTAGAACAAAAAGAGATTTTAACTGTAGGTTCAAAAGTAATTTTTTATTATTATTTTTAATATCACATGGTGTTACCTAAGGTTTAAGAAGTCATGCCACATTTAAAAATAAAACATATATTTTAAAATACAAGAGAAATGTTGTGGAAATCAAAACCTTCTCCCACTTTTTTTGTTTTGTTTTGTTTCCTCTAAAGAAGAGTTTTATTGAAATTCTACCTCCCTGTGGAACACGCGGAGTCTTCTGATGAAAAATATGTCAGAAAAAAATAAATCTAAATAGATCTCAGTTGGGTGGTATGTACTTTTCCTACTTATAGCAGATTTGTTCTTATTTACACATCTGGGCATCACACTAGCCATGGTAATCACGCAGTCATGTTATGATCTAATTTTTCATTTGCTCTTTCCCTTAAACTAGAGTTCTTCTTAAAGTCATTGAATTACAAGATACTGCTTTTCCATATCTGAATGTTTAACCTACATTCCATTTTTCAGATGAAACTAGCACTTCTAGTGCCACAGTCACTGTGTTGAGCTGACCCATTCTGATCATTTAGCTGGCTGCCAGTTTGTACTTTAGCAGCAGTGATTCTTTTGTATTCAATAACAAAGATATTTTATAGTTTTCATTCAAGAATAGAAACTTTGTGCAACACCATTTAAAGTACTTCTCTTTGGCTATCTATAAATCCAATTTCCATTTGAAATCCATTTTGAATAATCAAATATCTGCAACTGGATGATGAACTAGATAATCTTATGAAGCTTTTCAATCCTATTTTTCTTATAATGCTACACTTCTTTTTATACAAAACTTATTTTTAAACAGGAAGTCCTGCAGCATGATGTAAAACACCTTGTCAAAGCTGTTTCTGTCAGTATAATTACCTTTATCACCTAAAATTCTAATCTCCTCTAGTAATGGTATTTGTGTGACAAAATCTGTTCCCTGTAATATTACTGAATGGCATTAATTATGCTACCATACTCTTATTCATGGCAAATGGCATCCCTATCAGCCTTCCATCACTTTGTGTGCGATCAATACCAGTCTATCCCTTTAGGTCATCCTTTTTAACCTTCTTAATATCTAATTAGATTTTCTGTAGCTCTTTCTTCTCTGAGCATTATACCAATATTTCTTAAAAATCAATGTCCATCTTCTTTCAGACTTTCTTGTTTCTTGAAGAAGCTCAAGGACAAAGCCCTTTTAATTCATAGGGAATGCTGAGGTTTTATGAACTATACACACAGGTCCCATTGCCAGATGCTGATGAGCCATTCAAAAACTAGTTATATTACACTAAGTTGTATGCAGCAGGAAAATGTGTTTCTGGTGAAATTTTCCCAGGGATGTGAAAACTGTATACTTAATTAACTGTAGTTTGGAGAAACATGTTAGGCTATAACACCTTGAACTACTTAAAGTGATCTTGGCAAGACCTTACACAGTCACCTCATGTTAGTGATGGTGCTTCATTAGCCAGATGGAAAGGTAAAGCAACGTGGGAAAGGCAGTGTTGTAGGTCCCTGAGCATGGCCCCAATCTGGGAGACAAGGGCTGTCCCGTGTCCCAGCTGGCTTATGCCACACTCTTTCCATGGTGTTTTGTGTACCATTCTTTCTGGTAACAAGCTTTCTGTATCTGAAAATCAGAAGATGGCATCTATGTTTGTCTTGAAGTTGTTACATACATCAGCTGAAAATATTATTTACAAATTGTGCATATACCTCTTTGCTCTGTTCATGCATGTGAGTCACAGCCCATGACTCTCCCCATCTGCTCTCATGGGAAAACAGGGAAAATGTGCAGCCACATTATGTTTACGAGTGCTTGGAGAACCTAAGCAAGGATTGTCCATCATCATAAAGGTGTGCAGGCAGTGGGGAAGATGATTGTGATTTACTTTGAATTATAACAACTTTCTTGATGCTTTGCAGTCCTGCATTTGTATGGTTTGGTTTGACCTCCTGTAGCAAGGACTTTGTGGTTAGCTAAGGTATTATCAGTTATCTGTGATTTGAAAACAGATTGACACTTAGAAGCTCGACATCTAGGGCTCAACTGAATTGCGTCAGAGTAGATGGGTGAATATGGAAAAGCCACTCAGTTACTGCAGTAGGTCAGCAAGTGACAGAATTTTCAAAATTTCTTGCAGTTTTTATGGCTTTATGTACCATGTTTTACTGGCTTTACGTACCATGTACTGGCTTTTTCATCTCCACTGGCATAAGGAACTCATGATTTATTAATAATCCAAACAAGAAAATCTGTTAAGTATAACAAATCCATTCACAGTCATAAATTTCTGAGTTGGACCCTTTTTATCCTGTCATGGCGCTATTTGCTGCACATAGCAAAAATTATGGCAAATCAAATAAAGAGGAATGCCATGTGAGCTTCTGGAAGTTCCTAAAGTGTTAGCTTCACAACGTTCAGAATTTAAATGGTCACATTTTCAAAAATCCAGTACTCCTGGAGCACATGGGATTAAATGATTATTAATAAATTATTATTATTAATAATAATAATAAGATCCCCTTGAAGACAAATGAGAAAAAAAAAACCTTAGGCTGCTTGGCTGCCCCAGTTCCTATTGATTTCACACCAGCATGTTGATATTGTCTCTTTCCTCCTGCTCACATTTCCCAATTGCTAAAAATTAATGTCTTGCTATCTGTTTTATAATTGAGTTTGACTTTGCTGTGAGTCTTGTCTAGTAACTGTGTCCAAGATCAGCCTTTGTGTCTGGGAAAAATATTGTCTGGATACACAATTGGATATAATTTCATTTTTTACTTCACTCCCACTGCTATTTGTCTGAGGGAAAAACAAAAAACAAAACAAAACAAAAAAAACACTAAGGTCCTTATGGCACTGGTTTTGGCTGGATATGCTGAATGCAACAGTATGCAAAGCTACTGCTGTCAAACAATGCTTAAACTGGTTGCATTATGCTCTAGGCCTCATCTGTCCGTTTTGTATCAGCTCTGGAACCACACGTAGCATCTGATTTAAGAGTATGCTCACTCTGGCTACACTTGCCATGGGGTTTGCCAAGCTAAACAGAAATTGGCAAAACCCTTCTCCATCATGTGTCCAAAACAAGCAGCCTGCTGGGATAAACATTTGATCCCAAAGCTATGTAGCTGCCTTTTTTTTTTTTTTCTTTCTTTTTTTTTTTTTTTTCTCTCCCATCATTGGGTTTTCACTCTACAACTAGTTAGACTAGACCAGACTCATGGATAGATTTCTCTGTCCAGAAGACTGCAAACTATTGGAAGTTCTGTTCGACTTAAGAGAGTGGAAATTGGAGGCAGCTGAATCTCACCTTTTTGTAATTCTCAATTCCCACTAGTTTTTACAACATGCAGCTGCAGATCTAAGTCTGTGCTTTGGCACGGACTGTTTCCCGTAACATTTTATTAATGTAATAAAATGTATAGGAGAGCTCACGTTTTCAGCTGCTTTTCACTTCTCGCTAATTGGTTGGTGTTTACTGCTCCTGGCAGCATCCTCCCAGTACACCAAAGGCTAGAAGCAAGGCCCAAGATTTCCATGCCTAATATGGGATTTGGTCATTTTATAGGCTTATTCCAGTTGTTAAAATTTAGGGATCTAGTTCCCTTTATGGGGACTACAGGGCATCTACTTGCCTCCTGCTGCCACTCCAGAGGTCTCTTGTGTGGCCTCTGTCGTGTATCCCAGCTGCTCCTTGCTAGGATGTGACAAAAAATACCAGGCATCTTCTCTGTCTAGACAACTGGGATGAGCTCTGTGCTTTTTAATCCAAGCACCCCTGTCCAGTGACTGCTTAACCCTGATGGTTTCTAATTACTTTTGGAACCTATTTCCTCAGCTCGCAATGCTGCCAGCCTGCCCTTGGCTTCAGTGGATCCCGAAACTAGAGGGAGAAACGTGCAAAATCCTGCCTGCCTCATGCACTGCTAAAACAGGGTTCCTCCCAAGTGATAACTACACATAAACTGTTTCTAATGAACTTCTCATACCTAATAATCTTGTGGCTGGAACACTCATTCAGGAGGTAGAAACACGAGTGGGACATCCTCATCCTGAGAGACTTCAGGCTCCTGTTTGTGCAGTAAAGCACTGTAACCATGGGGCAGGGTGAGGCTCAGGGGGGAGCAAGGCCTCCTGAGGATTTAACTGTGGAGAGGGCAGACAAAGTGCAAAGATGAGACCTGGGTTCTCATCTCTGTGCAGGGCTTTTAGTCATTCCTGCCAAGCAGCTCAAGTTTGGGAAGGAGCTCAGGTATTTACATCTGGATTTCATTCTGGAAGTCAACCTAAAAGTTAGGGGTTGCAGCCCTTTAATTCTTTACTGGATCCAAACCAAAATGAATAAGAAAAAAATATTTTTAACAGTTCTTCTGTATATCTAATGATCTCATACATAGTCTTTGTAATTGTTCACCCCATAATTTTGGTGGATAAATGTCAGTGCTGCCAGCTCTTGTGATTTTGGTCATATGTCTTATGAAATATGTGACCATTTGTAAAAACCTGGACAGTGGGTAAATACCAGAGGGCACTAAGTTTCTGTAAAATAAATAAATAAATAAATGAAATTCTTCAGTTGTTATAAAAACCTCGAGAATTTGTCTTCAGTGGAAAGCTGAGACCCAGAAGACAAATATGACACCAAAAGTAACAAATGGCCAGCCTTCCTAATTTCAGATAATATAACTCTGAGCCCAGACGTGACTTTTGATTGAATTGTAGCTGCAGAACCGAAACTGGCTGAGTTATAGAGAAGTATACTGAACACTGGAAGTGGTAAATGGATGGTGAGGATGTCAGAAGGATCAGGCTGGAAAACAAGAAATCTCTCAAGAAATCCATTCCAAAATGGATAAATTTTTCATTCACATAATATTGTAGATCAGTTAATCCTAGGTAAACTACTGTCTGGAAAACTTTTAAATAAGGCTTTAAGAAGCTTAACAGGACTGTTCCTGATCTGAGGGAATATTCAAAGGTTATTTCACAAGGAGTCAGTGTCCACAGACAAGAGCTTTTTTTTTTTTTCCCTTCTCTTTTCTGGACACAGTTTACATTATTTTGATTTCATGCTTCTTTCTACTGAAGAGGAAATGTGGTACATGGAGTATACACAGGCACCATGATATGGAGTACATGCGTGAGGTTGTAGTAGTGTTGTTAGTGCCAAGTATGTCCTCAATAGCTGCTGAGGACTGCACAATTTTTAAATTCTAAAAATACTGGTAAAAGCCCGTAGTCATTACACAAACAAGTAGTACCAGCAGATTAAAACTGGCTCTTACAGAGAAGTCATTTCTCAATGCAAGGGTATTAATGGATGCAAATTTAATAACTTAAGGCTTATTTTAAGTTTTTAATATCACGTGTTCTAAATACTCATTGAAGGTAGTGTGGTTTTGAAGGGGCGATTGGTAAGAAAAAGTCCTTAAACAGACATCAAGGAGGAAAAAAAAAAAAGCATCATATGTAAGGAAAAAAAAAAAATCAGAATGTCTCTATTAGCTGTTCATTTAATCCCCAAATTAAAATTGACTCCACTGAGAAAAAGCTTTAAAAATTTTCCAGATTAACCCAATTAGCTTCTCTAGAGCTTTAAAATTTAATTGTAAAAGTGTACTTTTAACTGACAGATACCAGAGCAAATTACATTTTATTTTAGTAAATGTGTATATGTTTTAATCTTAATTTCCTTTTATTCATTTAAACACTTTTCATGGTTGATGTGACAACTTTAAATATCGCAGCTTGGAAACAGAAGCATTTAAGAATCCTGACAAAGTGTGCTCACTGAGCAGTCCTCTGCAAGGCTACAATTATGAGCATTAAGCATTAAAATCCAGTTTATACAACAGTTAATTCACGGGTTATATCTGCACTGCACTAAGAAACCTGCATCCAAATTACCCCCTTCTGGAATTTTGCACATGCAGACAAAAGCTGGGATATTTTAATAAAATGGAGATGAGTTGAACACAAGTACTTGTTTGCTTCAATTTCAAATTCCTCTTTGGAAGGTGTTGTATGAAAAGAGAGATTTTCATGGCCCCAATGGGACCGCAGAAAGGAAGAAAATTCCTATGCTAATGTACAGTAAAACCTTGTTCCCAGTTAAGTCACGTGCTTGTACTTTTTCCAAGGATGTGTTGGGGCTGTAGAGCTCCTCCAGTTCAGAGATGTGACTACAAAAACACCTGTGCTGACATTGGTCTAGATTATGCAGAGAGGCTGGATTTAGGTGGAAATCTACCTACGGTGCATGTACTGACACAGGTGCTTCTTGCTGCACAGTGACAAGGAGCACCATAGCCCACCCCAGTAGATGCAGCCCATGTTGGGGGACCTTGCTCCTGAACAGGGAGGAAAAGCATGTCCCATGCGTAGTCCTGGGTGACAGTGGAGAGCTGTGGGCAGGCTGTCCTCCTCTCTCTCCCCAAAGGCCCTGGGTGTGGAGAGGCCAATGTTTCACAAGAAGTGGTAGAGGAACCGTGGCTCAGAGCAGGACCATGTGAGCTGTCTGCACAGAGGCTGTGGAGAGGAACATTGAGGGCTGCTAGGAAAAGGCAAACCCCTCCAGACTCCCACCAGGAAATCTGTGTCTGAAACAGGATCAAAGATCTTTGATTTTGCCATCTTTTTTGTCAGTAATGATCTGGCTCCTTATGTCTAGTTAGCATGGCTGTAGACATCTAATGCTAGCATCCCTCTGTGTTAGTCCCTGAGACTCTCTGTGGTCAATGGAGAGACAAAACCATAGCTAGGAGTAAATTTACCAAACTTTCCTAATAAACCAGTTGGAGGATTAAATGATTGCCCTGCAGAAGATTATTTATCTTCCTTGCCTAAATAAATAAATAAATACATGCATACATACATACATACATAAAGTTTAGTGTTACTACTATATGTCTAAGTGAGCTGCGAAATGCCTATACCAAAAAGGTACGTGAATCTTGGTCTCCAGGCCTTCTGGATGACCACTGTCAGTCCTCAAAATTTGTCACAGGCCATGATGCACTATGAAACCTTCAGCTTAGTGGTAAATGCACTTAGCATGTTCCTCACCTCTCACCTACAAAATCAAGCCTGAAAACTACTGGTTTAATTAACTAGCATATAACTAGCAAGAGCTATCTAGTGTTTCTGTAAACCATTATTTGGTGTTTGCTGTGATTATTTCCTGTTGTTAGGAAACAGAAGTGGCAGAAGGGAATGGGACTATTGACTTGCAGCCATTGCTTCTGTGGGCTCTCATCCAGCAGTTAGCAACAGTGCATATTGGGATCTATCTACACAAAACTGGTTCCTGACAGAGCTGGCGGTAACTTGATTTTTTTTTTTTTTTGGTGTGGAAAAAATGCTGATATTTTAAACCTTTTTTTTTTTTCTTTCCTTTTTATTTTTCTTTTCACTTCTTTCTTTTGTTCTTCTTTTTCTTTCTTTCTTTCTTTCTTTCTTTCTTTCTTTCTTTCTTTCTTTCTTTCTTTCTTTCTTTCTTTCTTCTTTTCTGTTTTCTTTCTTTTTTTTTTTTTTATTTCTGTTTGACAAAGGTTATAAGCTTTTAATTTTTTTCTGTGAACCAAAAATATTAAAAAGAGATGTTTGAGACACCTCACCACACAGTCTTTTCCAGGTAAAATATGTATCCTGTCCCAAATTTTTTTTTTTTTTTTTCCAGTGCCTATAGAGTGTTTCTGCATCCAGCATGCAGAAGGGATAATATCCCAAGCAGCAGGGGTTCGGGGCAATTTTACTGCATGACCCTGAGCTGAGAAAAACACTAAATATCGCTCCTGTCAGCATTGATCTGGGCTCAAACATAATGCGTATTTTTTGATCTGAAGCAGAAGACACTGGAAAAGAGAAAGGCAGAGAAGATATGCAGAGCAGGTCATGTAGCACAACAGGCACAGACCCATAGGGTGGGCACTGAGGGCACTGTGTCTACCCTGTACCTGGCCCAGGGGTGTCCCCTGGGACTGGGGCTAGTCTGGTTCTGAGGTCTGGCTGCCCAGAGGAGCAGGAGCACAGCTTGCAGCTTGGCTTCATCCAAGTGGGTGATCCTGTTGGTTTTCTCCAAAATGGCTCTGGGGCACAATCTGAAGTGCTGTAAATAGGGATGGAAAAGAGGTTTGCCTCAGAATAGCACTTCTACTCCAAGAAAAATGCTTGTGTGGAGACACACAGTGAAACCCATCCTGGAGTATGCTTGTAATTAGGGAAGTCTCTTGATGTTGGGAAGTGTTGGTTTCAATCACAGGTTGCAATGAGTCAGAAAGAGAACATCTGAATTAGTTTCTGTCATGGCAAATGAATAACAGGGCTATTATATTCCAGTAGGGGTCTAATCCCATGGGTTCTCCTCTGACATATCCACTGCCATTCATCTGATGCCCCATTCCTGGAAGTGTTCAAAGGCAGGTTGGATGGGGTTTTGAGAAACCTTTTGAGTATCTGCTCATGGCAGGGGGGTTGGAACTGGATGATCTTTAAGGTGTCTTCCAAACCAAGACATTCTATGATTATGATTGATTTTCCTTTTATTTTATATTTTATATTTTATGTTTTATATTTTATATTTTATATTTTTATATTTATTTATATTTTATTTTATATTTATATTTTTCATTTCCTTTTTTTTTTTTTTTTTTAATGTTGAATAAAAATATTTAAAACAAACTCTGCCCTCCCCCACCCAAAACCACCCAACCCACCAACACCTCCCCCTAAATAGCATGTAGGAAGTCAAAAAAAAAAAAAAAAAAAAAGACAGAAATATTTTTGTTTGACCCTAAATTGCTTATTTTAATTTGATTTAATTCAGATACATTGTTTGCTTCATTGCCCTGTCTCACTGTTCATATATTTGTCAGTTATTCCTCAAATAAGCTTTATTCTATAGACTTGTTCAGCTTCATTGTCTCCAGTGACAGAAATCTACAGTCCATTGTACAGTACAGTACATTGGTACTACAGTCCCAATGGAATATTTTATTTCATGAAAGCTTGTGACTGAATACTTGCATTAATTCTTCTACTGAGGAAAAGGCTTTGGGATGAATTCAAAAGCTTTTTGTTCCATTTTACATGTTCCTGGTCAAGCAGAATCTTGAATACAGGTCTTTTATTTGCTCCAGAATTGTGGCTATTATTGAAGAGCTAATACTGAGGAGAAATACAAGGTAATCTGGGAAAAAGCAGTTACAGGCATTAGGAAACACATAAATTTTATGTTGCGTTTACAAAGTAATGCACTTTCTATAAATCCATGGGAATGTGTATGTTATTTACTTCAGCACATTTCATTTACCCATTAAAACCTCTAAACTCTTCTTGAACCCATTCAGGCATTGACATGCTTAAGGCAGGGACAAATTGCTGAACCTTCCCCCATTTCATTTTCTGTGTACGAGCATATGTCCTCCTTGAAATGGTTTTGTAACTATGCTAATGAAAATCCCACCTATGCACGTCTTAGTCTTCTGGCTGATTGTAAGTTGTACAGTGAAAATGTAGAGAGAAGTCTTTTCGCATCTAATATAGTATTTGTATTTCACATCAAATAACTCTATACCTATTGCTGGTCCCAAAGCTGCCCTACAAGAAGACTGATGAGGTGGCAGTTAGAAACTGTAAATGTTTCTGCCACAGAAGTATTCCTACTCAGTAACTGTCTGGTACAGCACTCAGTTAATTCTACCATTAGTGATTACCAGTCTTTAGGTCAGAGTTAAGCAATGAAGCACAAGAAGGCAAGAATCATTAACCTTAATACCAATGACAAGACAAAGTGGCTTTTAGATATCTGAGGTGATTTTTTTTTTTAGACAAGAAAATGCCACTATCATAAGAATACATTGCAATTGGTCTTTCTTGATTAAAATAGTGTCATTGATTGTTTTGTACTTTAAGGAGAGTTTAAATAATGAAGAGATTTATTAAGATCACCTTACTATTGATAAATGAAGGTAATTCCCAAGCTGCAGATGCAAAGCAGAACACTGGATGAATGTTGCATCGCTGTACAGTTAATCTTCCCAATAGCACTGATAGGGAGTTTCTATTACTTCAGTAGCACAAAACCCACACCAGATTATGTTTTCTGATTCTCCACTGTATTAAAAGAGTTCAGTCTTCACTTTACACATATAAGAGAACCATGTACATTATTTACAGCTGGTGAGTTTTAGTAACTGTTGAAGAAGGCGTGAAACTTCTTTGTGAAACATGCCATGGATCATGGTAGTCTTTAATTAGTTACATGATCTACGTATCTTAGAACTCCAGTCTAGTCCTACAGCTCTGGTGCTCAGGGGACAACGTTCAAGACTGTAATCACAATCCAACATGGGCTATATCTGTCTTTATGCAGTGTGGGGCAGCACAGGTCTATAGAGCAAAATAGCTGTTGCTGGTGAGCTGATGTCCACACTATTTGTGATTTGGAGGATCACTTCAGACTAGCTCCAGTTTGGTCTGTTAGCAGTTGTAGTGCTTTATGTGCATTCCTGGAGTGCGAATTCTAGGTTAGTTTCCCCTGAGAGGAATCCAGCCCATGAGTCCAAGACTGCTCTGCTACATTAACCAAAGCATATAGGAAGTGGGGACAACTGGGAGGTTTGCTTCAAAAGTGTGCTCATGATCCAAGCTGAAATGTTAATGTGAACTCCCCCACATAGTGCCATATGGATGTAAAAAGTCATCATATGCATATCTTGAGCTGCAGCTCAATTACATTTTGTTCATATGAAAGTTGAGCAGGAAAAAACCCAACCATGACCATTTCTGTTCTTACAGGCAATGAATTAAAAGGTTTGCTTAATTTCATACTGATTATTTGCAATTTATTTATTTAGGAATTAGTTGCAGGATGACTCCATCTAAATATGTAACCTTAATAAATACATTTTTTTTTTTTAGGTCTTTTCACTTTTGAACATGACGCACAGTTGATCTGCTTTTTAAGACCATTTAAAATATTTGTCAGCAACTTACTGTGAGAAAAGAAATGGGAGAGGAAAATAATTATTACTACTGGAGTATTACCTACAAGCAGAACAGACATAATGAACAGTAAGCTAGTCACAGCCTGGTGGTATGTGTTCTCAGAACTTGAGCCTGACCTGTTGTCTTTGTTGTTGTCTTTACTCTCTGAATCTTCCCATGCTCCAGTGGTGGATATACCTCACCTCACTCTGATCATCTACAATGCAGACATTTACATCTGAACCAGTTGTCTAGACTCTTTTTATAGTCTGTGGAGAGAAAAACACACTTCTCAGTCATGATTTAGATGTTCTATTTAGACATCTATGGTAATATCAGATGACTCACTGCCTGGAAAGTAGATACTTCTTTCCATTTCCATATTTTGCATTTACACAGAGAGCCTAGAGGAATATTTAAAGTAGAGGAGTTTACATTTTAAATGTTTGAGAATCTGCCCTAAAGACCTGCATATTTTGTCCCTCTAAGAAAGAAAATTCACCTCCATTTTTAATGTCTTCTAAATAAGAACCAACAATATATTGACATCATTATAAAGAATAGTTTCAGTTAGTATGGCACGTTCACCTGTTTACGTGGAGGTTATAGGTCTAGGCATGTGAAGTGACACCATAATCTACTTAACATAATTTGTGTGAGTTTACATATCCATTTAGAGAATAACTACAGGCCAAATGTGAGGCTGAACATGTATCAGCAGCCCCTATGGACGCTATATGGGCAATATGGTTTTAGGTGAATTCTCAGAGCCTTTTCAAAATATTCCCCCTAGGCAACACTGTTTGACAGTAAGTTTCTTAGCATTTAAACTTGAAATCACATTTAAGCAAAGTATTTTGTTACTTCATGTGAGTCTTTGTTCACAATTTTGATGACTCCTAGTTCTGCAATTCTATTGCTTCCGCAACAAGCCTTGAAAAGAAATGTTTGGCTTTGCAATGCAATGCCTTGAACTCCAGACGATGGATTAATGGTTTGTTTTCTTCCTGTCTAATAGGCAGTATTAAAAGTAGAAACGAGTTATCCTTATATCAAACCTTGAGTACTTTTTTCATCTAGGGAGTATGCAGGTCATTTCATGCACTTAGTTTAGAAAACGGTCTTCTGAAGAATTCTGCTGTCCACAAAAATGATGGCAACACCGGACCTGAAGATTAGCTATTTCCATGCGCTGCTAACCTCAGATGATTTTGCCAACAGCCTACAAAGTGGCTGGAACAAGGCAGAGCATGATCAGCTCCACTTGTCATTTGGCAAATGACATTTATGCAAATAACTTCTTTGGAAGGGTACAGAAATGCAAAGATTTTTTTCATGTAAAATAGCTATGTCCATCTGTTGTCGTTTAAGAGGGAAAGTTATGGCTCACATGTTGAAAAGGTAATGTGGCTTTACATCCTGATTTATAAACCTTTTTGTACCTCACCTCAAAGATGTCAGGGTTTCAAAGGCTGGTAAAGTAATCACTACCTATAGCTTTTTATCATTTTTAGTAAAGTGGTCTAGAATGAACATGGTTTTATTTTTCCATTAGTGAAGGACAAAATGAAAGACTAAGTTTTTAGAAGCTGAGAACTTAGTACCTATGTAGAAGCTTTATTAAGTATAGACATAAAACCACACAGTCATTATCTTAGAGGACATGCTAGTGGAGACTGTCCCCATTACAAAGGTATAACAATGCATAACTCCCTCTGTGGGCGTTGTAATTTTTAGTTAATTAGGACTGAGTCTCTCTTCTCTTTAGCAAATATTACATTGCTTCACAACTGTCTCTGCTGACTTCAGTGTTCTGACTTGCGTGGGAGAAGATTTTGCAGGCTCATCATCCACTCGTATTTTGGAAACACGGCAGTTGATTCATAAATATACTATATCCTTCACTTAAATTTAGTATTGGTCCACCACCTCTAGCTTCTGGATGCGTCTCCTTCAGATTTCAATCACATTGTTGTGCATTAAGAAAATTTATCAAGCTTTATGCCAGTCTTTAGGACAGATGTGTCACTGTGATCCTCTAGCTCAATGCAGAAAAGGGCGATAAAAGAGCAGATGACACAGACTTCGACAAGGATATACGTCAGGCCCAAGAGCCCTGCCCTCTCCTGTGGGTTTGGCTGCCTGTGCTCAAGGACTGTTAGGACCTGCCCTTGGCTCAGGCTGCTGAGGAGAGGGCTTTATGAGAAGGCTGTAAGGGGATCCCCAACATCACCTGGGGGCTTTATTAAGCTCTGCCTCCCATTCTTTGCCGTTTCCTGAGCTGCTGTGGCCATGCGTTTTACCATAAACCTCTGATAAAGATCCTGATCCTGCAGCTTGACTTCCCAGCTTGACCTCAGGCCTGCCTCACCACGGCAGCCTGCTCTGGCAATCACTGGGCTGTGCTGGCCCCGTTTTCTCCCACCAGACCTGCTCTGCTCCGTCATTGGGCTGCTGTGGGAGTACATTTCTCTTCCAGGATTTCTACCCCTGCCTGCAATAGTCCCCCTGGCATGCCCTCCCTGCAGAGCTGCCGGCTCCTGCTGCCCCCTCCATGTAAGCGATTCATCCCCCCCCCATCTACAGCATGGTGTGCTGGTGCCGCTCCTGCTGGCAGAGTGATGGTTTCCAACTGCTACATCTTCCAGCACATTGGAGTTCGTTAGACACATTTGGAAATTAGATACTAAAAATATTCAAATTCTGAAAATATCTTCCCTGGAAAGAGTGCTAGCTTTCTTATGTGATGGCTAGCTTCTTTTTTTATAGTTTAAGCTTTGACATCCCTTGCTCGCTGCTGAAAAGTTTATTTGAAATAAGTCACAATTTGGGCCTTCCAAAGGTATGTTCTATTTTACAGATGATTGCACACTTTCTTTGGCCTCCAGATAACACTTTTTTGTCATAGTTACTACCATGAAATGCCTTTTCTCTCACTTTTATTTTTTCACCATGTAATACATTTTGTGAAGAAATATTAGCCTTAGAGAAACGCACAGAAGACATGTATGCACAATTCTTTTTTTAGTGATTATGTTTTCTTGAAAAATTCCAATACCCATACTCCAAAACATCTTACAACTCAGAACCCAGCATCCACCATCACTTAAGTGGAAGTCACTGGCTTTATGGCTCTGTATTCCCTAATGGCTATTAATCAGCATACCTTTGCCTAAAAGTGATTATTCAAGTGGTTTTATTGCCTCAGTAGGTTTCATTCCTGTGTTTGAATAACTCCAAAAGCTGCATTTCTGTCACTTGGATAGGAAAAAAAATACAACACACAAAAACCCAGCCCTAGAACTCAGAGTGCCTTACTTCACACTATTTCAAAGCTACAAAAATCAGCCCCATTTGAATGTCATTAAAATCTGTGAGTGCAGTTGTGGAGTGATGCTGTTCCAACACAAATTGCTCAGCCAAAATCACTGCTTGGATACAGGTCAGTATGATGTCTTTTCTGTTGGAGAAAGGGAGGCACGGAGAAGGACTGGTGCATTTGTTCTTGCTTAGCTTTGAAGAGATATTTACAGCAAGCATTTATTCTACACAGTAATTCAAACTGAAGTCTCTCAGGCCATGTCTCAGTGGTCCTGACATTTTAGTATTGCCTTTAATCCATGCCCGTGACCTAACATGTAAGATGCTTCCTCCGAGAATCAGGCCTTCTCACTCAAATAAAGGTCATTTAAGAGCTCCTTTGTGATAGCTTGGTGTCCAGAACTGGTTTTCTTCCAGCCTGAGTTAGTTGTGCAGGTAGTAGATGGCACCAGTCCTTACATAAGTGCTCTGTACAAGCTGCCATTAACTGCCATTGGGCTTGAATCAAAGGGATCTTACTCAAGGAATGATGGATGTATATTGCCTGTCTTTTCTGCCATTTATCCTCAGGAAATGTGACCGTTTTCTTGCAAAGCTTCTCATTCTTTCCTTCCCTCCTTCCTGACCGCCCCCAAAATATTTATCTTCTCTGCTTGTATTTAGTCAAAACACAGCATTCATCTCTTTGGTTATGGTTTTATTTATCATACTCCTGCCTAACAGTCTTTATGCTACTTGCTGTAAACATACAGAATAAGATATAGTCCCTATGCGCCCAAAATTGTGCTCTGGAAAAGATGTGGCTGGGAGAGATAGCGAGATGCAACAGATCACATCCAGGCCAGCGATCAGGCCAGAAACACAGCAGAAGTTGCCTTATCCTAGTCTTTTGACCTGAACCTGCATCTCCAGCTGCAAGATTTACACAAAAGCTCAAGAAGAACATCCATTAGATTTGATGAACTTTCTTTGAAGCTGCTGGAGTCTGCCCTACAGTACAGATAATTCATGTGTGGCTTTTTTTCCTGATGGGGGTTAAGGAGGATCTCTAAGACTTTTGCTTATGGCTGAACATCGGGGTTTACCCATGTGACTATATTTCATATTTCTGTAATAGCTTAACTGAAATCAGAGCTTGTCAGTCTACTTTCATGGAAGGTCTAAAGAAAAAAAAAACAAACAAATGCAAACATGAGTTAATAAATTCTGTCTGAGACCTGGCCAGTTTCCCAGTGTCATTGACCAATACTAAAAGATCTTCTCCAAAAGAGAAGTTACAGGATTGAAAGACTCATCGGATATTGTCAGAGTCCCGTGGCTTGCCTGGGGCAAGACTTTTACTGCATAAATTCAGGCAGAACTATATAACAAAGGCGATCATGGCAGCGCTGGATGGATATAGCAGAGCACACTTGGGATTCTTCCTCCTCCCATCACTGACGTTCCAAGTAAGCAAGACAATTTGGGGCAAAGCAAAGAAAAACATCACTTATTAAGGAAAAAAATCTTTGGACTAGCGTGGAACGGGAAGCTGGAAACGACCGGCTCGCTGTCAGGAGCTTGCTAAGCCACCCTGCTCAGGCAGACAGCTGGGTGCGGAGCATTTTCCCGTTGCAGCAGCCCGGTGCCGAGCCGAGCCGAGCCGAGCCGTGCGGCTGCAGTTGCGGGCGCTGCCCTCGAGGTGGAACCTTCGCACCGAGGCTGCGCCGGGCGCTGCGGGCCGGGAGCGGCCCCGGGCGGAGCGACCCCGCGCCCACGGAGCCTGCGGGATTTATTATTTTTTTGGGGGTGGGTGATGCAAACTTCCAGAGAGACCCGGCAAAACGCTCCCACGCCCCGCGGGGTGGCCCCGGCCCCGCGGTACTGAATCCTGCCCAGTGCCCATGGGGGAGAGGGGCACCCCCGTGAGAAGCCGGGGATGGGGAGAAAGGTGCGGGGACACTGCATGCCGGGGCGGGGGGACGGGGCGGGGGGCGTATGGGGAAGCCACACCTCCGTGTTGACAGCCCCCTTCCGAAAATTGCTCGAGAACCCCTCGGGCAAAGCCTGTCTGAGGGTACCGGGGGTGGGGATGGGGGGGCGACTGGGGGAGCCCCAGCTCTCGACGGGCCGGGGTTGGGGTGGAAGATGCTCCGAGCCGGCCCGGGGAGAGCCGCTGCCTTCAGCACCGAGAACAGCTACAAGTGCGGCGCCGAGCCGTGCCGTGCCCACCCCACCGCGCCCTGCACTGCCCCGCAGGAGCCGCGGTGAGAGAAGGCAGCGGCGTGCCGAGCCGAGCCGTGCCAAGCCGTGCTAAACCGTGCCAAGCCGTGCCAAGCCGTGCCAAGCCGTGCCAAGCCGTGCCAAACCGTGCCGAGCCGTGCCACTGCGGGGTGGGGGTCGGGGGGCGTTCTCTTTTCCCCGGCTCGGCACGGCGTGGGTCTGCCGCTGCAATTGAGCGGCGGCGGAGGGTGGAGATCGTCACGGGGGCTGAGCCACCGGTCCCAAAAAGTTTTTTTTTTTTTTTTTTTTTAAAGGAATGGGAGGAGGAATAAGGAAGGAGACAGTGGAGAGGGTTCGGCTTGGCTGATCGCGAGTGTTATGCAGCACCACTGAAATCGCTCTCCTGGCTACCTGTCCCAGGCTGAGCTGCACATGAAGCTGACGCTACCGGCAGAAGCGATTTGAGACGAGGGTTGTACCGAAATTACCTCATGCTATTCCCGATCGGCGCCCAGTATTAATTCCAGTGACCTCTACAGTAACACGGATATGCAACTCTTTTCCAGCAAGGTATTTGTGTGCGTGTGCGGGGTGTGTGTCTCCTGCAGGTCTTATTTTAAGGCGAGCGGACTCCGCGAATAATGCAAGTTTTGCCTCACTTAACGTTTTGGGGCAAGGCAAGCCACTCCGCCTGCTTTCTGGCGCCAGAGGTTTTTGTGTTGCATTATTATTATTATTATTTGTGTATGTGTTTTAATTATTTATCATTTTTATTGTCGATAGCCTCCCCCTATCAGCTCTACCGAAAGAGATCCCGGGCACGGTGCCGTCATAGCAGCGAGCAAAGAGGGAGGATGGGGGTGCCCCCAAGAGCGGCATCTCCCCCCCCTGCCTCCTTAAGCGGGTCCTCTCCCACCCCCGCGGGGAGGGGGCTGGGGGTTCCCCGCCATCTCCCCCCTCCCCCCGTCTTGGTCGGGGTTCTCCAGCCGGGGGCACCGGGGGGCTCCAACTTCTCGCTCGGCTCCGAGCTCCCTTGGGGTGGGGAGGGGAAGGGGGAACCCGGCCGGGCTCTGGGGTCCCCCCCAGCCCGGGGAAGGGGGCGAGAAGCGTCACCGGTCCCGCGGCGAGGGGTCCGTGGTGTCCCCCGGCGGGGAGCGGCATCCCCAGCGCCGGCATGTGCTTGTTGCGGGGACCCAGCAGGTGCATGCACGGCACGGGTAAAGCCCCGAACAACAACAAAACCCACAGCCAACCCCCCCCTCCCCCCCACAACTCAACTCATCGATCGGTGGGTGATCTGAAGTGCATGCAAAGCTGGAGGGTGCACGTCGGAGTTTGCAAGCTCCCGACCTCCGGGACCGGGGATTCATTAAGAGATTTAGGGTTTCATTGAAGGCGCATTGTGAAGCTGACCGGTAGATGCAAGGAGAGGAAGGAACCACCGGCGGCTCTGACTAAAAGGCGACGGTTGGTTTTGATTTTATTATTATTATTATTCTAATTTTATTATTATTACCATTTGCAAGCCTGCGGGCAGCGAGGCCCCGGGGGGAGCAGCGGCGAGGCTGTGCCGGAATCCCTCAACGACAGACGCCAGCTGGGGTAGGGAGGGGGAATAAAAAAAAAAAAAATAATTAAATAAATAAATAGATAGCTCGGCTAAGTAAAGTGGAAAACAATAGGGGGCTCCCTTCAAGGGAGAAACGCCGCGGTGATGGGCGATGCTAAGGGAGAGGAGGCTCGGCCAGCCCCGGGGGTGCTCCCGGTGCCCCCCCTCCTGCCCCAAGCCCGGCGGGACCGCCTCGGGTCCCGGGTCCCTTCGTCCCCGGGGTGCCGGGAGCCGAAGGGCAGCTGGGAGAGCACGGAGGAGCCGCACGGAAAGCGGGTGCGTGGCCGGGGGGCTGCTGCTGCCTGCCCCCACCCCGCCAGGGAGGGCGGCAGAGCGAGCAAGGGGAGCACGGAGGGGGGGGGTAAAGGGGGTGTTATGGGGTGTCCCGGAATGCTGTCGCTTCTCTGGGCAGAGCCCCTCCAGGGGCACCGGGCAGAGCTCCCGGAGCCTGCTCTGGGGAGCTGGGGTCTGGTGGGAAAAGGGCAAAATGCGAAGAAAACCAGCAGAGGAAGCTCTCGCAGGGTGCCTGGGAGAATCTCCTTGATGATTGCTTGGCAGAGTGGAGGTGAAAGCAACTCTGAAGGTGTTAATATTGATGGGGTTTATTCAGCTGTGAGACCAGGCAAGGGCAGAGGAAAATATTTGATGCTGTTTCCTTTCCAAAAAAATTGGAAGCTCCTATTAGTCTCGCCCTGGCAGAAGGACCTGTGCTGCTTTAGCAGGGGAGCTTGTTTGAAGGATGGATATTTGCAGGCAGAAGAAGATGGGGGCTCTGGGGTATTTGAAAAGAGGCTGATCAGAGTGAGTGGAGACATTTCTCTCATGGTGCTCCGGGAAGAAATCATTCCCGTAAACAAGATGCTGGGGGTGACTTGCCTTGAAGTCCTGATTATTGTGTAAAGGTTACCTCTGTGGCAGGGGCACAGCAAATCATTGCAGAAGAGCTGAGGTAGATAAGACTACTTACATCAGTGAAGAATTCTCCTGCAAGTTAGGAGTTGCAGTGTCAAGGCCTAAGGTTTTCCGAAATCCCTTCTGTTGTCAGCAAACCCTATTAATCTTCTATATGTGTCAGTTTACTGTACGCAGGTGGCAACTCTTTACCCACTCTGTGCTGAAATTCAGCTATTTGTTCATTGCCGAGTGCCTTGCAGGAGAAAGAGGCAACTTTTATGAACACTAAAAGGAATGTTAGCCAGGCAATTTTTATCGGATAGTTCAGAAGTAGTATCAGTAGTAGGGAGCCAGAGTAATAACATATTTGCATTTATTTTTCCTGTTAAACTTCAGAATGGAAGATGCTGTCCTTTTGCTTTCATTCACTTGACTGGACATCTGACTGGTTTTTGGGTGTAGAAACGTGTCTTCTCCCTCAAGCTTCTCCTCTTCTAATTCACAGAAAATCAATTTCATTTCATTTTAGTAACGTGCCAGCTGTGCCTCAAATGTAATGACAAATATATTTTTTGGCCTCAAACAAAATTGCAAATACTTATTTTATAAACATTTTTCCCACCACCGAACAAATTTTTTGTTTGTTTGTATGTTTGTTTTGGGTCTCTCAGTGAAGGTTCATGTGTGTCTGGCTGGCAACACCAATTTAAAAATGTTCCATGAGGTTCAGTGAACATGTTTTCCTGCTTAAGATGCAGAGAATACTCATTGCTCCTGTGGCTGTCTGTAATTGAGAGATTTTTTTAAAAACAACATTTCCAGGTGATACGAAATGTTTCTGTGATTTCAGCCACAACTCCGGTGTTAACTGTAGGTCACCCTTTCGGGAGCATTGTTACCAAAATAAAGACCCTGCCTATATTTATTTCTTTACGTATCCATCACTTTCAGCTCACTTTTTAGATCTGTTTTTAAATTTGAAGACCTGAAAGGAGCCCACCTCACAGCAAGGGCTGTGAGTCTGTGGGTGGAGGAGTGATGGCTCCCTACACGTGCTGGTGCACTGGCTCTGGCATCACGGCACTGGGGTGCCCAACCTTGTGTACCAAATGTCTCATAATGCTGCATGCTTTTACGAAGGAAGTAATTGCAGAACCAGACACCACAAGCAGAAGTTTCCACGTTCCCGTCTTGCAGTACCCCACCTCCTTCGGTTTAAAAATAAATATACATTCTAGCAGAAGGAGTGGAGGTCTGTGCTGAAATGCTGACTTTTAAAAATAGCAATATGTTCTGATAGTACCAGATATTTTTAATGAATTAAAACCAAGAGAAGCATATATTTCAAGGTGACTGGGGAGAGGCTTTGTGCTGCAGTTACTCTTGAACTGTGCTGAGGAAATGTGTGAATTTCTTCTCTGAACTCATGTTCCCAGTGAACAGTAGCTACTACAGAGGGGAACCTGGTAAATTGTGAATATATTTGCATTAATTCAAACTTTTATGGTCAATCTGAAAAGGACAGAATTTTACTTCAAATGAAATCTCTGAACATGAGGCAAACTCATTCAGACTTTATAGCCTAGCAGCCCTTGCTTTACCACTAAAATTCATTGATAAAAATGGAATTCATTTAGCTGACATGCTTTCTCCTTAGCTACACAGGCTTATAACATTCTGTAAAAGTTGACGTTAATCAATATGTGAAAAGCAGTGTGGCATGAATAAATTAGGCAGTGTAATAAAAGCTTTTATTTCTTAGGTAACATAAAAAAAAGAAGACTAAAAGGTCTTAAATTTTTAAATAGAACATTTTAAAATTTTATTTCTGTTTTATAGACAGACAAGCTGTGGACTCTTGCAGCAAAGAAACATGCATTTTTATTTCAGGAAAACAGGCGAGCTAAGGCTGAGCAATTAATGCTTATGCAGACTGCGATGTTGAAAAAATGCTAATTATCAATTCATTTAAATTTCATTCTGTTCCAGATAAGGTATTGGAGTCAAGGTGCTGTGCTCAGTTTAGCTTCTCCAGTGTTGTTGGCATTGGGATTGCAATAGCTGAATTCATCACTGTTGGTTTTTATGAAGACTGACAGTTGCTTTAATTTTGGAGCATTCTTTGGCTGTAAGAGATTGACCTGAGACTAAGCAAGAGAAAAAGCAACATTTTTTCCTTCATGAACATTTTCACTTTCTGAGTGGTGTGTTCTTGTTCAGCGTACAGTGTTAAATAAGAGCAGTCATCTTCTATTGCCTCAAGGGATCGCTCCCTGGTGGGACTGCACAGACCCACGTACTCTGAAGAGCTGGGTGCTCACTGTGGAACCAGAAAGGAAATTGTGTCTGATTTAGGTGCAGCTGCAACTTTCACTTGCTGCCGTTTTGAAACCTCTAGCTGTGTCTATCTACTGTGGCAATGAAGTCAACAGCCACTTGTGGCTAGTTAATACTTCTTGTGATCTTTTCTCTCTGGTGTGGGCCATATTCTGTCCTCAGGCAGCATCCCATGGGACTAGATCAGCTCATGGGAAGGAGTGATATTCCTCAAGTTCCTCTATTTGTTACTGATGCTGAGTTTGGCTCCCAAGGCTGAAGCCTGGACAGATTTGTAAACTATGTGCCCAAAAGGAGCTGATGAAGAATAACAGGATTATCACATGAAACAGCACAGACATTTTTTTTTTTTTAGATCCAACCCTGAGCCAAATTCAAGCAAAATTAAATAATAAGAAGTAATGAAAGTCTTTTTCTGTTCCCAATTGCAATGATTTTATTCACACCAATTAAATGTTTCATTTTCAAGTCATTGCTCTGTTACCAGATCACTGTGAGATACCTTCTCATTAAATATAGAAGACTTTCCATTGTGAATATTTTTCTCAGCTTTTCAAATAGACTCTATTTTAAAACTGTTTTCTAGTTTTATGAACTTAGTATTATCATTTGGGGAAAAAAAAATAAAATAAATTAAAGCAGATGATCAGTTTCAAACCTTATCAAACCACATTTTGAGATTTGATAGCTCAAAATATTTCAACATCTTGTGGAAAATAATTGAAAATGTCTTTGAAATACAGTATAAGTAGATCAAATCTCTTCCAATTTGATGATATTTTGGTAGAAAACTGTTGGATCACTTGGGACAAAGTACATATCTACAGAGTAGACTGTTGTTCAGTGTGATTAATTTCTTCATACTTTTTTTTTTTTCATTTAAAAAGGCCGAGTGAATTTCACCATAGAGTGTCCTCTGCTCTCTATAACCTGTAACAGGTGTCTAGAGAGACTGCCTCAGATGTGGCTGCCCAAAGTGTGCCCATCTAATATTAGGTGAAATTAATTCTCTCTCTTTCAGCTCCTCAGAGATCAAAAAAAATATATCATTCAGGCAAAAGTAATTTTGTTAAATATTGAAATAAACAAATGCCACTCACTTGAGAATTAAAGTGGTGGCAATTTTTGTAACAGATTTTTATAACAGTGTCAGTCACGTACTTAGAAATGTAGGATGAAATCCTGGTCTCATTAAAATCAGTGGGACTTTTCCAGATGTCAGTGGGGGCAGAACATCATTCTTGTTTTTTGTGGTCCAAATGCAAGCAGAGAACAGATACCCTGCTAATGCTGGACCTCAGATCAAGTAAAATGTGAGAAAAGGAATACTGGATGTTCAGCTCTTTTCCTAGCAGAATACATTGTGCTATTGTGCTTTTTTTTTTTGCTTTTTTTTTTTTTTTTTTTTCTGAAGAAACCAACTACCTTTTCATAAATATAATTTAGCTTTTGAAATGATTGGGAGGGTATTTCATATATATAGTGAACCTGGAAAATAGTGAATTCCACTGGAGAAGTAATCAGTTTAATATCCAAATGAACATGCTTGGACTGCAGCGGTTGAAGAGCATACTTAAATTCAGGAGCCCTGATTACTCCATTGTCGCAAGCGGAGCCTCTCAGGGAGTACAAGTGTTAGGAGCTATTGCACTTCTGTGGGCTGGAACAGAATGATACAGCAAAACAGAAAATACAATATGTTACGGATCAAATATGTTTTTGGATGTCATGCAATGCATGGTAAATAGGAATTACTCGTCAGGCTTTGAACATTAAGCTAAACGTAGTTGCCCTGACTTGGCTTTTGATCTGCTGGTATCATCAATTTCTCGGCTTGTAGTATGGTGCAGCCAGGTGTTCAAATTCACAGAAGGCCAAGAATTACTCCCTTACAGAACATCAAAAGTAAAACCTCGCCAAAGTAACTCATATTCAAAAATAAATACACTGTGTGACAGGTATAAAACTGCTGAACTAAATAATTCTTACTGTTTTCTTTTTTCTTTTTATTTTATTTATTTTTTTTTCCAGAAGTACCTCAGCTACAGTGCAAAATAGAAGGACATGAGTTACTGACCTCCTCATAGCATCAGAACCAGAGATACTACCCTATTCTTTACCATCAGTTAGAAGCAGTTGGAAACCACCTCTGAAAAGCTGATCAACCCTTGACATCAGTGGACATCTTTTGTAAAACGCGTTTTATGTACTTTTGAGATCCTTTTTCTACCTTCCATATGGTTCTATATTACTTACTGGGCACTGATGGTAGCCTCCAGAAACTGCAGTTTCAAATGGTCAACCTCATCCTTTAGCAAGAAGAAAATCTGGATACTGGCTAGCAACAACGTCTTCAGAGAAAATGGTATACGAAGGAAAACGATTAGTTTCCTGCCATTGTTTCTTCCTGTTAACAGCCAAATTCTACTGGATTCTCACCCTGATGCAAAGAACTCATGGCCAGGAATATGCTCACTCCATCCGACTGGATGGGGACATCATCTTGGGAGGACTGTTCCCTGTCCATGCAAAAGGGGATAGAGGGGTGCCTTGTGGGGAGCTCAAGAAGGAAAAAGGGATCCACAGACTAGAGGCAATGCTATATGCAATTGATCAGATTAATAAAGACCCTGATCTTCTTGCCAATATCACCTTAGGTGTCCGGATCCTTGATACTTGTTCCAGGGACACTTATGCATTGGAGCAATCCTTAACATTTGTGCAAGCGTTGATAGAAAAAGATGGCTCAGATGTGAAGTGTGCTAACGGCGATCCACCTATTTTCACTAAGCCAGACAAGATATCAGGTGTGATAGGTGCTGCAGCAAGTTCTGTGTCCATTATGGTTGCAAATATTTTAAGACTTTTTAAGGTAAGGAACATTTTCTATTTTTCTTTTGAATTGTAAGCAAAAGGAAATAAATGAGGTGATTGTGTTGCCTTACTTTCAGAAAACAAAGGGACTGAAATCTGAAAAGAGTGGTTTGCCCTTTCAAAGCAAAAAAGAAAAGGAAAAAAGAAAAAAAAAAAAAAGGGAAAGAAAAACCAATGATTTCAGGCCCTAATTTAAAGTGCCAAATGCTTCTTTGAAGTTCTGAGCAACCAGAGCAGATTTTAGTTCTTTATTGACTTGTGTTTTTGTTTATTTGCTACTCACATTTCCTCCACATTGATTGTTTATGCTCATCAAGATCAGGTTGAGATTTATTTTGCAGATTTCTAGGAGAATGAAATATGAGGTTTAAACACAAATCCATTTGTAGAAAGAACAGATAATTTCCCTAAATAGGAAGATATGCCAGTAATAATCCAGTGCTAATGATGTGCATGTCTAGCCAAATGCAGTGTACAGAAATATCTTTGATTCCCTTGAAATCTTAAACTCCCCCATATTTTTCACAAGGTAGTAATTTTTTCCAGACTCTGATATAACTTTGTGAGAGATTACTTTTGCCCAACAGTTCTACTGGTATACTGTTCATTTCCTTCCATGTACTTTATTAAACTCTGCTCTTATAAATGATGGCAAAGTAAACCTGTCACTTTTAAACTTGTTAACTTAGATGGGAAGATGAACACATTCTAATCAATCATCAGATCAGTCAGTGAACATTTGATTTTTAATCTTGGGCAGTGGTAAATAGATTATGGTAAACTGAGCACTTTTTTTCTGTGCACAGAATGACTAACCTTTTCACTGAATCTATTTTGTCCTACTGCCCACTGTTGTTCAGACTGATTCCTTCCATTCAGAAATCTTGCCTAATGTCCTACAACTTCACAACCACTGAAAGCCATTTCTTTGACTTCAGTGGAGTCAAACTCCACTGGAGGTCAGACTTCTGGTAATGTTAAATAATGTTGTTACTGATTTTGAAAAGCGTTGCTGCTGTTCTCTGTGAGTGAAAGTTTGAATAGAAGTAAGGAAAGATTGTCTTGTTTTGAAGGTTTCTCAAACTGGCAAGGAATATTTCAGTCATTTAAAAGGAGATTTCTATCCTTCCCTCCTATTCTTCCACAAAGGGCGTAATGATGGATTTATAGTTCAGTGGAGGAGCAAAATGTCTGCTGGGTTGTGGTCAGGTATTCATTACAGTCTCAAAACTGATGCCTGGCTGCAGTTACTGCACATGTTTGAGACTAGTGGACTTGTTCCATCTGTATGGTTTGGTTTCCTTATGAAAATCAAGTATACAAAATTGAACCAAGTCTTAAAAATATCCTATATGGGGATCACCTCTGGATCTGTGTCTGGTGGGGAAGGCTTGCCCTTCCCAGGAATAATCATGCATGCTGCAGGAAGTATATATTTTTAATTTCACATCTGCTCACATCTGCTTTATTTATTTATTTATTTATTTATTTAAGTTTTGTCACCCTGTTAAATAATGCATGGTTCTGAAGTAATGATAGGTGGAACGGTCACTTAAATATCCATCATAATACAGGGCCACACAGACTAATGTTTACACCCAGACTTGAGTTTAATACAGTGCAGTAGGCTGATTTAAGAATTTAAGGCTCGTACGACATGCTTTAACTGTGAATTAAGAGCAGCAAGAAGGAAAGAGGCCTATGAATTGTCTAAGATACCAGCAATTTGTCTTCTGAAACCATGACAGGTACCTCCTGATTTCCATTATGCAATAAGATTGCAAATAACGTTCTACTGCAGTCTTAATCAATAGAGCGTCATGTGATATCCCCTCTGGGGAAAGATCTTATTTACCCATTTAATTGATGTAACACAGCTGCTGGCAAAAAGAGGAGACATCTCTTTTAGTTTTAATTATAGATCCTGCACAAATATTCTTAATAATGTAAAAAATGACAAATGATACCCTTTAGTGTCTCATATTGGACCTGCATCTGATGTCTGTTTTTACACCTTCCTCTCAGAAGTAGCTCTGTTATCTTTGTCAGAAGGCTTTGAGTAAAGCCTTCTGGATAAGGCCCTGATTTAGTGGCACTAACCATGGACAATAGAAAGGTCCTTTGCCAGAAATGTAGAAGTATAATCCAGTTTGGGTTGTACTCAGACCAAAGACATGAGCTGAGATTCTCAGCCGATGCAGACCCAACTACTCCACCGCGGAGCATCAGGACCTTTGTAAAAATGCCTATTTTCATTATATCCAGGATGAATGTGATTCATCCATTTTTATGTCTAGTAGTTCTACTCAGGAAGTTGAACCTGCAATTTGAAGTTCAGTATTGTTTTAATATCTACTCTGAGGTTCCTAAATGTCAGGACTACATATTGCCCAAAGAGTCGTGGTGAATGGAGCCAAGTCCAGTTGGAGGCCAGTCACTAGTGGCGTCCCCCAGGGCTCGGTGCTGGGGCCGGTCCTCTTTAATATCTTCATCGATGATCTGGACGAGGGCATCGAGTGCACCCTCAGTAAGTTCGCAGATGACACCAAGTTAGGTGCGTGTGTCGATCTGCTTGAGGGTAGGAAAGCTCTGCAGGAGGATCTGGATAGGCTGCACCGATGGGCTGAGGTCAACTGCATGAAGTTTAACAAGGCCAAGTGCCGGGTCCTGCACCTGGGGCGCAATAACCCCAAGCAGAGCTACAGGCTGGGAGAGGAATGGTTGGAAAGCTGCCAGGCAGAGAAGGACCTGGGAGTGATGGTGGATAGTCGGCTGAATATGAGCCAGCAGTGTGCTCAGGTGGCCAAGAAGGCCAACGGCATCCTGGCTTGTATCAGGAACAGCGTGACCAGCAGGGCTAGGGAGGTGATCGTCCCCCTGTACTCAGCTCTGGTGAGGCCGCACCTCGAGTACTGTGTTCAGTTTTGGGCCCCTCGCTACAAGAAGGACATCGAGGTGCTTGAGCGGGTGCAGAGAAGGGCGACGAAGCTGGTGAGGGGCCTGGAGAACAAGTCCTACGAGGAGCGGCTGAGGGAGCTGGGCTTGTTCAGCCTGGAGAAGAGGAGGCTCAGGGGTGACCTTATCGCTCTTTTTAGGTACCTCAAGGGAGGCTGTAGCGAGGTGGGGGTTGGCCTGTTCTCCCACGTGCCTGGTGACAGGACGAGGGGGAATGGGATTAAGTTGAGCCAGGGGAGTTTTAGGTTAGATGTTAGGAAGAACTTCTTCACTGAAAGGGTTGTGAGGCACTGGAACAGGCTGCCCAGGGAAGTGGTGGAGTCACCATCCCTGGAAGTCTTCAAAAGACGTTTAGATGTAGAGCTTAGGGATATGGTTTAGTGGAGGGCTGTTAGCGTTAGGTTGGAGGTTGGACTCGATGACCTTGAGGTCTCTTCCAACCTAGAAAATTCTGTGATTCTGTGATTTCTTGAGAACATTGTTATCCAGTGAAATTTTAATCTGTGGTAAAATCGTGAGAAGTATATTATATCACTCAGTGGGAATACACAAACAAATATAACTTGAGAAATACTATGCTCAGCAGTTTAGATTTTTATGCTGCTATTTTTCTTTCTTATTCTTTTTTTTTTTTTTTTTTTTTTCTTTTATTGATTTTACAACATAAAACATACAGGTCAATAGTCCCATCTGATGATCTGGTGGATAGCATAAGCTGATTGATAGTCATGGTATCCTTTTATCTAAGTGTTCTCATGAGAAGAAAGGAAGGAGGGCACCACAAAAAATGACCTTGATCTATAGCCTTTCTGCTGGCCAAATGGATCACCTTCAATTCCTCTTCTCTGTCATTTTGTGAATATCCATGAGACATCACCACCTAGCAGCATTTTTTTTTCCCTGCCCTTAATTGGTCTGCAACATTAAGGGCCAAAATTGGACAGATTAAATTTCATCTTCTGTTTGTTTTAGACCTGTCAGAGATACTTTGCAAACTGGAAACGCTTGTTCAAGAAATTAACTATTTGGAAGTGAATCTTATTCCTTGATTTCTTTAAGGAGATTGCATTTTGCTTTGTTATTCTGGTGCTTGATGCAATGAGGATTGTGCAAAAGAATTGTTTATTGAGCTTTCAGAACTTGGAACTGATCTTGCTGAAAACATAGTTGGAGAAGACCTTCAGAGGAAAGCACAGAAGGAATGTGTTAGCTACCAGTAACTACCCACTCAAACAATTCTCTGTAGATCTCAGGACAGATTGTTCCCAGCTGAAGTTGCTGGCTCCTCATTTTGAGAGTTGGTTTTGTCAGAGAGCATCAAGAATGGGCTGCTTCACAGGGGAAGCTGAGACAGAAGCTGAAGGGACAGCAAGGTGAGAAAGGCAGTGGTTATAGGCACTGGTAACACAGCCTCACCCAAATGAGAACAAAACAGGTCTGGCCATCTGATGAGGTTCAGCCAACAGTCCAGACAAATCCATAGTGATGAAGTGTAAAATCAGCCAGGAAGTCAGGTTGGGCAACACAAGGTCATGGTCAGCAAGGTAGAAGGCCAACAGGATAGCTCAGGCAGGGACCAAGGGCAAGGGCCTGAACTGAAAGGTAGCTGTTGAGTGAGAAAGGGAGACAGAGGTACCTATGAGACTTCCCACAGATCATTCTCACAGCTTAGCTGTTTTTCTGGGCTGATTCACCCCATATTTGCACCCTATCAGAGCTGACCTTGGACACATGCAGCCAAATCCAGAGCTGGGGAAGGGAGGATGTTGCAGAGCTTCTTGGTGCCTTCAGCGCTTTGACAGTTTTTAGCATTTCCCATTGGAGTGACTGTGGAAATAGAACAGATAGACATGGGCCAGCCTCTCCTCTGGTGGACGAGGAGTTGCTCCTTCCTCTGGGTAATGGAAGGTGACATTATTTGGTTGATGTTTTTGCCAGTCTGGAAGTCCTGCTGCCAAAATGGTTTGTGTTTGGCTGGTAGGATCTATTGAGGGCCTGGCTGGACAACTCTCATTTGTGCAAAGGCAACTTTTCTATTGACTGGATCATTCAAGAGGAACATCTTGCTCTTACCCCCTTCCCTGGGTTTGGCATACTAAAATTTTGGTTTCCTGTAGGATGCTCAGGCACAGCCAAATGCTATCCTTTAGCTTCTTTGTTTGAAGTTTATAAGCATTTGGGTGGTTCCCAGTCCCTCAAAACTTGTCCTGGAGAGCCAAAGTCTGTAACTCATCTCACTTCATGTTCCCTGTATACAAAGCTTGTACTTATTATAGAGTGATCTGGGCTGAAAAAGACCTTTAAAAACCATCTAGTCCAAACCCTCTGTTGTGGGCTTGGACATCTTCCACTATACCTGGTTACTCAAAACCCAATCCAACCTGACTTTGAACACTTCCAAGGAGAGGCCATCCATAACTTCTCTGGGCAACCTATTCCAGTGCCTCTTCACACTCATAATGAAAAATTTCTTCTTAAATATACCCTCTTTCAATTTAAAGCCATTACCTCTTGTTCAATCACTACAAGCCCTGGTAAAAAGTCTCTCTCCATCTTTCTAATAAGCCCCCTTTAAGTATTGAAAGTATTTAAGTATTGAAACAGTAAGGTGTCCCTGTAGCCTTCTCTTCCCCAGGTTAAACAACCCCAGCTCACTCATCTTTTCTTCATAGGAATGGTGCTCCAGCCCTTTGATAATTTTTGTGCCCCTCCTCTGGACCTTCTGCAACAGGTCCACATCTGTTCTGTGTTGGGGACCCTTGAACTGGATGCAGTATTACTGTCTGACTAACACATATCAGTGGTTAGAATCTGCTGGAAAGAAGAGAGACATTTATTTATGCTATTTTCCTATCATCTAAAAGCTTTACGCTATTTCTGAACTCCTTGGTACACTCCATCTGTCACCTTCACACTTCCAGCCAATGTCACGCTGAGAGCAGCCTAGGGACGATGGCTTGCATGTGAATTGAAATGGGTGAAAAGTATGCTTGGTGAATTGAGATCTGAAGCTTTCATGTATATATTGATGTAGGTGTATATAAAGCCCAAATGGTCATTGACAATTTTGTTTCTTTCCTTTTTTTTTTTTTTTTTTTTTCCCCTTGCCTTGTTTTTCCTTTTGCCTTGTCTTCCCTTTTGCCTTGCCTTACATTTTCTCCTCTTTTTCCAAGAATAAAATGCTTATTTCCTCTTCTTGGTCAAATTCTCTTCTTGTTCCACCACTGCAATCCATTTTAATAGGTGCTGTCTGGAGGGACTAATATTTACTTTATGCACATTTGCCTTATACATTTCATACACATTTACTTCTTCAGAAGTACATAGTACAAATGCCATCCTGGAGTTACTCTTCCCACTTTATGTGCAACCATCCAAATGCAAGAGAGAGTTTCTTTCAATAAATCTAGAAGTGAATGTATCAGTTCCCCAAGCATTTTTTTATTTGCTTTGACTGTTCACTTGTCTCCTCCTGGGCTTAGGGGATATCTTTGGCTGACAGCCTTGCGCAGCTACCAGGGCTGAACCTGGATGATGTTTTTTTAGGCTCAATTGCAAGTTTTTTGTTACATTCAGCTGTCATGAGGTGCTCCTGCTGTCTTGTGATCCAGACCCAGACAGGCCTCCCAGAAATGAGGGAATTGCAGTTGTACTGAGCTTAACCTCACCGAACTTCATAAACATGGAGCTATATATTTAATTGTGGCAATAGTGTGCACCTCATGACTGGAGGGAATATGACGTGAGTAAAATGTAATAACATTTTACCACACGGTTTCAGAGAGCACACACGTACTTTTCCGAGGCAATCTGAAATATATGCAGATCCTGATCTTGTCTTTATATCTACAGAAATTTTTGCACCTCTTGAGCACTACTGACTCCAGAGGCTCCAGAGTGATGTGAGAATCAGAGAATGCAGTCACAGATATGTGACTGCAGGGCTTTTCCATAATGAGAAGAATTTTACCATTTCCTTTATAAGATATAAAGAACAGTCTCCAGAATTTTACCAAACATATTGGCATTCATTAATAAAAAAATGTTCTGCACCGATTAAAATATTATCAATTTTCTGTTCACTCTGTCACACTGCATTTGTCAATAACATTTTCTGCTGTATAGCATTTGAGATTTGCAATGGGATATGATTTTTTTTGTGGTTAAAACATTTGTGGAAAATCTTGTGTGAAGTGTGAAGTAAAAATGTTGTTAGTAGGGAGAAGTAGACTGAAACATTTTGAAATCGTTTCTTAAGATGAACAGATTTGTTTTATGTTTGTTCTAGATAATATTTTCACTTTTTGAATCATTTTTAATTATAAAAGGAACCCATTGCCAATACATCCCATTTAATTTTACAGTGTTTTTTGTAGCTTATTACAAGCACATATCTGTTTAGTGCCTGAACATCTTGCCTTGTTATTGGCTGGAAAATATCATTATTATCATTCATTTTTTTTTTCCCATAATTCAGCTTCTCTTAGACAGAAAGAACATTCATATCTCTGTATATTTCCATGGTAGTAGATACTTGCATTATGCAAAAATCCCTCTTAATTCAACTGTGATTTTTCTGTCAGTGCCAGGTTAAATGTGTTTCGGTCAAGAGAGAAAAATGGCAGGTCAACAGCAAGATAAAATTATATGTACAATAGATATTTTGCAAGTATCAATAATGAAATTGTTGAGAAATTTTTTAGCCGCAGCCAGAGGATATAATAGATTTCCAGATTCTGTGAAAACTGCTAGAACTGATTAGCATCAAATTTTATTTGTGCTAAACTGCTTGAGGCAAGGAAGTACAAAAGCAACTTGATGCATTCATTTAGTATTTTACAATATATTAGTTTATAAAATATTCATCTAAAAATCTACTATTTTCAGTCTTATCCCATTCCTAGATGGAGTTATAACCAGTGGTTAGAGCAAAGTGGCAATTTGTTTTTCTGTATATTTACAGTGTTTGTCATTGGTTTGCTACAAGGCTTTAGAAGCATTTCTTGACCTTTTTGTGCTTCTCTTTTGTCATTTTAATTTGATTGTATTCAGCCATTTCACAGAAACAATCAGAAGCTTGATTAATGTTGGTTAAGTGGTTTGAGACATCTCCCCTCTTTTTGTGGGCAAGCTGGAGCTGTCTCAAACGTTGAGGTTTTTGTGTCATTCCCTAACCATAGTAAGCAAGCACCTTACAAAGAGATTGTAGCAATTAGAGACCAATGGTCTGGTTTTCTTTCTACTTTCCCTATGGGCAGTTGGGGATATATATATATGTGTGTGTGTGTATTTCTCTCACATATACACAAGAAGGAAATTGCATATGAAGAGAGAATTATTTCACCCTTTCATGGCTAAAATTTTGCTGAGTTCTCACCTCTGTAAGAAGGTTGTTTGCATGTGACAGAGACCCCCGAGTTATTTGTTAAAAAATGTCTATATTGATATAGATAGCCAATTCTGCAAACGAGAAAATCAAAAAGCTAAGGAGAAGTGCCTGGCAGTGGTCTTTTTTAAAGATCTTATGTTACTAGGAGGCATTTTTTACATCTTTCATAGCAAACAAAACGCACCTGGCACCATTCTCTGGCACTGAGGCCAGCTGACAAACAATCCACATCTGTATGATAAATTCATATTTCCCCAAATCACAGGTAGGCATGCAAGCTACTGGGAGGGAAAAATCCCTGACCTATGGTAACTTCTGAAGCCTGTCAGCACACAGAGAGACTGCTGGCTTGCATAGGTCACAGCCAAGCTATGGACTGTCCTAGAAGCTCTGGTAGCTGAGTTCTGATGTTCAGGAATGTGCTCTGGAAGGATGTGATTTACCAGCCTCTATGCTGGCTTCTCAGGACAGAGCTCCTCTGCTCCCATGTCATGCTGAAGGGGAGCCGAGTCTGTTAAGGATCATCAAAGCTGTTTCAGTGTTTTAGTACAATGATGTTAGTTTTATTAGCCACGATGAAAACTAAATTAAGACTTTATATTTTTTTTCCCTGGTGATAATTGTTTCCGTACAGTGACAGCTGTGCCATATAGTCTTGCCTTCTGACTGTCATCAGAAACCAGGCACTATTGTGTGTTACAGCCAACTGGTAGATTTTGTGGTTTTGTGTATTTCCATCCTCATTATTTTCCCTAAAGCACATTGTGCTTTTAGGATTAAACTGGTTTACTGTGCTTAAATGTATATCCTTGTTTTTGCTAGTATTTATCAGAGAAAAATAGTCATCTAAACAAAAGTCTTACTGAAGGACACTAATTCCACTTGAATGAATTAAATAGCCAAGAGCAAAATGCTCCTCTGGGCTGGGATCTACATATGCTCCCAGATCAGAAAAGCAAGATATTATGTCCTCTATTGTTCTGACAGGACAATTAAGCATTTAAGTCAGAGCTTAAATGAGGAAGCTGTTTGCCCTTGACTGCCTGTGTCCTCAATAGAGAGTGTAAAATGGTTTCAGAGGGGGATTGAATCAGGTCTATGAGTGTGAATGCATGTTTAGCAAAAAGAGGATAGTTTGCTCTATTCCTTTTTTTTTTTTTTTTTTTTTTAAATATTATTATTTTTCTTTATTTTTTTTTTTTTAACCTCACTGCAGGATTTCTTGTTTGGGACTTCAGATAGATACCTGTCTCTGACTCTTCTCTGAAATAAGTTATTGCTGATAGGTATGCTGCAATATGGCATGGCATTGTGGGAGCTCTCTTCCTATTGTATTTCTTTTATAGTTTGGGAATGTGAAACAGGAGCAAAAGTGATTTATCTGCGTCAGAATTATTTGTGTTTTGAGGTTTGGCTTATGTTTATAGAAGATGCTTGCAGTATTTATTGCTTAAATTATTATTATATTCTTGTTTTCTGATTCAGGTATTTGGCTTTTGCTGAGGTCAGGAGCAGCAGTCAAATAGGATATAGGATATATAGGACTATATTCTTCTGTAGCCAGCTGGATAGGGCTTGCTTGTTTAATTCTGCTTACTTAAAAGCAAAATAGACTCTGATTTTTGCATCACTTAGACTAGTTTAATTGATGAAGAATTTTTGGGAAAGCAATGAGTTCCTGGGAAGCCAGCAAACAATACAAACAATACAGCTGTAAAAATACAGCTGTAAAAAAACGGAGGGAAATAATGTCCTGTGTCCATGCAAAACAGCATCCCATTGGTTTTACTATCAGTAAGATTCTTGTTTCACTAAGGGATTTTGTTAGGTACATAGCAAAACAGATGTGGCTCCTCAGTTATTTGTTCATGATATTTTCAGAAATGACCATGGTGATAATTTTGGTATCAACCTGCAAGGAGCTACAGGTACTTTCATTTGGAAGATAGATGGTTTGCTGCTGTGTGACAGCAGTGATCTTGAGTGAGCTATCTGATATCCACAGGCATACTTCTGCAGAATGTCTTGTATAATACGGATTAACTACAAAAATAATGCCTCAAATTCCACTGATAAACAGGAATTAATAGGGTACCCATGTATACTAGGATTCAAGAGGGAAAATATATATTGACTATTAGAAAGTATATTGCCAAGAAACATCCCGTTGTACATTGTCTATAGATAAATCCAGTTGTGCAGGACAGGAGAAATGTGAAATTTCCTATATTTCTCAAAATTATATTGGGCAGAAGTATGAGAATGCATATTTTTGTAGCAGCAGGAAAGTGGTTGAGATAAAGTAGCCCGTGATTTCCACTCTTAATTTTGCTGGTTCTGTTTACCATACTTTGCATAACAAAGCTCAGGATTTAAAAGTTACCAGCTGCTATATTTACTTGCTAAAGTGTGAAGAAAATATGTATTGTCCTGAGGATTAAATGGCTGATTCTCTTTGTGCTCAGTTCAGGCAGAACTGAAGCATTTGTAATGAAAATAAATGCTACTAGAAATCAAGAAACAGGAGAGACAAAAATAATCTGTTTATGTCTTCTTTGTTGGATAGGATTTGTTGATGCCCTTTGAAAATTCAAGTGTTAAAAGTTATCTTATTAACCAGTGTTTCATTTTTTTTCGGCATGTTAAACAACTTCACTTGTAAAACCTAAATGTAGTCGTAGCTGTTGTTTTGGCCTAATGGAAACCATCTTGCAAAAACTGTGAGTTGGGTGATATCTCCAGAACCAAATGAACAGCTTTCTGGAAACTGGATATATACAGTATTTGGTTCAAGATGCACTGTAGAGAAAGAATAATATTGCTAAGGCTAGTCTCAGGGACCGGCATATGAAGGAAGTGTAGCTGTGCTGCATACAGGAGTGTGAAAAACTTACTGTTGGAACAGATGCTAAGAATGCCCTGTGACTCAAGGTATGATTTCCTGCCATTCCTGCCAAGTTTCAAAGGTTGTTTTTTCCCCCCTTTTTTTTCTTATTTCTATTTTTAGGCTGAATAGCAAAGGACTTGTGATTCAGGAATGAAGATTCACAGTTCAAGTTATACTTATTTTATTGCCTCTTTGCATAAGGATCAAATAACATTTGTTTCTGACGTACAGGAGAAAATAGGAGTAAAGAAGCCAAAAGCTGAGGAAAACACAGGATATTTTTGGGATGGGTCAAATAATCGCTTGGCTCAATGGCTTTGTCTGCTTCGCAAAGCTTTGTCTGAGTGTGACAGACCGCCCTCGCTGTGTGTTAGTGCCTGCTGAAGCCTTACATCCTTTGTCTTGCTGCACCACAGACCTTCTCTGCGACCTTGGGCAAGTCAGGCAGAGCCAAATCTTCAGCTCAACCGCTGCTTGCATGGAGCTGGGTGCCCAGGTGTCCCTGGAGGACTGATGTTCAGGGTCTGAACGCCTCTGCTTCCACAGTGCCTGAAGGGATTTGTGAATATAAAGGCTTCTCGATAATCAGATATAAGAGTAAGGGCTGGGGGCATGCTTCAGACAGCAAGCTCTTAACGAGGGATTCCTTGTATCCTCTTACACAGCTCCCTCCCCTGGGTTTTGCTATGAAAGGGGATTATCTGCCTCACTGTATGATTTAAATATGCAAGTCATCAGTCTCTGGAGCAAGTGGTGAAACCTGCCTGACCTGCAATCAGAGGCTGTACATCCCCCTTAGGAAACCATGATTGTCAAAGAAAGAAAGCCTAAAAATTAGGAAAAAAAGTATTTGGATTATTGCCCAGTAGAACTAAGATTTTCAAAGCTTATCTCTGCAATGTATTCTAGAGTGATTGGGAAAAATTAATGTCTGCCGTTATTAAAACAAAACATGAAATTCAGTAGAGTAGGATGAAAGAAAATTAAGACAGGTGCATGCAAATGTATAGTCTACTTTAAATGAGTGGATATTTGTTTCTTAAATGCTTGAGAAAAATCAATTTTGAAACAACTAGCTAACAATTATTCCAATTTTTTGTTGGTGTATCAGGAACCTCTTTTTTTTTGGTTGTTGATTCATTTTTCATGCTTATTTATTTGATTGCATGTAGCTTGACTAAAAAACCCTATGAACTGTGCAGCGTCAGGCAGCTGAGTGGCAAATGACTGCCTCACTGATTTATCAGGAGTGGATTAGGAGCTAAGAGAGATTTCTACACCTTTCAGAAGAGGTGCTTCATATTTTCAAATTTTCTCCTTTTCAGTTGTGTTTAATAAACCTAAAACATGAATGCAGTACTGTGAGCAGGACTGTACAAGTACTTAGTCAGTTTGACAGCTGAACTGAAAAATAAACATTCATTTTAATCTGAACAATAATGATGATGTTGAATTGGGATTTGGAGGCTTCTTC
Source organism: Aythya ferina (assembly GCF_964211825.1). Classification (NCBI taxonomy): domain Eukaryota; kingdom Metazoa; phylum Chordata; class Aves; order Anseriformes; family Anatidae; genus Aythya; species Aythya ferina. The sequence goes on along the minus strand of NC_140296.1, from coordinate 185,323,617 downwards.
TTTGGCTGTTTTTTGATTTATTTTGTTGAGGAAAGCTCCCCAAAATGTTTTGTTCTGTGTTAAATGATAGCTTATGCTCCATATGGAATAAAATATTTACATTTTGTATATTTTATAATTTATAATTGCAAAAATAAAGTGATAGGTTTGAAATGCCAGTCTTGGGTACCATTCATTAAGTGGTACTGTTGCTGTTGTCACGGTGTGGAGCAGTTACTCATGACACACAAGCTCAAATTATTTGGAATTCAGAGTGGGCCTTTAAAGGTAGCAAAGGAGATGGAGCTTCCAGCCCCACAGCAACAGATATGACTATTTTATGGTGAATTTAAGCTTTCTGGTCCCTCACAGGGCCTCCAGGGCACTCTGTATAGATGAGCTTTCCGACACTTTCAGTCCTGTGACTTTTCTTTCTGCTACAATGGGTCTTGTCCCAGCAGTCTTCAGTGTGCAGGAGCTTCCCTGGGGAGGTCTCATCTTGAACATTGTCAGAGTAGGCATGTTTGAAAACCACTTCCCGCTCTTCCCTTTCTGAACAGCTGTATGTGAGTTAATGCTGCTGTTGCCAGATGCCGTCTATTCACTGCTGATAAGCTTTCACAATGGGAACATTTTATTTCATCTATGCTAGAATTCATTAAATATTCATTGGAGCAATGATTTGAACTTACCTATCCCTGCTCCTTGCTGAATAGTGGACTATGGAGTGAATTACTCTCAGGCAGGTCCAACGGAAGCTTAATTGTTTATGAAAACATGAACAGCTACAGCAAGAGAGATTTTCATGTGCAAAAACCCCATAACTCAATGGTTAGTTGTTCCCAGCTGAGTACTCTAACCACCAGGCTATTAAGTATAATGCAGGCAGCTACTACAGCCTCATTTTTCCTTTTGGAACATACTGGTGCATTGTGAGGATAAATTTACAAAAAAATGACAGGTATGTGGTGATGACAGACAACAGAACCAATGGCAAACCTGTAAAGAAGTCCAGCTGAATGCCACAGGGAAACCTGTCAGTAAGCCATGTTTGAATACTGTAGCATTCATTTAGATGCTTTAGCCATGGACTCTCAAGCTTTTATCCTTAAGAAGAAATCTGAAAGTCTTGACTGGAATGGTAACACAAGATTTGTCTTACTTTGGCTGCCTAGTTTAACATAGTCCCCAAGGACAGATGGCTGTGTTCCTGTGAATGTCTGATTCTCATCCCCCATGAGTCTGAAGTGCGCATGGACCTTTGCAAGTGGTTATCTGTGTTCATGGTTCATAGAAGAAGACCTATTGACTTCCAAAGGCTAGGAATTTCTAACTATCTCCTACTACAAGGTACTGAGCATCTCACTTCTGAACTCTCCAGATGTTGAGCAGGTGCAGAGGTTCTTCAATTTCTAGGGCTGAGCTCTTTGCAGTGCAAAACCCTTGCCATGAACTGTCTCATTTTCACACCCTCATAAAATATAGATTGTTTCTGTCCTTGACATAGTGGCTTGTAATTACTTTTGATTTGCTTTACACAGAGGGCTCTATATAAAAGCTGTAGAGCTTTTTATTTCATCTATGGAAAATTGGAGGACACTCCCACAGCAGCTACTGACAGTGATGTTTGTCATTCCTTCTTTCTCCAGGCTACTGTGAATATCATGGATCCTGTAGTTATTTAGGCTGATATCATAGTAATAAATAATGTTATATTTTACTTTATAGCTCCTATTTGCAGCAGTGCTTCGGGAGCTTCCCTCTAACACACTAAAGACCATTAAAATATTAAAACATACAGCAAATGAACCATAAAAATAATGCCAAATGGACAAATAAAATAAAATAATTGGACTGCGACAGCAGCTTTTATTTATTTATTTATTTTCAAATCTAACATACAAGTCTCTCTAAATTGTTTACATCTGTTGTATTTCTTAACTGAAGGCTTAAGATGTAGAGAAGGCTGGAGAAGGCAAGGACAGCATACAACCAATATTTTCTGCAAGTCATAATGAAGGAATTCAGTAGTTATGATTTTAATTGGGATACTTTTCAGATCCAGTGACTGAAAAAAAATGTTATGGAGTTAGATGTCAATATACACGAATCTCACTGATTTAACTAGAAGCTTCTGCTTAAAAGATTAAGGGGAAAAAAGTTGTTAAGGTACATCATTTGTTCCCACTCAAAAAAAGCTGAATTCTGCATTCCCTGCACCACATGCCAAGGAGAACAGAAAGTGATGGCAGGAGTCTGAAACCTGTATCCAGGCAGTGCTACGTAGTCTCAGCTGCCACTGTTGGACCATGTGTGAGAAAAGCAATGCCTGTAGCTCAAATGGCTCTACTTTTGGAGATGTGGAATTGGCTTAGACCTCAAACTAGCTTATGCATGTGCTACTATTAGTGACAGATTTTATTTGGATTTATATCAAGGAGGAACTTTGCTTCGGTTTACAAAACCCAGCCATATGTGCTTTTGGTACGCTGGAGCAGCCTATCCTAAGTCAGCAAGTTAAAATCCATCCACCCTGCCTGCAGTGGCAGGTTTTCCTCCATGCCAGGAAAGCCTCCAGCAGCTGAACATTGGCTTTGCAGGAGGGAGATCTCAGAAGTGTGGGCCAAGTGTTCCCTCATGGGCACAGGCTCAGTTTCCACCGATATCAGTGAGAATGTCAGAAGCTGGTTTAATGGAATGAAGTGACTCGTGCAGATTTAGTGCCAAATGGTAAGCAAAAATTTCCTTTTCTTTTGGTTGGTGCTGGAAAGAAATCCAGAATGATGTAAATTGAGAAACATTTATTGTTACTTTAGACAAATATTGAAGCTATTCTGGACGCCTACCTGGGCAGCCTGCTCTAAGGAACCTGCTTTGGCAGGGGGTTGGACCCGATGATCTTTCAAGTCCCTTTCAACCCCTGCAATTCTGTGATTCTGCAATTCATCATACAGACCAGTGTAGCACTTTCATGTGGCTGATGATCATACCAGTGACTTGGAAATTATCTTTAGGAAGCAATTAAATGAACCTTGATAGTATTACTACATACTGTAAAATGCAGTTACAGATTTGTCCTAGAAAAGTTAAACAGTATTTAATACATTTTTAAGCAAAGGATTGTCAAGTAGGATATGCAGCAGGAAAGCAAAGCTAGTAAAATTCTGTTGTTGTTAAGAATTTCTAAAACAAAAAGAAACACCAGTAGCACAAACTCTGTTCATTTTACAGTGCCACATGTTTTTCGGAAAATGATTTAACTTGCCATAAATGATGTCTGCACTGGCCATCTATCACTGCACAGTTTGTCTGCAGTACTTACAAATCTAACACCCAGAATGACAAGTGTAATTACATGCTTCTGAAACATATGCTGTAATTTATGGATATTAAGCAAGTATAAACAAGAGATCAAATCCTAGTGTAAGCAGTCATCCAAGAAATCATCTTGACATTTATTTCATTAAAACCTTTCTTTCACTAAGACAGCCAGAACATACCTGAGTGGCAGTATCAGTATGTCTGCAGATTCTTGCCAATTATTGCCTGTTTGCAAAGCAAGAGATCAGGTATATACACATAGTTAACACTTAATTTTCAGCTACGCTTTTCACACATAGTTATGAAGGAGTCATATCATGCTCCCTCACTAGCCAGAAGAGATTAATATTGAGGACCTAAGCAGTAACATCACTTTTCACCTGTTTGTACTGTGTGTATCTTAACATTGAGTGTAATTTAAATGAGGGGACTGTGTAAAATGGCTCAATCCTGGGTAAAAAGGCTCTGTGTCTCTCCCTTTGCAGGGGCTAGCTGCAAACATGGGCACAGGAGCAGGCTATGCAGTAAATTCCTGGCTGGGACCTTCCACACTCCGTGCTTTACTGAACTACTGAGAAGACGATGAGGTTGCTTATTTTGTGGAAATAGCAAACCTGATTTCTATTTCCTGTTGTCAGCATTAACCCTGCGACTCTCTGTCTGCCTTATCCCTCCTGCTAAGCACTGCTTTCTTCTCTGAACACTGCCAGGGAAATCTGAGAACTAGAATAAGCCAATATTTTCAAAAGGGAAGAAAAAAAAAAAAAAAAAAAGACAATTCTGGCAACCCATCTCTGCCAGGGGCAAAATAGTGCAACAGCTGATATAAAACAGCATTAATGTAGAATGAAAGTATCGTGAATGCCAGCCTGCATGCAGGGATGGAAAGTAGGTCTTGGCAAACAAACCTGATTATATTTTTAGGACGATTTTTGAGTTGGAAAGTTAAAGGCATTGACTTTTGTAAAACTTAATGCCACAAGTTATTCAGTGAGGTACTGAGTCAGTTTTAACTTTACCTTATATAACAAGACTGTTATAAATATATATATTTTTACTTCAGTTCTTCACGTGTACACCAGTGATTGCTTAGGGCTTATCTGGATAAGCTTTTGCTTGGGGATGGGAAGATTAATGGGGAAAAGTTCTCCACCGACCTACTGCTGATATTGCTGTTATGCTAATGTCAATAAAGGAAATGTTTCCTCCCCAGATTGGCAGTGCTCCTCTACAGCCCCTCTGGAGTCCTCTTTTCTGATGATGAGCCAGAAGCCAGGGGGTTGTTGTGGTCAGTTTCCCTTGAACCTATTTAAGTACCCAGCTTGTTTCTAAGTTTTTTTTGGCATATCTGAGAGGCATAAACAAAGTACGCTGGTGGGAGCTGACACCTCCGTATTTGCCAGGAGCCCTCTGATGGTCTCTGAAAGAGGATAACAACACGGAGGGTGGGCAAGGGAATTGCCTGTGAAAGGCAAGGAAATAAGGCTGTGTCAGGGGAGGCAACCCACTGACAAATTATAGGAAGTTCGCGTGGTCTCTTTAGCTAAGCAACTGGGAGAACAGGGTCGGGGAGTTCAGTAAAGAATTACTTAGCTTCTGTTCACAAGTGCAGTGAACAAAACCGCTTTGAAAATCATTAGAAGTGTTGTGTAACATTGCACTTCTCCCACAGGGAAGCTGAGGAGGGTACATTTGTTGTATCTTTTTCAGATATTTGTGGTCGTATAATCCGTCAATCCTATTGTCAAGCTACGGAAGCTCTAAGATCAAGCATTTCTTTTCAGGATGAGAATAACCATTGAAGGTGTTTGTTGTTGTCGCATATTGTCTGTGTAATTTATTCTTCCCAGTGCACATTAGTTTGTAGCCTCGTTTATCAATGCCTCTTTCTTCTCAAGTGTTACTGAAGAAATTAGACACCAAAAGTTCAGGTTTTCTATAAATTATGCTGCCCTTATTTTTTCAAAAAAGTTTAACTTAAAAACATACCTTCTAAAATCCTGACCAATTGTTTTGGTTCATTCCTCTAACAGTAGGATAATGAAATTGGTTTTGCTTTGCTTTTTTTTTTTTTTTTTTTTTTTTTTTTTATATTGCTTTACATTTCTCATTTTATTTATTCCCTTTTTTTTGCTCTCAAACTCCAGAAACAGCACACTCTCGTGTCAGGAGCTTTTGCCTCATCAGCAGGCTCCTCAGGCCCTTGTGTGAGAACTTCGCAGTTGCCTTAGGGAATGGCATTGTGGCTAAGCTACAGCCCCTACTGTCTGAGCTGCCTTGCCCTCTGTTCAACACAATGCTTATGCACAGGTGCTCTTTGCTCTGTGCTATGTGTTCAGCTTTGCTATCTTACATTCTTGCTGTCAGCTTAGCAAGCTGATACCAGCTGTATTTCTTATTAGCTAAGTTACCCAAGCCATTTCAAGATATATACACTGAACCGAAAGAAATGAGATTTATGGGCCAAGATAATTTCTGTTCTGTGTGGTGGAAAGTAAAATCCTGGCTCTATAACTTAAAAAACCAATTGTCCAGTAGGGAACCAGATCAAAACCTTGATAGTTTATCATGAGATTAGGTGAACAGCTACTGCTTAGTTTGTGTTTTGACCCTAATGATCAGTAGGAAATACTAGATGGAGAATAATAGTCAGGAAGAATATCTTAAAAAACTGGTGCACAGAAGGCAAAATTGACAGGGCATGGTAATGTTGGTACCACTGCTATTTCAGCAGGAGGCTGAAGAGAGAAGACACATCTATCTCAGCCTGGAGCCACCATGTGAGCAATATTAACTTACTACTGCAATATTGTGGCCTGCAGGGTCCTCAGCCAGAGGACTGCTTAAAAGATTAATTGGCTGGAAAGCACTCCTTACCTGAAATCTATCTCTGCTGCTTAACTTTCAGATAGCTAAAGTCTCAGTGCCTTCACTCTTGAAATGTCTTTTCAGGCTAGAAAAACTCCATTTCCCCAAATACACAGAGACTGCACTTGTTCATAACCAAACATAATATTATAAAAGAGGGTATGGATCATGAAATATTAACTCCCATCCTTAGTGTTTTCTTCACCATATCTTCTCCACTTTCTTGGGCAGATGCACTACTTTTCAGAAAATTAGTTGCCCTGTAATTTTCTACACTTACTGGAAATATTCAAGAATAATGTGATTGTTATTCTTGAAAAGCCTATCAACATCTTCTTTGATTATTATTCGTTTCACCTGTATGCAAGGTCATGGGAAGATAGAAGATTGTTTGCAAAAATCATGGTCCCTCTGCAACTTTCTTTTACAGAAGGAGTATTATTAATGTTGCTGTCTTAGTCCATTCCCTGTAAGATAATAATATCAGTCCTTTTCTAGTACCGTGAACTTTATTGGTACAAACAAAATTTGCTTTGGGAATCCCTGGCCTTAACAGAGCCTATTCATTATTCTTTAGTTATTCAACTAAAAGCTGTTAGGTTTGAAAGTGCTTTGTACCACTCTGGAATTGGCTGAAAAGCAATCAAGCATAATATAATTTGCCATCACAATCTTTATTTTTCTTTTTTTTTAGTTCTTTGAGATCTTTCTCATTTATACCTCAATAATAATATGCCTCAATATTACTTACCACATTACTCAATATTACTTACCACAAAAGTGCATGAGGAAATGCCTGGATTTATCTGTATGTGCTGATATTGTGAATGAGAGCACGACAGTGGTCCTGTTCAGGCCATCATCCTGTATTTCAAAAAACTCGGTGGCTTTAGTGTATAATAAGCTTTTAAATCCATTTTGTTCAGTTACAACCATGCTTATGCTTCATGGTAGGATTTGATAGTCTCATAAACACCTTTGATATACAGTGAGCCTGGTGGATGAAGACAAAATCAGTCACAGAGTGAAATTCCTGAGTGCTGAGGAACCTGTTTTTATTCTTGTTCAACTCTTGGCAATCAAAATCTCCCAACCCACTATGTCAGACATGCAGCTATTTTTTGTTGACAAATGTCAAAAAGTAAAGAAGTTAGGGATTAAATATGAATAAAAATTCAAATATATACTGTCAGCTATTCAAAACAAATAAAGTATTATTTACTAAGAAAAAAACACACACACAAAAAAAAAAAACAAACACACAACCTCATTGTCATCCTTCTTGGTGTTGCTGTTTAACTTTTTATGTCCAGGCATAAAATAAGTAATCTTGTGTCTTTTTTTCTGCATAACAACAATCCCTGTGTTGGATCTTCTGTATGGCTCTTAACATTTGCTCACTTCATGGGATCCATTTCAATAGCATTATCAGCAAAACTTCACATGTGATTTATTTTTCTAAGTTTTAAAAATAAACCAAACAAAATGCTATCTGCCCAGTTTGCTTATGGAAATTTATACATGAATGGAAAAAGGAGAAATTTCAGTATACGTGACTAATAAATTAGCAGCCTGTGCTTGAGAGAGAAATGGAAAATTGTGGCATTAAATCAATTTTATGTGGTAACATACCAAAACAACAGATTGTTTGGGGTACTCAAGGTAACCACCTTTCCCTAGTAATATATGACTGTCAGTAACACTTAGCAACACATTCTTCATCAAGTTTATAGTGAAAATTTCTGACAGTGGCAGGTGAGGAATTAGTTTTAAGGATGATGTCCTTCTGGTGGCTCATGCTGAGAATGATATTATTTATATTAACTGGCAAAATAGCCTGGCAGCACACAGGCAATTACCTCAATTTTATGTTTAGTGCTCTTCTCATAAATCCATGTAATGATGGCATCTCTGTTATGAGCTTACATTAACTTACTGGTTACAGTAATTGTAATGAAACAAGTGAATGTCCACTCTGTGATGAAGGTAGTTCAGTTACAGTATTCTGAATAAATAATTGCTTAATATACATATTTAGGAAGAACAAGTGAGAGCTTTAAGAAAGGAAATTTTAATTGTGTAGGTAGGTAGAGCTTAGGCAGTGATGTTTCCTGTGTGCATGTGAATTTGTTCTCCTTAAGGATTCGGTCCCAAGAAGGCAAAGTTCACCTTGTTCCTTTGCTTGACTGCTAGGTCCTGTCCTCAAAACTGATGTTTAAAGTATTAAATTCATTAGTGAAGATGAAACAAAATACAGCGTACATCCCCTTGGTCTTGCCAAAATACTGTTTTTTTCCCCATGATAGCTTACTCTGAGACCATCCCTTAAGATGGAAGGTCAGAAGCTTTGCTGTTTGTTGTACTGTTTCCTGAGGCATTTGTTACTTGTCACTGTCAAAGATGGCCCATTGGTTTGACCTCGTGTGGTTGTTTTCTCGTGTGCTGCTATAAGGGGAACTGTAAAGGGATGCGGGTTTATGTTTAGAATGAAGCTGGAATTTACAAAAGTGTATAACCAAGTGTTGGGCCAAGCTAGAATCACACTCCTAGTGCAAAAAGTGTAGTGCTTTGTCAACTTATATATGTGGTGTTTTCTTACAATATATGAAACCTTTCTTTGGGGATCCTAGTCAGATGGGAAATGGGGTATCCTTATATTCTTTCAAATATTCCTATAGTAGTTAAAAAAAAAAAAAAAAAAAAAAAAAAAGGGAACTTCTGTAGTGTTAAGGGAAAAGGAAAGTTCCAAAAATATTTTCTCCTTCCATGAACACTGGAAATTCATCTTAATGTACTGACCTTGGCTGTGGACATTTAAAACAAATCCATTAAGGCAAAAATAGCTTTTGAATTACCCAATTTGATAGACTACTTGACCTCGTAAGTACCTGCAAAAAAATTCATTCAGGTGTTCTGTGTCCAAAGCACTTTATTATCTGATAGCAACTGCTTGAGCAGAGCTGTCAGTAGGCTTTAGTAGAAAACATTAGAAAAAATCAGAAAACAACAGTTTTAGGGCATTTGACCTACAATGTGCCAAAATTGCTGCAGGATGAAGCAATAAAATCAGATTTGCCATGGACAGGGAATGAGACAGACCGCTTGGAGACCCACTGTATAGACTTAAAAAGAATGGTGGTCCTTTACTTGAGAGTGATGCTGAATAAATAGTTTCTGTGCTCTGGAGATGCATTTATAAGCAGGGCATTTGAAGAATGATGCAATTCATGAAGAATATCACTGGCAAAGGTTTGGAATCCCTCACTTTTAATAAGCTAACACATGGGTAGCCATGAGCCAGCCAGAAAAAAACAAACAACTCCTTGCTAGTATTCTCAGATATTTTTGACATCCCTCCTGGTATTCTCAGATACTTTTGTCATCCCTCCTGATCTCACTGCTCTGCAATGTCCCTGGGAAGTTGCATTTTTGGGTTGATTCAGTAAGGTCATTCAGCATGGCTGGGAGTGCTTTGTCATTGTCGAGGGTTTTGCTATTAGGGGCTGGCAGTTTTGGAAATAGTGTGCGAGTCTTAGGTATTCAGAACTTAAGAAAGGAGTTTGAAAGGACTTGCTTTCATCTTCTTTCAGCCTTGCTGTTTGTATGATGGCTTAGGAAAGGGCACAAGCCAAAGATGCTGTCTTTTTTAAAGGTATGGGATTTCATGGGCATTTCAGCTTTCAGATGAGTCCAGCACTGAAATTCTAGCTGTTACCTCTTGCTTTCTGAGAAACAGCTGGCAGAAAAGGGTGAATGTCACAGGACCAGCCCTAAAGGGTTTGATCTATATTTTCTAGGCAAGATTCAAAATAAGCAGAAGAGAAAGAGTAGGGGGAGATGGATATAGCAGTAAAGGAAGGAATGAATTAAAATCAATACATGTTAGAAACCAGAGGATTATTTTTGGTTTATTTCAGTCTGATAGTAATAATAAAAATGATAATATTATGGTTCCAGCATCAACAGAATGAATGACACTGTGATCCTTCAGCTAGTCAAATGGCATAGCTTAGAAATTAAAGCTAGTGACTGCTTTGACATGAGTAAATTTTTTCCTTAAAGAGTACCTTTCTGAAAATAGATTTATCTCTGCTAAGCAGAAAAGCAGATTCAATATCCCACAGCATTCAGAGATACTGTGAGGTTATTACTGCAACATGTATCATTTCATCAAGAAATGTTATTCACTGAACTGTCTGAGCCGCTTCTTGTCAAAGGAATTTGTCTCTGAACTAGCAGCACGACAGGACTCCACAAGCTCTACTTTATGCACTGGCTGCTCCTTTCCCTGGTTTGTCTCTGTCTCAGATAAACCAGCTATGTTTCTCTTGCCAGCCAAGTGAAAAAGGTCCTCCTCTTCTAGCAGACTTTTCCCATAACAGCTCATTTGGTTGCCTTAAACATTGCATGTTACTGAAATGGTCATTTTACATCTGTATTACTGCATGTGATTTGCTATTACATTTTCTTTGTTGATGTGGCTTGAGTCTACTGATCTCACAAATGAAGTTTTTCTCAAAGATTTTTTTTTTTTTTTTAATCAGCTAGGTGTTTAATGACAGATACTAAACCACTGAACAGCCAAAGTCAACTGAAAGATACCCTGAAGGCACAAGTTCTTTGGCTTAGGTCAAGATACTGTACAAATACAACAGGAAAGAACAGTATTTGTCACTTAGATTCCTATAAATCTCTTACATCAATTTTGTACCTACAAAGAAGCTCAAGGATTCTTTGTATCTACTCTTCTTTGTATTTGCAAAGAAGCTCAAGGACTTTGCCATTAAATGAAAATAACCTAACTGTTACTTTTACCCTTGCCAACCTGTCTGTGATGGCAGCAGCCTAGAAGCCCACAGTAGAGACAGAGGGAATTGGGACATGGTAATAACCAATGAAGTAGAAAGAGAGTACTGGCTGGAGCAGTGGTTACTGAGGTTGACAAAGCCTTTGAGCTGGAGATGACACTGAAAGATAAACAGGTAGACCTTCACACATGAAAAGCAGAGGAAGGAGAGTATTTCTCCTTATTTCTCCTGCATAGCATCATTGCTTCCAGTTTTCAAATCAGTGAGTTTTTTTTTATTATTATTTATTCATTCATTTATTTATTTATTTATTATTTTTTTATTTTGACAGGAAAAAGTAGAGAAAGCTCGTGGGGGTAGCTGTGCAGTTTGACTCTCAGAAATGACTCAGAGTCATACAAGGCTTTCAGGAAGAAAGTAAGGTAACTTGAAAAGTAGTTTGGACAGAAATGGAGATAAAAAATAAATAAGAAGCAGACAAAATTGAACAAGACATAAAATAGCCATGTTGAAGTCATTTTTCTAATTCTGTCTTTAACAAGAAACAGAAAGAAAAAAAGAGGCTACAAAATTAGAAGATAATTGAGATCTTTAAATAGAGCTATTGATAAAATACAGATTTGGGAATATTTGTTAAATATAAACAGAGTGAAATCAACCATTCCAGATGATATCTAATCTCTGAAACTCTCTGAGTGTCTGACCACTTACAAAGACCACTAACAACTGTGATGACACCAGAGACTCAAGAGAAGATGTGATGTTACTTAGCTCCATGAAAGACAGAAAAGAAAGAGTGATAACAGCAATTTCTATCTGAGAAGGACAGCAAATTAACTATATGCATGCATTGTGATAAAACTGTAGAGAACAACAGTGCAATTTCAGGATGTCTTCTTGGAAGGATTACATCACATCACAGAGGAAAGAGGTAGCAGTTTAAGTCAAATGTTTGTGTAATTATTCACTCTTCTTTCCCCTCACTATATTGAAAAAATAGAGCAAAATTTCAAAGGTGAAAACAGGAATTATTGTGATCTGGGGAAATCATTGTCAGAAAAGGTTTAAAGAGCAAAATATGTACAGTAGTTAAACAATGATTAGGAGAGTGAAATACAACAAGAAATTATGACTATTTGAAATATTTGAACACTGAGGTGGAAGAAGACCAGAGACATGTCTGTTTCTAGGAGCCTATTAGGTCACAGGAGAGTTAATAGGTAATAAATTATATCAATCTCCCTATACTGAATTTGTTTTGCTTGTGATGATAATTGTTGAGTGATCTTCTTGTCCTTAATGCAACCCTTGAGCCTTTTTCATTGTATTTTCTCCCCCTTTCCCTTTGCGGAGAGGGAGTGTGAAAGCACTGGTGGAACTCAGCTGCCCAGCTGGGTAAAACCACTGCACGTTACTGTGAGTCTTTGCCCTGGCAGACTGATGGGTGAGAAAATTCCATAAATATTGTCCATCCCTACCTCCAGTACACCTGATTTTCCAACTTATTTTTCAGTTTAACCAGCATGTCATAGATATATGGAGATCAGGTATTAAAGCAGAAACACTGGTAGTGAATAAGACTGAATGACTTTATTCCTTGTAAAATATCGATGAAAATGTTTTGGGTCATTTTGTCTCTCTTTTTTAGCCTTTCCATTTATCTCTATCTATCTATCTATCTATCTATCTATCTATCTATCTATCTATCTATCTATCTATCTATCTATCTTTCTATCTATCTATCTATCTATCTATCTATCTATCTATCTAATCTATCCACCTATCTATCCACCTATCTATCCACCTATCTATTTATGTATTTATCTCCCTTTGTGCCAGAAGCTCACATCTGTATAGCTAAATTTCATTCCTGCCCAGAATGGACAGTACCTGGCTCAGGTTATTCCACAAGTTAAGTTTGGACATATTCTGGGATAGTAGCTGTTGATTGAAGCCAAAACTGAGCCATGAGACATACTGACATTTCTACCATACTGATCATTGTACCATACAGACAAGATGAGTTTGACCCTTACCCTTGTTATGTTCCAAGGCTGCAAAAGGACCTGTGTGTAAGAGGAACCAGCAGAATACCAACCCAGGCTTTTGACTGGGTTTGTCCACCTCTTGTGTCACATAACTGTGTGGCTCTTGGGAAAAAAGGGGAAGGAAACTGCCAGTGCTTCTGAAAGAAAGAAAATGAATGATCTGTATGGCTAGGTCAGAGGGATCCACTTGTAGATCCTCTGTTCCTGTTCTCAGCCTTCATGAAGCTGCTGGGAAATCCACACATGCTCCCAAATGGGGGAATCATTCCATCCCATCCCTTTTGCATCTCCCAGTGAAACCCACTGTAGCTCATCTATGCAGCAGATCTGAAATTTCCACCTTAAATGATTAAGAGACTATTTAATGGTCTGTAAAGTTTAATAAGTCTTTTGATGATCACTTCATAAAGGCAATAGTTGATCTTGGCACAGTTGCAGACCAAAGCAAGAAAGATAAGTTTTAGTAAAGTTGTTTTACAATGCCTCATGAAATCCTAATTCTTCTGCTAATTCAAATAGCCTTTTGACATGAGAATTTAGTAACTGGACCAAAAGTGAAAGGTAGTAATAAATGTCTAGGTAACAAATTAGGGGAAGTTGTCTAGCATGATGCCAGAGAGATTATAATTAAACCCTTTCTTATACAAAATGATCTGGGAGAGAGGATTGACAAAAAGTGATGACATTAACAGATGATAGTAAGCGGAAGAGAAGAAATGGAAGACACATTTAAGGGCTAAGTGGGAATAAAAGAAAATCAAAAAGTAGAAAGAGTTTTCAAGGATGGAATATGAAACTCAAAAATAAAACAGAACAGAGGAGCAAGAAAGAGACATAAAATAGTTATTCAACTTTTCTCAGAAAAAGAGAAAAATTAGGATCTCTCCCTCCCTCCCTATCTCTCTCTCTCTCTCTAAGTAGTTTATCATATTTCAGGAAAAAGTACCAGTATTTTTGGAGATGAAAGAAAAAACAAACTAAAATGATTTTAATAAGTTAGAAGATACAAGGATATAACAGAAAAGAAAATTGATGAGTGACTGCAGCATAGGAAAAGAGCAAAAGTGTCCCTCACTATGTGGGGTTGAGCAACATCATATAATGTGGTGGAGTATAGCAGCTCCTTTTTGGATCCTTCTTCAGCAGTGAGGCTGCCTGCAGTGCCAGGTGCATTAGCCTCACAAGAGACTCACACATAGGGAAGCTCCAGTTAAGAAACAAGAGAAATAATAGAAACAGAAGGTTGGTCAATTTTAAAAGATGGTTTGAAGGAGTTAATTGGCTCGAATTCTGGGTTTCAAAGAAAGATCGTCATTTCAAGCTACTTTTAAGCCAATACATACAGTCCAGTGGGGAGTGCTAGTCCTGAGAACTCTTGATGGAGAGTCCATGTGGCAGGGTGAGATTGTGGCCCCCTTGATTTGTCAGCAGGGAAGAGAAGATTTCATGCACTGTGCATTTGCAGATAAATAATTCCAAATGACTTAGGGTGGTCTTAGAGTCTGTAGCAAGTAATTAAATGAAGTTAAGAAAATGATCTTTGCTCTCAACTATCTTTCTTATGGCTGCAATATTTCCAGAGACAAACTGGCCTCCTGAGGAGGAAATATGTCATATCTTGTGCAACATCTAAACCACAACTGAACAAAGTGCCAGAAAATGCTTTTTTAAAAGATAATCCTATCCTGACTGATTGAGTGGCTAGTAATAATGATATTTTTTATTTATATATGATCTGCATATAGCAGTTAATAGCTCTTTTTGTTTTCAATTTATCCAGTCCTACAGTTCAATATAATACATCTACTGAAGTCAGGGGTAATTGTGCAGGCAGTCCTGATGACAAAATTAGACCCCGTTACTCTGTCCAGTTCCTCTTGTTCAGTTTGGGCACAGTGCTGAGAGTGTTCAAATTCAATCATACTCAGGCATGTCCTTCTCATCTCTAACATAAAGTGTCCAGAAAGGTTAGATGCAAAAGCAAAAGGTTTACGAATCTGTTTTCAGTAATGAAAATGCATTCAAAACGAAATGAAGATGAGCTAAAATATCAGCATTTCAATGAAAACAAAGCAGTTCTTTTAAAAGTGTTTCAGGGCCTCTGCATCTGAAAAGAGCGTGACATAGGCTCATTTATTTGTCATTTAGAAGCCTTTAAATCTTCACTGGGCTTTTGCTCATTTTCAATCTCCCAGAACACAGATCCATTTCTTACAGGTCTATACATGTCAGCAGTAGATCAGAGGAAACAATGGTGAGTCATGGTAGGGGAAAAGGGACTGTTGACTCTGCACTTCTGCTGGGTTAATGATCCAGAGAACAGAGCTGGGCATGAAACATGAAGTCTGAGAGCCTCACAGTTGATCAGTTTTGCTCTGAGGTTGTTCACCTTGCTAATAAAGCTTTTATTGGAAACAAATGAATATGGTAGATTTAAGATTAAAGGAAGAGACTAGAAAGTACAGTTCTGAGTATTTGGCAGACGCATAATTACCTCTTTCTTTCTTTCTTTCTTTCTTTCTTTCTTTCTTTCTTTCTTTCTTTCTTTCTTTCTTTCTTTCTTTCTTTCTTTCTTTCTTTCTTTCTTTCTTTCTTTCTTTCTTTCTTTCTTTCTTTCTTTCTTTCTTTCTTTCTTTCTTTCTTTTTCTTCCTTCCTTCCTTCCTTCCTTCCTTCCTTCCTTCCTTCCTTCCTTCCTTCCTTCCTTCCTTCCTTCCTTCCTTCCTTCCTTCCTTCCTTCCTTCCTTCCTTCCTTCCTTTCTTCCGTTCACTTTCTCTCTCTCTCTCTCTTTTTCTCTCTTTTAATTTTTAACTTTAATCAGATCATGCATTTGCTTGAATTGTTGGGCTAATGTCACAGCAGAGAGGATCTAAATTTATATGGTCTTAAGAAGTTAAGTCTTAAGAAGTTAATTCTTAAGCAGCTAATGTCTAAGCTTTTTTAAGTTTCCTAATCAGAATGCATGTAGACCCTGAATTATAATGGAAAAAGCTAGAGGAAAAGAAGGAATGTGAATAGAAATCATTCTATTGATCACAGTGAATTCTAGGGAAGGAATAAATTCTAACTCAGTTGTTCGAGGGATCTTATCCATCAATTTACATAGCTTTTGGCTCATAAGCAGGAGTATTTTCTCAAAGAATTATTGAGATAACATTTGAGCCTTGGTTGCTAAAATCTCATTATATCATCCCTTTGGTGTGTGCCCTTTCAACTTTTCCAAATCAAATATTGTACTTTTTGTATTGATATCATGGGCAAACTGTGCTCAAGCAGCTGGACTGCCTTCATCTGAGGCTTCACAGCTATGGGGTGGATCATTGTAAAGTGTCTGTGAGTACACTAGGAGATTTAGAGAAAAGAGATGCCATCCACAAGTAGACAATCTAAACCAGGAACCTCAGTTAACCTCTTTTACTCTAAATAACATAACAGCTACCTGTGAGACTGCACAGTGGCATATGATGTTCCCAGGGTGTCTCCACATACTGTTGAGAAATGGACTTTAAACATCAGGACTACTGAGAAGTATTTGCAGTAAAAGGTACCAGACTGCTCTTAAAACTCGCTCATTTGAAGTTCAAAAGAAATCTAATAGGAACTTCTTCATATTCCTTATGAGTTATAGCAAAACAAAATATCTCTTGGTGTAACCACATCTGTTTGCCATGTACAGTATTTAAGAAAATCCATTTAAACAGAGAGGTGAACCATCTGGCCTTAGGAACCTGCTAAAGCCTGCCATTGTTGCTCAGAGATGCTGTTACCTGAGATAAACTCAGCCAGCTGGTATCAATTTGGCCTCAAGGACTTCAGCCCTACCATCCCCAACCCCTCCAGCTGCAGTCTGTTTTAGCTATGCCAACACACACCCCCTTACTGAAGCCCCATCTTGCCTTTGCTGTGCCAGATGAAATTCTCATTTCCCTAGGAGATTTTCTTGCTGAAATGCTCAGGGTCATGCTGATATGCGCAGTTCTGTTCTGCTGAGTCTTCTGTAGTGCAAGCATCTCAAACAGTTTTAAAGAAGAATGCACTACTATTTACTGTAGCATAAAGATTTAACAACAGTTTCCAAGTAAAATCCCAGAGAAAAAATTCCATGAGGCAGATGGGATACTGCTCATAATTTTATGGGTATTTTATGCCCTGGTAGCACCACTTCAAGAAGCACACTGTGATCAGATCATCAAAAGAATCTTTTTATTTATTTATTAATACACAGAAGCATATAGGAAATACTTCAGAACTTTTTGGGAGGGTGAATCTACATCAAAAAGATGGTGTTTCCAAAATTGCTCTCTGAATATATACGCTGTAGGTAATATTTAATAAAGAGGCACTGGTCCAGTTTTGGAAGATAAATGTAGGCATGATTCTCTTAAATTCGGAATACTTGCTCATTCATTTTTGAATTTAATAATGTTTAGGGGAAATAAGACCAGTTTTAAAATCTGCACCAATTTTGCTAAAAATACTGGTGGTTTCAGAAACACTACATAGCAGCTATCCCAACGTCAATACCCCAGAAGCCCCAAATACTGGATATGATGCTGAAGTGCTTGATTACCATTTTTATGCACTGTAATCAATAAGAATATTGCCTGCACTCAGTACTGTGTTGGTGTACCCAGAATAAAGCATATCTGATGGCTGAGAAAGAAGAAAAACTTCTTAGCTGCACCGCTGTAAGATATTAAAAGCTGCTTTTCAAAGTGAAATAAGCTTATCCTTCTCTAATGAAATGAATAGCACCGTAAAATGACGATTGTCATATTGCAGCCAATACTCAGAATAAAAGATTATTCATTTGTTATAGTCAACATAATGTTCATAAAATTTATCCAGTTCTATCACTCTGTTTTTATTGTTAGCCTTTGTCATTGTTCTTTAAAAAGGTAGTTACATTCAAAGAAATAAAGATCCAATCAAAGCATTTCACATATTCAAAAACAAACAAACAAACAAAACCATTCCACAGGCCAACCCTTCACCTCTCTAATTGGTTCATTATATGAAGATTAATGTTGGGATACATGGGCTTTAACAAGATGACAAGGTTTTGATACAAGAATGTTTTAGTTAAGAAAGCAACCATAATTAAATATGCAAATAAGAACAGTGTAAGCTTATGGTAGGTGGGAACACAGCAGTCAGTTGTGCAATATAAAAAGTGTGTTCTGGCATAAATCAGTGAGTGCTTACATGCATAAGCATTAAGGTTGGAGGATAAAGATCTTATCCTTCCTTTCAGGAACGACTTCTCCATCCTGTTTCTATCTTTCTTAAGAACTGGATAAAGCCACCTGATAGAGGAGGGGAAAAAAACAAAAAACAAAAAACAACTTTATCTTTCTTAATTTGACTGTTTGACTCCTTTCTAACATAGGCAGCTTTCTAGATGACTGCTTTTCTGATTTTACTCTGTTGAGGCTTGGATTTTTTTTTTAATTTCTTTTTTTTTTTTTTTTTTTTTCTTCCCCTTTGTTGCTTTCAGAGTGTTTTTGCTCAGCTCAGCTGTCATTTCTATTCTTTGCTTTAAATAGCGATAAGAATCTGTAATTACACTGATGCAATAAAGTTAAGAGCAGAAGTAATGAAATGACAGTATTAATTCCCAGGAAAATTACTGGGCTAAACCAGCCTCTAAGCAGAATTCCTTTAAGTTCCCCGTGGATAAAATGAATGGAATTTTATGTCAATAAAGTAACCCTTAGATACAGATTCCTTGGGAGTTTTCCAGATCCAGTAGTGTTCATTCAAAGCTTGAGTAAAAGACAAAAAAAGGATGGGCCTTTATGGCTGAACTTTCTGCACTGACCTCTAGAGGCAGCCCTCCAGGTGCAGTGGGACCTGCTCAGATGGACTGTAAGCAAAGAAGTGGAAGAGGTTCAGATCATCCCCAAACCTGAACTGTATTTTCAGTACAATCAGCAGAG
Organism: Aythya ferina; assembly: GCF_964211825.1. NCBI lineage: Eukaryota > Metazoa > Chordata > Aves > Anseriformes > Anatidae > Aythya > Aythya ferina. The sequence continues at coordinate 185,304,655 of NC_140296.1, read as the reverse complement.
CAGTTATGATTTTAAAGCAAGGAGCCTAACTAAAGAGTCTGTCCTGTTTAGGTAAAATGATGAACAACCAGGATTTTAACATGCATGATGAAGATCATGAAGCTCTTATTAGCAATTCTTTAAACCTCATGGTGTATCAGAATAAGGTTGGCAGTGAGCTACGGTATACTATTTGCCTTGTTTGTTGCTAACACAAGGGCTGAGTGTGCATGTTAGCACAAACTGTGCTTCAGAAAGCAGTACCCTTTCTAAATCTACTTGTATGGTACATGTGCAGTGTGTGCATATATCCTAGCTGAGTGCAGTGGCACAACAAAACAAATTTCTCACTGTGGCATCCTAGGCACTGGGACTGATTTGGCACTGACCTGTGTATGGGCAGGCAGGCAGAGGTCCCCCTGGCTGTTCCCCATATGAGTTGTTAGGTTGGCTGCACTGCTACGCTTCAAACTCATCCAGAGGTGGCTGACAAGAAATAAACAGCATCCTCAGGGAGAAATACAATTGTGCCTTACTAGGTTTAAATGTGAATTATTGTTGATAGAGATGATGAGGTGCTGAAAACATACTTTGTTCCTGACAGTGAGCAAAGGGAGCATACATGCCTGTGCTTCATGGGTGCATGTTCGTATGGGATAAACTGGATTTGACCTGGAGAAAATTCTTGTAGGGGGCCAAAGTTGCATCTGGAGTTCGAAAGGATTTAATTAGAGCATGTATCCTGAAACTACGAAAGACAGGACATTTACATCAATGTCAATAAAAGGTACTCTCCTTTATGAATTTTCATTCTACATGTGCAAGAGTGGATTATCATCCCTATATACCCTGCTTAAAGTTTGAATCCATAATACTTAAGAAATGACGTATTGGCCACCAGAGGGCAATGATTTCTTCTGTTCCTCAAAAATAGGTGTAATCTGTTTTGAGTCAGAGTCAGATGTTAATATAATCCCCACATCTGTGAGTTTCGTAGTATGTATTCTTTCACCTCTAAGTTCAAAACTTGCTGCTGTGTGTCATGACTCAAAATTCCTCACCAAATAGTTAACTGATGTATGTGAAGCAACTTTGGTCTTTTCCATTCTTTTTTTTTGGGGGGGTACAGATGTCTGCAGCACAGAATTGATAGTTGGCCCCTGTTCCGGCAGGTCAGTTAAGATCAAATTAAAATATTTATGGGAAAAGTAGGTGAAAAATAACTTTAAAAATATCCTCTCAATAGTTAAGGGTTATAAATGTCTATTCCTTGGGTTTTCTTTATCATTAACATTTACATATATCTATTTATCCATCATCTATCTACATCAATCTAACACAAGCATCTAAGCTCTCTACATTTAGACTGAATAGATTTCATTTTTGCTAAATATTAAAATTATTTTCATACATAATAGCTGAATGCAAATTAATTTCTATAAGTTTTATCCTTTTTATATATTGCCCATTGAGTAACTTTTTTCTAACTGGATTTTGAGTCATTATCATAGTTTTCAATTAAAATTTCAGTAGGAAGAGTTAGTAGCTACTCAGGGAAAAACTATCGAAGGATATTATCTCAGTCTTGTAAACAAATTTCATGCCAACATGAAGATTTAGCAGACAAGCTGCCAGAAAGCTGCTGGCTTTCTTGCCACAGAGCTCCTAGAGATATCACTGAATAACCGTGGTCAGCAGAATTGCAGCCTTTTCAGTGTTTTGAAGCATTTTGAGTGAAGGCACTCTTAAAGCATGCATGACTAATGGATTCATCCTGAACAATGTTTATTCATCATGGCCTGCTTTGTAGAGGTTCTGAGTGGTCAGCTGTCACATTGTGGTGACCAGGCTCCCAAAAACCAGGCCACTTGTCTGAAGTGGAGCACACATACGGATGTCCTTTGAGAAAGATTCTTAGTATTTTTGTGCAGTTATGATTTGAGCTATTTGGAACAGATATAAATAGGACCATCTTGGTTTCTCCAGTACGTCCCTGCTGTTTCCATTTACACCATCTACTAGAACCTCTACAGACAGAAGGGAGCAGTATGTTTGCAAGAGAAGGAGACTTTAGCATCTGCTCTAAAGCAGATGCTCAGCATCATGTGCTACCCAAATTAGCTGGCCATCAGCCTCAACCTTGCTGGAGTCAGCTTCTGTCCTAATATTTGGAAGAACAATCGTTTGCAGTAGGAACACTTGCTGAGAGACCTGTGGATTTATTAATTACAAATCAAGCTGAGCTGTCACATGAGCCTTCTGTTCCTGTGTTCAAAGCCATAAAAGTTTTCACTTAGGACGTACTGATTACAGCTAATGTACTCTGTGAGATCCTTCATGGATTCTGCCCCTATAACAACCACCGGTAGTTTGGAGAAGTAGTTGATGTAGAGAACCTTAACAGATTTGTAGGAAAAAAAAAATAAAAAATATCATGGATTTAGAATAGTAATGATTTTGAGACTTACTAAGCAGAGTAGTTGTGTAGTTGATATGTCAGGTTTAAAATCTTTAGCCTTTTTTCTCACATCAGACTCAAATCTGTTTGAGACTGATTGTGTTGTCCCTAGCCAGGCTGTGTGCACAGCCTCAGTGCACAAAGATTTAACTCTATGTAATAGGATTCATACATTTCCCACACTAGGTCCAGCTCTGCACCTGCAGCAGAGAGGTAGAAAAGGAAGAATGAACACCGGTTGCAAGTGTTCTGGTAGGGAATCCCCAAATGCTGGGAAAACTCTTTCAGGGACATAGTTATCTTTCTGCTTTCATGAAGCTCACTGAGCCAGGAAAGGCTCAGTACTGGTGCCCTGGTGAGAGCCCAGTGTGATGGAGGCAGACAGAGAACAGAGAGGTCCTGAAGCAGCAATTGATTGTCTCCTCCATGTTGTATCTTGCAGAGACCATAGCCTATCAATTTGTGAAATATTGCAGTTTGTCTCACTCCACTGTAAAACTCCTCTGACCTCGTATAATCAGTCTAGTTATTTGTAGATTATGAGTATTTGACAGTGTAGAGTGAGAAGACTGGAAAGATCAATTGATCAGTCACTCAATCAGCATTGATTCGTGCTCCCTTTACCACAAAGACCCAGGTAGCAAACACTTAGTTTAAGTGGCTCCACAAAATGCCATTACAGACTAAGACCATTGCAACACTTTATTACAATGTACAACCTTTGTTAAGAGTGACAAAACCCACAAAAAATTACAGTGATTGGGCAGGAAAACTGAGTCTATGAGACTGTCACAAATTAAAAGACAACTAAAAAGTGGGAACCTCTGAAAATTTTCATTAATTTGGGAAGCATTTGCCTTCAAACAAAGATACTGATCTCGGTGCTTTAAAATTTGCCATGGTTTGCTCTTTGTGTGTCAATTTAAAGTTCATTCTAATTCAACACTAAAACTAAGAAAGGATTTGTAGGCAGTGAAATAACAATTCTAATGATGGAAACTGTTAGGAGGGTTAGGATTATGTTATTCCCAGTAGCTTTGGGAACTGGAGATCTGTGGTAATCAGGCTGTTGTTACATTCCTCAAAATATTCCTCAAAAGAATATAATTGATGAACCTAATTTTATGCATGTAAGTTTGAAAATGATGGTAAAAGCTCATATCCCTCTTTATCTAAGGGTTTGTATGGCACCTGAAGTACGTGGCCCATTAGCACTCAGAAGCCTCACATTTTAGAGATAGTGATGTCTCAGCTGGGTGGCTGCCCGGTTTCAGGCTGCTTTTTTTAACACCCAGAAAAGCTGGCAAAATCAGTGTCAGGTGAAGCCACTACTACCTCTAAATAATATCAAGCTGACTGAAACTCTTACCTGCTGATGGGACCCAGTGGGATGGAAGAGGAAGAGCAAAGGGATACTGCGAGTCTTCCTTAGCCTGGCCAGGATCTGGCTACCCATCTCCTCTGTCTTCGGGGGATGGCCAAAGCCCTATTGTGGGTGAACCTGTGGTTGTGATAAAGTCTGTGTGATGACCATCAGGCCTGTGTGATGAGGAGTGCCAGCTTCATGGGATGAAAGGAGCCACAACAGAGATGACCTGATTGTAATTAAGATAGATGCCAATGTCCTTGTTTTTATGTAGTCTTTTTACCCAGTAGTAGCATCAAGCAAAATGGTTTCCAGAAGCAGGAGCTACCTTCCTGGACTGCACCCTAGTAGACAGGGAATCTGATTACCACCCTGCTGCTGGATGGCCAGGACACTCACCTTAATGTACGAGGTGCATTTAAACCTAGTCACACTGATTACAAAAAAGTTCAGCAGGCACCAGAAATATGTATATACCAGTGCTTAAATTAGTCTTTCTGGAGGTGGACTTACATTCTGTAACAAAAAAAGAGCAGACTAAAAAAAATCTGTGTAAAGAAGTAGATTCAGAATATTAACTATGCATTAACAACATTCTGCATACTTAATTAAAAAATGTAAAGCTTTTCTCTAAAAATAAAAAGAACATAGAAGCATTGACACTTTTTAATTATAGGAATAATAAATTAAATTTTGTTGGCGATACCTGGTGATGCCTGAAAAACAATGCATGATGGTATTATCCCCACTATTCATTTGGTATACAAGCTAACTGATTGCAACTTGTTCAGCCTCCTCTTGTGAGAAAGAGCTTTGCTGTGTCTATAAGACGGCCTTTGCCGTTTCTACAACTACAGTTTTTATTCCCTTTATATGTAATAAATGAATGAAAGGGCAATTCTGTGACTAATTTTTTTGAACACAGAATTTACTACTAGGATATTATGCAATAAGTTTATACAGTGTGTATGGAATACACCCTTTTAATAAGTTGCCTTTGATCGTGTGATTACTATGGTCTAATGTTCAAAGTGGGAAAGCGGTTTCTCAAGTGAGTTAATCTCTGTTCCTTTTTTGAATCAAAAGGGGAGATCTCATTAGCTTATGAGTCATAACGTTGACTATGTCTAATTAGATAGCTGATATGAGCGTGCACCATAGACTGAAATTGACTGTAATTTTATTTTGATTGACAAATGATTCACTTGCTACAGAATAATGATAATAAAAAACAAAAACAAAAATAAAATGACTACTATGTCAACATTTGGATACAAGCAGCTATTGCTGGTCTGGTACTCTGATGAGCACTGACTTTTTTCTTTCTTTCTTTCTTTTTCGTTTTGGTTGAAAATGTTGACTTATTGAATCAAACTTGTTAATGGCGGTGTATAGTTTTACTGAAACTCTGATCACAAAAAGTTTCCCATGTTCATTAAGGTGTTTCATATACCTTACAGATAGTCTCCAATCCCCCAGAAAATATCAGAAAATCAATTTTCAGTTCCAAGTTAGACATTTAAACTGTGGTTTTCCACATCACTGAATATAATTAAATTACTGTCAATTACTGTCTCTTTTTTTGTTTGTTTTGTTTTGTTTTGTTTTTCTTTCTGTTTCCATTCTCATGCAGAACAGAAAATATTTTGAAATCTTGAAATTATCAGGATGTTAGAAAACACTTTTCCCACCCAGCTCTGGAAGCTCCTAGTTCTAAATTATTTGAATAAAGATGTGTCTGAAAATGTTGTATTCATTGCTTTAGCATTTTAAAGAGTTTTCTTTACAAATTATATTCAAGCATAATTATCTGTATTTCTAATTGCAAAGATTTCTATATTTGTATTTTTTTCCTTGTATCTATTCACTCACAACAGAAAAGAACAGCACAGATACATACAGAAAAGCAAATAAATAGGAATTGGTTCTCTAATCTAAATGGCCCATGTAAGAGCAAGTGCTAGGAAAAATGACAGTTCAAATGTTTGATGATACACATCGATGCCCCTTGCATTATGAGAATAAATGCAGCTTACCCAAACAGAATTCATTAGAAATACAAACAATGTATTTCATTACAGATATGTTCTTATGGGAGACATACTTCAGACACCTCAGGAACTTTTAGGCCAAGCAGAAATGTATTTAAAGGATTATGTGCATGTGTTGGAGGAATGGATTGGTGTCAGAGGTGTAAGGGGAATTCACATGCTTGCATTCTGGTGCAGACAGGGCTTGGGAGAGCAGGATCACACCTACGGTCTAAACTGTGAGGCAACAAGATATTCCATATATGAGCCTGTATCAACATTTTCAAACTTGCATGCAGATCGCATCCAATATATTCAGGTTGAGCAGGAAACTGAAATGGAAGCACTTTAGGTAGGAAAGTCTTCAGAATGCTTAGTTTTGAAAATGTACACTTCCCCTCTGCCCACTCTTTCTGCAGTGTCAAAAATATTAATGTTACTGTAATGCTTTTTATACCATAATGACTTGAAGAGGTAAGCAATCCACAATAGGGGAAATTGATACTGTAGATTGAAGATTACAATTTGTTCTCTAGGTATGTATTGTCTGTAAGGACTGAAAAAGATTCCCTCAGAGGTTGCAGTTACTGTAAGAGGACAGCCACAGAATAAATAGATTAGTGAGGAAGGGAGAAAATAATTGGTCTTGTTTTTGTGAGTATATAATTTAAGATTTCTATCATATAATCCAAGGAATGTGAAAAAAGAGACAAATTTAATTGAAAATGTAACTTTAGGATTTCTCAGATAACTAAGTATTCCACAGTTTCTCATAGAAGCAGTCTCTCAGGCAGGCAGATCCCAATGTAAGTATTACTGCACATTTGTAATCAAATATGCAAATCCTTGCAGTCAGGTTGGTTGATGGGGACTGATTTGCCCGACTATGGTATGAATATTTCTCAGCAATTCTATCCCATGTTACAAAACTGCCTTACTTCTTTTCTATTATTTGCAATAACAGTGATTAAGGAAATCCCTGGCTTTATAATCATTGGGGTGCAGACAGCCGTTGGTTCCAGTTTTTATTTTTATTGGTTCGAGACAGTGAGGAGCACGGCTCAGCCCACTGATAGACAGCAATGAAAGCCAGGCTTCGGACACTTTTAGAGAGAGAAAGCACAGGTTTTGTCAAGAGAGTCATCATCTCTGAGAAGCATTTTACCAAAAGCATTTTGCCAGAGGCATTCTGCTTAACAGGAGATTTGTCTAGGGAGACATTCCCTGGAAGCATTTTCCCTTGCAGGGGCTTGTCTGTAGAACTGTTCCCCTGAGGCCTTTCCCCAAGCACTATGACTTATTTGTGTCATAATTCTAATGTTTTAAAAACATATTCTTTTGTGTGTGTGTGATTTCTTTTTCTTCTTATTATTATTTTATATATATATTTATGTATATAAAACAAAATAGCTATAGTCTTACACTGACTAATGTAACATATGTTACAAATAGGTTTCTCCAACTCTCTCTACAATCTAAGATCTTCAGCGATGTGCTAGCTACAAAAATGGCCACTTCAGCTTCTCACTTCTTTCATTTGGAGCAAATCTGCTTTTACCTTCTTGCACTCCAGATTGCATATATAGCCTCAGAATTGTTCTACCCTCAATGCGCACACATAGCACTTATTTCTGCTGATGGGAATCACACTTCCAGTCCAAGCAGGAAGATACCATTCTACATTTAGTTCTCTTAGGCAACAGAACAAAAACTGAATTCATGTCCTCATTTTGGGCTTCCTGTTTTTCTTGAAAATGATCTTCTGGGTGAAATGCTCTATTGTACTTTGCAGCCTCTAAAAACTCGTCTGTCACCTTTTAGTGAATATGGAACATCTTTGCTTTGTTTTTAGCATTTGACGCTTTGCAGAAAATGTGTATGTATGTGATGACAATTACTAAGTAAAGCTTGCAAGTGTAATGTGCACCTGCTAGATTTCCTTTCTGGCTGGGTTTACAGTGGCTTACTCTGCTGATTTCAACAAACTCACTCTTCACTTACACCACTGCAAATGAAGAATTAAGTAAAAGCATTCAGAATAGGAAATAGAGCATCTCCTTTAAGGCTTCTGGATCACCTGAAATATCCCCCAAGTTTTGAGGTATTTAAATGTGTGCAGTCAGAGAGATAACCTTTGTGCTCGGAATTAGGTACCTAGTAAAGGTCTTTGCCTTACTGAACTCGTAAGGGTTTTTACACCACTCCACAAAGCAGTTAGCTGTAGATAATACTCTAATTTGGGAGACAGAGTGCCTTCAAAAGTAAGGTAGTTTTCTTTTTCAATGTGCTGTACGGGAGTTATGTTTTAGACAGCTGCATCTTTTCATTGCTGCACAGTATTTACCATCCTCTTTCCCAAGATTCTCTTGCCCTATTTTCAGAAGTTTGCCTTGAAGTACTACTGATTTTCTTTGGCCTTGAATATTACGCATTATAAATATGATTTGCTTAGAATTTTGTAATGCCTTTTTATCAGTGGTTGGTATGACTGTGCAGCTGTTCAGCAATTACATACTATGGAGCTGTGCAGAAACTTTAAGACATGAACCGTTTCCAGGGAAGTTTGGTAATTGAAAAAAACCTGACCTAAAAGTGAAACCTCAAATACTGAAAAATGGAAATAGACTTGTCTCTGCAAGTGTTATGATAGTTTTGAATGTCACTTCATTTGAAGGAATATCCATAAGGAGCACTGGGCTCAGCACCGATTTAAATCATGTTTCCCTCAGTGGTGAAAAATAATTTTAAATGTCATCTGTTTAATTGTTTGTTATGCCTAATTAAAACTGGTAATTTATTTGATTTATTTGTAGCATACTTAATATGTTGCTTTAAAAAAATAGAGAAATTTGATTTGTAATTACAAAGATTAGGGATTTCTTAAAACATCTATTTCAAACTGTTTTTATTCTGGTCAAAATTAAGGCCATTTTGGTAATGCAGAGTTCTGTCATTCTGAAAAGATGGATAATGGGCAAAGGGAGCATTATATCTTAATGACAAATTATTCTTGTTCTATAGATGGCAAGCATGATAGCAAGAGAATGCTCTTTCTTACCTTCAAAAAGATTTAGCAGCCTGTGCCCTTATTTGTTCTCACAGTGACTTAGCTGGAGCTTTTCCTGTGGTCTGGGGAGCAGACCTGCACCAGCACAAGCAAAGGTGCATTGGGCTGGGGAGGCTACAACTGAAGTGCACTTGTGCTGTTGTGAAGGCTGAGGCTGGAAAACAAAACAAATCTGAAACAACATATTCTGGAGGAAGGAGTGGGTCCTTATAAAAATTAATAAAATGTTCCAAGAGCTGTTTAGTGTAATGGTATTTACGAAAAAGAAATTGATTAGATGAGAAGGACATTTTTTACAAAGAACATCTTCAAAATGATGTGGAAAGGGCAGAAAGGTTTTTCATCTTTCTTTGCTGATGTAAAGTTGACCTTTTTAGCTGGTGGATGGAACTGATGTGTGCTTCAGAAATTATTTTTGGACAAATACATAAGCAGCATATTGCTAAAATATCTCGAGTTTTCTAGATGGTGAAGACTGTCAATCTCAGCAAGGTTCTGCTTTTCTAGTGTTCTTTAGGACTAGTGGTGCTCCTCGTGCAAGAATACCATGACTCTCTGGAAACTGGCAATTAGCAGAGAGAGGTGTACACTTGCCTTATCTTACTTACTGTCCATATTATGAGATCAAAATCAGGGTATATGAAGGACACAAAAATTCCGTCATTTTGTTAGTGATACACAATTCTAGCCACTAGGGCTGCTGCAGAGTGCAGTCTCTTACTGAAGAAGAGTACCTCACTTGCTGTAGTCTGTTCTTACACTCTGAGTATGTGCACATATCCATATTTTAAGAAATCATGAATTTATTACTTGGGTGAATGCAAATCCCTCTTTTTGTGCTGTTGCAGAATGTAATGCTTGCACAAAAAGTTGGAAGTTTATTTACTATGAAAATTTTCAAGTCTGCTCGCTTTTTAAGACTCAGCAATATATTCTAATCCTCCTTTATCATTTTAATGATTTACTGAATGAAATTTAATATAGATTTTTCCCCGTGGCAAGTCTTAGAGAAAGTAACCCCAACATCAGGCTGTACAGCTGCAATTCCTAAGGTAGCAACAAATCTCTATAGGTTTAAGTTCTTGTATGTTTGCATTGACTGTGTTATATTTACTTTCCTTTGTCAGGACATAGAGAAGGACTAAAATTAGGTCAGATAATGTCTACTTCCATTTAAATTCTAAATTTAAACAAGATTTCAGGCAAATATTTGCTGGCTCTTTGGAACACTGAGAGACGTCTGAATATTATTGAGGCTGTGACATTAATCTAAGTTCTTTTTACAGTCACAGGAGACAAAAAGGTCTCCAATAGAGGTTTATCAGTCCATTTAGATGTGAATTGCCCAGTGGAGGTGTCTGTCTCTCTTCATTGACAACAGAGAATACCTAGGGCAAATACACTCAAAGCTCAGTCCCATCACCAGTAAGGTGGGATGAACAAGCCTCCTGCTCAAAGCAAGGCCAGTTGTAAGATCAGACCAGTTTGCTCAGATCTTTATCCAGCCGGGTTTTGAAAACCCCTGAGGATGGAGAGAGACTCTCTGGGTAGCCTGTTGCACTGCCTGACTGTTTTCATGGTGAAAAAGTTTCTCTTCATATCAGTCTGAATCTGCCTTATTTCAAATTTTGACTGTTGTCTCTCACCATGTCACCATGCATGGCTGTGGAGAGCCTGGACCCATCTTCTGATTCTGCAAGGCTGCTGTTCAGTTTCCCTGAAGCCATCTCTTTAGGCTGAACAAATCCAGCTCCCTCAGTCTCTCCTCACAGAGCTGAAGCTCTAGTCCCCAACTATCATGGTAGATCTCCACTGGACTTGGTCCAGTTTGTCCATATCTGTCTTGTACTGAGGGTACTCAGTGCCTCTTAATTTTGTCTCTACACTGTAAGTTCCCTGCTTAGTCAAGCAGATTTTCTGATATGTCCACTGAAGTATTTCTCTTGGACTTTTAAGATGTTGTCCTGAAAGACCTGACAGCTTCCCCCTAGTGCCTTTACTCCTCAGAGCTTCTTTAAGATCACACCTAGCATTTTCCCTGAATAAGTCTGGTGATCTGAAGTTCTGGCTCTGCATTCTGCTATCTTACAGTAGATATTAAGAAGTAGAGCCCAGCACAGTTTCCAGTTATTTGTTACATTCAACATTAAACATCTTTATCTTATTTCTAGCCCTAATTTTTTTCTTTTCCTCATTTTAGCTACTAGATCCTGCCATTTTTTTGTTTATATAAGGAAATAAGTTTTCTGCCAGTGGCAGACAATAATGTATTAGACAATCAAATCACCTCTTGATCTTTAGTTGTTGAATTCATTCTTATCTCAGCTGCAAGGCACCACCATTAAGAAGCAGCTGTACTAACAGGTGACTCATGCAAGCAGGTGAAAATTATCTGGCATATAGGAAAGTTTCCTGAAGCAGATATAATTAAGTATTAGAGCAGAGAGAGTTTTTAGAGAGCTACTGGGGATGTAGTCAGTTAGGGGAAAAAAAAAAAAAAAAAAAAAAAGACAAAAAAAAAGAAGCAAAAAAAGCTTTGGTTTGTATTTCTTTATTGTTTGAGTTAACAATAAAAGTCAAAACTCAGGGTGTAAGTAAGTTTTGACTCTGTAGAGCATCTGTTGACTAATCAAAGCAGGTATTCCAGACTTTACCTTCCAACTGTTCTTTAGATTAAATGTTTACAGTCAATAAAAAAGATAATATTTTTTTCACACTCTGAGAGAGATTTCAGTATTTAACTGGCTGCTTCTTGCATTCTAAACAGAGTAAATTAACTCATTTTGAATATACATCAAGAATATATTATTAACTGGTACGCCTGAGCATGTTAATTTTTTTTTAGATTTCATTTCTGTGACAGGTATGAGCTGAAGTGAGATAAGATGTGGAAATTGATGCAGTGTGAGAAGAATCTCAAGTACTTCTTATTTCTTGAGAATATGTAGGCGTGTATATAGAAGCTTTAAAAAAGATATGTGTGAAAAGATCACATTTCTGATCATCCGTTTGATTCTTCAACTGTTGTTTTTGGTAAAGTCCCATGTCTGTGAAAAGCTTCTTTGACCTTAATAAGCGCTTGGACAGTGAAGTTACTCAATCTGGGACTTGAACTTCGAACTTTCTGAGGAGGTAACTTAGGGAACAAAAGAAATGAGCATTAGTTTTGTTTTGTAGCTTCAAAATTATGAAAGGTGAAGTTGATGCTGATTGTTAATTGTGTTCCTAGAATCTTCTTCTGTAGATCTGAGACTTTCAAAGTCTACAGTGAAATGATAGCATGGAGACTATCCAGTAATTCCCCATGCAGAGAGGTTTCTTGCTAGCACTATCTGTGGTGTATAACAGGTATGCATTGAAACTGAAACAAATGCCAGAAGAGATTTTGTTGAACAGGGTTTTTCTGTTTACTTTGTTGTTTTTATCCATAATAACAGTAGCTTGTGGTTTGAAGTGACCACTCCTAGTATGGGAAGGGGAAAATAAAAATTGCTGTGAGGAAAAAGACATTGGTATAATGTGGCTGGCACAGCCTTTGTGCAAAGACTGAAATGACTGTCCAGCAAACTATTGGTACTTGCTGAGACTTTTTGTCACTCTGTGGCTGAATCTATAGGACTTAATATAATGGTACAACCTATGCACTTAGTGTCTTGATCTCACAGTGCATCCCTTGACAGAACAGATGTGTCCCTGAAATGCTGGCTTTTTTATGCAGTCTTGGGATGCGCTGTGCTTTCGGACATAGCATAGGACAGTACTGTGGTTTGCTTTCTTTGTATGCAGCTCCTTGGGTGGACTCCTAAAGGACTGAATAGAGGGCAGCAGAGCTACCACCCCACCTGGACTGCATAAGCACAGAGAAGCTTTTATTTCTTGGAGTATCAAGAAACATGCAGAGCCTTTACCCCTGCTACAGAAGGGTGAGCCATTGCTGCCCCCCATGGCATGACAGCCATGCTCTGCCTCCTGCAAGGCTGCATGAGGAACCATGCTCTGCCCTCTGTCTCTTCCCTCCCTGCCTGCGGCAGAGGTGGCCTTGAGCCTGTAAGACTGCAAACAGAAGTACAAGGGATTTTCCTTCTCCACTGTTTACAATGAAGATGCTGAAGCAAGGAAGGTGTCTTCACCTACCAGAGCTTCTGAGGGAAGGGGCAGAAGCTGATCGTCCACGTTGGTGTTTCCCAATGACTTATGTCCAGGCAGTTTGTGCCTTGTGAACCTCGTTTCTGCCCTTATTGCCCCATGTACTGTCTCACGAGTCAAAGCTCTGAATGCAAAGACATTTGTTTCAGCAGCTAATTGTCCATCTGACACTAAAGTTCTGCTCTGCTGCTGGCTGCAGGGCACTGCAGGCTCTGGAGACTCCAGCCCTTAGGCTTGTATCCACCAGTCAGTAGGACGAGTGAACTGGCCTCTGAAGGTGCCCTTTGCTTTGACACTGTAGATGATAGAGGGACTCAGGGGCTATTGGCCAGCAGCACAGACACTGATTGTAGTTCTGTTTTATGTATTCTATACAGCACTCTCTGTATGTAAAGAGGTATATTTGAAACCATTAGTTTTGTCAGAGTCTGGCTGTTGTGACATCTGTGTATGTAAAGGCTTTATTTTTTTTTTTATCTCTCTCGAGAAAAATATTCTTAATTGCTTGCTCAGCCAAATTAAGTGAGTGGAGAGGATATATATTATAGAATGTACAGGGAAAAATTCTCAGAAATAACAGGTAAGACTGATTGATGTACAAATGTATAGAAAATAACCTTTCAATTGCATGGGGAATTTTGTCTGGCAAAATTTTCTCTTATCCTAATAGGGAGTGAAATTGCATTTCTTTAGAAATCTGGCACAGAAAAGATTTACAGATCATTTTGGAAACTTCTACATAATACTCTTGGACCCCTTAATTGTTCTCATAAATCTGGAGAGTTATATTTGGACTACCTAGCCCAGATAAAATAAGTAAGACCTCACACAACCCTCTTATGTGCCTGAAGTGGTACTCAGACATCACAGTCTGTGATCTGTAAAGATGTTCTTGGATCTGTGAAACTTCTGGTGTCTAATTTTGGCCAGTAAAGTTCTCTTAGCACTTATAGTTCAGCGGTTGCATTTACCCACAAGGGCTGCCACATTAAGAGTTAGCTTATTGCCTAAATGTTTGGCAAATAATATTTCATTCAGCGTTAAACATGTACATCAAGAAGTGAAGACCAGATCCTGGGACCTGGTCAAATGCTCTCAGCTCAAATGCATTGTACAACTGTGCAGACATGTCTACTGTGTGTCTTTGTTCTCTGCCTTTATTGAGCTCAGCTGCACAGCATCTTGCTGCCATGGAAGAAGGAGTGCATCCTCCCCCCATCTCAGTCTTCACAAGGTCTCAGTGTTAAGGCTCTGTGGGAGAGGTGGTTTAGGCTGTGTACAAGCTGATGGTGAGATAAGAGCTGTGCTTCATGTTTTGGCTTCTTCTATAACCCTTTCTGCATTGGTTTCTAAACTAGGGTAAAGGGACTTGAGCGGGTTCATGAGACCTACACAGAAGGAAGTCTCCTAGTGGATAATGAAGGTGCAAATGGATAAATGTGGGCACTACAGCAACTAACTTTTCTTAAAATAAATAAATAAAGCAGCTGGAAATCATAACATTGCACTCTTCTCCAGACATCCTTTTAAAAGAGAAATGTGGAGCTCTCTTAGGTGTGGAGGTGGCTGTGGGCTGTCAACTGCAGTCTCAGTTATACCTACACCCAAAGAAATGGGTTTTTGGTCACATCTCTCACTTGGTATTTCCTACTGACTAGCTCAGGAAGTATATGAATCCCATTCCAAGGTGCTCAACTCCACCATATGCTGCATAGGCAGCCCATGTGCCAGACACAGCCCGCAAATTCTCTTCCAATAAACCTGGGCACTTTGCTGTCTTTACGATTAAAAAGATCTACAAACTGTGAAAGAGAAGACAGACTCAAGAGATCAAAACCAAATGCTTCAAAGCTGTGTGGGTTGTTTTTTTATTTATTTTTTATTTTTAAAGAAATCTAGATGACATTGATATTTCATGGATAAATATGTTGATTTCTTTCAGTTTGCAGTTTTGGACCTAATCTTCCAGTGTCTGGAAATGGATAGGTGACACTGATATGCAGAAATATATTTATGAACCAATTTCAATAAGTAGATGGAAATGGAATTGTATCAGGTTCAGCACAGGCTGGCATTCCCACACCACTTGTCATCAGGAGCATCCACTCAGGCTTTTCATGTCTCCAATGTTTATTCAATGCTCTTGACACTTTTAAATCTAGTTTAGTGTAATTTTGCTTTTGATGGGGTCTTTTAACATATGCAGCAACAGACTGAGGGAGGACAATTTCAAAATAAAAGATGTTCACTCATCAAAAGCTGCTATGGTATTCAGAAGCAGTAAAAGGTACTCTAGTTCCTGATACAAATCATTTGTGCACAGTATACAAAAGGAGATTTCCAAAGACTACTGATCAGTACAGCATGGAGTGGCTGCAAACTGAAACAGTCTGGTAAATGTGGGGTTCTGCTAGGCATCTGTAATAAAAGTAGATTCTTAGAAATGAGTGTTTTGTATCTGTCAAAGGAAAAGTCTTAACCTGTCTCAGTCTATAAATGTTCCCAATATTTGGTCAGAACAGGACCAATTGGCTTCTTGTTCTGCCTGGATGAAGACACTGAATTGTTGTGCATTGATGTGGTGCTTTCATATCCCTCTTTCAGACAAAAGCAAGTATTTGTCTGGAGCTCCGGGGCCAAGGTTCCCTTCCCTGTCCACTGAAGTGCTACGTGGCTATGCTGATAACCACAGGCACAAACCCAGACAGAGGAGCCACTTCTCGGAGCAGCAGAAAGAAGTTGTCAGTGAGCTCTGCCTCTGACTACTGACATCCTTAGAGAAGCATGGTCACCAGGGTTGCTGAAATGGTGGGGAAAAAATGAGTGGTGGAGCTTTTCCAGCTTATTGTAAGCTCCTCACCTCTCTTCATTCAGCATCCTGCCGAGCTGCTGAAGTATGTTGTTCATGGTGGGACCAGACTTATAGGGTCAAGCTAACTGAGGGGAACTTTTAAGAACCTTCAAAAGGGCTTATATATCATCTGTATTTGTACTTAGAAAGATTGGAGAGTCACTGTTAGGAAGGAAATCCCCATCACACTAACCAGAAAGGCTAAGGCTAACACTCAAACAAGGCTGTATGGTGGTGATAACAGCAAACTGATTTATACTTAAATTGGAATGAATAAAAATAGGAAAAAGGAGAATTTGCAGAAATGATGTGAAATGCTCATCCAATATAAGTTATTTTCCTGCACCAAGTATTGCTTTTGCTGACTTTGTGGATGTGTTTCCAACATAGTCAGAGAGCAAAATTGCATATTATGAGGAATGAAGCCTCACTCAGTAGACTAGACTGAAGATCAACCCTGTCCAGCCTTGCTTCAGAGGAAAGGAGTTCTCCTTTGCCCTTTCTGCTGGTCCAAGTGAAAACACCAAATATCTTTGAACCATCAGCTGCCAAGAGGGAGAAGCAGAAGTGCAGCTGAGAAAGCCCAAATTAGCTCCTTAGAAACTAATCATTGTCTACTTTTCCTTCTCATCTCAGTCACGTTGTGGTTGAGAAGGGAGGAGGGAGTGAGAAGAGGTAGGGAAAACCAGGAATGAAGGCAAAGGGCTGTCTGGAAAAAGAAGTTCATACAGAGAAAAAAAAAAAATGTCAGGAAAAATTCTCTCTATATATCTACACCTATATACATAAGGATAGATAGATAAAAAATTCTGTTTTAATTCCTGACTCTCAGTGCAATCCTTTTGGAGATTTTACTACTGACTGCTGGCAGAGTCAAAATAAATGATGAACAAGTTTGAACTTGTGCCTCTAACATGCCAGAGCATGGCATAAAAAACCCCTTTTGTTGTGCGGTTTGTTTGTTTGTGAGTGCTCAGCATGATTTGTAATGTTTTACCTTTCCTACATGAATGTCAATGTTTATTAAATACAGGTATTTTTGAAAGCCAATTGTTTTGCTTTCTGTTTTCTACCATCTATTATTATGGATATTTCAAGGAGTCTATCTAAAGTGCCTTTTTATAAGTGTATGTATTTCTTTATTTATTTTTAATATATATAAGCTTAGCCTTCATTTGTCAGCATTTCTTGGTCTTACTACCCAGTTAGAAAGGCTCTGGGCACAGTTTGTGCTTTTCAGACGTTTTATCTGTGGAGCACTCTTCAAAGCACCATGCTGCTGTATGAAGACCTGCTCACTTCACCTCATTTCTTCGTTGCCAGTGTGCCAGGCTGGTATAGTTTAAATATTTAGGCTTCCACAACTTTCCAAAATTCTGTAGGATCTGTTGTAGACAGTCTTCAGACCAGTAGCAGCATTGTCCTATGTTGTGTACACGATTGTGCACTCACTGGGGTTGCCTGGATTTTGATCTCTTTGCTTGCCCTGATGCTTTTCATGAGATAATCCATGGATCAATGTAGTGATAAACCTTAGTGTTTAAGTCAGAGATCAGAATGGAAATCTAGTAATGATGGAACAGAAGAGATATTGTCATGTGGTTTTCAGAAGACATGGGAAGGAGGATGCTTTTTGTCCTAGGTCACTCTATTATTTTTATATGTATATCTTGAAGGGAAAGAAAGGCTTGGATATTGATCCTGCAGGCCTAAGAGGTTAGTGCATAGATAACTCCCAAACTTTTGATTGGTAATGTTTTCCCCCTTTTTTTTTTTCAACATTTCTAACAGTAGCAACTAGACTTAGTGACTGACTCACTGTGGCCATACAGGAAACATTTAATCCTTTGGAAATGACTTGAGACTGACTGATGTTTTCTTCTTGTAAATTTGAGGTTAAAAACAGAATGGAAAAAAGTTCAGCTTCTGAGGCTGATTAGTTAAAGAAAAGAAGAAAAATCATTTGAAAGCCAACAAAAAAAGACACCTTTAATTTATCTTCTTTCAAGTCTATAATATATGGATTTCAAATGATGTTTTATAATCCTATATGAACAGGCTATTCTGCAGAAGGAATCCCAAGCTATGGTGAATCATAGGGATTCCCTTAATGTACTCTGATATGAGGTATCCAAGGCATTAGTGCAGGCCAGACAGATTACAGGGAATCTGGGCTTTCTGGTGCAATAACTGAAGTGTAGGCAGCATACACTAAAATATGTGAAAGCACTCACTAAAGCAATGGGCACATGTGTCTGAGCAGCTGACTGCTGTCTATGTACCTTTACATTCTTCACAATTGTGGAGAGAGCTGTGATCAATATGAAACTTTCTTTCCCTCCTCCTGATGTTTTTCAGGTACTCATGGCATTACACTGGCAGCATGGGTAGCAGAAGGATAACACTACTGCTCAGCCAGTGGTGTAAGGGGAACTGGGCTTACAGCATTGTAAAAAGTGAATGCAGAGAGCAGAGTTGTCCATTAAACAGAACACCTAGCTTGCACCCTGCTGAGAGCACCTTCTTCTTCCTTAGTGATGATTTCTCTAATCAGGAAAAGCTCCCCTGGATAACTGCATGTCCTCATGGGTGAGTCTCTGAAGCTGGCTGCTGTGCTCTCTGTCGTTCTAATTAGTAAATGAATGTAAAGAAAAACTGGATTTGGACAGAGGAATACCTTGTGGCAACAAGGTAATTTTATTACTACTGAATAATAATAAAAAAAATGGCTTTATTAGTTCAGACTAAAAGTAATACATATCTTTATATATTTTCTCAAACTCATCAGAAGAGTTCATAGTTGCAGACAGCACTGGCATAACAGGCCCTAAGGAGGAAAGTGGGGTTAAAAAAGCTTTGAAACGTCAGACTTCACATTGTACTCAGCAGAGATCGACACAAATTTAACATATTGATAAACATAATTAAGTGCAGTTTTCCCCAACAAGTAGAAAAGGAGTTTTAATAGTTTAAGAAGTCCCTAAAGCATCCTTGGTTTCTCATTTGATCTGATGATTGGAGAACATAAGAAACTGTAAAGGAAATGCTAACAGCCATTCCCAAGCTTAAGGTCCCCACCCTCCCCACCTTGTGATTTGATCTCAGTATGAATATTACTCATTTGATCTACTATTTCTTCAGTTTATTATTCAGTGCTTGGACCTCAGCTGGGTTTAAAGTATTTGGAAAGAGGCTGCCTACAGATGGTGGATAATTTTAATGTGCAACTGCTTATTGTAGCTGGGTTTTTAGAGAGGCAAAACTCAGGATTTAAAAGGATGTGGAAATACCAGAATAGAGATCCCTTACTGAGAAAATGCCATTGTTAAACATTTATCAATAGACTGTCTTACACAGAACATTGATGACAGTTCAAGCTGTCCTTAGATGGATTCTTGTCCTCCTGGAGTTACACAGCAACGCACAGCACGACAAGATGTGCTTCAGCTATAAAAACGTTTGTAATGCATAAATATCCTTTTAATGTTTTTGCCCTAAAGTGCATCACAGAGCACAAAAACACATACTTTCTAGAGTGGTAAATTTGTTTTGTAGATGCTGCATCTATTATGGGTTTTGAGCTTGAAATATCACTTTATTTATTTATTTATTTATTTATTTATTGTAGTATCCCTTGTGTGTAATTAAAAGTAATGATTTCTAATGAGTCCCTGACCTACTTCAACACACTGGACCCAAACTACTACTCAAATTTGAACAGTTAATATTATACACATTCTTTCTTTGTTGTGTCCTGTTCTATGAGGGAAGCGCAGAGGTCACAAACTAAAACACTCTTGTTGTAAGTCATCTGGTTAGACTTTATGAAACATATATTCTGCTTGATGGGGATAAAATGGACTGTTATGGAGCTTTAATATTTCCTCATCCCATAACCCAATACTATACAATTATGTGTTTTAGTTAGAACAAATTCTCTATAGTAATTCAGTTTGTTTGGAATACCATATTTGCTGGTCAGTTTGACCACCAGAGGTAACCTCAGAAAAAATCTGCCTTCATAATGTTTCACATACCAGGCCAACATGTGATGGTTTCAGAAATAATTTTGTTGACCACAAACCATGCTGCACTGATTTGTACCTATATTCTTTCCT
Source organism: Aythya ferina (assembly GCF_964211825.1). Taxonomy (NCBI): domain Eukaryota; kingdom Metazoa; phylum Chordata; class Aves; order Anseriformes; family Anatidae; genus Aythya; species Aythya ferina. The sequence continues at coordinate 185,284,640 of NC_140296.1, read as the reverse complement.
CAATAAAACCTCCTTGCAGTTCATTGAAGGTATATTCTGCTCAGGAATATGTCCTCAGAAGGTAACTGGTAGCAACAGAAGTAAAGTCAGTGAAAGTGTAATATGAAATAAAAAGTAAAATAATTTACCCATTTCAACTCAGAAACACTTAGGTGTGATGGATCACTTATTACCCTATATCTGGGGACAAAACAGCAATAGTTAGTTGGATTTAATCACAAAGACCATATCTTTGCACAAAACTATAAAAACAGAAATTAAAATAAATAAATAAATAATTGAAACTGCCTTATCATTAGCTCCTCATCTTTGAGTGTATGAATTGAAAGCACCCTTGAAAGGAACCACTGTGATATTTAATGCGAACAGAATGACTTGGAGTAAATTAAATGTTTTTTTAAAAAAATTCTACGTTCTAAGTGAAATCTGCTAATGGCACCTTTCAGTTTATACTTTTGTTCTTTCCCATTCCAAAGCTCTTAAATTCTACTAAATTCTATCTCCTTCTTCTTTTTTTTTTTTTTTTTGGGGGGGTGGGTCTAAATGTATTTTAAATTGTAGCCATCTAGGTGAAAAGCGTAAGCATTTTTTGTTGCTTTTGCTCTAGCAGATTAGAACATATATTTTGGGGTAAAACTATCATAGTTCCTGAACAAGATACCTTACTGGACATGTGATGGATATTGTGGTTAACAGATGTCTCTCAAATGGTATCAGTCCTTAACATAAAGAGAGAACATCAAGTATATGTTTCTAAATAAATATAGTTTATAAATATGTAGTTTAACTATAAACTAATATACATATACATCTACTGGGAAAATAACTTGTGACAGATTGCTCCTCCTCATGGTAAAATCCATGGAAAAAGGCTGAATCAGAAAACTTCATATGTTGAAACTTTTTCTCAGCATCAGCTCTAGCAGGAGTGGTTTGTAGACAGTGAAGCTTGCAAGACATCACCCTCCTGTGAGCACTGAAAGGGGCATCTCATGTCACCGAAGGCATTAATAGGTGTCAAAGTATTTGTTAGTGTTGGTTTGTTCTCAGAATGAAGGAAACTGTCTCTAGTGATGGCATGGGTGACCTATTCATTTTTTTTTGTCATAGATGGAGAGATGAAAACATTACAGAAGGAAATTGATAATTAGCTGTGCTAATCATCATGTGGAGCAAAAATTAGTGGGGTAGTGAGATTCAGCGGAAGACATGTAGCTGTATACAGTATTATACAGCTATATATATATATAGCTGTATATATAATGGTTGAATTAATCTCCTAGGCTTCCTTTATATCAATGGAGGAAAATGGGCAGTTTAAGCGTGCATTTTATATCCTCCTACAGTTAGTAAGAAAACAGAACATTTTTAATCTTGTTGGTATAGTGCAAGATGTTATTAAGCCTCATCAAACTCTTTTGAATCTTGAATGTCTACCCTGAGTGAGTTTAGCATTACTGTACTGAAGGCTGACACGTTTTTCTGAAGTAAAAGCAGGCTAAGATGATTCTCTGCCTGATGGCAATTTACAAATGTGACTAATAGCTGAAAGGTAGTGACCTCAGCTCTCATCCAGCAACTGTTCAATATCTAAGCCCCGAGGATTCATTTCACTGCTGTGAATTTTTTGTACTCACAAAGAACTCTCTCTTGCTGTACAGAAGAGGGAATAAAAATCTTGAAAAGATGAGGCCATTAATGATTAATGATAGATATTTAAAATTCAGAAAAATCACCAAGATAGAAATATGTTTCCACAGTCAAATTTTATTTCAAGCACTTTTACTTCTTTGCAAGATTTATTAGTTGGTGGTAAAATGCCAGTTGATATTGAACAATCACTAACATAAAATTTATTGACTTCAATTTGTTAGCTACAATTATTTCTATTTTTAATGTGCTATTGCTAATAGTTCTCAAAAAAAAAAAAAAAGAAAAAAAAATAAACAGATGACTGCTCAGTGATGAGAGAATGGAAAAGGGAAATAAAATGCTCATTGATATGTTAAAGTTAGTAGTGGTAGGACTGAGTGGGTAGTGAAACTGAAGATGAGAGTGATTTAAGCCCATTACGCTGCGTGACTGTATAGCATGGTTACTGCTGTGAGTGTAACTCATAATCAGTAATGTTCAAAATTACTGGTGATTCCTATCTCAGGCCTTTTTTTCATATCATCTTATCTCATTTCACTATCTGCTACTCTACTCTCAAATCATGCTTTCAGCTGAAAGGCTGTATAAAGGAAGATGGCATTTGAAGTGACCAGCTGATACTTTACATTGACAAATGTAGCATGCAAATGGGTTTGAGAGCTCAATAAAAAGATTCCTCTGAACTTCTGTACAAAACTTGGACAGAATATCATAGATGAGAAGGCATACTAAGAGCTGCCTTCTGTGATTTACTGCTTTCTTTACTGGAAAGGCAAACCTAGGTCACTTAGTTTTCTCTACTGTTCCTAGTACAACACCTTTATTTAGATCCCTGCATTGGACACAGCAGATAAATCCGGAGTAATTCTCCCCTATAAGTAGTCCTGAAAATGGGAGTGGTAGATGTCTTTTATTTTCAGTATATGGGAGACTGGAAGTGGTTCACCATTTGGTTGAAATAAATGAAACATAATGTTAGCTGCTTTGGCTCTTCTGAAGTTGTCTGCACCTGCTCCACCAGGGAATAGAAGTCTGTTCTGTAGTAATGCTTGGTAGATATCTCATATAGATTTGTTCCCTCTTTGAAATGCTGCCACAATCACAGTTTTTGGAGAGTTAGTTCTGAATGTAACTGCTCCATCTTCTTTGATCTTCTGGGAAAAGGAGAACTTTAGAGACAGATTTAAAATCAGCTTGGAGATATGTACAGAAAAATCCAGGGAAAACCAGAGACTGTACTTGACTGATGTCAAGTTTTGGTTTGAATCTGTCTTGAAGGCTTAGCCTATCTACTTGTTTACAAGCAATTGTTTTATTGTTTAGTTATCTTCCCCTCCCTCCTCTACCCCCATTTTAAAACAAGCAAACAAAGAAACAATCAAAAAAACATACAGAATAATTTTCTGATGCCAGTGACTGTGGTTAATAGAGAATGAGATGAATCCATTACTGACTTAGATTAAAGGACTAAGGGAATGCTGGTAGTTTCAATTGTAGCTCAGTATGCTCCAGTATTAAGGTCCATACTAAAGGTCCATACTAAAACTGGATATTATTTCAAATCCACTGTCATTAGATTCACACTATAAACATCTGTCTTCAAATAGCATTAGGTTTTTCAAATAGATCAGCTCAAGCTTAAAAATAACAAAATAAAAAATAAGGCTCCTACGAATTTATCTGCATAATAATTTCAAAGAGTTCCAGACTGTCACCCACCAGAAGTAGAAAGTTTATCAGCATACTAGGTTAATGGGGGGCAGTGGCCAAACCATAGGATAGGAAAGAATATGACAAAAAATAGTATCAATGAACATTCAAACATAAGTGCTTTTAGCAATTGTCTGTGAATGTGACAGCTGTTGTGTGAGAACTGATGTGAATGTGGTTACATAATCCATTATTTTTTTCATTTTTTTCCCTCAAATAAAAGATGTGCTCTTGACAATACTATACAGCACTTAAATACAAATAAAATGTTAAGTGTATTGTATTTAATTTTGAAAATTTAGACTGATATAGCACTTAAATACAAATAAAATGTTAAGTGTATTGTATTTAATTTTGAAAATTTAGACCGAGAAATCTAGAATGAGAAATGTAGGAGCAAAAGACCCTTTACAGGTCTCTTTCAAAATGCATATTTACATCTCAAGGGGCCAATAGAATTTCAAGCATAAATACTTCGTGTATGTAGGGGGTTTTAAAAACACATATTACTGAATTGATAGAGCATAACTGTTCTCTTGCTTAGGCAGCATTATGCTCTGTCTCATAAAACGTACTTGGGGACATGTAAAATGGTTTATTAAACTTACAGTCCATAACTAGGGTTGTTACATTTTAATGTATATATTTTTTGTTCATGGATTATCGAACCACTAAATACCAACAATTTGTCTTTGTGCTGAACAACGTCTGTGAACATTGTTCTGAGTCTTTTCAAATAACTGTGTTACACTTGAACATGTCACAAGTCCTCGACTTTTAAAACTATTTTTCAGTGCTCTCCTATATGTGAATGTGGTGCATTTAAAAGCAAGCAAGGAAGGAAGTGTCTGTTTACTTTTGCATAAAATGCTTTTGTGGAGAGAAATCCATGAGGTATTTCTTAGTGGGGGATCTGCAGATCTGGGGAAAAAAATACTTGAATATAAAGTGCTGTCTATAATCATGAAGGATGTATGTAAAAATATGGAGTCATACAAAATAAGGAGACTAGCTAAATATTCCATTGCATGAATCTTTTTTTTTTTTTTTTTTTTTCTTGAAATTTAGCCATAACTTGCTGTTTAGACAATGTTTCTCCCTGTTTTTACATGGCACATGTTTCTTGCATGTTGGTAATAAGTTAGCAGCAGTAAATCTGTGGCTGCTTAAGGTGGGCCCACTTTCAGGGCCCATTTCAGGGGTATTTGGTTTGGACCGTATTTACCTTCCCTTCTGTTCCACTGTTTTTAGAAATAACTCTAGGGAAGAAGCTGAATGACAGGGAGCTGAAAAGTAGTAAAGTAGTTTCTCTTCTTTGCCTTTTCTATGTCCCCAAATCAGTCTCTGATCATCTCATCATCTCTATTGATCTGAAATATCTCATTGCTAAGTTGTACCAACAGCTTTCATACACACGTCTAGGATTTGTTATTAATCTAATGCCAAGGAACAGGAACTGAGAAAGTTAATGGATATATAATGCTGTGATCTTGACTTCAAGATTTTCAGTGACAAAATATCTGTCTAAAAGAGCTTTTACTGGTGTTGATTTTATGAATGTTATCGCTGAAATAACTTTCAGCAATGTAACAACCTCAGCATTTTTGTGAAATGGCACACTGAGGTGCAAAATGCCACACTATCATTGTCTTTTTTTTTTTTTTTTTTTTCCTTTTTCCATCTGGAAAAAGACAACTGTTTTAAAAAGTAGTAAAGTAAATTTTGAAAAGGAAAGATATAGGCTCTAAATGCACATAATTGTATTGTTACAGGTCAGAATCTCTCCTCTGTAAAGAGAAAAAGATGTTTCAAATCTTTTCTGAAAGAAAGGGAATTTATACAAGACAAGAATTGTAAGAAGATTTTATCTTTTATTTTTACTTGGTGTGTCTTTGCTGTGTTAGGAATACTCATTTCATGAAATATAACCTTTAACTTATTTTTTTTTCTGTGATCCTCCCTCTCCTTTATCCTGTTCTCTCTGGTTTTTATTATTCCAGCATTTCAAATTATTTATTCTGAGGCTTGTCCATGAGTAGAAAATTTCCTAAAGAAGAGTATAGCCAAGATACATAAGAGTTTATTTCTTTGTGTTTCTGACTGAGAAATTATTTTGCCATCCCTTAGGCTATAAACTGTTTTATTAGGCTGTAAGAGCCCATGTTGTCTTTAAAGGCAGGGTTAGTGACCAGACTCTGAATAGCATACATATGCCTTAAATCCATTTTTTTATTATTATTATTATTTTTTTTTAATTTGTTTTAATGTGGAAACAGTTTATAGGATGCAAAGGTTCCACTGAAACCTTCTGCTTCAGCATTTAATGTGACATTGGGCATTTACCAGATCACCTGTTATCTGGAAATGATAAATTTGGTTCTCAAAAGAATCACTTTAAGAACTCTTGAAATTGATTCCTTGAAGAATATTTTATATTTTGTAGAATGTGAATTAAGCACCTGCTATTAACAGATTATAAATTCAACAAGATATTTGAGGTATCTTTCATTTCAGGACAGTATTTCATCACTTTTATCACTGTAAATAAGAAAAACTTTCCCATTTTAAATTAATGTAAATGTTAATTATACTTTCTTGCACCAAAATACTCTTCAGCATACTTTAATATTGCCTATGCACAACTTCTCCTGGATCTTGCCAAACCACTTATTTAAGATAAGAATTAAGATAAGAAAGTCACCCCAGATTATTTTAAATGAAAATACTAACTTATTTTTAGAGTCTATTTCAGCTAGTTAGTGGCTATTATTTGTTTCCACCAAGAAGGCTGAGGTGGAGGGCTACAAATCTTTCTTGCAAACTTTTGGCTTCTCTGTATGTAGAGAAGCCAAAGAACTCTTTTTTAATTATTTTATTTTTATTTTTTTCCATGAGATAACTTTTGGTATTAACTGTATAGTTTCCATATTGTTGAATCATGCACAATATTTAAACTGGGAAATTAAAAATCAGTGGGAGAGAAAGACTGAAAAGTAGAAGGGAAATGAAAAAACACATACAGGTATATATGTATAGAAAACAAAGAAATGGAAATAATACACATATTACTCATCAAATTTAATTGTAGCATTTTTAAGAATCACAGTCTTCAAAGCTGAGACCTTCTTACCATCTGTAATAATAGTAAGTATTCCTCCTTTATAGAAATCTATTCCTATCACAGCCAGGATCACAAAAGCAGTTGTTACACTTATATGTCAACAATTGTGACATCTGGAGAAAACTAGAATGCATTATTTCTTGGTGAGAGTGTTATATGATAAGACTTGACTGACATTTTACAAAATTTTAGATGTGTTCTGATCAGTTTATTTAATTAAAACAAGATATTCAGTTCTGCACAGTGAATGTAGATAATCTATTTTAAGCCTTTCAAACACACAAGTATAGAGCAAAGTGATATTAGTCTGGTTTGAATTACTTGTCATTTTATTTTCAGATACCTCAAATCAGCTATGCATCTACAGCTCCAGAACTGAGCGATAACACCAGGTATGACTTCTTCTCTCGAGTGGTCCCACCTGACTCCTACCAAGCGCAGGCCATGGTTGACATTGTTACGGCTCTTGGGTGGAACTACGTTTCAACACTGGCTTCTGAAGGAAACTATGGAGAGAGCGGTGTAGAGGCATTCACACAGATTTCCAGGGAAATCGGTAAGTGTGTGTTTGTCAGGTTTTGTATTAATAGCTGGCAAGTATCAAATTGTTGCTGAGCATTGCCAAGGTCTATGCAAAATGATCAGAATGCCTGGAGGCAGGTGACGTGGACTCAAGTGGAGGGGTTTGATTTTGGTGATTTTGCTGCTTGTGGGTCTGCCCATTTGACAGTTCTGGCACTAATTTAAGAAAAGTTCAAGTGCCTCATGCCCCTTTTGGAAAAGGGAACCTCCTTGATAGACTTGGTAAATATGTTAAGTCTCAGTGTGGTCACGTAAGGTTGAGATTTATAAAAAGAAGCTGTTACTGGGGCAAAAAACAACCACCAAATATCCAGATCTGAGGAAATGTGATTGTTAGATTAGGAAAATCATAATCCAATAATACCTTATTTTCCTTGTTCCAGAATGTATAAATCCAGAGTTTTTACTTTTGATGAATTTGAACAACAAATCTATGAAGTACAAACACATATTCTCATTGTTTTTCCTTCAGGATGAAATGTGCTATATAAATATAGGCATTATTCTGAGAATTATTTTTAAGTTCCTTTTTTTTTTTTTTTTTTTTTTTTTTCACACTACAATAGTTATTTCTGGCCTGAAAAATCAGTTATTTCTCATGAGCAGTAGGTTTTGGACACCAAGGAATAAAGATGATGAGTAGCAGATGGTTTGAAAGAGCAAGAAACTGGCCTTTCACTGACTAAAACATTTAATTACAAAATAATATCCTTTCTGAAAAATAAATAAATAAATAAATAAATAAAAATACAAGCAGCCTTCCTGTCCTTCCTGAGAAAGCCTGCATTAATTTACTGTTTTTGATTTCTGGGGCATGTACATACGAACTCTCTTTCTTTCAAGTCAATATGGGTGAGAAAATATCTTCCATTTCAGTCATAGGGATAACATCTCAATTGTATGGAAAGGTGCATGTGCATCTCAGGTACTTACGCTTGAACCATAAAATTTACTGATTACTCACAGCAACTTGGCAGTAAGACAAAAATGTAGCAATTCGTGCCACTTAGGGAACTTGTGTGTATGACATGCTGAATAAGTTAACAAATAAGTATCTTCTAAGCAGTGCTGTCATGGGTGAGCCTAGGCAAACTACACTGCAATGGTTTGATTTGGAGTTGGTAAAGGAATGGATAATTCTTCCAAAATTTGTATCTAATATACAAGGTTTATCTGTTATTTCAACTACTGCAGTGATTAGATTGATTGATTGAATTGAAATTCAAGAATTGAATTTTCAAGAATTGAAATTCAAGAGTTCATTGGCTGAAAATGACTTTTTCTTGAAAACATCTGCAGCCTATCTAATTCTGCTGATTTCTGAAAATAGACAAAATAAAGTGCTCAGGACTATTCTGCTGTTTCTTGTTTCCACAGGTCTGAGAGTGTTTCAGATTTATTCAATGACAACTGTGACTTCACTATAATCACAATGACTTGAGACCTATTTAGAAAACTGAACTCAGAGAGTAATTATCAATGGTTTCTGTTAAAAAGGAAAAATGTGCTCTGCTTTTTTTTGGCAGGGGTTTGTGCTGGATCAGGTACCAGCCAATGTTTTCATGTTAAGTCCAGATGGACTTGGAATGAAGGATATGCTCGTGAAATCTGGAGGTGACTTCAAACTCAGAAGGACTGGCTAGAGAATGCTATCTCAAAAAATGATCTTAGTGTGATAGGAAATTATAACCTGCTTATATTTCTTGTGTCATACTGTAAACCAGAGTACCATCTTTAAAGTAATTTGAGTAATTCTCTAATTTGCCTGACAGTTGTGAAACCTTAATTTGACCTGTTACGGATTTTGGCCCTCCCTTCACAAAGGGTGAGAATGTCTACAAGTGAGAAGGAAGTCACAAATCTTGAAAATGTGGTCTGTGCAAGACCACAACTGAGCAAGGTAGTTCGTAAGCCTGAAGAAGTGTTGATTAAGAAGGGAAGATGATGAAAGTAATGTTTTCAAACAGACAAATGGCTTTTACAGAAAGGTAGAGGACCACACATTCATCCAAAGTCAGTGTATCTGACCAGAAATAATAGAATTACTCTACAGTATGGTTCAGTGTAGATTTGAAGAAAACATCTTTCAATGTTTAAGATATTGAAGCATTAGACCAGATGGCCTGGGGATGTTTTGGAGCCACCACTGCTGAGAATCTGAGAGAATGCATTAGATGAACATCTGCCCCAAGATTATGTAAGTGTACTTAGCTCTTCCTTGGGGCTGGGAGGTGGATTGGATAATATTTTAATGCCCCTTCCAGTCTAATTCTATTATTCACTGTCCTCATACTTTTCACCTGAATCATAGGGTTGGAAACTCTTTTCAAACAGCCTCTAATGATGAGGCCTGAGATAATAAAGTCTTGGTAGGTTTATAAAAATCGTCACATAGTATGAGACTGTACACAAAACAGGAAAACATGTTAATAAAAAGTGTGTGAGGAGTACCTAATGAGGACATTGCTCCCCTTGTGCTGCTGGCATAAAAATGCATAGGACAGCTCCTTTCTAAATCCATTACATACTTTTTAAGATAAGTGACCAACAACTGGAAGCAAAATGAATGTGAAGATAAGCATAATAGAAAGCAATAAATTTGAGGAAGGGAAGTGAAATAAATTGATAGATTCATTTCTGAAAAAAAAAAGAATAGTACCTTAGAGCGCAGTTTTGAAACTATGGTTATGATAGCATGCGTTTCTTTCTTTTATGGCGAAGGTTTTTAAATATTTTTAAAACAGAAGATAATTTCATGTGCTTTAATTGTAAGTACTTATTTGTCATGATCTCTCTTTACCTCTAACATCCAGTTTGGTTGGTCCTTTGTTCAACTCCTATTTCTTGATCAGTAACAGAAGCAAAATGGAACAGGCTCACAAATGATATGTGGAATACTGAAAAGGTCAAAGTGGTGCCACTGTGACATGTCACAGAATATATTACATATCAAAATTTACTCTCATTTTAATGACAAAGATTCTGTTTGGGACAAAGGATAGCTGGAAATTAAATACATTACATGACAAAGATTGTAAAAATAATAGGGAATGATACTTATTCCAACTTGCTGTTCCATGTATTATTATTTGAATACAGTGATTAAATTTATAATATTTTTTACTCCCACAAGAAAATTAATCAATGATATTACTATAATCATTTTGGCATAATGATCAAATCATTTTGGTACATTGGCCAAAGGAGTGAATTAATACCAAATGCATAAGAGTTTAAGCATTAAACTGAGAAAAACTAACTCTCTGGGAGAAGCTAAACAGAGGAGAAGAAGGAATCACATTTTACCAAGTCCTCAATAAACTGTCATGATGAATACTGTTCCTGTATTTACATTGCTGTAAATGATGTTTGGCAAAATAGATATTGTTAAATCTCTAATCAGACTTTCTTTTAATGGTTCCCCCTGCCATTCCATTCATACCAAATGAATTCATGCCATAAATTCATACCAAATGAATTTACCATCAGTGATAAAATCATGGCACCCTTTTCACTTTTTTAGAGATAACAAAAATATTTGGTTGAGAAAAATATGTTTGGGATCAGAATACTTGATCAGTTAGTTCAATGTTTGTACTAATAAATTGGTGAAATCCATGAATCACATATGAAATGCTACATGAGAGATTTTACCCCTATTAATGGTCAATGAAACATTGACACAAATGTTAATAGATATTTGCTGTGAAACACTTATGAAAAAGGGAGGTAAAAATGATGTCAGTGAACTGTAGCTGATCATTAAGAAAAAGCTAGAAAAAATAGCATTGCTTACCCCTTTTGTCTTGTATGTCCATATTGCACATCTTGCCAGAGGTATATATTAAAAAAAAAAAAAAAAAAAAATTTGTACCAGATCTTTGGCTGAGGCAAAATGACATGGTTTTGTTGGAGCTTTACCCTAGATGAAAACCATATACTTAATGCCAAAATGTACTCTTGATTGCTTACATTTAGGATTTTGTAGATTTACCTATTCTCTTTACCCTGATATATTGAAGTTAATAACATTTTTCTGATAGGGGCAACAGCTTGTGGCTCGTCATAATATTTTACCGTTACAGTCACACTGATAACTATACATGTATACTTAATGAATACGTATACTGAATTAATTCTACACTAACTTTATTTAAATTTCATCAGATTTCAGCATAGCTAACTGTATGTTATTTACATGGAGTCTGTGAAACTTTGACATAGTTCTTGGGTCACCTCATCTCTTTTCACTTTTTTGAGCATCTACAGTAGTGTGCTGTATCTCTGCTTTTCTCCATTTTTTTGATTACTTCAAATCTTTAATATCTTTTGTACTTATAAGGCATTCACTGGATAAATGGAAAGTTTAGTGGGAAGTGGGGAGGGAGGGATACACCTCTAGAGTGCATAACCTTTCCTCTCCACTGAGATGATTCATAGATAATTTAGAAATAAATAAGACTGATTGCTATTTAGATTAATTCACATATCCAACAGTAATCTTTTTTATATCTTTGATATTAAGCTAAAGCTTTTTATATCTTTTTAGATAAGCTGATGAATAGACTTCTTTCCCTCTACCTTCCTCCCCCCCCCAAGATGTTATTTAATAGATTAAGAAGTCTTGCAGCATGAAGACTAAAGAAATACAATATATAACATTTAACTTTTTTAAAATTTTCTTTTCCTTCCTTCCTTCCTTCCTTCCTTCCTTCCTTCCTTCCTTCCTTCCTTCCTTCCTTCCTTCCTTCCTTCCTTCCTTCCTTCCTTCCTTCCTTCCTTCCTTCCTTCCTTCCTTCCTTCCTTCCTTCCTTCCTTCCTTCCTTCCTTCCTTCCTTCCTTCCTTCCTTCCTTTCTTTCTTTCTTTCTTTCTTTCTTTCTTTCTTTCTTTCTTTCTTTCTTTCTTTCTTTCTTTCTTTCCTGCTTTAGAGACTGGATTCAAGCTTAACACATTAATTTTCACAACTAATAATATTCTAACATACCCTCACAAAGGGGAAACAGTTTAATTCAATTTTAAGTTTTACTTTATATTTATGCAGCTGAACTATATTGATAACACTGTATTTCAAGCTGCAAGCTGTAATTAATAATAAAACTACATAATTGGCTACAGGAAGTTCAAAGTAATGTTTGAAAAATATGAAATCAGATGGTAGGTGTATTAATATTGCAAAAGCCTGAAAGTGATTCCAGCAGCTTTTAATATTTGTACCATTTAGTACTTGATAAAGAACAGTGTAATTCTAAGGGATTTGCAATGAAGGACCATTTTAATTTCTCTCAGATGCTAATCATTATGATATTCTGATATTATGATATTCTGCAGCTTTAATTACATATATATATATATATATATTTTTTTTTTTTTCCTCTGTAATTTTAAGGCAGCATCTCAGAACAGTAAGTACACAGTGTCACTTTCCTGGTATACCCTGACCCTTCTGTGACTGTTGGAAGAAGGGCTTCTTTATCTTTAATAGCTCTTGAGGACTTTCGTCTTCAGTGAATTAGTTGAAGCACTTTTTAAAGCTGTTGTAGAAAGCTCACTAGCTACAGTGGAGATGAAAAAAATAAAATAAAATAAAATAATAATAATAATAGAAAAAAAAAAAAAAAAAAAAAAAAAAAAAAAAACAGAAAGCTTCCGTAGATCTACGTTTTGTGCCTGCTCTAAAGAGTATGTACTGTCCAGTGGACTGTGCTGACAACAGTTGCATAGCCAAACCTTACCACCTTAACTGGTGTGGCACTGATTCTCCCGTGATCTTGAAAGAGTTTATTCCATTCAGATTTCTTAATATTGTGGCAATTTAAGGCAATGACATCCCTCAAATGGATATTTTTAAGCAACTATGGCAGGAAAAAAAAAAAAAAAAAAGCCTCTAAGTAATTTACAGACAGTATAATTTGTTCACAGATTAACTAAGCATTGTGGTCATGGATTCAAAACCACCATTATACTTCAATACTTCTGGAATGAATGGAGTAGTTATGAAAGCTAGCAGAGACAGTCCCAAGGGGATTTTAATTTGGAGCTGGGGATAGATGCTATCCCTGTGCTAAAAGCTTGTATGCTAAAAACTTCCCTTTGTTCCTCTACTGGAAAAATTACTTATATTCTACAGGAGGCGATTTGATTCTGGAAAGTAGTCGTGTGCAAGAAGTAGGGAATTCTTTATGTGAAAGAAGTCAGTAAATACCTCCCTGAACTCACTAGGTCTAGCAAAGGATTCAGTGCACAGAAAGATCGTCTCTGAGGTTGCTGACAAAGTTTCAAGTAGGAAGACCTCATGCTTCCCACCTGGTTTTGCTCACTGATATTTATTGTCTCAAGCCAGCTGGGGTGTGAACTGCAGTCAAGACTGAGTTCATTACTTCTTTTTATATGGTACGGTTGCCAAATAACTGTGATATTCAATCTCTTCTGAGTCTGAAGCTGATTTCATTTTGCTTAGAGCAGTCAGCCCTTGGAGAGTGGAGACAAATAAGCTCCTCAGAGCAAGGACAGTACATTTTCACAGTGATGCCTATTATGGAATTTACTGAGAATTTAGAAAACTCTGTAAATTATATGTTAAGAGCTCATTATAATATGGAAGAACTCTGAACCATTATGTGTATACTCTCATGTTTCACTTTACTTCTATAAGTACTATAGAAGGCATTGGACTATCTGACCTCTTTTTATTTTTACTTCACTTAAACACCATACTTCATTTAAATATCCAATATTTGCATTGGTTGTAAGCACAACTGCAAAGAATATTAAAAATACCCAGGAAACAACTTGTGTCTCAGCAGTGTTTTCAGTGCAATGGCTTATTTGTAGAACCTTTTACTTAGTCTTGTTATCCAGCTCAAGATTTTTAAATGTAACAATACAAATAAAATTATACGTGTATTGATGTTAATTTTAAGAAAGCAATCTAACTAGGTTAAAAGCATACTTTTGTTGAAATACAGTGTATGGTGCTCAAAGTGCATGTGCATTTTTATTTATTATTTTTTACTTTTTTCCAAATACATTCTTATTTTCAGCAGTCTTTAGGAATTACAAATTTCAGTGACTAAAACAAGTCAATAGTTTAAAAAAGGAAACAATTTCAAACAAGATGTAAGGTATAGTTTTTAATTTTAGATGTGAATAAGCATTAAAAGTACTAGGGCATACTGATTTATTTTTTGGGGGTTTAAATCAATAAGAAAAATCTCTCTAAAAAGTTCAATACAAGATGTTGAGCCAAATCTAGAAATCACTGGTCAAAGTATAAACTATGTTATGCCTGAGATCAGATCTTTATTATTATTATAAGGGCACTTTCTGGAAGTATGAGCTGTTATTAAACATTCTGAAGTAAAAGGTAGGATAAATATATAGTTGTTAATGTACCACTAGATCTTTGCAGTGACTGAAATGAAATTTCTCACATGCAGTTTTGGTTATTAGTGTGTGTTACTATTGAGCCTGTAGCTTCACTTAGATGCTGCAACTCTCTTTTGCTAAAAAGTGTTCCAGAACAAATAATTCACACATAATAACAAAGCTCCTGTGAAAGCAAACTTAAGAAATGTGTGAATCAAAATGTAGCCATTCTTTTTTTTTTTTATGACCAGATTTCACACATGCCCATTAACAGGAACTAGTTTTTAACAGAATTAATCCCAGTAGATATTACTGTTGCAAATGAAAGTACTTGTAAAGGGGACACTAGAAGGTAGAGCATGAAGGACATGCAATATGATTTGCAGTCTGAATAAACATGTTTGTTTTTGCATTACAATTTTGCTGTGGTGCAAGACAGAGGGCAGGTGTGGGAAATACTTTGATAGTTTATTTTCCATGGTGATTGTTCTTAACCTGTAAAGGACATTCTGTCAATAGCAAATCGCAGATGCTTCACAGATTCTGTGTTGAGAGTGATATTTTTTTCTTCTTTATCAGGAACTAAGAGATCCTTTGTTCTGTATTTTCTTATAAACTTCTGTTATTGTCTCTTCAGCAGAGAGCTTGCTTTCACACAGGATTCAGTATGACACCATCTGTATTATAGTGGTGTGAATAATTTGTGTTGAGTCCAGCTTGAATCAGAGAACAAATCTACAGGCCATGGCAGATCCTTGGTCAAAGGCTCTGCAAGTGAACTTTGCCAAGATAACATTTAATAGCTTTCCTTTCCTAGTATTCAAAAAATTTGGTGAGGAACACCTATTCAGCCCTTGTGAGGCCCCACTTGGAGTGCTGCATCCAAGCACAGGAGCCCCCAGCAAAACAAGGTTGTGGATCTGTTGGAGCAGGTCCAGAGGACAGCTACAAAGATGATCAGAGGGCTGGAGCACCTCTCCTATGAAAAAAGGCTGGGGATGTTGAGCCTGGAGAAGAGAAGGCTCCAGGGAGACCTTACTGCAGCTTTTCAATACTTAAAGGGGGCTTATAAAAAAGAGAGCAGTAAGTGGGCTGTTGGGCTGTATTTACATATTCTCTTTTGTCAGCACATTAAAAGGTTCCCAGAATTTGAACTGTAGTCTTCATTGTGCTGCACTGGTTTTTAGTCAATAGTGTCATTCATGTTAAGAAATTGCATCTGGTAAAGAGAATTTCCTGTCACCTGAGTTTGCTCAGAAAATTGTATTTTCTGTCTTTGCCTTTCTGTATATTGGTCTGAACACCTTTCTGCCTTTAAAAGTTTTCTAGTAGTTTAAAACATTAGTGTTTTTGCAGTTTTGCTTTCTACCTCTAGAAATGTCTCTCTTAACTACAACATGTGAGAAATGTCTCATGATTGAATGCTAGCAAGATTTTCATGATCAGTGCTTTCATGTTCTGTTTTGGGCTCTTCAGTACAGGAAGGATGTTGAGGAATGTGTCCAAAGAAGGGTGGTGAAGCTGGTGAAGGGCCTGGAACACAAGTCCTGTGAGGAGCAGCTGAGGGAACTGGGGTTGTTTAGTCTGGAGAAGAGGAGGCTCAGGGAAGACTATATTGCTCTCACCTGAAAGGAAGGTGTGGGGAGCTGGGGGTTGGCCTCTTCTTGCAGATAATTAGTGACAGGTCTAAAGAGAATGGCCTCAAGTTGCACGAGGGGAGGTTCAGGTTGGAAATGAGCAAATATTGATTCTCAGAAAGAGCAGTCAGTCATTGGGACGGGTTGCCCAGGGATGTGGTAGTGTCACTGTCCCTGGGGGTGTTCAAGGAAAGGTTGGACGTGGTGCTTAGAGACATGGTTTAGTGGGTGACATTGGTAGTAGGGTGATGGTTGGACCAGATGATCTTGGAGGTCTTTTCCAACCTTAATGGTTCAATAATTCTATGAGTTATGCCTGTGGTTTAATCAATGAAGCACTGGAATGGTTGGACTAAGTCTTGCTCTGCAGGTCAATATCTTGTCTCTAGTGGTGTCCTCAGTTATATGGAAGAGAAAGATACCAAAATCTTACTTAGCATGCACAATTACCTATCCAAACAGTGTAACCCTGTGCATTTAGTGGTTGATACTTAGATTTCCCAAAGAATGAAAATTTATATCCATTATAATTTCTTTGTGTTATCATTTTAACCTTACTTCTTGAATCTCCTCTTGTTTTGATAGTAGGAGTGGTACACAGAAGAATCCAGTTAACCTCCTCAGTAATGTGCCTTCCTACTTATCTTAACTTGGAGTTAGAAGATACGAAATAATTGCAGCTTAATAGTTTTTCTTGACAGTTTCTGGATTCCTTACTTCATTTATATCTCTGTTAAACTGTGTAGCTGTGACTGAACACTCCAAATGAAGCCTTGCTGTTGATTTATGTAGTGTCATTGTAATCTCATTTTTATTCTCAACCCAATTCTTTATATATCTTGACAAACTGTAAGCTTTTTCTGTTGGCTGCTGGATATCAAGAAAATTATTTCCAAAAGCTGTCTGTTCTGACACTCAAGGTTTATTAACAAATGGCTACAGCTGATTTAAAACTCAATGGTGTGTGTGAACAATTCCAGGTATTCCTGCCAGTGTATACTCCCTTGCATTTGTCAATAGTCAGTATTTTTTGATGATATATTCATTTATTGAGCTTTGAGACTACTTTGTCTCCTCTCTCTGCTCTTGATTATTTCAAATAATTTAATAATGAACTTTAATATTCCATATGCAAGACTGATATACATGTTTTGGTAGTAAATACTGTTACATTCTATGTAAGTACTAACAATTACAGAATGCAGAGAGATTTTAACTTATCCTACACATTTATCTATTGTGCTTATATGGCCCTCATAAATACATTTATTCTTTGAGGTAGTCTAAATTCATACATTTTCCTATCATTAGGAACATATTATCTGTTCTTGAACCAATAACTGCTATACCCTTTAGCTTTGCTCATCTGCATGATATAGAAGAGTTAAGTGAGTTGGATGTTATAATGATGGTAATGTTCAAAGATTGTAAGATAAGAATATCTGATAGGAAATGTCAAAGAAACCTTCTATTTCATTTACTTTCTTTCTTGTGTTGAAGAGTGAAGGGCCATATTGTTCTCTGAATCCTAGTGAGCACATGTTTGCTGATAAACTAGAAGTGGTGTAGTTTAGCAGTAGCTCTCTCTTGGATGTTTGCATGAATCTGCATAGGTTCAGAATAGGCTAAGTCATTTAGTCAATTACAAATCATTCCTTCAATTTTGTTAGTAAATGAACTGCCCACAAAGCTCCAAAGAATTCTGCTCAAAGAATAGAATATTTCAAAGAATTACTGTTATTCATTCCAGGAAAAAAACAGACGTGTACGCTTCACTAATAGTTGGAAAGACTCCTACATCACTGATATTTTTTTTCCTTTAGAAATTCATGATTTTTATGCAAATTACAAGCTGTGATGCCACCACTAAAAATTGAGATGGTAGCAATATGCATATTGTAAAACTTTACTGATTAGCAAAAAGATATTTTTTTTTCCTTGTACTTGAAAATAAGTACAAGTTTAGTGTCTTTAGTCTAAATCTTGCTCTCTCAAGGACTTTCTATGGTGGAAATAGTATCGCTTGTTCCTCTACCTTTTAACATTTCTTCAATATAGGATGATTGGTGGTTTTTTATTACTTTTTAGAAGAGATTGAAGTGAAACTAATTGTTTGAAATGTTGATATTCTAACAAAAATGGTGGTCTCTTTCTTTACCACTGTTAATTAAAGCATGATATTTTGACTAGATAATTAATCAAGAGAATGAATTACAAAACAATACCCTGGAGTAGCAGAGGTGTCATTCAGATAAATCCCTATGTGCTGCTGTTGCCTTATGCTTCCAGAAAACTTCTTGTCATGTACATACCGAGTATACTGTTCAGACCTGCATCATACCCTTCAGACGCCATTCAGATGCCAATCCACCTCCTTGGATTGCTTACCAAAATGCTGTGATTGGCCATAGGAGGAAGAACAAAAGTTCAAAAACCTTGGAAACCAAAGAAAATTCAGTTGTTCGTTTCCAAATTGAGAACTGAGGCCACTCAGTCTGAGGAATTTGCAAATGGTTAAAGAGGGGGTGAGCATATAAAACAAACAAACAAAAACCAACCAAACAAAAAACTATTCCAAGACCTCAATAATTCCTGCAAACATTTGTTCCAATAATTTGCAGAATGTCATTAATCCTGTGAATGGAAATGTTTTCTAAATTAAGAACAACCACACCTATTTTCAGGAGTATCAAGGCAAGATCTACTTTATTTCAAGAATAAGAACAGAATGTCCTAATTAATTTTTATGTGAAGTTATTTATTTTTGTAGGCATTCCAACATTATTCTTGGCTTCTTTTCCTTTATTTTGAGGAGCTCTTTGTATTTCTCTTTTTGCACAGCCTACTCTTTAAAACAACATGCATGTTCCAGAACATCAAAGTCTGTAACCTTTGAGAGAATTGCATCTTATTAGGCTTCACCAGTGATACCTGGGATACAAAGAAACCCATAGTGGCACTTTTCCTAGAAAGCCCCCAGATGAGACAGGATGATATCGTACAGTCCCAGGAAATAAAAACCCTTCATCTTATTAAATTTTAAGCTGAAGATTGACATGAATACTATGAATGTCTTGACACATAGAATGAGAGTCCATATAATTCAGCAGAGCTTGTCCACATCTTCAGGGCCATCCCTCTTGCATAAAGTGACTTTTTAGAATTTCCCAAAGATGACTGGTATAAAGCACAAATCCATCAAACAGAGACCCTATTCACTAATATGTTTGGATACTAACCAAAAGAGGGCAGTGCTTTTATATATGCTTTAATGGGTATATTGTAATGTATTTTGCTATAATATTGGATTTGCTGTGAAATGAATTACAACATTTGCTAAGTCCAGTAAATTGAGTGATGTGATTATAAGTATTTTACCCAACATGTTAATGTACTTAATGAAGTGCAGATAATCGCACTGCTCAATTTATAAGAATTGTCAAACCTCATAATTGCTTCCATTATATTGTAGTATTTTATGGATTACATCCTTTCAGAGCTTATTCAGGAAGTAGAAATATTATTTAATTTCAGTTAAATTATTTTAACTGGTTAATGTTTAATTATTTTTTTTTTCCAGAATCATTTGTTTTGGAAAGTATAATGTCCCTTTCACAGAACTGAGAAGATGAAGCCAACCTGGTGCATGCTGTTCTTGTTTTCTCTAACATTTATATAGGACAGCATATGTAGCATTTCTTTCCAGTTATCAAGACTCCCTCATCTGTGCTTAAAAAAATAAGTTAAACCGTCCCTAGCTTCAATTTGCATGTAAAACTGTTGTCAGAAATGGATGAAACTGTGAAACGCATAGGGGCTGGACCTGGATCAGGAACCAGGTTTTTATGGGGGTGTCAGGTGAGAATGCTGACATTTTTCTGCATATAAATTAAGGAAGGGCTTAACAGAAATAAGGTAAGGATTGTTTGAATAGTTGTTGAGGTGTTTTTCTTTTTTTTTTCTTTTTTTTTTTTTTTTTGACAAAAGTACACAAGATTGCAAGGGATCAAAACCCAAGTGACAAATTAAGCTGTTATTATGTAGGACCTTGAAGAAGCTAGTAGAAAAAATCCATTGAATAAGATCTAATTCTTCAGCAGTGTTAGCAAGAGACAGGCAATTCTGTCAACACAAGATATTCTTTTTGTTGTTAAAACATGAAATATGTGGATTTATTTTTTCTTCCAGTTAAATGCAAAGAATTTGGTTAAAACAAACAAACAAACAAAAAACAACTTACAGAATGATATTGGTGACATAGAGGGAAGTATTTACAGGCCTAGTTATAGACCTCTTTTTGAAGTTAATGGGCTTTTCATGACTAAGTCCCTTCATTGTTTTGATATTTTAGTTAATCAGATAGACATGAGTTAACAGTGTTATCTGTAGGGAGGCTGTTAAAGTCATGGGACTCTGATGATGATTTTCTTCTCTTGGTTGAGTCTGAGCACAGTGCGGGGGGGGGGGGGGGGGGGGGGAGGATTTCAAGGGAAGGCAAGAGTTCAGTTCAGATGTAGAATGACTTCCTAATTAGAGAGTAATGGTAATGGTCAGTTCTCCACAGTAATGTCTGTAAAATTATAAGGTTCATTAACTAAGGTCAGTTTAACTGTAGTTGTCTTAGCTTTCTTTGTCTTTCTATGACAAATAATTACAAAGAAGACAGTTTTCTGAAAGAAGGACATTTGGCTGTGTTCAGGAAATGTGTTAGTTGATGGAAGAGCATCAGTTCCCATATGTGCACTTGCCAGAGGCATCACAAGCTTGTGACAAACCCCTCTGGGCTACCTGCACTTCAGGTGCCTCTCAGGAGGAGCAGTGGAAGGCATTCAGGGACTTCTGTGGTGGGTAGAGATCTGCCTTCTGATTACTTCTAAATATTTTTTTTTTTGCTCATCTCCTCTTTTAGTTGTTAAACAGCCATAGAAAATCTTGTGCAAGAGAGATTATGTACACTGTGTCCAAATATGTTTTCATTGTCCAGTAACAGAGTCTACACAACATAAAACAGAGAAAATGAGAAATGAAAGAAGGGAAAGAAAGACCATAAACAAAGAGGAAAAATGTTAAGTGGATTTCTTCTGTTACCTGTTATAAACCTTTAGTTTCTCCTATGCTTATCTTGGACTCAATGATCCTTGTGGGTCCCTTCCAACTTAGAATATTCTATGATAATAAAACACTTAACAAAGTGTAGCTATGCTTTCTTAAGGAATGATACTCTAGGTAGTTTAATGTTTTGCTGGATAGGGGTAAGTCCCTGAATTCTGCCCAATTTTATGTATTTATTCATAGGAAGGAAAACAAAACAAGTTTCAGGATTGACCTTGGTGAGCTAATGAAAGGGGCTGTGCAACGTGTTTGCTTGAGACAGCATGAGATCAACTCTGGAGGATCCTTTCACATGCTGTGTCTTAGACTTTGCTCAGGCTACAAGGATCAAACAGTTGGGCTCCAAGCTTGAGAGTTGAGCTTGGCTTCCATATCTCCCATCAAATCTTTTTTTTTGCTCATTTTCCCATTTCCACCTGAAAGAATTTCCAGTTTCTTTCAGGTGGTATCCTGATTGATAACTCTGTAATTTTCTTTCATCTTAAATGGATTTATTCAAGTGAAATTGCAAGTCTTTCATAAATGAGTGGTGATGCACAAAATCCCTCTGCTGCTCTAGCTTATGTCTTACTCTGTCTTAACTATCTTGGCACTGCAATAGTAACTAACAGCAGTGAAATACAGTCACAGATATGGTTTGTCTCTCCAGTTAGGAGACATGATTTTCAAATGCAACCAAGAATGCAAATCTGCTAACTTGTAGGGTGTATTTTTTTTACACTAAGTCACTTTTTAAGTTACAAAAGGATAAAACATAGGATTTTCCTATTGAAACTGTTGTAGTTTTATGGACTATAGGGCAGATCAGTTTTCATCTCAGTGACTGCTGTTGTGGATTTTTGGTTAATTAACCAAAAATGCAGAACACAGACAGAAAATAGGATTATGTAATACCAAGCATTCACTTCTGCAAGTAGGCTCAAATCTTAGTTACTCACGCAAAAGAGCTTTGTCTCCACACTTCCTATCAGGAGCTATTCCAATATTACAAGATCTTCACAGCTCATCATTTTTGCAACCTATACCATACGCAGTTGAGAGTATGGAGAGTTTACATATGTTATATATGGAGTGGTAATTCGTGTCGAGAAAATGGTTGATATTAATAAAGAAGGGGGAGATGTGGGAGTGTGGCCATGGGGGTCGGAAAGCCCAGTGGTTGATGATAACATCAGACTATTAACGATGAGGCCATCAGGAATGTAAAAGAGTTTAGAGGAAACAAAGAAGGGTGATTCAGGAGACTCCATGTAGTCTCAGGTTGCTTGTTCTCCAGCCATTAAGGCATGGAAGTTTCTGGGTGTTTGCTGTTGCTGTTTTATGCAAAGTTGTTTGACCAATGAAAAGTTGTTTTGAAAAGAACTGCTGTGGAGAGAAGGGTATAAGAGGGGAGCCAGCCCTTAAGATAAAAAAAGAAGGCAACACAATGTAATGAAGTTATGTCATCAATAAAGAAGCAGAAAGAAGGAATGAAACAAAAAGAATGAAACAGAAAGAAGGAACAGGCTAGCAGAATGGAGACCAGGACGGGAACAGGCACTTTGCCTCATGAAGATAGGCTCAGCCAGACTCAGCAAACCACTCATAGAAGCTCATACAGAAAGTCGCTGGAAATAGGTGCACCGGAGCTGGGAAGAAGCTCGAGCTGAGAGAAGTGGACCCCTCTGCTGCTACTGCCATCAAAGGCTTTTGCTGTTATGCTCCCTGGTGACCTGGACGTGCCTTTTGATCCAGGCCCTATTGGCCTCGAAAAGGAGACGGATATGTTTTTCTTTGATCTGAGAAGATCAGGATACATAAGGCCCGAAGACCGAGTTGCTTGACAACTTAATGTGAGACATATTGTTCAAAAGGAATGGAAAATGGAGACTTGTTTGTAATCAAGAAAAGTAATGGAAAATGGAGACTGTTAAGTCATGGAACTTAAAGGATTGTTTGTTACCTTTTCTGATTGTATAATCATACTCGGGTTCAGTATGTAAAAGCAATGTTCTGTATATTTAGAATATTTGATGTTCATGTGTGCGTGTTGGTGGAGCATAGACACCCCTCACACCCAGTGCTGTTTACTTGCCTTTTATATCTTTTATAAATATTCCTTTTATAAATATTACTAAATTCAGATTGAGTTGAGACTTCATTTATAACACATACCACTTGCTTTTGCTTACCTAACATTATTAACTCTCCACTTCCAGCAGCACTAAATTTCCCACCATTCTAATTCATCCCTTTCAACATGTGTGAATAAATAGATTTTAGAACAAGAAGGAATACCAATAAGGCTAATGTCACTAACAGGCAGCATGATGTGATCCCAAAATGAGCCTCAGCCTTTCCCTGATTAATTTACTGAATTAACTTTTTATTCTTACTGAAAATGTTGTTCAGTGATCACCAAATGGAAAGGAAAGCAATCACTCCAACACAGAGGTAGCATGAGGGGATGGAGGGCAAGAACCTTGTGTATTACAGTAATTCTAAAACCACTGAGTCTTTATCTGAAGTCCTTTAGGGCTAAGATAACAGACAAAATAAAAGTGCAAAAATAGCAAATATTCATCTCTAATTTGCATTTAATGTAGGTTCATTATAAAAATGAATATCAGGTTTAACTTCTTGGCTTTTGATTCCTGGCAACTAACAGGAGAGAGGAATAGAGTTATCAAAGTAAAAGTACTTTTGAAACTGGAAACAAAGCTGGAATTCATTCATCTATGGCAGAATTATAAAAAGAAAGCAAGTAAAGGCGTCTTGTGAGCTTGCACTATTTTCATAGCTTAAACTGATTGTCAGAAGCTGCTGTAGCCTTAGTTACTTTAGATTTAGTTTTAGATGCCACATCCTGTGCTACATTCTCAAAGAGCTGAGTCATTCCTGTTGTTATAGGGTAAAGTGCATTCAGCTGGTTTTTGATTCATTGTGTTGAGTTGCTGAACTTAAGATGAGTATGTGTACATATTGGTGATGGTAGTGGTGGGGTGGAATGATGCTGTATGAAGGCAGAGACCATACTCCCAAAGCTGATGACAAAGTACTAGGGGAAATTAAAGCACTACAGATGCTGTATGTTACCACAATGTCTTTTTGTTGTAAAAAGCTTTAATTTCACATATACTTGCTCATGACAGCCTTTCAGAGCAAATAAACTGGGAAGAAAGGAAAACAAGAGTTGCAATTTCTTGATGGTGAAGGAAAACTAAAGATGACAAATAGAAAATGAATTGTGCAGTAAATGATGACATGAGTTGTATCCCATCCATCCTGTCAGAGCCCCAGATGGCCTTCCAGATGTCGTTCTTTCCCAGATGACTTAGCTCTTAGACACCCAAATTCATTCCTTTGAAAGCTCCTGCTAGAGGCTTCTGTCTGTAAGCAGACCACATCCTCAGCTCAGCTGAAGTCCTCAGAAAAACCTGAAATACTGGCTGTGATCAGGAAAGTGATTTACTTCACATGATGGACACCATGGCCATCTCCTGCACTACATGAAGGGCTGACTCTAGCATCAGTGAATGGTGATTTTTTGAAAATGTGTGAATGCCCTCCCTAGGATGGCAGCAGCCTGAGTATACCTGTCTGTGAGGGTGCTGATACATGTGACTCTGAGCCACATGCATGCTCATAGAGAGTGCAAAAATGAAAACAATTTGGGGAAATTAGTTCAAAAAGTGCCTATACATATAGGCACTACATATACATATAGCCACGTCTAAGGTTGAAAATAGCAAGCATACAGGCCAAGATATAATTTCTTCAAGACACACACTGAGAGATCACAATATTCAGAAGTTCAGTGTCTTATTTGAAAGAATATAAAACACAAGAACATGATGTGTACGACACACCTGCTTTGTTATAGGGTTCCTTAAAAATAGTTATTGTTAAAATAGGATTTCTACTATGAACAAAGAATCATATGTGCAGCCAATCTTTTCTTAATTTAGCTACTCCCAATTTCATCAAAGCGAAGTTATATCCCCATGAATTCATCTGACAAAAGGGTTATCCCAGCATCTGGAAGATTATCCAACTATGATTTAAGAAACTTACAGGAAATATAACTGACTAAAAATAAGTCTCTGAGATCATCAGGAAAAGAGAAATAGAGAGTGCGTGTGTGTGAGAGAGGACTGCTTTCTTGTGTGACTAGAATGGTCAGGAGAGTAATACCTGTCCTTAATTTTAATGATGATTTTAATCAAGGTTCCCGGTGTTGGGTACAAACCTGCTTGATTTCCTTCCTTTCTTCTTCTACTTCTCTCTCTCTTTTGCTGCGTGTAGACCCAGTATTTATATGAAAAACTTGCATTGATTCTTATAGAGTGGTTATGGATTTAGATGTGTTAACAAAAAGGAGCTCAGTGCTCTGCTGCAGGAGAAGGTGTATTAGGAGAACATCGTCCTCCGCAGATTTTTCTGCTGAGTGCCTAAACTCTCTAGAGAGTCAATTTAAGTGGACTGAGAAGTCCCCATTTAGGCCCAGACATTTAAATTTTCAATCAGACTGTGCCTAACTAATCATCGTATTAGCAGGATTGTATTTTATCCCATGTGTATTCTGTGCCTATAGAAGAACTCTTGCAGAAAAGGGATCAAGGAGTTCTGATCAATCTGTTAATATTATGAACATAAATGCAGACACCATTTCTTTTAAGGGAAAGGATAGCAAATGTCTGAGTTTTTCTTGGAAAAGAGGTCAGTGAAATTTAATTTTGATTAAAGTAATTATCCAGTATTCACTAAACATGAGAGCCTTAATGCAGCTGAATGGGATCTAATCAAAGGTCCACCTAGCTCAGGTCTCTGTCTCTGCAAAGGCATTTTGTAGAAAAACCTGAGGAACAGGGTGTATGCGCAAAGTGATTTCACCAGCATTTCTTATACCATGGAGTGTAACTGTATCATTTTATTTAATAGCCATTTGATAAATCTGTGCTCACTGAATTTATTCAATTTTTGTGGAAACCTGAGAGCAGATAAAAGGCCTGGGGATTTTCTAAGCTGAAAATATCTTGGTTTCTAAACATTAAAGAAACAAGCACTTCTGTGAGCAAGGGCATAATGCAATCTCATTAACTATGGCTTGGTATTTCATGGCTGAATTGGTTGAGAACTCTGATTAAAGTTCTATCTGTTGTTGGGTATTTGAAATGGTTCTGTCCTGTGTGGATGTTGTGGGGTCTAGCAAAAGGTAAGATTAGCCTTTTCCTCAGTGAAAGCACTAACTGGATCTCTCTTCCCTCATCAGACTTGTGCTATCACAAAAGATAAATGTACTTAATAAGCTTGTGTACCTGTATCTCTCTGTCAAATTTGGCAAAACTGTGCAAAAAGCTAGTAGACCTCATATAATGTATCTGGAAAGACAAACAGCTACATGCATCCACACACAATATGACAGGGTGATTGCATAAGCTTTATTTCTTTAGGAAAACAAAACAAAACAACTTTTTTTTTTTTTTTTTTTTTTTTTTTTTTTTTAAGACTCTGGAGTAACTAAAGATTGCCAATAATGTGGTCAAAACTTGGTTTGAAGCATTAAATGAACAGTCCCTTATTTACCCCCTGAAATAAAAGCTCTTGCAGTAAATACCAGTTTATTTTTTTTCCTGCCTAGAAATCAATATGTATAAAAGATAAAAAGAAAAAAAGAAAAAACAGAAACACAAAACAACAACAACAAAAAACACAACTCTTTCCAAAATAGGCTTCCCCTTCCCCCAGAGAAAAATAAAGGAAGGTTTTTATTTATCAATGAATTATACACTGTTTATAATACACTGAAAATCATCAGTGCCTCCATCTTTCATGTATGGCAATATTTACCTTCCCTATAGTATTTGTGGCATTCAGAATGCAGTGTGGCATGCTGTAAATATCACAGTAACTGTAAGTACTGTGTGTGGTAAATGTCAAGATTTTAATTACACCTACTAAGCCATAGGCTTCTTATTACTTGCCTAGAAGAAGCATGTAATGAGCATCTCCCCAGGAACTTACATGATGAAGGGATTCATCGACATAGTTTACCTGATGTTGCTCTATGGTTGAGGTTGTTAGTATGTAGCTTTAGGATGTTAAAAAATGGAACGTAAACAAATGAAAAAGAAGTGGAGAAATGTATTTCAGTGATAGTGTCCCTCCCACATACATGCAATTTATTATCACCACAGTTAAATAACCTGTCATTGCCATAATGTGCTTTTTGCCTAGATGCTGCCTAACCTTTGAAGAATATCAAAGGCCATTGTTGAAAAACTGAAATGGGAAACAAATAAAAGATAATTTTCTGCATTAATCTCATCTGATTTAAGTGAGTTTTTGTCAGCTGTGGATAGAATTCAGTTCAGATTATGCAGGTCTGTTTGGGTTCCTCAAGGTTCTGACTTTTGTGGACGTTTTTCCCAGGTTCACATCACCCAAGGTCTGTCTCAGAGATAGGCCAGTTTGTACGAGAACAAGTAAATGGTTTCAGCAATGTGCTAGGTGCTAACTTTGATGCCAATTCTACTGGTGCAGTTATTAATGACCAAGATGCATCTCTTCTGAGGGTTTGCTTGAGCTGAAGTTGCAGTCAATTCAACATTATCTCCTTCCTCTGGCACCACAGATGAGAAGAGAAAATATTCTTTTACCAGAATCCCTTTTCTGTACCCCATTCACACCTATCCTTAATTCTGCAGCCCTAGGGAGCATAATGGTTTTCCTCTGGACTGATCTTGTCTTAGACAAAGATTTATTGAGGGGTTGAATACATTTTAACCTCTTCTCCCTCACGTTAGCTTGAACTGTCTTGCATTCCTGCATTAACATCTCGTATACACTTGTGCTTTGCCTCAGCTCCTCAGTACTGAAGTATTGAGCTGTGGTCCACGTGTGTTTTTATGTTATGTTTGTTCCTTGCTGTCACCAGGATGCGAAAAAACAGACCTGAACCTTAGCACAAAGATGCCTCAGAAAGCAAATTTGCAAGTCAGCTGCAAATTTTCCCTGTAAGCTCCTGACCCCTGTCAGTGGCTTTTATGTGCTCATCCCAGAGGCAAGATTGTGCTTCAGGCAGTTTATGTTCTTCTGTTGCATTACGTGAATTGCAGTAATGCTTTGCTGTTACTTCTTCAGCTTACTGTTTGTTTGTTTGTTTGTTTGTTTTGTTGTTGTTATCAAATGGGGCCTAAAGTGATGTTTAGTGGATCTATTGCCAGACTGTTTGCTCTCATTGGGAATGGAATCGAGGACTTATCCCATTCTTTGTAGATAGACAGATTTAGAAATGTTGGTCTTTACTGGGCAAAGAGAGATTTTCCAGCTTTTTTAGGATTTCTCAGGAGAATTAAGTCTGTTGCAGGTGACTAGAAAAATATTAATTATGTTGGTCATATTCTCAAGCAAGTGTTCTAAGAAATTTTTCATAACATTTAGATGATATTATTACTCCTTTTCCAGAGCACCTAATTGCATTATACATTATCTGACTACATGGAGGAAAATATGCTGAAATCTGGAAATGGATGAAAATAAATGCTTGGGTTACTCCCTTAGCATAATAATTCTTTTATAGAAAGAAAAGAATGTTTGTACTTCTTTACACCCTGGGAGAAGGGGAAAAGCTGGATTCTATTTATATGTATTATAATTCTGCCCCAATGACTTTCAGCACATTGCTTTGTTGTATTAGATGGTTGTGTTCAATTATGGAAATAATGCTTTAGGAAGTAGCACTTTTTAATAAAATACATAGAAGTTATGAAGAAAACAGGCTAGTGATCACTGTAAGGTGACAGATGGAAGCAGAATGAATTCAGAAGTAATACTAAAATATTCTATGGGTTATGACTAAATTCTGGGTCACAAACAGACAATTCTCTATGCATATAGACATTGATGCACTTCTTGTTATGGTCTGTATAAGGATCCCAATGTCTGGCAGCACCGAACAAACTAGCTTGGATAAGTCTGTCTCAACTGTGTTCACAGACCACCATGTATATCCTGCATTTTGGAAGCTAGAGGAAGCTAGAGAGGCAATATAAATGTAGATATCACGCTTTACAAAATAATTGAAAAGAATGTTTTATGATGATCAACTGTGGCTGGGTTATTTCTTCAGACAGATTATTTTGGTTGTGTAAAGATCAAGAAGTACAATGTACATTTACGCTGCTCCAAACTAGATACAAGGTCCTCTAAGAATCTGTAGAACTAATTTTGAAAAAAACACATGTGTGTGAGAAAAAAGGCCTTTTGAATCTCATTGACACTAAAGGAAAAAAAAAAATAGATGCTTAAAAGGCTTTCTCAGCATGTCACAACTGGTTCCAAGTATGGCATTGAGGTAAAAGACATGTCCTGTAACTGCCTCTCAGAGCAGTGTGGCAAATGTTAATAATGACATCCCCTTACTTGATAACCGCAGAAGAGCACTCATTTGCCTTCCTGCTGAGGCACATGATATAACACGCAGAATCCCCTGTTGCTTTCTTGGGGAATACAACCTCTTGATGACAACAAGAATGACCTAACTAAATATGAGAGTTTAGGATATCTGACATAATGACATGGGCCATACTGGAAGCATGTTATCGCAAAGCATGTCGAATATAATCTGTCTGTTCCATCTGCCTGTTGAAACACTGATGCTCTGATATTTGCAGTAAGAACAGCTCATATGCAAGCTGTCTATCAAGAAATATTCATGGAAAATAATTGGATATGCCAGTTTTGAAACATGTGTCTAAGAACTGCAGACTAATTCTGTCAGTATTCAAGCATAAGTAGAGACAAAATTCAATGAATAAATGATTCATCATTAATTACTGCTATTTCACGGGCACTCAGATTATGATAGGCACGTGCAAACCTTGCCCAAAGATTGTAATATAAAAAAGAATGTGTTCCTGATGACTGAATAAATATTATGTGCAGTTATCAGTAACAAAATAATATACATACCTTATTTATTAGTGTTTTTTTTTAGACTTTCAAGCTAAATTGCTCAGTTGCTTTTCACAGTCAAACATCTTTTGCCTTATCCAGTCTAGTCTGGTTTCTTCTAATGTACCTACTTGTTCTTCCACCATCCATCTTGAGATATTCCTGAATCACTACAGGCAGTGCATGCCTTCTGAAATAATGCAATGTAGCTGAATGAATGTATGTGCTCATTTTTTGGGGATGTGGCAAACGGAATGGGTGTTTACAGAATTATAGGGTATTATTTTCTAGCATTGTGGGTTGTGCATCCAAAATTCCTGAGCATTCATATGATTATTTTTTTAGATAATATTTTCTGAATTTATTTGTGACTTTGTGGAGATTATTTTTTTTTTTACGGTTGTGTGTCTGACTGAAACATTTGTGCCATTAGTAAAGCTCCTGCTCTTGAGGTGTCTGCGTTTATTTAGATTGTATTCAAGGCTTATCCAGTTCAGAGGGTTGCAGGCTTCGAGAACTTACACATGACAAATTTCAATATTTTAATTCCTTTAAGGATACTGTCATTTAAACAAATTGACCAACTACATAAGCTATGAATTTATACCACTCTGTAGCATTTAATTTTTTTTTGGTGGTGATTACCACAGTCAGTACATGCACTGATGCCACATGTAGCAGCTGTCATGCAATATCATTGGGAACAAATTTTTCTGTGACTGCAGAATACAAACTGTCACTAGAGAAAATGTGGAGCTCAGACAGAAAATACAAACCATGATGAATTTGGATCCATTCTGGCAGTCAAAGAAATAGTGCACCTGTTCATATCTGGTGATAGAAATGCACAAATTTTAATTCAAACTGATATTACTTCCTGGAAGTACTAAGTACAGATGATTTATAGCTTTATAACCTAATATGGCAGTCCCTAGAAAATTTCACTGAAGAAGAAAAACTGGCTGTGTTATTGATTATGGTGAAAATAATTTTTTGTTTCTACAATTCAGATCCCAATCTTTGAGTTTAATTATATAATTCAGATATAAAGAACAAATGGAGACACTGTATAAAATCTTAACTGAGACAGCTAAACCGAGCTTTAAAAAACACCTTGGGAGAAGATGGCATAATTAAAGAAATGCAGGTCTTCATGGGAGTGAATTTGAAGAGGTATGAAAATATCGGACTATATAAAACTGAGATCATATCTGCCACTGCTCAAATCAGTCATTCACAGCTGCCCATCCATATGGCCCACTGGGATCACTATGTGATTCCTCAAGCAATGTGACAGAACTTGTAGTAAAATTTGGGCCAGTTACTTGTTACTACAATAACAGTATAGCTGAGAAAGACTGACTTTTTTTTTTTTTTTTAATATTTGGATGTTTCATTCATGGTACAGATTTTATTTCAGTTTCATTGTGTTAATGGTACTATATATACATATATATGTGTATATATATATATATATATATATATTTTATGCCCCAAAAAAACCAAAAGAAACTGCAGAAGTGAAATAAATGTTTTGCTGTGGTATTCAGAATATCTGTGTCAGTTAAAGGAACTGAGCATTTCTGCTGCATTTTTTTTTTTTTCTGTCTCAGGAAGAGTAACTCTCCATAGATAACGCACATAGTAAACAGGTCTGTTTCCTGAGGGACATATTTAGTCACTAGATACCCGATTTGTTACAATGGCATGTCATGCCCTCTGGTTATCCTAATGTTTAATCAGTACTTGGAAGCAGCAGTAGTAGATCAAGACCTATTTGTGTGCATATCCCTTTTCTGAATCCTCATAGCCTGGGGCTAGTTCTGTAGTGAAAGTAGCTCCAAGACCAGGAAGTGCCAGAACTTTCCTTGCCAGTAGGTGAGAAACCTTCCTGTGTTGTAGAGAGAAACCCAACATCTCAGCCCACCAAGTGTTCAGTTCACTGCTGGTAACAGGCTGCTCCAAAAGTTTTTCTCGTGGGCCATCTTGTTCTCTTGTTTTCACTGACTATCACTTCCTTTCTGTTCTTTCTCTTCCCTTGTTGTCCTTCTTCCCTAATCTTTAACTTTTTAAACTTTTCTCTTTCCTCCTGACTTACATACTGAAGGCTGCTGTTATACCTGTGGCTCTTTTGTATGTTGTATGCATTCTCCATGGGTTCTTTTTTGATCTTTTTGTGATACAAGCACCAATAGACTGGATAGTGCACCCAAGTACATGGTAAAGTGGTACTGCCCTGTAGAAAGTATCAAAATGTAAATAATCACATGAATAACTATTTCTCTATTTCTTGTTGTCTAAAGGTCAGGGAGCTGAAATTCATTGTGAATGAACAAGACAGGTCTGTAGATACTGATATTGTTCATGTACATGGTATTCTAAGTGCCACAGCAGCAAATTAAATAAGAACTGTCATAAGAAAATGCATGAAAACAGGGTGACAGTAATCCAGTTGTAGAAGTAGTCTTCATTGTCTCATCAACATTTGTATCAGAAGAATGGAGGGTAAGAAATGAGGCTGGTTATATATAGTGAGGGAAAATTTTTCTTGAGCATTTCCAAATATTAAGCCTGTGTCTGTGGCATGCACAGTGGAACAAACAGGCATATGGAGCAATCTTCACCGGTTCTGTGTTAAGGGTTCAAACACAGTGTATTTTAAACAGTAATAGCTACATAAGCTACCTCACAGACAGCATGTAAAGATGGTGGTACCTTTGGAAGACAATTTCTCTGACCTTACATGTTTTCAATAGGATGAGGTGAATAGTACTCTGGTATGGCCTGTTTCTGCCAAATGACTGTAAACATAACTGGGATGGCTACCTCCTATGCTATTATCTAACATTTAGACATTGAAATTTAGGTGATACTGCTGTCATCTGTGATTGCTTGATTTATATGGACTTTCTGGAGAACAGACAAAATATTCAGGCCTAGGGCTGGTGAAACATTTTGACTTTTTTATTTTGTCCCCATATGGGCTTGTTCCACACAAGATGCTTCACAGCACAATGAAGATTAAGGCAATGAGGTCTACACGGAACAATCAACTGAGTGCCTTTTGGCACTAACAGATGTTCAGTGGTACGAGTACAACATCAGAGTGGACTCTGATGTTGATTTGCCTTGGATGCAGTCCCCTGCTTTCTACATCTGTCGGCTCATCACCAGTGATGTATAACAGGATGCCTATAACCAGGGTAGCAGAAAGGATTGTGTTTCTATGTGTCAGGCACACCTAGGGCACAATCATGCCACATAATAAACTTCTGATAAATGTTCATTTTACTTCTGTTTTATCTCTGTATTGCTGTAACCACAGCATGAACACACATCATATGGCAGAGGAGCAGGGTGGTCTGCTGCAGTGGTCCCCAAAGTGGGGTGCAAGCGCCCTCAGGGGTGTTCAAAACAATACATGCAGGAAGAAAATATTTTTGTACCATTAATAAAATAGAATAAACAAATAGAATAAACACATTTTAACAATAATGTTTATTTCAGCTTTATCTTATAATTTTTAATTTCTATTTCTGTCTATGCTTTATAGACATATATGTTAATATAGTAATACATACATGTAGTTTATGAATAAATACACATATATTAGGGGTATATACTATTTTTTTTTTTTTTTTTTTTTTACTGATAGGGGTTTGGAGACCACTTGGTGACCCTTTGCCTAGTCGATATGATAACAAAAAATAGCAACAGCAAGACTTGTTAGCGAACGTCTGCTCTTCACTGTATTTTTGATAGGTTTCATGAAACTGTGGGATTTTGCTCCAATGATCTCATCTGATGCACAAATCGCCCCTTGTTTATTCTAGGTAATGCTACCTTGAGCTATACTCAAGGTAATAAACCTGTCAGCATTTAGTGGAAAACAAAATATGGCCTCTAATGGAGTCTAGAGAGAGCAGAAGGTAGGCATGTTAACATAGAGGTTTTAAAATATATTTAGAAAGAATAAGTTTTGAAGAAACAGATCTTGCTTGGGAGCCCCTGTTATGAAATTTTAAAAGTAACAACATAGTCATTTCTTGGCAGGGCTGCCTTTGGGACAGGCAAAATTGATCAGGAGGCTACCTCTGCCTCCATCTTTTCAGACAGGCAGCCAGGCTTGGATCCAAGTTTGTGTTTTGCAAATGGATGTTATCCCCTTATTAACAGAGCAAAACTGCATACCTATAATGCTTTGTGGGTTTCATCTGTATGACTGGATGTTTCACCTTTCTTTACCAGATTATGAGCTGTCATAAATTATTTATCCTTAGTTTCAAGCCTGGGGAGTAGATCTGGTCATGCTGGAATCCAATAGTTTAGTAAAGACCCATAGAAACTGTTTCCTGTAATTCTGATTCAATTTCAGAAGATATCAAGAGAGATCAATGAAGCGCCTTGGAGAAGGAGTAGGAACAGTGCAGTGGTGATGTAAGCCGTGGTAAGTTTACACTGAGCTATCTGTGATTCTGCCCGTGCAGAAGGAATTGTCCTGTTTAGCCAGCAGCAAATACCATCAAACCCTGTTTTGTACTGGAATAAGTGTCAAGACTGTGTTACATCAATTTCTTGTCTTCTAGCACAGGAAGAGGCTGCTCTTTCATTAATGAGGAAGATTCTACCATTCTACCATTTTTCAAATCTACTAAAAAGTTTTTTAGATCAGTTTGAAATCTTTGAATTTAGTTTGCAAGACTGATTTTCAGTTGTTCTGAGCAACTGAATTTTTAAATTAAGTCTCTGGTAGCAGTAGGACTGAACATGTCTGAAAATCAGTTCCTAGAGGTCCTTTACATTTGGTCATTATTATCATTATTTTCCTTTGGAGTTTCTTTTTTTGAAGAACTGTTATAAAAGGATTGCTCTTCTGAGGCAAAACAGTGACTCTCATCAATAATCATCTATATAAAGATGAAAAACGTTAATATGACCCAGTAATCTTTCTTTTTCCAGAATCATGGGCATTATTCCTGGATTATTCCTGTAAACCAGGAACATCTGGAAACATTTCTTAAGGTTACTGCTGAAAATCTCCCAGTTCTGCTTTCAGATCTATCTGAGTTTCTTAGTCATGCTTTTCAAGACCTGAGTGGTGATATTCCTCTGGGAGAGCTTCAAGCTCTCCAGCAAGTCATCTCCATTTTCATAATTTCATCATTTTAGAAGATGTCACTTTACATAAAGGCACATGAACAAATTATAAGGGACATAAATTTAATGCATCATTTGTAATACTGAAGTAATGGTGTGGACACATGCTGCTACCCTAAATGTGATGTACCTTGTCTTTGGAGTGTGTATGTGAGTATTTATTGCAGAGCAGTGGCAAATATTCTCCATAATACTGTGCCAACATATCTAGTTGTAATTTAACTGTGTTCCAGTTCCTTAGATAACCAGATAACATGTATACAGTCCAAGCCTGAATCTTTACTTTGAACCTTTTTTTTTTTTTTCCACACACTGTTCTGATTCCTTTGATATTAGTGTTGTGACAGCTTAGTTTGCATTCTAATGTTTCCCTAGTGCACTTGTCATCCTGAAGTGAGAAATGGTCATGCTCCCTCTGCCTAGTCAGCACTGGTAGCATAGGTGTGAGAATCTATAACATAGATAACAGAGACTGGGAAACACAGGTAGGAAGAGTCATAACAATGCTTAAAATGTGGATTAAAACTAGAAGTAGCAAATGCTATTGTTGCTACTCTGAGAGTTCTGCTGGAGGATATTTAGGAAGCACACCTGGTTGAACTGTTTGCGGTTTGGGTTTGCAAATGTTCTCTGGAATTTCACATTTCATGTTAATGAAGTTAATCAGAGTTTGAATTAAACTGTTTACAAAGAAGAAAGAGAAGATGGGGTTAATGTTATCTGGGAAGGGAACTGCATTGTAACTTACCATTTTTTTTCTCCTGGTCTGTTCTGAATCACTTTCAAGTCATCCAAAATAAGAAAGATCCTTATTCTTACGTTCTTAAAACTTTCATGAGTTGATCATGAATGAGCTTGTTTTCTTGGGTTGCTTCATAAGACTGTAATCTTGTCTTTCTGTACCTTAATTCCATGAGATAGTTTTATTTCTCTTTTTCTGTTAACACTGTCCAAAGATTTCCATCAAATTTGCGATCCTGATATATATTATTCACTGTACTGATACACAGATTTGCTGTCCCAAGACTCCATGGTCTATGAAAACAAGATATGAATTATTATAAATGATAGTTGTATTGGAGGAAAGTAAACAATGAATAAATGTAGTGTAATGTAATGTAATTCACCTTCTCTGCACCTCAGTTGTTTCATGCTAGTTAATGTATACATAAATAGTCCTTTCTACGGAGCAAATTGGCATTACTAATCAACAGATTATTTTACAGAGATTGGAGCAAAAGCGTATGCTGAGAAGGTCCTCCAAAGTGAAAAGGGAAATAGTGTAATGGATTTTTCAGAGATATTAACTTGTCTTGTGGAGAAGGAAAAATTATAACAAAAAATTGTTCCTTATGAAACATTTCTTCATAGAGAAGGTTTCTCAAAATGAACAGCAGAGTTTGTAATTCTATTTAGTACAGTGTTAAGATTTTTTTTTCTTTTCAGAAGGTACAGAATTCCACTATCTTATTTTGACTAGAACCTGACTGGAGAAAATGGTGTTGTACTCTGCACTCACTACTGAAGCCTCACTATGACTTGAAAAAAGTATGCATTTTGCAGTGGAAACCTGTAGATATACTCTTGTTCAGAGAGATTTTGTGCTGCATTATAAGACAAAGTGTGATATATAATGTGGTTTTCTATGAACAATCTTAAAAGTTTGTTTCTATAAAATTATTTCTTGTGGTCAAACTCAATAAGGAAATTGAAATAAAGGAGAAACAATTATCCTGTTTGTACAAGGTGAATTGGCAGAGATGTTATGAAAGTGAGATTTGAAATAATAAAAAAATAAATAATAAATTGTTGTAACATAGAGCTTTGTCAGGGTACTATATTGGTTAATATTATCACTACATCACGAAACAACACTTAAAAAAAGAGAAATCACTGGAAAATCTGTTTCTTAGACTTATTGATTGTGGAGATGTGTTTCTTATTCATAATAATGAACACCTCCAAAACGCGGGGTTTTAATAGCCTAAAAGGAAATGAATGCTCAAAAAATGTTTTGTAAAAGTAATAAAGTAATTCCTTACATGATGCCATTACTTTAGGTCTTCATGGAAATGTTGAGTATATATAGGCTAAAGTGTTCTGTATTCACTGATATTGAATAGGATTCTGGCTAACTTCTGAATTTCTAAGTTGCCACAGATAAAGGGACTTTTAATTCTCAGCAATTAGTCCTCTGGTTCCCTGCTGTTACTTCAGAACTTTGTGGGTGTTTAGTGTGCCTTTCTCATTTATTGATGATTTCTGGGTGCAGTGCCTGATGTGACCTGGTGAAAAGGACAATGTCATACCGTAGACTCAGTGTGGGCTGTACCTCATTTGCACTGAGGCTGAATTTGTCTTGGTAAATTACTGGGGCAATCCTGCAGTTTTTGTTGAAATTCAGATAGGTGTCATAGGCTGCAAGTGACCTTGTAATCTCGATCCCCATTGCATAATGATCTTCTATCCCTCACTAGAGGAAAAAAAGGTGTTTTTTTTTTTTTTTTTTTTTTTCTGAAATGAATGAAAAATAGTAATTATGCATTTATGATGTTGTTTTTTTTAATCTAAAGAACACTGAGACAGTGTTTCACAGTACAGTACTGGCAGGTTCCTAGAGAAGATTTTAAGAATGGGCAAGAAAGAAGATTGATTATAACTTGGGAAAATAATCCCAAACACCTTCAACAGGAAGAAGATTGATGGAAATCAATAATGTTGAAAAACAAACCTATGGGCAATAATAGACAATCAGATATAAGTTTGTTGTGAAATATGGCAGCAAAAGTCAAGGCAGTTTAGAACTGCAGCATATTTAGAGGCATCACAGTTAAAACAGAAGGTGACAATGCCCTTTTCTGAGAGATGTTAACACTATAGCTAGAAAAAAATACTATGGTGCTGGGCAATTCAGAGCTAAAAAAATGCTAAAAAAATCAGAAAAGTGTTATGGATAGCAACTGCTGTGGTGAAGAACCTGAAACTATTACCTTGGGAAGAAGGAATAAAGACAGAAAAGTATTTCTGATTATTGCAACTTGAAAAATGGGATTTTTTTTTTCTCACACAAAATATAGCTTTACATATATAACCTTTTTTTTTTTTTTTTTTTTTTTTTTTTTAGTAAAAACTGAATTATTATTTTCCTTCATTTATTGAAAATTTTAAAATTAATTTTATTTAGAAATACATATGGTATTATTATAGTAACAGTATATATTACATTGATATACTGTATTTTTTATTTGTTACATCACTATTTTATATTTTAAGCAGTGGTTTTACATTATCAGGAAAATGCCAGAATTCTGAAGGTGAAAGAAAGGAATGTGATAGTTACATAGTTTTAGGGAGGTCACTTTGCCTCCAGCTACAGCTCCCAAAAAGTGTAGGTCTTCTGTTGCTTCTGTACTGCATCAGCCAGGGTAGAGTCAGTACCTCAGGTGCTGCTGGGCCCATAGGAGGCTAGGTACTTACAGCATCTGAAGGATGTTGGATGTCCACATTTCGGTGACCAAATTCAACTTAAAACATTCATATAAAGTAATTTCAATTTCTTCATACTGGTTTCTCTCTTAATTTCTTTTCTTAAAGTAGTTGGCAAAAACACCTCAAAAAAAAAAAAAAAAAAAAAAAAAAAAAGCCTCTATAAAGAGCTGAAATTCCAGAGCAGAAATTGTCTCAATTTCTGATAGAAATACACCAAAGTAATATAAAGTAATCCACCAAAGTAGTGGTGGAAAAAAGAAATCCACCAAAGTAATATAAAAAATGAGGAAGTGTTGACAAAGGAGGTTAGCTACAATGTCTAAGAAACGGAACAAGGAGGATCTAGATGAGTGTCAGGAAAGCTTTCCAGACACTTAGAGTATCAATCTGAATGTGTCTCATCTGCCACATGAAGGAAAGACTGGAATTAAACAATTATTTTTTTTTGTGTTTCACTTGGCACTATTATAATAAGCTCAGAACATGACAGACAAAACAAACTTCAAAGGTGCACTTTATAAAGCTTTAAGGTTACCAGAGGATAAAAGTAGACCTGAGGTGAGAAGATCCCACTGCTGAGCATGCACGAGCATACAACTGTAGATATGCAAGGAGTCTGGAGCTCTCTGGAGTGCGTATCTATGTACTCGAAGGACTGTTTTCTTTGGTCATTCTTGAGGCTATTAAGTTACTAAATTCTCAGTGTTCCAAACTAAGGTGGTTTAATACAGTCTGGATCCTGCTTTCAGCCACTGCAAAGATAAAGATAGCTTCCCACGAAGAGCCCTGGCAGGAGCAGGCCCTGGGCTGGAGCTGCAACCCATTGAGAGGAGCCCACTGAGGAGCAGGGGGTCTGGAGGCGCTGCTGCCTGTGGGGAACCCATGCTGGAGCAGTTTGCTCCTGGGGGATGGACCCCGTGTTACAGACCCATGTGGGAGCAGTTCTTGAAGAGCTGCTGCCTGTGGGCAGCCCCTGCAGGCTCAGTTTGGGAAGGACCCGTGGGAGAGACCCCATGTGGAGCAGGGGTAGAGAGTGATCGGGAAGGTGTTCCCCTTCCTACTCTGGGAAAAGAGGTAGAAAAGAGTGGATGGGGGTGGGTGGAAGGTGTTAATAGTTTGCTTTTAGTTTCACACTGCTCTAGTTTTCTGTTGATAGGTAATAAATTACATTAACCTCCCTATGCTGAGTCTGTTTTGCTCATGATGGTAACTGGTGAGTGATTTCCCTGTCCTTATCTCAGTGCTTGAGCCCTTTTTCATCACTTTTCCTCCCTTTTTCCTTTGAGGAGGGGAGAGAGCATTGTTGTAGACTTTAGCTGCCCATCAGTGTAAAACTACCTCACTGCCTCACCTACAGTTGTCCTTGCCTTTTTCATATGTGATAAATATGGAATATTTTTCACTAATTCCTCAACTATGCCTGAATGTTGGAAATGGCCACCCCAGTGGTGTTAGCATATCTACAATATACTAGTGTGTTGGATGTGAGGAGACAGTAACAGTGTTACTAGGACCTTAGTGATAAAAGCAGGAATGGAGGAAAAGATTTTGTGTGCACAGAGACCAGATTAGATACTTGTTGAGACACAGCCATTTGGAGTTATTGCTATACAACATACTTGTCATATTTAGATACTTCTTTCCTTTACCTCTTTCACTGCACCCCACATGTCAGTTAAGAATGTCAACTTAAGAGCACCAGTTTTATGGAAGAGCCCTCCAAAAAATGGATACCATCAAAGAGGAAGAAAATGTTCTCAGAAAGGAATGAATCACTGAGAAATAAATTGTTTTCTCTCTTTTTCTGTCTGTGTATAAGCCTTATGTACACTTAAATTCTCCATGTGAATGTACTCTAGAGGGTTTGGTCCTCTTTTCTTTAGAAGAACTTAAGGTTGATAGATTTTTTTTTTTCCCCTTTGGGTGCCTAAAATGAAGATAATAAATGAACATCTAAATCTAACTCCATATAAAGTCTTGTTTTCTTTGGAATATTGAGGCAAAATGATTATAATTGTTGTTTTGCCCAAATGGTATCTATCCAAAATGTGCCATTCACAGCAAAGAAAAGTGTTATCTGTTAAATATCTTTAACAGAACAATATTCCCCTAGCCCAGTAAATCTTTTTATGGATGAAGATTGGGGTAGGAGGAAAAAATGTGACAAAAAATTGAAACATTTTAACAGATTTTGCTACATGGAATACTATTAATGGAAGGAATGTTTATATTTGTCTAAAAAATAAAACAAAAAAAAATCAAGATGTGAGATACATTGTGGTAATATGCATAACTACAATTACAAAAGCAAATTGTACTGTACTAAAACGCATTGTTACTCTATGAAAATGTTTCCATATACACTACCGAGCAAGTGGAAAAACACCTGTTTTGTTATATTTGTAAGTCTGGTGATGTGCAGCACTTAGTTTTTTATTTTTGTTTTATATCAGTAAATATGCGTATCAGTCTGTACAATATCAAAGAACAAATAGTATTTAGGATGATTTTTATTTACCTTCTTTCCCAGCCTTCTGATATTACTTTATGTAACTATACTAGACTTCAGAGATCTGCATCACAGCATGCAATTATTTAAGGTATATAAATATACATTTTTGCTCAGCATCATCAACTTCCATTGATATCTTCTCATCTTCAGGAAGACCATAACTGTAAAACGGCATATGTGCCCAGTCAGAATTGCTATGTTAAGCAAGGCTAAGAAGCTATTGAACAGGCATTTTCTGAACTTTCAAACTCCCCTTTCAATTGTCTTCCAAACAAACAAAAAAATAATTTATTTTTAATTGAATATTTAATAAATGTCTTTGAGACTTTGTGTGGTTGAGTAAATGCTCATTTGGTGGGCATATTTATAGGATCTATATAAATACAGTGGTCTCCTGTGTTTGCACACTTGTGGTTCTTGAACAGCATTTAAGCAACATTTGTGGTTCTGCAAAACGAGTAGAACAGCATTAATGAGATAAAACAAGAATCCTGAATAGGGAGGCAACTTATTATTTGATCTCTCTTCCTAAATCTTATTTAACTGTTTTCACTTGATGAAGTGATCAAAGCTGGTTTGTTTGTTTGTTTTGTTTTGTTTTGTTTTGTTTTGTTTTGTTTTTCCTCAGTGCTGACATTATTTTGATCAGGCTAATAAGCTGGGATATAAAAGACTTACAATGCATGACCTCAGAATCCCAGATGTGACTGCTTAAGCTTAATTGTTAAATCCAACACAGATTTTACCTTTTTCTGTGTGTGTGTGTGTGCATGTAACACATACACATGGTACAGACACTAGCAGATACCTTGAGTGTGTGCATGTTGAAAAACCATTCTTCAAAAATACTAACCAGGAATCAAACCTGGACTTCTCCTTTCAATACAACTAATTTAAAGTCTTTTTCAATCAAACAGTGTTCTGAAAAGGTCTTTTTGGTTTATTAATTTTGGAAAAAGTGGATAGGGGTCTGATGAGACACTAAGCTGTGAACCAAACTGGGGTTCTAGTTGTTTCTGTGTTTTTTGTTGTCTTTTGCATCTCAGTGTAAGTCTTTTGCAGATGAATACTAAACTACTTTCTCAGCTAGCTCTGCAGAAACAAGAGTGAGGATGTGCCATAGAACTGTGATATCACTGCACAGGTGTTTTGTCATTTGAGAAGATTGTACATCTGGAGATAGGAGGAGGAAAAGAAAATCCTGCAATCTAACTTTCATCACTGCACTTGCTCAAGGTAGAAGCCTAATCTGTTTAGGTGGCCTATGACATCTGGGAAAGACTTGGTCTCCTCTGGAAAGTGATTCAGTATGGAGTTTAGCCTCCTTGATATACGCCCTATGTTGGTATCTCAGCTCTGACAATACACAGAAACCACCAGATGGGCCTGCTTAACTCATTCAGTGAACAACCTGGTCAAAACTTGTTAAAAAGAGACACATTTATCATTTGGTCAGAAAGACAAAAGAGATGTATTTCCCATGTATAGAAGTTAAAATTTGAAATAGGTGGTTTTGGACCGGTTGGGTGGGAAGCTGATTAAGTTTATAGGTAATGAAAGAAATAATGAAGTGGTAAAATAAATGTTAAGATGTTGTGGACATCATACCTATTAATGGTCTTAATCATGTGGAAAAGATAGATGTGCTCAAGGTACATGAATTGGAATCTACATGAATTTAAATGCAGAGCCATACATGAAGAAACAAGAATAGTAAAAAATGTCCAATAATGTGTTTTGGCTAGCTAACATAGATTGTTCAGAGAAAGAAAAGGTTTAAGATCTGGAAAATACATCTTATGATGGGAGACAAAACGAGTTTACTAAGGAGAAGGTCAAGAGGTGTTTCGAACTAGTCTGTATGTAACTCAGGAAAAGCAGATATTCTTTACAGAGCAAAAGGTATTGTAATATTCAACAGCTGAAACTGATGCTGGAAAAGTTCAGAGAAAAAAATTGTTTACCAGTAGCATTATCTAAGATACTTAAGGTTCAACAAATGATGTAA
Organism: Aythya ferina; assembly: GCF_964211825.1. Lineage (NCBI taxonomy): Eukaryota > Metazoa > Chordata > Aves > Anseriformes > Anatidae > Aythya > Aythya ferina. Next base: position 185,241,359 of record NC_140296.1, on the reverse strand, counting down.
GGCAGTTCCACTGCTTATTGTCAGCCAAATCTAGAAATTTTTTTAGCTGAATGCTTCAGAGTAATAGTGATGTGGTAGCTGCTGAACAAAAAGATGATCTCTGCACCTGGGAAATCAGAAACTTAAGCAGAAAACAAAAGAATATATAATTCAAAAAAAAAAAAAAAAAAAGAGAAAGAGAGAGAGAAAAAATAGAATGTAGTTCATCATAAAGGTATGGACTTGAGTTAGAAATTTCTGGGAGATGTATATAGTGCAGGAGATAATAGCAAGTGTTAGTAATAAGTCCAGATGTTCTTTAAAATCAAAGAGTTATTACTTAGAATAGGAACTGGGTGGAAAATATAATATATAACTTCATTTTAGAAAACATCTGACAGCGGCTGCTGAAATAGAAGAGTGATCAGATGTGAAAGAAAAATGTACTGATCACGTAGGTTTTCTAAATAGAGCACACACGGTTTGGGCTCCTTTATTGAATCCTCCTTCACTGAATATGAACACAGATGTGATTTAACAAGTGCATCTTCACTTCCACAGTTCTTCCATAATCCCTTAAACTGGGATCATTACACACCTACCAAAAGAAAAATGTCTGGCTTCCTTCTGAACCTTTAAATTATTATTATTATTTTTTTAAGAGTCCCTCTTCACTACTGAGGTTTTTGTTTTTCTTGACAAGTGGTGAAGTAGCAGCATTTGAAAACTTCTGTTAGGGTTCATTTCTTTTTGGTTTTCTTCACTGAATTTTTTATTATTTTCAGCAGGAGGAGAAGAGAATTGTTCCTCTTGAGATGTTAGCAGGGGTACACACCCTCTGCTTCACAGGTTGGGGGTTGTCTTTGGTCCTTCTGATGCAAGATGGAGGTTGAAGTATCCATAAAATATTAGTGTCTCCCTTGTTGCATATTTTATAGGAAAAGTGGTAGGATATTCACTGAACCATGTCTCCTTAGCAAGTGACTGCTGTAATTGTATTTTGTGAAAAAACGTGCTCTGTTAGTCTGGGAATGCTATTATGGTTCAAACTTCTGAGAGACTTTAATTGGAACCAGAACTCAGGTTATATTTTATTATTATTATTATTTGTTTATTATTTGGTTTGACATAGATACTGATCTGTTTAAGCCTGTCAAGGATGAGACAGTGCTAAGCATAAGCAGAATTTCACAGAATTTTCTAGGTTGGAAGAGACCTCAAGGTCATCGAGTCCAACCTCCAACCTAACGCTAACAGCCCTCCACTAAACCATATCCCTAAGCTCTACATCTAAGCGTCTTTTGAAGACTTCCAGGGATGGTGACTCCACCACTTCCCTGGGCAGCCTGTTCCAATGCCTCACAACCCTTTCTGTAAAGAAGTTCTTCCTAACATCTAACCTAAAACTCCCCTGGCTCAACTTAAGCCTAGGCCACAGGGAACTGTAACACCACTAATAATGGCATCTATATAGATGAAGTGCTTGCAGAGATAGGAAGGAAGTAAATGTTTTCTCTATGCTTCCTGTTTTGTATTTAAAAATAAGTTCCACATGAGACACCAAAATACATATCGGATCCTTCCATTATATTTAGATTACACTTAAAAACCAGGAAATATGTCACAAAGAACATACAGTGGGAATAAGATACATCAGATGGTCTTTCTCGGTGGATGTGTGAATTTGGATAAGAATTAGAAAGTCTGTGGAAAAATCTACAAGAAGTCCTGTGAAAAATCATATTTTAACCAATATGGTGTACAAGTAGGAATAAGGAGGATGTACTTTTTTTTTTTTTTCTTTTTTTTTTTTTTCAGTTTCATAGAATTATATATGTTCAGTCATTCAAAAAATATATATATATATAAAAAAAAATGGCTTGGTCTTATGGAAAATAGGCAAATTCACATAGATGTGAAAATATTATGACTGTTGTTTCATCCAGCTTGACACTGAACATTACTGAAAGTATCCAAACTTATTCATTCTCTCATTTGTGTCAGCTCTATTGATCAAATGTCTATGGGAATAAACACAGTCACTTAGGGTTGACAACGAATTAGCTAGTTTATGTCACGATGCTGATTGCTTTCTGGAATATGCTAAATGATTTCAACCCACTCTCCAGTTACTGACAAGAGCTCAGAAAGCTGCTCGCATCCAGCAAGTCCACAGAACCCTGCCAGATAGGACTGTAACACAGGGAAACTGCACAAAATATTGATGTGACTCGACAAGAAATTAGTAAGATAATTGCTTTCTAGTGATTTAATTTCTATTCAGGAGAATTGGAAACATGAAATGCTGCTTTAATAGGCTGCTAAGAATTAAATTTCTGGGTGTGAAAGTATAGCATTTAACCACATATTGCATCATCAGAATCCAGCCTGATTGTACTAAAATAAAAAGGAAAAACATAAACAAAACCACCACTAACAAGAAGAAAAACAAAACAAGCAAACCCACAAAAATAACAAAGAAACAAGCAAAACAAAACAAACAAACAAACAAACAAAAAAACAACTGGAAGCTGGAAAAGGAAACAATTGAACACAAGTACAATGGGGAGAATGAATATATTTTGCAGGTTTCCCTAAGCAAGATTCTCATTGTACTTAATGTCTGAGCCCATGAGTGCAATCTGCTGTCTTTTGTGGCATTTTATGAGGAGCAGCTGAGGGAACTGGGGTTGTTTAGTCTGGAGAAGGCTCAGGGGAGACTTTATTGCTCTCTGCAGCTACCTGAAAGGAAGGTGTGGGGAGCTGGGGGTTGGCCTCTTCACACATGTAAGTAGTGATAGGACTAGAGGGAATAGCCTCAAGTTGTGCCAGGGGAGGTTCAGGTTAGAAATGAGAAGACATTTCTTCTCAGAAAGAGCAGTCAGGCATTGGAATGGGTTACCCAGGGAAGTGGTGGCGTCACCATCCCTAGGGATGTTTAAGGAAAGGTTGGACATGGTTTAGTGGTGACATTGGTGGTAGGGGGACGATTAGACTAGATAATCTTGGAGGTCTTTTTCAACCTTAATGATTCTAAGATTACTTCCTATATCAATGTCAGTGAAGGGAAAATCTGATTTGTTGTTTATAACAAGAAGTTCCTGTCCTAGCTCCTCAAATGGAGATGTGCAGTGACTTGCAGGCCATGTTTACACAGACAAGTTTGGACAGTTGAGCTTCTGTTCCACCTATACTCTCAGACAGTGGAGTGCAAGCCAGCAACATGTGTTATCACAGTGCTAATCCTGAAATAATAAACCAAGGTAACACAGGTCTAGACTTTTTTGGCTTATATCCAGCCAGCTCTGACCTCAAGTGAACAAGTGACAACATCTGCTAATATGGATATGCTTGTACAGTCACAGAGGATTTTGTGCAGGTTTGCATTCCCAGGATGTACATGGCTGATATTACCTTTGCTTTCTTTCCATCTGTTGTAGAATTTAGTGGGCAAAGGTAACGCTACAAAAAAAGTTGTCCACTGATATTGTGCTGACAGTGTTTCTTAGCTAATCCTAAACTTTTTATTTTTATGCATTGTACTTGATGTTAAGTATGGTGCATTTTATCTGAACAGCAGCTCTTTTTCATTCTCTTGGTGAAGGAAAAAGAGGAGGAGAGAGATCAATAAGCCTTTGGTTCCCTTGGATTGTCAATGAGCAGCATATTTCTAGTTCAATTTATTTCAATAGATGTTCTTCTTAGAGTTGGTACTCAAATATGTACACATAAAGACTGCAGATTTTGTTTCTTTTTTCTTTTTAAAAATTGCATGTTGGTAACATTTCTTGAAGCAAGAGGCTGATAAAATTGGTGATGAATAAGGAAGCAGTTTAATCAAGGCACATAACACAGCTGCTTGCTTTCGTCTTCTCTAATGTGGGGATACAGAGTAGCAGGATACAGAGTAGCAGGTCTCACTGCATCTCTGAACTCTGACCTACTGCCTGAAATTCTGGTTTTCATCCTTGGGTCTCTTTTCGTCATTGGGAGCTATCACTACCAGGCTTTCTTAATAACCTTAAAGTGGTTATCAACACGGAAAAAGAGGGTTCTTAAAAAGGAGTAAAAGAACAAAAATAAGCAGGCAACAAAATAATCAGTACAGTATGTGAGCTGGGTTACAATCTAGTCTACATATCCATCCACAAAGTTAAACAAAGCCATTCCATGTTGAGCCTCATGAGTGTTTATGTACCTCCTCTTCCACAGAGAAGGAGGGAGTGGGTAAGAACAGTGAGATGATGCAGTGTTGTGTTGCAGGGAGTCATGATACATAGTTAGGGGCTGACCCACGGCCAAGAAGGAAGCCAGTTGCACCAGATATTGGGTTCGCACAGGTTATCTAGTGTCAGCTGTGCCACTGAGGCTCAATACCTGAGCAGTCTGACACACAATACTGGGACAGAGCTGTCCCTCTAAGCCTTGTAGTAGGATGGAGCTCAAGTACAATGGGGGCAGTTTCTAACAGGTGGGTTAACGTAGCATTTTCCAAGGAAACAATAGATGGGACACAGTGACCAGCTTAATGAGTTTTATTTGGAGTTAGTTAAAGATGGCTGGCAATTTAGAAATGATTGGTAGTATTGTAGTCAGCAAATAGCATTTGCTAAGTTGTGTATATATTTTTGGTGAATGTTATATATCTTAAGAAAATTGTTTGACACACACTATTCTCAAGACTTGTTTTCAGTACAGCATTTGTACAGAATGTTGCTTATTTGTCTAGATGCAGCCTGTATTTGTCTACATCAACACGTACCCAATATACACTGAAACATGATACCTACTGCCAGTGGGGGTTTCTGGTAGAACTGGAATAACCCTAGCATTTAAAATACAGAGCTTGCAGGCAGCAAGATGCTGAGTGAATGGTGGAGCTCTTGGCCAGCCAACCTACTAATTCTTCTATTATTATTTCAGAACCAGCACAAGTCCCCTCAGCAATAAACCAAATAAAAATTACACTTATGTCTTAAAGTAAGGAAGAGCTAAGAAGAACTATTTCAAAACAGATGGTAATGAACTTGAGATGATAGAGAAGGTTAAATAGTGTGGTTAAAGGTTAGACCAGGTTTATAAGTGAAGACAAATTAAAGGGATTTGGATAATTTAAACAGTAAAGAGTGAAATCATAGAAATACATGTAGTTTTAAAACCATGAAGGGTTCAACTGAGATTGGAAGACACTTCTTCTTGTTCTAAGCTTATAATAGAGAAGCTAGTAAACATTTAGTGAAACTGTGCTGCAGTAAACTTAATGTAGATACATTTGAAAAAGGTTTGTCTTTGAATGAAATAGCTAATGATTGAAATTTATTTCCATAAGAAAAAAAAATAAATAAAATAGTGGGGTTTTGGTGGAAATAAGAATGATCTGCGAAGAACTACAGTAAAGGCAGTTAAACCAAGACTAGTCTAGAGTAGTTAAACAAAACTGTGTGGCAGGGTAAGGAAATGCTCTGCCTTCTGGATTTTGGTGTTTACGTAAAAGAAAAAGAAATCTCCAATCAAATAAGATGATCGGTCACACTCGGTGTCTTTCCTTCTCTTAAAATGCAATACATATTACCAGGTGTGGTCTCAGAATTTTGACATTTTCCAGTGTGAACTGTACTAGAGATTTCATTCCAGAGATAAGAAAGGTCCATTAGACTACACAGGGACACAAGAAGTACCCCCCAGATCATAATTAGTGTGAGTGTTGTAATAGTCAGAAGCATCCTGCACTGGGTTCCCAACATTAAATACAAATTTTCTTTTTATTTTTCTGAAATATACAAAATGCAAGACTTAGGCTGTTTTATTTTATTTTTTATTCCAGATATAAAGCTGCTGCTGATGCATAATTTAAACTGACAAGGATGATTTTATACAAGTGAATAAGTGAATATACCAAAATATCATCAAAACTAGGATCCTTCTAGAAATCCAAAGAAAATGTATTTCCAGGTGCTGAAAGGTTTTAAGTAATGACAGAGCAATGAGCAGCAGAGGCAAAACTTAAAAGAAAGATCACTAATAATTATGAATTAGTATTTCAAACTTTATAGGAAATCTTCTTCTGAGTGAGAAAAGCAAAAGTGCTCCAGGTTTGAACTTTCTGGCTTGAATTATGCTGCATTTGAGACAGCTAATAAAGTAAATAGATAAATGATAGTCTTTTAACCTCACCTCTACAATAATGATCAACTAATTCAGCTTTTATAAGATTAATAAATAATGTATAAGAAATAATAAATCTATTCAAAATCAAAGATACGAAATAGCAGTAGTAAATCTTTATAGGTAGGGTAGGAATCCTGTTCAAATGGTCTTGCTACCTTACAATAGAATTCCGCAAATTAGAAATCCTTTAAGAAATACAAATTCAAGGGTATTATTAACATTTATGATGTACAGCTTGTACTATAAAGAAGTAGCCTTTTGCCAAACATGGGCCAGATTTGTAGGGTGTTTATAAATTTCTCCAATTTGATGTTATTTGGTAGGTGAGAGTTACCAAAAACACGTAGAATAGAGTCACTGGTGTTGAAATTCTAAAATCAGCTTTTACTTCTCATCCCCAGTTAATCTGATTTTCAGATGAAGAAACTATATGAGCTGATCTACTGTTCACAATGGTCTTTTCCTAACACTTTTGACATTGGTATTACTGGACAAAAGACTCACACAAGCACAGGCAGTTTAATAAAATGTTAAGTCTAGTATGTCTGTTAGTTTAGTTTGTATGCAGATATTGAGCGTGACTCTTTTGGGACTTCAGGAGTGTTGAAGTTAGGCATCTGCTTGCCATTTGTAACCTGCAAATGATAAGTGTATATCATATGACTATATTTTTACCAGGTATGTTTTTTTTTCTCTTTTACAGCTGAACAATTTCAATAATTTTTTCTTGCATTTTTTTTTTCTCACCTCGTGTAGAAACTTAGAAGATGTTTCATTGATTTTATTTATCTATGATGTTTCAGTGTTATTCCCCTTGTTAAGAAAACCTCAGTGTTGGTTCCATAAACCTGTAGTAGGTACTATGAAATATAGTACAAATGAAACAACACACCTGTGTTTGACAGAAGCTTTCACAATACAAGGAAGAAGATATTTTTTCACCTTGTAGGAAATTAATTTTGAAGTCTACATAAAAACTTTTCCATAAAGCTGATTTACAAATTTTGAATGTGATTTTTTTCCCTGTTGTTATTCTTTGCAATTTATGACATTAATTGAAAATTCATTTTTTAACTTGGCTTGAAGGGGGCTGTGGTGAATTTATTCGGCTGCACATCTAAACTCCACCATAACCACTCTCTCACTCCCCTTTCTCAAAGAAAAAGGGGAGAAAATACAATGGAAAGGTCTCGAGGACTGAGATAAGGACAGGGAGATCACTCACCAAGTACTGTCATGGGCAAAACAGACTCAGCCTAGGAAGATTAATGTAATTTATTGCCTATCACTAGCAGACTGAGAAACTAAATCATCAGAGTGAGAAAGTAAAAGCAAAATAGAAACACTTTGCCTCCTTCCACCCTCTTTTGCCTCCTCCTCTTGAATGACACTGGGGAATGAGGAATGGGGGCTGCAGTCAGTCCATGACACTTCATCTCTGCCACTCCTTCAGTCACTCCCTGCCCCTGCTCCACGTGGGGTCCCTCCCACGGGATGCTGTCCTTCCCAAACTGAGCCTGCCAGGGCTGCCCACAGGCAGCAGCACTCCAAGAACTGCTCCCACATGGTTCTGTACCATGGGGTCCATCCCCCAGGAGCAACCTGCTCCAGCACGGGTCCCCCATGGGCGGCAGCTCTCCCCAGACCTCCTGCTCCTGCGTGGGCTCCTCTCCATGGGCTGCAGCTCTGGCCTGGGGCCTGCTCCTCCGGGGGCTCTCCATGGGCCACAGCCTCCTCCAGGCCACATCCACCTGCTCCACCGGGGGCTCCTCCATGGGCTGCAGTGTGGAGATCTGCTCCATGTGGGACCCATGGGCTGCAGGGGGACAGCCTGCTCTGCCAGGGGCTCCTCCAGAGGCTGCAGGGGAACTGCTGCTGCGTGCCTGGAGCACCTCCTGCCCTCCTGCTGCACTGACCTTGGAGTCTGCAGAGCTGCTTCTCTATCCTCACTCCCAGCTGCTGTTGCACAGCAGGTTTCATATTTAATTATTTATTTACTTTCAGTTTCTTAAATCTGCTCTCCCAGAGGCACAACCAATGTCAGTCATTGGCTTAGCTCTGACCAGCAGTAGATCCCTTTTGGAGCCAGGTGGGGCTGGCTCTGATCTGATATGGGGCAGCTTCTGGGCTCTGCTCACAAAGGCCACCCCTGCAACCTTGCTAATATGAAGTCCTTGCCATGTAAACCCAATACAGGGGCTCAAACCCATGTTCATTAGCTCTGTTTTTTTTGATACTATTGCACAGTTGGAGCTACGAGGAGGCTAGATACATATTTCATGTTTTCTGTCATCACTTGAGAAAATCTGAAAGCTGTTGTCAGAGAAGACAGAAGTACTACATGACAGGTTAATGCACTAACTCAATATAAGGCATCCCTATTAAGGCAAGTTACTGTCCCCATTATGGAAGTCATTGCCAATGAGTATCACTAGACTTAGATGTTCACTGTGAGACATCCTCATTAAGTAGATCTCCTGAGTGTGTATCTTAATTGAATAGTGCATCTAATAATAGACATAGCAAGTCACTGGCTGGATGACAGAATATTCCCAATAAGAAGGAATCTTGAAATTTAGTTTATTCATTTATTATGAGCCAATGAGCACAGGAAGAAAGACAACCCTATATAACGAATTTTAAATTTTATCAGAAAATGTTCCTATTATTTTATTGGGTTTAATGCATTCACAGAACTTTATAGAAAAGTTAGAAAGAAGCTTCCAAATTGGAGATTGATTATGTCATAGATTAGTAACAGCTTTGGATTTTAACCAAGCAAATTGACAAAAACTGGTGAAACAACAATAACAACATGGTTGTCAATAAGTAGATAGAAACAACAGCCTTTACTGATACTACATGTTGGCAAATGATGAATATGTTACATGTCTCAGGTAGTAAAATCATACTTTCAAATATTTACAGCAGTGCAAAGTGAAATTTATTGAAAGAAAAATTGTCGGACATTCAGAGCAAGATATAGGGAAACATCTATGCTCTGCAGCTTTCACTAGATGTCACAAATGTGTTACTGCCAGCTCATGACCTGTGAGGGAGGGTATGGCTGAGATACTGGCAGGAGGCTGAGACCAAGCTGCTGGGAAACAGCAGTTCCATGTGAGAGGATCCAGGAACATCACCAGCTTCAGTGCACCAAGGAGACATATCTAAGGGGCCAGTGGGGACTGTGCAGTTTTTCCTGTGCCTTCTTATGTGCTGAGTACATTAAAATCAAACCTCATATCAGAGACCTGCCCTTGACAGGTTGCTGGATGGAGACTTTTGAGCATGAGACATTTTTTGGTAACCTTCTTATAAAGAAAAAAATCTTGATAGATCCCCCCAAAGCTCAATCTAATGGGATAGGAAGGAGGGTTGTCTCCTCACAGTCCCAGAGCTCACACTTAGAATGATTGCCTGGAAAATAAAAGAGGAGGAAAGAAGGCAGAGACACATCAAAAAGCACAGATGTGAAGGGACCTCAGAGATCATCCAGTTCAACCTTTCATGGTTAAAACGGGGTCTCAACAAGATTGTCTAACACGTTGTCTAGCTGAACCTTAAAAGTCTCAAGTGTTGCAGAATCCACCACAAAAGATTTGGAAGTTATTAAAGCACAGAATTGATGGGTCTATTTCAAGAATTGTCCCTTGAAATATTGATATTAAAAATTCTGGCCCTTGAGAATTTCAGTATGTGGTACTGTCTCATGAAATGAAGAAGCATCATTACATTTAGAATTCTCATCTTGCCAATCAAAAAGCAAAGCAAACAAAAACAAAACACAGTACAAAACATTCAGAAACTAAGGTTTTTAAAAATCATGCATATTTTCAGCCATTGTGTATCGCTGTTTCTCTTCCTCCTCCATCTCCCTCTCCTCCTATATTTGGGTGGTTTGGGAGATTGGGAAGAAGCAATATTGTAAACATGAAAATTATCAGATTTGTCCCTCATACCTGCATGGACAACTTTAAATATAATCAGGCCACATTTTTTTACCTGTCTTGTTATATATATATGAGAGCATATAATTGTATGTGCATAACCATAGATGAGGAAAAATATGTAATGCATATGGTTGCCCCCTCTATGATTCTAGATGGCTGAAATAACCACAGCTGTTGTGATCTAGTAAAGATTTTATAAATATAGGAAAACTATAAAAGAGGCTAGTGAAGCTTTTATAAATATAGTTTTTTTGTTTGCTTGTTGTTTTTTTTGTTTGTTTGTTTTAGAAAATCACTTAGAACCCATAATAAGAATCCAGTCAGTTGAAGTGTTGTTTTAAAGTGATACAGTGTTTTTCAAAAGACTGATTATGATACAGAATATTGTCTAAGATTTAGATTCAAGATTTTGTTTTCATTTCAAATTCTTGCATTTTCCAGTGCTTAGATTCAGCATTATATAGCAGATTATATAGAATTTAATCCTTATTGATTACAGCTGCGCCTAAAGCCCATATTCTTCCCATCTGATTTTATATCCCCTTACCTATATACATAAAAGTGAGAGAGAGAGAGATGCTTGTTTAGATTTTGGGTGGGTTGAGATGCCTGTGAACAATTTTTGTACAGTTAACAGAGACAAGAATGATAAGGGTGTCAATGTAGTCACCTACTTTGTCATGTACTTTAAGCTAGTCTTTGGGCCTGCATAAACAAATGACTATTTAGTCAGTATCAATTAAAGGAGTAAAAGAGAAATGAAGAAATCAAGACTGAAGTAAAAAAAAATATCCAACTGGCAAAGGTTTTATTGAGAGCATGAGCAAACAAATTGCCCATCACTTGTTAAAATATGCCATAAAAGTAATGGAAAATCATTTTTTAGAGTTATGTTAGTCACAGAGTTGTGCTAGGAATGTCTATGTGGTATTTGAAATGCCAGTAGATAGACTAATTGCTCATTCTGTTCGCTTACTGTCAAGTCTTATTCCTACCTATTAGTAGAGCTATACACATTTAGCTCTTTTAGGAACTAAAGTTTTTGTGCTATTGATGCCATTCCTTTCTTCACAGATATCTTGAATGTAGCCATATTACACTGTTGTTCTACTAAAACAAGGCAGGAAAGCTTATTGTGCTTTAGTTATTTCCTTTTGTTTACTCCTTTATGGGGTAAGATGTAGAAAGGTAATTATGATATCAAAGAAGTTAGCTGACATAAAAGGGAATTTCCTCTTCATGCTGATAGGGTCATGCATCATATACTACCTGTGGTGGGTTTGATCCTCTGCTGAGAAATACATTCTGCATTAGAATGAATAAATAAAAAAAATGTATTTGAAGAGACATGGGCTAAAGCCTAACATTATTTTCTAGAAATGTGAGCCTCTGAGTGTAATGAGCAATTAGGCTGAGAAAATTCGAAGGATAGGGTACAGTATAAATTCTATTGCCCTTTTAACCTGCAAAGATCAGCAGAAAATTTTCTTGTGTGTGCTTTTCTTTTTCCCTTAAAGGAAAAAAAATTGCACTCAGTAGGGATGAACACACTGCAGTTCACAACATGATGAGGCATTCCTTGGAACACTCTTAATTTAAGTGCTACTGGTTTGAGAATCAACAGAACATCTTTATTAGAGTATCTAAAGTAGCCAAATTAAATTTTAATCTTTGATCAACCCATCTTTAATCTGATCATTTCCCTAATAGAAAATCTAACATTTAATTATAGAGGCTTACATTAAAGTATTGAATACCAGAGGGTTCTACTGATCTTTTCTCTGCAGCTTTGAAGAATGGAAATCTTGCTTCTTTTGTAACTGTCATCAGAGAACTTTTGTTAGCTTCCTTGATTCCATAAAGCAAGCAATTTGTCCATGAGTCTTCTTTATGCACAAAAGGTGCTGCCTTTTCTTAACCTTTTAATCTTATATTTAGTCTTTGTAGCCTGAAAATAGAGTTAGAATACAATAATGACAAAGTTTTAAATGGCAGAGGTTAGAAGTAACTAAAAGAAATTATTCTTTAGCAAAGAATTACTGACAAAGTATTCTAAAGTAATAAAAGAAAAAAGGAAAAGGGGATCAGGATAGGATAACAATTTATTTGCGGATAGACGTCTATTTTCATCTTCAGAGAGAAAAAAATGTTGCAAGACAGAGATACTGTTAAACACAGAGAATTGTCATAATAGGTCATACAAACTTTGGCAGAGTGACTGACACACCAGAGGCCTGTGTGGCCATTCAGAGGAACCTGGACAGGCTGGAGAGTTGGATGGAGAGGAACCTCATGAGGTTCAACAAGGGTAAGTGCAGGGTCCTGCACCTGGGGATGAACAACCTCTAGCACCAGTACCGGCTGGGGGCTGACCTGCTGGAGAGCAGCTCTGCAGAGAGGGAGCTGGGCGTCATGGTGGACAAGTTAACCATGAGCCAGCAATGTGCCCTTGTGGCCAAGAAAGCCAATGGGATCCTAGTCTGCATCAGGAAGAATGGTGACAGCAGGTCAAGAGAGGTGATTCTCCACCTCCACTCAGTTCTGGTGAGGCCACACCTGGAATATTGCGTGCACTTCTGTGCTCTTCAGTACAAGAGGGATGTACAACTTCTAGAGAGGGTCTAGTGTAGACCCACGAAGAGGATTAAGGGACTGGAGCATCTGTCTTATGATAAAAGACTAAATGATCTGGCCCTGTTTAGGTTAGAGAAGAGGAGATTGAGAGAGGATCTTATCAACCTCTACTGAGGGGACAATGATAGGGCCAAACTCTTTTCAGTGGTGGCCAGTGATAGTACAAGGGGTAACAGGTATAAACTGAACCACAGGAGGTTTCATCTCCATATGATAGGACAAAGGATAATGGGTATAAATGGAACCACAGAAGGTTTGATTACCATGTAAGGAAGAACTTCTTTACGATTCAGGTGACAGAGCACTGGAACAGGCTGCCCAGAGAGGTTGTGGAGTCTCCTCTGGAGATATTCAAAACCTGCCTGGATGCCATCCTGTGTAACATGCTCTGGGTGACCCTACTTGAGCAGGGGGTTGGACTAGGTGATCTCTGGAGGCCCCTTCCAACCTCAACCATTCTGTGATTTGGTGTGATTCTGTGCAGTTGCATTTTGCTAGAGGGGGAGAAAAAATAAAAAATAATAAAATAATAATAATAATAATAAAAGCATAACCATCTTTCCTTTCTGGAACACACAATGCTTTCAGCTTTTGTTGGGCCACTTACCTGCCTTCCTCCCCTCAGGTTACCCAGTTCAACTGCTCTCAGTGTTGTCCCCTAATTGTAATGAATTCATATTGAGCTGGGCTAGTTCAAATAATGTAAATTGTAGTTTACCATTAAAGTACTACTACAAAAGTAGAACAAAAGCTTGGATCACATGCATGGATTGGGTTGTTATTATTATGCCATTGCAGAAGCAGCTGCACTGGCAGATCAGAAAAGGCAATGAACATGTAAGTGCTGCCTGTGGGGATGAGTGCAGGCGGTCATGTCCTCTGCTGGAGCCAGGTGGGGTGAAGCAGGATGTGTGATCACTGCTGTGGTGCTTCTGGCTCCCTGGGACATGGATTCAGATTTCTTTAGGTGCCTCCTGCTGGAAATGTACACGCTTTCAAGGTTCTTCTTATCTTACTGCATTTCAGATGTTTCTGACATCAAAATGTGTAGCTAAAGATATGAAGATAACCACCAGAGAAACTAAAGCAATGGACAGAACAGATATGTCTAAGTCACTTTGGTATAAATCAGCGCTGTTTTAATAAATATCTTAATGAGACCTTGCTATTATGAATGCCAACAATATTAAGGAATGTTGTGTTATATAGAATTTCTGGTGGGACATTCTGTACACTTCTTTTCACCCAAGACATGTATCTTTTGTGAGTCTTTAAATTCCATCTAGGAAAGAAGTATGGAAGGTGAGCTTCTTATCAGTTGTAGTATGGCTATATCTAATGTCATTTTTCTCCTTCCTTCTCCCACTCTGCTTTAAAACATCAGCTTTAAAGGCTTATTTTCTGTTAATAGGTGTTGAAAGAATGAAATGGGCTCTAGTGATGAGCTCACATACTAATTTAGAATGTTGTAAACTTTTTTCAGTCCATCTTTCAAACTTTGTATTTTCCATTTCTCCTGTATATTCTAGATTAATTGGGATAGAAAGTGCTAAAAGCTCTTTAGTCCACCATGGTAAGATTGACAAGACCTATAACACTTCAAGGTAGATTTTTGTTTATGCTCTTAGATACCTCCAATGACACTGTTGCAGTACTCCGAAGCACTCTGAGTGTTTACGCTGCCCTAGTTCTGTTTCTAATATAAATTCTTCTTGCTAAAATTTAGTCTTATTGCTTTTTGTCCTTTTTACTATGGGACATATCCGTGTCTTTTGTGTAAGGTATTTGATATAATATCACATTTCCTGTGTTACTTATTTTTGTGAATTAACAGATAGTTGTAATCTTTTTAAGTATGACTAATTGGACTGGAGGATTATTGATTTAAATGTAAGGGAAAGAAAAAAAAAAAAAAAAAAAAAGAACAGTAGGGAACAGTAGGCAAGATATCTGCTAAAACCAGGAGACTTACATGGCCATTTAATGATAAGAAATACCAGTGGAAACTTAAGATACTGATGACTGCCAGAAGTCTGCATGATAACAAATACTATTAAGAGTACCTTGCACTGGAGCCAAATGATTTGCTAAGAAAAGTGGAGAATTAGTACAAATGGACATTCATCAGGGAGCAGAGAGTTTAGACTTTTTTTTTTTTTTTTTTTTTTTTTGACTATTACAAAAGCTACATGACTGGATGTAATATATAGCCAATGTTAAGAAAACAAAACATTTATAACCTCCACATTTGTTGATAGGTGAACGTACCTATACTGGTTTTGTATTCTGGGTGTTTTGTACTTATGGTTAGTTTTATACAAACATCAATTGATAACAAGTAAATTAGGACATTTTCAAACACAGCTTGTATATGTATGTGAAATTTCATGTTCCCCAAATCAACAGACATCGTTATTATTGAGATGCTTTTAAAAAGATAAACTTTTCTACTACCACCCTTACTGAGTTCTCTTTCATTATATAATCCCAACAACAAAAATATTTATCAACATGAAAACCCTGTCATGTCTAAAGTGAGCATAGCTGAGATTTTTAGGGCTGGTGTATAAAACTACTTAATTTTTTATTTTTTTAAATTATTTTTCATTGAAGCACCAAGAAAAAAAATCACAGTGATTTGAAAAGCACCAGGAACAGGATTTCCTTGCAGTGCTCCTCATTTGTTCATAGGCTGCAGAAGACATCAGAGGCAGCCAGTTATACTCTTTAGTGTCTGGAAGGGTGTTTAAAGAAGCAGTGATGGTAGCACAGAGAAGATTAAGTGTGGATTCCATGAGCTGCCTTTACTTGCGTTCATGGTGCTAAAACATACTTGGAAATGATTCTCATCACAACTTGGCATGCACAGTGTAGTTCCTGTTACCTGTAAAAATGAAAGTAACTATTTTATTTTAAAGTCTGGGAAAAGGATGGTTTCTGCTTTGCTCTGGATGTTAGATTATTAGGTAGCACCATGAATCTCACAGACATGTTTGAAAAAAAAAAAATCAATGATAGAGTCATAGCATTAGCAAAACTTCTTTTTTTTTTTTTTTTTTTTTTTTTTTTTGAGGGAGTTCAGCAGCCCTTCTTCTGTTCTGCAGAGCTGTTGTAAAGCTGAAAGGCTGTTCATTAAGGAACACTCACCCTTTTCTATATCATGGATTCATAAGTCTGCAAACTAGTGAAATTTTTTAGCTCTACCATGCAGTTTCACAGTAGTTTTCCCAGGAAAGGCTGAAAATAGTTTGTGGAAATATTTCTTGTGCTATTTCTGGATTTTCTGCTGATGTGACATACTGCTTTGATGTCCCTTGCTACATAACAACATAATGTCATCTGCAATGACTTCACAGTACAGAGAAAATATGGAAGTTTGCAATTGTTTACCTGCTGTGCATATTGATGGAAAGTTTGCACTGGGGTAACTCATACTGTTTGTCATGGCTCCCATTAATCTGAGATGCACTCTGCAGCTGTGCTGGCAACACTTCAAACAAAGGAGATTCAGACCTCTGTAATTTCAAATGAAATAATGAATTTCTGCTAATAATATAATACTAAAAGTGGTATAACTTTCATTAGCACATTTTCAGCCCACATTTTATGGAGGGAAAAATAAATAAAATATCCTGAGCCAATTTGCAAAATTGTCACTGATTATGATACCTGTGTGGGTGCTCTCACCTTGGGAAAGGTGATAAAGCCAGTATCTATTAGCAATGTGGGAATCTTTCTGCTATGCAGCTCTGTTTTAATACAGTGCTGACAAATGTATTCAACATATTTTCATGCTGTCCTATATTTAGTGATTCTCTGTAGTATTTGCAGCCAGTAGCTGTATGCCTTTAGATATGCTATGCAGAAAAGAAAGGAAAATATGAAAGTAGGGAGGAAAACATTCTTTTAAAATAGAATTTGTTAGTGGAACAAAGGCAATCCTGTGCTGGTAAGTGGAGCAAATAAAAGTGATGTGATACAGAAAGATTGTTTTCTTCTCTCTTGTGCATTTGCCTTTTTAATTAAAATAAGTTAACAACCAAGTACTATTTAAAGCTCTTCTGCACATGCCACAGGGCTTTCAGTGTTCTGTCATGATGAATCAGCATGTATTGAAACATTGCTATGTCTGGCAGGCTTTGCTGTTTTGCGATAGTGTTGATTCAGCAAATGTGAGATAGGAAGCCAAGCAGCAGGGTACCATTAAGACATAAAATAGTTTCAGAGGCCCGTTGTTACCTTAATGGGATGAGCTGCTGGCAGAATTCATTCAAAGTATGAGGGGTAACCACTTAGTCCTCCACTCAGACCCATCTTGCACATTCACTGGCCTCATGGCATTCAACTGTTCATGAAGGATATGTACTCAAAACAAGGAGTGAAACTCTAATTATTGCAAGAATCAATATGTTTTGTTAGTGGATTAGAAGTAGAGATGTGACGACTCTTAAGGAATGACAAAGGTGGTGTTGACATTGCCTAGACCTTTTCTTTTATTATTAGTTGGTAAAAATCAATGGTGCTAAAAAAACAGATGAGTAAAAATTTGCAGTATGTATAGAAACTTTTCTACCAGTCTTAATTAACATTTTCTCACAGCAAAGAACTTGCTTCTAACAGTTTCTTGTAGATGAGTAGATAAGCTGTGGCCTTATGATTCAGAAACTTGAGTACGTATGTAAGTTAAAATAAATTAATCTCTGTGCTCAATATCTGGCACTTTAATTGATATCCCCATTATATGACATATGTACAGCAGGACCTGGGTTTATCTGTCTTTGGCAGTACTCCCATAGAATGATTTAGTTTAATTACCATCATCTGTGTAATCAGTGGGAGTTTTATGTAAATAAGAGAGTGAGATGAACATGTAGCAGTGAGAAAAAAAAATGTATTTTTTTAATGAATGATGGGATTAGGCTTGAATTATTATGTTTGCATTCCTTCTGCATTTGCTTTCAGAGGTGCTACATTGGGTTGTGTGAATCTCCATATGGGGACTTCAGGGCAATCACCAGAATTAATGTTGTGATCACAGTAAAAGTAAGTGTGTGTTGGGTATGTTAGTCTATAATGAGGCTAATAAATTACATGATGGAATACCCTGAGAAAAAAATCAGAGGTGACTTTATATCTTCCTTGCATGAATGGTGTCATGGCCTTCTGTCTTCCCTGACTTTGAACTAGCTTGTTAAGCAAGACAGAAACTTTGCTGTTTTCCATTCCACAGCACAGATGTTCAAAGGAGCACACAACGATCTTCTGTTAAATATCACACATGCTTCTAGAACTCTTAAAAAATAAACTAAATCTAATAAATAAACATGGCCACTCCCAATCATGCACTATCATTTCAGTCATGCATAGAGAGAAGCAGATGTATACAGCTGCTGTATTTACCAAGTCTGATTAGAAGTGCAGCAAGAGGCTGTCCTTGCTGGAAATTTCTGAGAATGGTCACATAACAAAATGCTTATTTTGTTAGCTCAAACTATTCTTTCAAAATGATTTGGGTTTTAAAAAATCAGTGAATTTGATGTGTTTATGCCTAACCTCTTGTTGGACTTCACCATCAACAGCTACTGGGCTTTTAAATATGTGATTTCAGGGAGGATTCAGTGGATGGATTGCCTCCCTGTTAGGAATGACTGCTTCCTGAAAAATTGGACCCAGTGAAAATGTTATTTCACCACTGCTATTAGCAGTAAAAATGATGGGAACATAAGTTTCAGTGAGCAGATGCTCACAGTAGGCAAATATCAGCTTCAAACCCAAATTTAGATAAGAAATCTAAATTTCTTGATAACCAGACATATTGTGTTTCTCTGTCTAGTCGCAGCTCCTGTCATTACTGTAAGTATTTCAGATAAAAAGAAGCATGTGCTTTCCGTGTAAATAAGAGATTAATGGCAGGTTTTCAGTATTGAAGATGTTCTTCAGTTTATAATAGCAGTCAAAGGGCTCCTGCAATTTAACTTCTTAATATAGCTTTTCCTCTCCTTCTTTTTCTTCCATTTCCTCCCTTTAGAAATTGAGCACAAGTGTCTATGACTTGTATCCAGCTAAGTGCTCTTCTCCAGATACACTTACATGGAATGCAGTTTTTCTGGAAAAGATTAGTCTCAGCATATGGTTGAAATGTAAGAAATCCCTCCCATCACATTTAGCATTTTTTTTTTTTCGCATTAATGCTAAGTGTTTTCTTACAGGGATTTTTTTTTTCTTCCTCAGTTTCCATCACAAACACTTTTTTTCTTTTTTACTTTTTTACATTTTACTTTATTCTTGAGTTAAAAGATAATGTGGATTGTACAGAGGTTGGATACAAATTACACAAGGCTTAGTCCTTAGGAAGTTCAGATGAGTAAGCAAAACCTAATGTTCAAGAGCTATTCTATTGTTAGCTCTTGCTGTTAGTCCTGTTAGTAATGGTTTTGTATTTGGAGTAATCAAATCAGAAGTTTGTTCCTAAATTGAAGCACATTGGTAGATCTGCCTGGTGGAAGTTGCAGTTTTGCTGAAATGCTTATGATACTTTGAATTCTTCTTTTGCATGAGGTCTAGTCTGGAATGCAATCTGTTCTCAGAGAGAGATACATTAAAAACTGCCTATCTTTTCTCAAAATGGGAAGACATTAACAGGTATAGGAGTCTGTATGCTGTATTGCCAGTTCACATGGCAACCAGTTAAGAAAAAAAAAAATAAATAAAAAAAACAAAGTCATAATATAAAAGGAAGAAATTAAAAAGCAAGGAGTTTGCTGTCTATATTTAAGGATACTCTATCTTTCTCTTCTACTTTATTCTGTTACTGTTTAGTAAAACAGATATGCAAATATTTCTGAACGTGGAAATATTTTTGAATTTGTAAGAGCAATGGTAAATATAATTTCTTTGTTGTAACTAGGGAAATACTCAGTTTTGGTAAGTTAGGAAAAGAATGAAGATTAATCTTACCAGGCTGCCTCAGACTTCTCAATGGAATTACTAATAGTGAAAGAAAACTGTCTATACTGCAGTCATAGTAGAGAGACGTCTCCTAATTTAAAGGGCAGGGGCACAACAATGAGAAAAAGTGTAGCAAATTGACTAAACTGTAATTGAACATTTTGAAATTTTAAATATATGCTGAAAAATTAACAGTAAAATCCTTTGGGTTTTATTCATGTGTCACTAAGGTTAGTGGTACAGTAGTATGCATATTAGAAAATTTTCAAACTTTGTATTTTAGCTGCAAACATTTTCCCCTGCTGGCAGGAGCTAAAATTAGAGTAGATACATTTATATTGTTATATAAATGCACATTTCGCAACAATTGCAGATGCTGCCTGTCCTTGGAGCAGCTCAAAGAGACATCAGTAGATACATGTGATGATTAGGGGAACTTGCATATGATACATGGAGTCCAATAAATATTACATGTTTATTATGTAGTCATGAAAAATTATCTTTTGTGAATACTTCTTGGTAAATGTTTACCTACATTTATTGGCAAGGTTTCCAACACATACCCTCCAGCCTGGGCACCATACTTAAAATTTAATGGCTGCTTTCACCAAGAATGATTATATGTGGTCCCTCTGCAGGGAGAGAAAAGGTGGAAAATTACTGAACGTGGAATGAAGAAACCAATTATTATTATTATTTTAAATTATTATTATTATGTCCCAGCAACACTTGAAAAGCCTAGGACAAAACACAACCAGTAAAAAGAGAGAAACTGATAGGTAGTTTGCCACTGAGTAACCTGTGTGTATGTGGCTCAGCTGTCAGTTTCACTAAAGTGAGCTGAGCTGAAAAGACTCTACGTCTCAGAAGTAACCCTCAGGATGCACCAAAATGTCACAAAGACAAGCTATTGTTAAAGGGATGTCAAACTCTGCTCATTTGCAGGACTTGCATGTGTCCATAACCATGTATTTTTCATGCTTTACTAGCAAACAATTTTCCTTTAATGTCTCTGCATTGAATGTTTCTGTTGTGACATAAGTTAATGAAAAGCTTCCCTTCTTCTTCGGCATGTGGGCTGGGGAGAGGAGCGGCTGGTGGCATCAGGTCAGCACAGGAACATGTGCAGGGAGGGCAATTCTCAGGCAAGCACCCCTTGATGGAGCCTAGAAATGCTCCAGGCTGTGGAGCAGGCTGGAAAATATCCTACAAGGCAGACATCAGTCAGGTACTTGGTGGAGCTCATATGTGGGACTGCAGCTGCTGCATGCTTGAATGCCTCTGCAAAGTAGAGCTTTAGGAGCTCTTCATGGTTTTTGCCATTATATGTAAGAGTGAGGAAGAGACACACAAAAATAAAGCCCACGCAAAAGGATCTTGTAAAAGATAAAGTGGCATCCAATGATTTTATGATTCAGTGGACGGTTGAAAATAATGCTATTGCTAAATCAATCTCTTGCTTGATTGCAGCAGTATGATGACATTTTGCAACTGCAAGTCCTATTGCAGTTGGTAGACAGCCATATCTTTGATGACTACTTTTAGTGTTTTAGCTTATAGATGCACTAGCAGCCAAGTGGGTCAGAAAGATTCAGTAACTTGTATTCTCTGTGAACATTTATGTTATCTCCACATCTCATCATCCCACTTTCTGCAGAAAGCAGACAGACACATACAGCACTTTCCAGTGGCATTTTCCAAAAGACTTACTTGTAGCTTTAACCTGCTTAAGTAGTATTTGCTGATAGGATGAACATCCTCTACATCCTAATGAATAACCAAGCTTCGTGGGTGAGACAGTGACTCTGTGGCTCTTTGATTCACCTGGGAGACAGTAAGCTTTGATCTCTGCCTTTTCTCTGATTACATTGATACATAGAAATGTACACACATCTGGGCAAAATTGCTTAAGCCTTGCTTGAATGAACACTGAGAAATATAAGGGGCTAAACCAAGTCAATGATACTGTTATGATATTTGCACACAAGAACTGGTGAAAAAAAAAAAAAAAAAAAAAAAGTATTGCCAGAACAATATTTACAACCTCTGTAAACATCAGTTGGCTTTGATAACTGCAGCAGAGAGTGTCAAAATTCTCCATTCTGCTTTGGGTTCAGATCATCTCCAAAACAATGGATTCTCATCTGAATTACCTTGAGCTAGAGGTGAAAGAGACTGCCACCTAAGTCACACTGGAGTCTACATGTATTTTATGGTGCTGGAAATCCTTTGAGAACAGTTCTCTTCTGTAAGGTTTTGATGGAAAAAATATCCTAAGCCTTAACTTTTGTGTTTCATGATTGTTTTTGATATTGCTTTTAGAATTGATATACCATCTGTGAGGGTAGGTAGCATCTTTTAGTTTGTGATTTCCTGACCAAGAGTCAAATTCACTCACGGACTTGCGAGTGATTAGCATACCACTCTAACTCCCCTAAGGATAATCTGTGTTTGCTTTCTTCTTAGTCTCAATGGGGAATATGGCCTTCTGCAAGGTCACAAGCACTCTTTCACCTTTCTTATGTAAACTTTAATATGCAGGGAAAGTTCACTCCTCTCCATACTATTCTAATTCAACAGAGCTAAGTCTTAAGTGAACAGTTATTTAGCCTAGTACCTGAAGTTGTGGAAAGAGAAAAGAAGTGAATGAAAACAAAACTGATTCATATATCCAAAGGCCAAAGAAATAGGCTTATAGGCTTTTCTTAAAGATATACTGTACATTAACTGTTACTGTGACTTACTTAAATATATATATATACAACTGTCTAATAGCGATACAATGGAAAGCTTTGGATTTTCTAATTTAGAGGCTTTGCTTGGATTTCTGTTCTATATGATGAAGGCAATTTATTTGAGTAATTAATTAAATTTGCTTCTGCACAATAGCTGCATGTTCCTACAGAAATTAGTTATTCCTGTTGGCCCATATTTTTGCATTTCTTTCACTGAAGTAGAGAATCATTTTTCTAAAATAGCTGGGCTTTTTGTAGTACCAATAGTTGATATGTTAAATAAGCACTGGACCTTTAAGGTTAGTTGATTGCTGGCTGTCTCACACATTGTAATCCTTAGCTAATGCTGTGTTTGTGTGGCTGACTGTACTTTAGGTTGCTTAATAATGACTAAAATTGCCTTTACTCAAATGTGTTTTAATTATGTTTCCCTATAGGCCAAACTACAGTATCAAAGTATATGAGTCTGAGTCTTTTATGGTTTTTTGTATAATGAGCAGAGGCAAAGTCTTTAGCACAAATGGATTACAATTCCCAATACTAGATGAGAATGCTTTAGAACTGCAGCATGCTTTTCCTTTGTTTGACATCCTCTTGTCCTCAATGTTTTTCTAATCCTATTATTTCCTTTCTTCAGAAGTACAGAATACTGTAGCTGCATCCCTGAGAGGAAAGGACAAACTGACAAGATCACTTGCTGCATTATGCTGTGTTGATAGATTGTTTAAATCCTGCATTTGTAATGCAGATGGAAATAAACAGTTTCTGAGCAAAAGCTGATTAAAGAATTTAGTCAGAATTTTGTATCACAAAGAAATTGCTTACTAAAGTAAAATAAAAACAGTGATGGGACCCAAGTGATTAAGCAAAAACAAACGAACAGAAAACCCCAACCCAACAAACCAAAAACAACAACAAAAAAAATAATAAAAAAAACATAAACGCCTCACCAGATACAAGACCCCACAATGACCAGTCATGCATCATGATGAATTCACTCAACTCTATTAATGTAGCATGAGGGTAAAAGATGCTGAAATGCTAACACCATGGGTTCACACAGCATTTAGCAGACTGGAACTTCATTTTTTTAAAGGCAAGGAAGCCCTACGGTGAAGATTACTCTAACGAGCTCTGAAGCAGGATACGTTTCAAGGAAAACAATCTTGAGAGTCACTGTGTAAAAAAACATTTGCTTTCCTCATTTTCTGTCATTATTCATATGCAGAAGCTGTGGACATAGATGAGATACTCAACTCCTAATTAGAGCTGAACCCTTCCATTCTCGACCTTTTGGCAGATTTGGGCTTAGAGTCCAAATCCTATATTGATTTTTTGATTATTTGAGTTAGCCGTGGTTTCCGTGTGGGGATATTAGAATTCCAACCAGACATGGGTGTGAGCTGTTATTAGCCCAGATAGTGATCTGGCTTCTAAGCTATTGTTTCTGCAGAGCTGTCTACCATCCACAAACACATCAATAAAGCATATTTATTGAATTTCATCTGTTTTCTCAAATTTTATGTCATTTCTTTCTTCTATTTACCATGCATTTATAAGCTTTCATAGTAATGATCTGGTCTTTAATATATTGCATTTGGTTTATTTTGGGTTGTCTTCTGAAATGCCTCACAGGGTCTTACATTTTTACTTCACTTTCTATAGAGAGAAATCTAAGTGTATTGTTAAAAGTTTAACACCGGAGGCAATCTGTGAATTTTAGACTACAAGCTGAATTTATGACTTCAGCTGAAAAATATGTATAAAAAGTCTTAACTGAATAAGATACCGAAAAATAAGTGATCATAGGGAAAACACAGAGGAATACAGACTACTTTAGGTAGCAACAGATGTACAGTTTTATACATAGCTTTTTGATATTCTGGCAGACAGTTAAAGACAGCACTAATTGAAGTGATTTCTTCTGGAGAGGCAGTCATGACAAAGCATCCACCAGGCAGTACCAAATCCACAGACATTTGCAAACTGTTGGAATGCCAGCCCCAAACCAAAAAGCAGCTGCGATGGTAACAGCACAGAGTTGTCCTTTGATGTAGCAGCCAGTGCCAGCTCAGAGCCTCCCAAAAGAGCAGGTGAAACCGAATTTTGTTCCACTGGAAGTGATGGAGGGGCCTGACCAGGGCCCTGCTGCTTCTGATGTGGGCAGGAGAGGGGGAGGCTGGAGCTGAATCAGGAGGCTGAGGAGGAAGACCCAGAAAGGCAGTTGTGTTTTTGATGGTGAGGGTTACAGGAGGTATCACACATCAGTCCCTTATGCTCAGAGGGGCCTAAAGCTGTCCCCATGCTTCACCCCCCCTCGCACTTCCTCCAGCTTGGTGCAGCAGCCGCAGTGCGGCCTGGGCTCCAGCCCGGGCTCAGTAGGGAGCAGGACCACGGGCACTGCGTCATCCCTGGCTGCCTTCTGCTCTGCGCACTCCGTGTCCTCTTAGCAGTGCTCCTGTCACATGGCCTGAAATGCAGACACCGGCTAGGTGTGCTAACAATGCTGAGGAGCCTGTGCCCATCCATACAAATCGAGATTTTTGGACTAAAAGCACCCTGTGAAGGCACTTATATGATCATTGCTACTTTAGTATCTGTGATCTTTGCAATAGTGATCCTTGCAGCTACCTCTGAAGGTGTTAAGTATTTCTTTCCGCCACGGATGAAAAACTTCTGGGACAGAGATGTGCCTCAGGAAACAGGAGAGACAAAATAATAGAGCAGAGAGCTGAATCCAGGTCACAGCCTCGCCTCCTGGCCAGGAGGATGGCCTGTGTTTGCTTGCAGCATCACACGTCTGCCTGGGTCTGCATTGAAGCACTGTGGGTCTCTGTCAGTGCCCCTAATTCTGACCTGGTGTCCCAGAATGTCCCTCAGCTCCATAAGTGTGAATGACAAACACCAGCCACTGTCATGGCCAGGAGGATGGATGGGTGACTCCAACCATAAACTGACATGGGCCTTTTTGTAAAGCCTCTGGGGTTTATTCTTCTCTCTGAAATATTATCTATTTCTTAGCTAATTAAGAAGCTTCTAATTTCCAGCCTGAACACATTCATAGTCTCTGTCTGTCCATTTCTGCTTGTGTTAACATTCTGTTTATTTAAATAGCCCTTTTGTCTCACAGTATTTTTTTCTCGCTGCTGAGAGAACCTGATGACCAGAGCAGGAATTGAATTTGGGGGCTACAATTCAGTACAGAAATTAATCCTGAGTATTTTTAATGGAACTGTTGTGCAGAATTTATGGAGACAGATATATCTGAGTAACTTTAAAAAAGTTAATGTAGAAGACCTCAGACCCACTCTATAAGAGGTGGGTATTTTACCACCTCATAGAATACAGCCACTTGCAGCATTGGTGCATCTCACTCCTGAGAGGCCTTTTTTATTTGACATTAAAGTGTTGCGTGTTTTTTTTTTTTTAATATATATATTATATATAAAAAATACATATATTTTTTATAACCTAAAAGCATAACAAAGTTCAAAATTTGAGTACAGTTTTGTACCTCATTTTATGTTTATTGCTGCAGTGGCCCTGAGTATTTGAAAAAAACATCTCAGAATCACTGACTGAACATGTAAGTAGTGTTTTTTATGTGCCTCTACTTTCAACATCCAGTAAAATGGCTTAAAATAAGAAGAAGCTGAATTCACTGTACATTTAAAAAACTTCGCTCAGTACCAACCATTGCATGGCTACAGCACAGTTCCATGAATAGTAGAACTTACAAAGATTGTTTTCCTATGAATTTGAATTTTCGTATTAATAGATTTGTGTCAGTAGTCTTAGCAAACCTTATTTCTCTTCTTGTTCCCACATATAAATTCCCTGGATTTTTTTATACATGAAATACAGGTCTGCCTTGCTTTCCCATTTCCTAATTTAAAAACACCTTGATAAATTTTGTTGAATTCTTTCAGTCTGTTTGCCAATTATGAGATGCATATGGTAAAATTGCTTTATTCTTAATTCCAAGAAAAAAAAAAAAAAGGAGGGGGGTGGGAGGGGCGGTTGTTCAGATAGAGTGTTGCATTATATTCAAAACAGTTAGATGATGTTATAGCTGGACCCCTCTCAACAATTTACCAAAGGTTGTGAGAGTCTGGACAGGTCCCTGCTGATGGGAAGCTAGCCAACATTATACCCATCTACAAAATGGGCATGACAGAAGACCCAGGAAACTACAGACCTCATAATTTAATCTCAGTGCCTGGAGAAGATTACCCTGGGTGCAACTGAAAGGCATTTCAAGAACAAAATTATTATCAGGCATAGTTATCATGGGTTCACAAAGGAAAAGTCCTGCCTTAGTAACCGTATCTCCTTAGTAACTGGATCTCCTTCTTTGAAAAGGTCCCCCTGCTTAGGTGGATGAAGGGACATAATCTTTCTGGATTTAAGTAAGGTCTTTCATGACCTTACTACTATCACTCATGTTATCCTTCTGGACAAATTGTCCAACTGTGAGATAAGCAGGTTCATGCTATGGTGGTTGATGAACTGGCTGAACAGCAGAATTCAAAGAGTAGTAGTGCATCTGGCTGCATCTGACTGGTGGACAATCACTAGTGGTGCTCCCCAGGGCTCAGTTCTAGGGATGGTTCTGTTCAATATTTTTATCAATGATCTCTATGCAGATCAATAATGCCCTCATTAATATGCTTTAACTTTCGGTTAGACATGAAGTGGCCAGGCAGGTGGACCAGATGATCTTTGAAGGTCCCTTCAAACTGAACCACTTTTCCCTTCCCTTCCCTTCCCGGTATACATAGCTGTATTGACAAACAAGGAACTATGTTGATTGCCACCATTCAAGGTGTATTCCCATGCTGTCTAAACATTATCAGTGTGAGATTTTGCCTGAAACTTAAATCACTTCTTCCCTGGCTGAAAGCATGACTAGTACAGTCCAGCCCTCAGTGAGTGTGGGTGACCTGCAGTAGCTGCTAGCTTTGAAGAGTTTGTAGGTTGTTGTGAACATTTCCCACCTGCATCATTTGGTTGTTATGACGCTGCCAGAGCACTAGACTTCTTTTTAATGACTATAATGAATTTATCCTGTGCTTAAAGTTAATCAAATGCAAGTGTGGTACTGAGAAGGGTGTATAACACATTGACTGCACAAATCTCTAATATGCATTTGGCTACTGTTAGGTGTTATAGAAGTCTTATAGCTTTCATCTCCTGATACCATCAGGGCTTAATTTGAATTTAAGAAGTATTTATGTGGGAAAAAAATAAAAAATAAAAATGATAAAACAATCCTTGTGGCAGCAGAGGGAATATTACTGTAGCGAGTACTTTTAATATAATAATCTATAGTACTTTTAATTTAACTTATAAATGCGCAATACAAAACTATATGTTCAGTGTATTTTGTAGAGTATTTCAGAAGGAAAATATTTGCTTGATTCTGAGTTATTAGTTTAACCCTCTGGATGTTGGTATTAAAACATTTAATTCAAGAAATGGCAATATAATGTAGGCACACTTAGATCTTGTTTAGATTCTGCATATGCCTTAAGGTGCAGAAGAATCTCAAACAATTGAAATGAAGAGGCAGTGTAATGAGGAGGCTCTCTTAAATTATGCAGTGCTAGTATTCTCATTCCTAAGATTTTGTGTGTGCTACAAAGAAGCTTGCCAACTGTGCTAAAGCAAAATGGGATGATTGAGGAAAGCAGTGGGTGGGAGTAAAACTTTCCCAGAAGAAATACAGAAGTAAAGGGAAGGGTGGGCACCCAAGAGGAGGGGGAAGAAAATAAAGTGAAACATGAAAGTTCTGGTTGTACAAATAAAACTGTCCCAGGGGCTGTTTATCACGGTGTATGATGATCACTTGTCTAAATCCTGATGCATACTCTTCTCAATTGTATGAGAGTTTTGCATGCATAAGAGGGGCAGGATTTTGCCCCATATGGCTTATAACTTTTATCTTCAAAGGTCAATTTTGCATTGCTAAGCCAATTCTTCATAAGTATCCAATTAATTAGGAAGAGAAAACACTTCTGTTTAGCAAAAAGATGCATCTGCTCAGTATTTTTTTTTTTTTTTCAATATAGAAATGAATGACAGTGCAAATAAAACAGTGTTTTCCATTGTATTCCCTCTGCCCTTACAGAGAAGCAGTAATGCAGATACACCCTCACTAGCTACTCTGAGTTTTACATCATCTAGCCCCACTGAAAAAGGACAATAATGGATCTGTCTTGTCTTAGAGAACTCTGTTTTCTTTGGTAGAAAGAAATTAGATTATCCTTAGCCTTTTGCACAGCATCTTTCATATAAACTACATTGCAAAACACATTACAGAGTAACAACAGCAACAACAAAGAAAGTAAAAAGTAAAATAGAGAATACTAGCGATAGACAGGAGAAAATAAAATCTGAAAAGAAATAGCATGCTAATGAGATAGGGTATCAATTTCACATGGCAGAAAAGGCATTCCCAACTAAAAATACTGAAACTGAATGAAGAAGCAGGAAGGCCTCTTTTAGATGAATTGAGGAAAAACAGTGTCTTCCAGCTACTCTGCTGTGCTCAGGTGGTTTGTGTAGTGAGATGGAATAAGCCTGTTTCAAAAACAAACAAACAAAAACAAACACTAACAATGCAAACAACTAAAAACACCCCCCCCCCCCAAAAAAAAAAAAAAAAAAGAAAAAAAAGAAAAAAAAGAAAAAAAAGTTCTCCCTTGTCCTATCACTATCGACCTGTGTAAAAAGTCGCTCTCCACCTTTTTACAGAAGCTCCCTTTAGGAAGTCAGCTGTAAGGTCTCCCTGGAGCCTTCTCTTCTCCAGGATGAACAACTGCAGCTGCCTCAGCCTGCTCCCCAGCCCCTGCCCAGAGGCTCATGAACTGGAGAGAAAGCCTGGAGAGGAAGCCTGACTGGCACTGAAGACTGAGGCAGAGAACATTTTGAGTAACTCAGCCTTCTCCATGTCTGTTGTTACCAGTTCTCCCTTCTCATTTACCAGAAGGGCTACACTCTTACTTTTCTGACCAATGTACCTATATAATCCCTTCCTGTTACTTTTGCATCCCTTGACAAATTCAGTTCCATCTGTGCCTTGGCTTTCTGGATCCCATCCCTACATATTTGGATGGCATCCCTGTACTCTTCCCAGACCACATGTCCCTGCTTCCACTGCCTGTGCTTCTTACACCTCAGTTTGACCAGCAGGTCCTCACTCAGCCACTTCCTGCTTTCCCTGCTTTATCTGCTTGATTTCTTACACATGGGGATGGAGGGCTCTTGCACTCTAAGAAGTGTCCTTACAGAGCTGCCAGCTCTGATCAGTTCCTCTGTCCCTAAGGACAGTTTCCCAGAGCTCGTCATTCACTAAATCTTTAAACAGATGGAAGTTTGCTCTTCTAAAGTTCAGGGTCCTTACTTTGCTTACCAGGCCCATGTTCCTCAAGATCATGAACTCAACCAAGGTGTGGCCAGTGCAGTCCAGGCTGCTTCCAATCTCAACCTCCTTATTGAGTTTGTCTGCATTGGTGAGCACCAGGTCCAGTAATGCTTCTCTGTTTGGTTTCTCTAATACCTGGACCAGGAAGTTATCCTCAGCTCACTCCAGGAGTCTTCTGTACTGTTTATAACCTGCTGTGTAGCTTTCCCAGCAGACATCCAGGTGGTTTAAATCCCCCATCAGGACAGGTGCCTGTGAGCACAATGTTACTTGTACCTGAAGCAAAACCTTGGCAACAGACTCCCCTTGATCAGGTGGGTTGTAATAGAGGGCATACAGTAGATCCCAACCAGAAGGTTATTACATTTTGCATGTAACAAGCAGAGAGTTTGCACCTTGTTTATGTCAGATTCTGCAAAATTTGGACTGTATAAAGCCTTTGCAGCACTCCTCTTGCACTGCAAGTCAACTTAAGGCAGTGTCCTGAACAATAAATACTGCAGATGTATGCCCCTTCCAGGAGGGGACTTATGTGCACTTTACTTCAGATATGTTCAGAATCCCACAGATGCTTCCAGTGCCTTCATGTTCACATACTGGGAAAAGTTTAAATAATTATGTCAATTTGAGTTTTATGGTAACACTACTACTGCAAACTTTGAAGGAATTATGCAATGTGGTCCTTTTTTTTATATGTTTGAATGCTCTAAAAGAAAATACTGTGGGACATTGTGTAATCAAGAGCTTTGGTTTTCCCCACACAAAATGATTGAGGAGGGATAGGGGAAATATAGGTGGATTAAAAGGAACATGTTCAATAAACTGAGTTCTGCTGGTTGCTGTAGGTGCTACAATTTACTCTAACCACAGGTATTTCAATGAAGGGGATTCTAAGTGCTCTGAGTAGAATCATAGAATCATAGAATATCCTGAGTTGGAAGGGACCCTTAAGCATCATCAAGTCCAACTCTTGACACCGCACAGGTCTACCCAAAAGTTCAGACCATGTGACTAAGTGCACAGTCCAATCTCTTCTTAAATTCAGACAGGCTCGGTGCAGTGACCACTTCCCTGGGGAGCCTGTTCCAGTGTGCAACCACCCTCTTTGTGAAGAACCCCCTCCTGATGTCAAGCCTAAATTTCCCCTGCCTCAGCTTAACCCCGTTCCCGCGGGTCCTGTCACTGGTGTTAATGGAGAAAAG
This sequence comes from Aythya ferina, assembly GCF_964211825.1. Classification (NCBI taxonomy): domain Eukaryota; kingdom Metazoa; phylum Chordata; class Aves; order Anseriformes; family Anatidae; genus Aythya; species Aythya ferina. The sequence goes on along the minus strand of NC_140296.1, from coordinate 185,210,314 downwards.
GTCTCCTGCCTCTCAACACCCCCTTACGAGGAAGTTGTAGACTGTGATGAGGTCTCCCCTCAGCCTCCTCTTCTCCAGGCTGAACAGGCCCAGTGACCTCAGCTGTTCTTCGTACATCTTCCCCTCCAGGCCTTTCACCATCTTTGTAGCCCTCCTCTGGACACTCTCCAACAGTTTCATGTCCTTTTTATACTGTGGTGCCCAGAACTGCACACAGTACTCGAGGTGAGGCCGCACCAGTGCAGAGTAGAGCGGGACAATCACCTCCCTTGACCTACTAGCGATGCCGTGCTTGATGCACCCCAGGACACGGTTGGCCTTCCTGGCTGCCAGGGCACACTGCTGGCTCATATTCAACTTGCTGTCTACCACGACCCCCAGATCCCTCTCTTCTAGGCTGCTCTCCAGCGTCTCATCGCCCAGTCTGTACGTGCAGCCAGGGTTTCCCTGTCCCAGGTGCAGGACCCGGCACTTGCTCTTATTGAACTTCATGCGGTTGGTGATCGCCCAGCTCTCCAACCTATCCAGATCCCTCTGCAAGGCCTTTCCACCCTCATTCGAGTCCACAACTCCTCCAAGTTTGGTGTCATCAGCAAACTTGCTCAAAATACCTTCTATTCCTACATCCAGATCGTTTATAAAAATATTGAAAAGTACCGGCCCTAAAATGGAGCCTTGAAGGACCCCACTGGTGACTGCCCGCCAGCCTGACGCAGCCCCATTTACCATAACCCTTTGGGCCCTGCCCGTTAGCCAATTGCTTACCCATCGTATGATGTTTTTATTTAGCTGTATGGTGGACATTTTGTCCAGTAGGATCCTATGGGAAACCGTGTCAAAAGCCTTGCTGAAGTCCAAAAAAATCACATCAGCTGGTTTCCCTTGGTCCACCATACGGGTGATCTTATCATAAAAGGAAATCAGGTTAGTTAGGCAGGACCTACCCTTCACAAACCCATGCTGGCTGGGACCAATGACTGCTTTGTCCCCCAGGTGCGCCTCAATAAGTTCGAGAACCATCTTCTCCATGATTTTACCAGGCACTGACGTGAGACTGACAGGCCTGTAATTGCTAGGGTCTTCTTTCTGACCCTTCTTGAAAATCGGCACAACATTTGCCAGCTTCCAGTCTACCGGGACCTCTCCAAATTCCCAGGATTGTTGAAAAATAATTGAGAGAGGTTCTGCGATGACGTCCGCCAGCTCTTTCAGCACCCGGGGATGAATCCCATCCGGACCCATGGACTTGTAGGGATCCAGGTGGAGTAGCAAATCCCGCACATGTTCAGGGTCGGTTGGGAGTTTGTCATCCCCACCGTCCCGGTCCTCCAGCTCAGGGCACCCTGGGTCCCGAAGCCCATCATCGGCATTGAAGACAGAGGCAAAGAAGGCGTTAAGCGTCTCTGCTTTGCCTATGTCATTGTCTGTGAGGAGACCTTCCCTATAGTAGGCATTTAACAAAATGCCTGTAGGCATTTAACAAAAAAGATTTCGCTACAATAGGAATTTGCTAACTGCGAGTTGTTAAAACATGACATGCACAAGTCAATTACTATGAAAACTCTTGCAAGTGAGCAAAATATATCACTACATTCTCACCAGTCTTTTAAAAACTAGAACTACTGTACCAAAGTTTCCTCACTTACCAGAATGATGAGATCTAGTCAAACAGTTTAAGATATTTAAAATTGCTTGAGTATTGCCACAATAATTACTTGTTGCGTAGTAAATGCAAAGATAAATTGGTTCTTGAATCAGTGGACTCTTTGGGTTCTGGTTTTTCTTTCTGTGTACTTTATACTTCCCAGAAATGCCGGGGTGAAAATGAGTTCCTAAATGCAAATCATTTTGTATGATGGGAATGTTATAATGATGAATCAAGGATAATTTGATTCACATGGCATTTTTCCACACACCTACTCATCTCAAGAAAGACGGAGAAACCTATCTGCCTTTCCACCTACATAACAACACAAGGCTCCTGATCTTAGATAAAATAAGCTCCTAGTGTTGATTTAGTTGCTTAGATAGATATATTTATCGTGCTAAGTAAATGTGAAAGAAAATGTGTGATATCCCAAAGGTGGGTTCAGAAATACAAAATGTCTAAATCTGTCCTTATGCTTCCGTTTTACCTAGCATCAGCAAGCCAATACTAGATTTTTAGAAAAAAAAAAAAAAAAAAAAAAAAAAAAGTAAACCAAATAACTTATCTTTCATTTGTACTTTGTCAGCATACTGTGAACTTCCCTTTCCTATTACTATTAGCTGTTGTAAGACACAGTGAACTGAAATAAGGGCCTTAAAGGAAGAAGTTCTGACTTTGAAAAGTCAGAATGTATACTGACTTTGAAAAGTCAGTATGCTTTCTTTAAAATATAGCCCTGTGACTTTTTTACTTTTATTATTTAACATAGTTTCTGATTGAACTCAAGACTAGGTTTGGCCCTAGGTTCACAGATTTGTATTTGCACACTGAATACCATGAGGCAATGAGTAGATACTTAGAAAGTAGGAGAGCATCTCAAACACAAGGGTACTTCAGAAATCATCAGAATTGCAATTAATTAAATATACATTTCTGTGTCTGAGAATCATCTTTTTAATTATTTTCTCTTAGCAGGCAGGCAAAGCTTAACAAACAACCATGGAACATCTTCCTATTTGAAGTTATCCAGCAGTTTATACTGTGGGACTTGTTAAGGTAAACTTTTCTTATCCCTTCTCTCAGAGGGGTATCAGCTATAGGGAAAGGGGCAGCAGAAGGAATCACAGAATGGTTTGGGTTGGAAGCGACCTTAAAGGTCACCCACTTCCACCCCCACTGCCATGGGCAGGGACATCTTCCACCAGACCAGGTTGCTCAAAGTCACGTCCAACCTGGCCTTGAACATTTCCAGGAATGGGGCATCCACAACTTCTCTGGCCAACCTGTTCCAGTGCCTTACCATCTTCCAGTTAAAGAATTCTTTCCTAATATGTTATCTAAATCTACCCTCTTTCAGCTTAAAACCACTACTCTTTAAAACTACACTCCCTGACAAAGAGTCCCTCCTCAGCTTTCCCACAGGCCCCCTTTAGGTACTGGACGTCTGCAATGAGGTCTCCCCAGAGCCTTCTCTTTTGCAGGATGAACAACTCCAGCTCCCTCAGCCTGTCTTCATAGGAGAGGTGCTCCAGCCCTCTGATCATCTTTGTGGCCCTTCTCTGGACTGCACTAAATGGGTCCACATCCTTCTTGTGCTGTGGGCCCCAGAGGTGAATGCAGTACTGCAGGTGGGGTCTCACAGAGCTCCTCCCTCGAGCTGCTGGCCACTCCTCTGTCGATGCAGCCCACGATGCAGTTGGCCTTTTGGGCTATAAGGACACACAGCTGGCTCATGTTGAGCTTCTTGTCCACCAGAACCTCCAAGTTTTTCTCCACAGGGCAGCTTTCAATGAGTTCACCCAGTCTGTACTCATGTCTGGGACTGATCCAGTTGTAGCACCTTGCATTTGGACTTGTTGAACCTCATGGGATTCAGGCTTGTCCAGGTCCCTTTGGATGGCATCCCTTTCTTCTGTTGTATCAACCACTCCACTCAGCTTAGCGTTGTCTGCAAACTTTCTGAGGACACAGTCAACCCCCCTGTCTATGTCATTAATAAAGATCTCAAATAGCACCGGTCCCAAGATGAACACCTGTGGGACATTTTGTGGATCTTTTCAGGCACAGAGGTTAGACTGACTGGCTTGTAGTTTCCTGGGTCTTCCTTTTTGCCCTTTTTAAAAATGGGGATTATGTTTCCCCTATTCCAGTCAGTGGGAACTTTGCCGGAATGCCACAACATTTTATATAGGCTGGAGAGTGGCTTAGCAACTACGTCTGCCAGTTCCCCCAGTATCTGTGATGTACCTCATCAGGTCCCCTGGACTAGTGCACCTTCAGGTTCCTTAGGTGGTCTCAAACCTGATCTTCTCCTACAGTGGGCAGTTCATCATTCTCCCACTCCCTGCCTTTGCCTTTAAAGCAGAAAGCTGCAGACACAGCCTCTGACCTTGACTCAGGACAAGATGGGTTTCCTGGCTCTGGGCTGATTTGGGGTGTTTGCAAGGCAGATGCCCTCCTGCTGTGATACATTCCTCCAGCTTCACTGAAGGCAGGAAGGAAAGTAAGCCATGGTTGTCATTCCTCTGAGCTCAGGCTGCCCCTGTGCCACATCCTGCTGTAAGGTGACTTGGTGTTTGTCTCCTTGGGGGAGAGCTGACATCAGTTCCTTTTGGTGCAGGTAAAACACGCTGTGGCACCTAACTCCAGATATCTCCCTCAGAAAAGCTATCAGCAGTGCTCACTGCCTGGTTAGCAGATGGAAGGAAGCAATGAGAAGAAAAAAAAAAAAAAAAAAAAGTAATCCCTGACATTACTTTTACATTTAAATTTGGATAAGCTTACTCATCTACCTCTAATGGCCACATCTTCACTGTGCTTTGCTTTAGGATTTATTTTATTTATTTTTATTTATTTATTTTTGAGTGAAAGGGCTTATCTTACTGTATGCAGTCACTTTGGCATCTCATGAAAACTTTAAATCACTTTCTATCTGCCTTTATTTAAATTGTTTTCTTAAGATTTATCTGAATATTTATTTGAGGTTGAGCCTATTAGCAGAGTAAGATACAAGCCAAAGAGGAACGAAGCTGTAGACAGCGAATTTTGTAAGATACATTCACTGATAAATTGGTGCAAAGATGTAATGGTGTTAAATAATAAGGTACATGTACTGTAAATTGCACTGAAGCAAATGAGAAGCACCTTTGAATTAAAAGGACAATCAAAGTAATGAACACTTTGGAGACAGATAATCCTGGTGCTTTGTACAGACCCTTTGATCAGTGGCTGCAGTGGTTGAAGGGCTTTGCTTCTTCCAATATTTTTTTCTGATGTGTATTAAGAACAAGGTAGATAATTGTACATTCTATATGTTTAAACTTTCTACAACAAAAAATAAAAAGGATTTCCTTTATACTCATTTAATGCAAGTTTTGGATAAAGAAGATCAATACAGTTTCAGACATTGCCTATTTCTGTCCTTTGGATACAAGAATACCACTGAAAGAGTCTGTTTGCAAACGATGGTAAAGAATACTATATGCTTTCAAATGTAGGTGTATGTCAGGTGTCAGGGTGGTATGCAAGAAATATAGAGGGAATTTGCCTTATTCACTTAAAAAAAAAAAAAAAAAAAAAAAAAGTGACTTCATATATTCTAAAGAATAAAAGGAATAGGAAATAGAATAAAATTAAATACGGAAGTAAAATGTCTAGAAAATGCTATTTAAAACCATTAAAAATGCCATCTGTTGATCCAATCAATGGATTATTACATGAATAATACTGAGAACAATCTTGACTAAGAAAGAGAGCTATGGAAGTCACTCTAGCAAGGGTAGCAGGCAGGGAGGTGGTTTCATAGAACCATTAAAGTGGAAAAGACCTTAAAGATCATCTGGTCCAACCATCCCCCTACCATCAATGTCACCCACTAAACCATGTCCCCAAGCACCATGTCCAGCCTTTCTTTAAACACCCCCAGGGACAATGATGCCACCACTTCCAGAGACAACCCATTTCAATGCCTGACCGCTCTTTCTGAGAAGAAATGTTTCCTCATTTCCAACCTGAACCTTCCCTGGTGCAACTCGAGGCCATTCCCTCTAGACCTATCACTAGTTATCTGTGAGAAGAGGCTGACCCCCAGCTCCCTACACCTTCCTTTCAGGTAGCTGTAGAGAGCAATAAGGTCTTCCCTGAGCCTCCTCTTCTCCAGAGTAAACAACCCTAGTTCCCTCAGCTGCTCCTCACAGGACTTGTGTTCCAGGCCCTGCACCAGTTTCATAGCCCTTCTCTGGACATGCTCCAGAGCCTCGGTGTCCTTCTTGTAGTGAGGGGCCCAAAGCTGAACACAGTACTTGAGGTGCACCCCCTCACCAGAGCAGAGTATAGGGGGAGACGATCACCTCCCTGGTCCTGCTGGCTACACTATTCCTGATACAAACCAGGATGCCATTGGCCTTCTTGGCCACCTGGGCACACTTCTGGCTCATGTTCAGGTGAGCATCAGTCAGCAGCAGATCCTTTTCCCTCACACAGCTTTGCAGCCACTCTGCCCCAAGCCTGTAGCATTGCTTGGGGTTGTTGTGGCTGCAGCACTGTTCACAGGATGCTGATGATCCAGACAAAGAAATGGTGATACCATACCTTCTTCAGTTTCCATCTGAAGGGATGCTTTGAAGGCAGGTACTTAACATTTAATTGTGTTCTCCTCAAAATAACTTGTCCGTGAGCAAAGCTTCTGTCTAACCCTATAAATTACTGGTTGGCTTATGCCCTGGAGTATAAGAGTTTACTGCCCTATGAAATTGTTTTTGTTCTATCTACTGTAGCACAGTTTGTTCTCATTTTTCATATAAATATCTAATGAACATTCCAAACTATGAAAAATGAAGCCCTTTCAGTGACTTCAGTGGGAGCTATGCAGTGTGAAATAACACTTCTAGAAGCAAAATTAATGAAATTGATAATCTAAAATCAGTAACCAATTGTGTCTTGTTCAATTTATTGTTATAAACACAATTATTCCAGATTTATGTGAAATTTTATCTTCAGCATCTTGTTTGAGAACACTACCTTAAAACAGTGCAATTACTGGATACTTAGCAGCAGACATAGATGTAGGAAATCATCATACTTGAATATATAATGTGAAGCTGTTCAACTTGTAAACACAAGATCAATTGTCTGGCCATTTCTAATAAGCTTCTAAGAAAATATATATGGGATTATTTATGGGAGTATTTTGATTCATTCATAAAAAATACAAATCTTTTTAAAAATGTTTCTCTCAACTCCAAAACACCAAATTGATCGTTAAATATATCAGATGTCTTGATTTAAGTTGTCCTAGAAACTAAAGAATCTCTTACTTCAAGAAGAATTTCATGCATCCTTTAGAGATGTATGTATATGCCTATATATTCAGATTCTTGCATATGTTGTTTTTCTTGGCCAGTTTTCTGAGGTCCATGAAAAACCTCTGCAGACACACATATGGGGATATAAAAATATGCTTACAGTTTTAGAGCTACTCAAATATTCTTAGGAGCTCCTTAGAAATTTATCTAAATATACATTGCAGATCTGTTCCTAAAGAAAGGGGAAAAAAGTGATTTGTATATATAAAGCATTGGACCACCAATTTAAATAGAAGACAAAGCTGTAAAATACATGCAAAACTAAGAGATGTTGCCATGGTATTAGCAGAAAAAAAGTATGACTTTTGAAGATTAAGACTGTAATAATAGAGAAAGTCAAAGGAAAATTGATCTTTAGATACTGTGAAGTTTAGACTTCTTGTAGTGATGTTGAGGGAGCACCTAGAACATCTAACCTAGTTTTTACCCATTTTCATATTGACTATATACATTAATAGATAAAAATTCTATCGTCTTATTACTGAAGGCTGGGATAATGTGCTAGAACATATGTTTACTCTGTTCTTGCACTTTTCCATTATGAGTCACAGCCAGAAAATGGACTATCAGGCTAGCTGAACCTTTGGTCAGACCCATAACGGCTGTTCTTCTGTAGAGATTCCCTTGCAATCGGAAATCCAGTGGGCTCTTTTAGCAAGATTTAATTAAACTGACAGCTGGCAGGGAGGTTTCAGCAACAAATGTGGGGAAAAAAAAAAAAAAAAAAAGACAAAAAAAAAAAAAGCTATTCCAAATCTGAGATGTAAAAACGAGTGAGTGCTGCTGTATCACAAAGAAGATTTAGGCCAACTTCGAAGTTAACTTAGTGTCCTTCATGGTAAAAGGAAGATAGAAATTCCATATCATTTCCTGTCATATATACAATTTTATTTGGAGGGAACCATTTTGACTTTCAATCATAATAATAACATATCTTTTTCCTAGTATCTTCAGTGAGAAAACAAATGCAACAAATTACTTATTCCTTAAACTTGTCTAATCTTTCTTTATTAATTATTAAGAAACAGATGTTTGCTACTCATATTTGGTTTGAGAAGTACTGGTGTGAGTTTTCCTCTCTCTGGCAAATTACTGTGAAATATGCTGGGTATGAATTTATGTTCAAACTTCACTGTAACTGTCCAGGTACATGCTGTTTTCCTGAGAGAAACAGGTTTATTTTTTGAGTTATCCATTGCTCATAGCAGGTGGAAGTCTGCATACCCAACCTTACATTGGAGTATGTTTTTTTTTCAGTTATATGCTCTCTGGGAAAACTGTATTTGAGTTGGTCATTTGAATTCCATTGTGCTGATTCATTCTCTGAAAGGGCAATCCTGGTTTTGTATATGGAAGTAGTAGAAGAAATCTTTAAGACTTGGAGAGATTTTGACAGATCGTCTGAAAATGGTGAGAATTTGCTCAAAAGAAAATAACAGGGAATGTTGGATAAGTAAAATATTTCCTTATCTTCCCGTTTGCTAGTCACTATATTAAGTCCTATAAAGTTGATCTTTCTGGCTAGCTGTGAGAATGAAATCTTAGTCATCTTTTAGGACAAGGTTTTCATTGTTTGTCAGAATTTACAACTTTGGTCAGTAACTCAGTGTACGAACCCTTGTACTGTGATAGTTTTTCATTTCACTGCTTCTTTTTGATGGACCTATACTGACTGTATATTCTCCAATGCCATAAGTATTGCTTCACTGTGCTTTGTTAAAAAAAGGACAGAATATTTTGTCTTTGATTTTAAATCATGCTGTCACTGTGCCCAAGTCAGGCTTGCCTTGCCAGTCTGAGACATGCAACTTGGAGGAATGCGTAACAACACTGTGAGAGCATCAATTCAATTTAGGATGTTCCATGTGGGATTGCCTGTGGGCTTTTTTCTTAGACAGTATTGTCCTTCAGTTTCTAGAGGACTGACCTGAAAGAAGCATCCATGAAGATGGTTAAAGGCGATTGCTAGGACATTAGTATATTATTTTCCAATAGAAAATCAGACAGCTTCAGAGAGCAGATCAATGGCTAATTCTACTTCACGTAGTGTTGCACTCTTAATGTACTTTTCACGTAATGGATTTTACTCCAAAATCCTTTGTAGTGTTGCAGCTGCTGGAGTCTCTTTGAGTGGCAGATTATATTTCCTTCATGAAATACTTTTGGTTTTGACCACAGCTGTGCTGATGGTGAGGAAACTAGGCATCCCTATTCTGCTTCGCATAAGAGAGTGCAGGACAGTGACCTCCTCATGGAACATGTGGGAGGTAAGGTATGTGACAAAGTCATAGGGTTTGTGCAGCATTGCATATTTTTGTGTTTTCTCATCTGAATGGTGTTTCCAGAGAAAAATGATATGCTGGCATCTATGTTGGCATGGAGAGTGCAGGCTATTTAGACCCTTAGTCTAAATGTACTTTCTCCACTTCCTTTCTCTGCTCCTCTGTCTAACCATAATTTCACACTTCACATTTTGTTTCCGTTAAAGAGATGAGTCTTAAAGAAAGTCAGCAGAAGTTTCACAGGAGGGGAAAAGATTGTGAAATTATGAATGGAGAAAAGCTGGACTTTGGTCACTAATCCTAGCTCTATGCATATAGTTTACTTCAAATGGAAAGCTTGCAAGTAATTAATTTAAAGTAAAGTCTTTGTTAAAAGGGCTATCCCAGGTTAGTAACCAATTTATGATTTTACAACAACTGAGGAATTGTATTTGGACACTAACATCCTTAAGTATTTATCTTGTGAGCCCAAATCTGAAGCCTGAAGTTGACACAAGTCCCACAGACTATACACAAATATCTGGTATGGGATGTAGCAGACCTCATGTGCACATGCCACAGTATGGAAACCAATGAGCATATCAAGCTCCCTGTGCTTGACTTGGCCTCTCTTCTTGAAGAGAGTTATTGTGCACAGGGTTTTGTGTATCTTAAATTGCTGTGTATATATAAAGTATAGCTTTTCTTTTTTTCATTGGAATTAAGTTTATCCTCTAACAAGATACCACTAGTGCTACCCTGCATTTCATTTCACTTTTCTTCCATATTCCTCTTGTTTGTTTTTTTTTTTTTTTTTTTTTTTTTTGTTGTTGTTGTTGTTGTTGTTGTTTTTTCTATCTTTTTGAGTTCTTCAGTGAGCCAGTTCATCTGGACAGAAAAGAAAAACAAGAAAAGATAGGACAGAAGTTGTTTGTACTCTTCAAGGCTGTTACTGTTATTCATTTTTTACTATTGCAAATTTTTTCTTTCTGCTTTTAAATCTTTCCATCACTGTAAACTTTCTAAATGGTAGCAAAACCATTTCTATTGAAACTGACTTTTCAAATGCTAAATTCAGTGGAACTTTGCACACCTTTGTCTGACTGCAAACTTTCTTATATGTAGAAAAAATAGACTTGAAGTTGTGGCATTTTGGCTCCTATTGGAGCTCAAAATCTGAAAAAGTTAAAATATCAAACTTCAAATTTCTGGTAACTTTTATTGAGCTTTTCCAGGATTTGAAAACATTTATCTACCTTGAATATTTCAATGCTAACTACCAATATATCTATACTATTTGATGGCTTGGGAAGAGCTATGTACCATGCTTCTTCCTCTCTTCTTTCTCTTAGCAAAAGTATATGTATTTTACCAATGAAACTTCTTAAACAGGCAGAAAAAGAAAGTTCTTTGGAAGTCTGGAGAATAAAGGATTCATTTGTAATGTGTATTCTTTCCACTTCAATACTTGACAGTGATTAATCATAAAGCATTGCAAACAAAGGTATATTATTATTTTAGCACTAGACATTTGCAGAAGATTTTGTTTTAGGATCAGCACTATTATCTGTGCAATGTACTGAACAATGAGGGAATGTAGCATAGCTCTCCAGTCCTTACTTGTTTTGTTATCTTCCCTTTGTCTTCCAAGTTATCTTCATTTTTTTATTCTCATTTGCTACTTTCATCAAGCAGTATAGGATGGATTTTGTTGTTGTTGTTACTGCAAGGTGGATATTCTTTCTCATGAGTCCATGAGGCTAATCATATGTCTTTATCAGGATATAATTCAGAGTAAACTGAAGTACTTTCATTTTTCCTCCGTTACATCTTTGGACAGATTTGATGGGCAATACATATCAGAATTAATTAGTTTTGAAAACATCTATGTCTATATTTTTCTTTTATAATGAGTGAGATGTAAGTGCTCCACAGATAATAGATTTTTGTCTGGTATAATTTTTTATAGCTTTTGGGAAAAGGAAGAACATAATGAAAGATGGTTAAAAATGTTATATCTGATAGAAAAGTCTTATCAAATTATTGAAACCATGTGATCTGATGAGTAGCATGGACATAGAAATATCCATCAGGCCCTTGATGAGATAGTTTGTTGATCAAAGTTCTATACAGAGACTAGATTCACATTAAAATCAGCTTTTATTTCAGCCTATATTAACATCTTAATGGTGTCCACTACTGTTCAGTAAAAGTAATTTTGTACTTAGCGATTGTAAGGTTTCTTGTGTAATTGTTTCTTCTTCTTTCTCTCTTTCTTTCTTTTTTCTTCATTGTCTACTAAATATGGTGGATCTATCAAACATTTTATTAGAAGGGGGTGAGCTGCAGACATCTTTTGCCAGTTATTAGGCACCTTCAATACCTAATCTACTGCAAAGAAATCACTTCCATTTCTTTTTCAGCTAATGGTGATTTCCTTTAGCAAGACTGTTATTTGTACGGAAGGAGCTGAGGTTGAATTCTTCTAATTTTAAAACATTAAATTCTATTCAGTAACAAAGCCTGAAAATCATGTGCAAAATTTTGACTCTGGTAGAAAAAAGAAAAGTAAACTTCTGTGGCAAGGACTGAACCATGGTCTACACTAACCCATGGCTGATTTACATGTTCTCTTCTGTTGCATGCATAGATCTGAACATGCTTCTGCTTCTTGCTTTGGCTCTAAGTTGTCAGACCCATTGCAGCACTGAGAGCAGCTCTTGGTTTGTAATGTTTGACCTGATGACTTTTTTTCTACAGGGGTGCTTTATGAATTAAGCTAATCATTACCCCAATGAGCCTCATGAAAAGATTAATTAGTAGATTAATAGGTCCTAAACTTCTCAAGAGATATTTTACCACTTAGTATTAAATACACAGAGACATCATACTTCTCTCTTCAGTTTTGTTCTCTGATCCAAATCATAGAATCATGGAATGGTTTGGGTTGGAAGGGACATTAAGGATCATCTAATTTCAACCTCTCCCCCCTCCCCCCCGCCATGGGTAGGGACACCTTCCACCAGACCAGGTTACTCCAAGCCCCATTCAGCCTGGCCTTGAACACTTCCAGGAATGGGGCATCCACAACTTCTCTGGGCAACCTGTTCCAGAGCCTCACCACCTCCTGAGTAAAGAATTTCTTCCTAATATGTTATCTAAATCTACTCTCTTTCAGCATAAAACCACAACTCCTTGTCCTCTCACTACACTCCCTGACAAAGAGTCTCTCAGCTTTCCCACAGGCCCCATTTAGGTACTGGAAGGCCGCTGTAATGTAACTCCAGAGCCTTCTCTTCTCCAGGCTGAACAACCCCACTTCTCAGCCTGAGTGTTGCTTCCGCCCTCTGATCAGCCTCATGGCCCTCCTCTGGACTTTCTCCAACACGTCCATGTCCTTCTTATGTTGGGGGCATCAGAGCCAAATGTGGTGCTCAAGTGGGGACTCACGAGGACAGGGTAGAGAGAGAGAATCACCTTTCATAACCTACTCATCACATTTTTTTTGAAGCGACTTAGGATACAGCTCTGGGTTGCAAGCACACATTGCTGGCTTATGTTCAGTTTTTCATCCACCAAAACCCCCAAGTCTTTCTCTTTGGGGCTGCTCTCAATCCTTTCTCCACCCATCCTTTATTTGTGCTTGGGATTGCCCCAGCCTAGGTGCAGCACTTTACACTTGGACCTCATTAGGTTCGTGTGGGCCTACTTATCAAGTAGTCCAGATCTCTTTAGATGGCATCCTTTCCTTCTGTTTTATTAACTGCACCACTCAGCTTGGTGTTGTCTGCAAACTTTCTGAGGATGTACTCAGTCCCCCTATGTCATTGATAAAGATCTTGAACAACACCAGTCCCACGACAAACACCTATGGAATATCAGTTGTCACTGACCTCCACCTGGACATCAACCACCACTCTGGATGCAACCACCAATCCAACTCCTTATCTATGGAGTAGTCCGCCCTTCAAATCCATATCTCTCCAATTTAGAGACAAGGATGTCATGCAGAATAGTGTCGAATGGTTTGCACAAGCCCAGGTAGATTCTGTCAGTTATTCTTCCACTGTCTACCAATGCTGTAACCTCGTTGTAGAATGCCACCAGATTTTTAGGTAGGCACAATTTGCCCTTTGTGAAGCCATACTGGATTTCACCAATCTCCTCTTCGTTTTCATGTGCCTTAGCACAACACACTGACAGTGACTTTGTTAAAGATACAGTGGTTATGTAGCTGTAGTGGGTTTACATGGCAAGGTTTTGGTAGTAGGGGACTGCAGGGGTGGCCTCTGTGAGAAAATTCTAGAAGCTGCCCCATGTTAGATAAGGGCCAGTTTCAGATGGCTCCAAAGAGATCCACCTTGTAGATACCAAGCTCAGTGCAGCAGGAGGGCAGGAGGTGCTCCAGGCACTCAGCAGCAGTTCCCCTGTGGCCTGTGGAGAGGCCCCTGGTGGAGCAGGCTGTCCCCCTGCAGCCCATGGGTCCCACAAGGAGCAGATCTCCATGCTGCAGCCTGTGGAGGAGCCCCCAGTGGAGCAGGTGGATGTGGCATGGAGGAGGCTGTGGCCCATGGAGAGCCCCCGCAGGAGCAGGCCCAGAGCTGGAGCTGCAGCCCGTGGAGAGGAGCCCCTGCAGGATCACTTCTGGAAGGATGGCATACTGTAGGAAGGGGACACCACGTTGGAGTCAGGGCAGAGAGTGACTGTGAAGGAACAGCAGAGGTGAAGTGCTATAGACTGACCTTAGCTCCCATTCCCCTGTTACCCTGTGCTACTTGGGGGAAGGAGGTAGAAGACGATAGATGGGGGCAGGTGTTTTTAGTTTGCCTTTAGTTTCTCACTGCTCTAGCTTGTTAGTAATAGGTAGTACATTTCTCTAATCTCCCTGTGCTGAATTTGTTTTGCCTGTGACAATAATTTTTGAGTGATCTCCCTGTCCTTATCTCAACCCTTGCGCCCTTTTCATTCTATTTTCTTCCCCTTTCCATTTGAGGAAGGGGAATGAGAGTGGTTGTGATGGAGTTTGGCTGCCCAGCAGTGTAAAACCACCACAGTAGCCCAACTTAATTCAATTACATTTTTTAAATTAAGCTAGGTTTCAGTAAGATTATTTTGTTGAAGGCTACTGAGTGACTCTTCTGTTTTCTTGCTAACTCATTCCTTTATTTTACTGCTGTGTTGTAAAAGAAGGATTGCAGTTTTCTTAATAGTGCTATGTCTTCAACTAGTGTTTTGAAACATAAACACCTGAAGCAATATAGAAGACTTAACTTTATCCTCTTCATGTTTTATAACCTCCAATGATAAGTTGAAGTCAGCAGATAAAATTTGTTATTATTTTTATATCCTAATGGTGTTCTTATCCAAATGTCCAGCTCTCAAAGTACTTCAAAGTGAGATAAATATTGTTAGGTATTAACATCAAAATAGATATATTAATTTTGTAAATATAAACTGAAGTCTAGATACCAAATTAAATAAACTCAACCTTCCTCACTCATGTAAGAGAAGGTTATTTAACTTATACCTTAATCATAAAGTACAAGTTGTTCTGTTGGGAAAAACGAAGGAGGTGGATGTTGATTTTTGATGAAAAAAAGTGTAAGTACATCCAGTTGTTACAGACCTAGGCTAAAAGAGTAAACCTGTGGAAAGGAACATTTTTATCAGTAATGAGGATTATGAACCATTAGAGAAACATCTACATGGATGTGGCTGACTCTTTATACCTTGAAATGTTCATTTTATTAGCTAAATACACTCTAGTTCAGACAGAAATGGCTGGATTCAGACATTATCATTATTTGACACATTACCTATGGAACCATTTGGAAATGATATTTCCATTTCACTAGAAATTCTGATATTAACAGATTAAAAGAAAACCTGAATTTTTCCATGAAGTATGCAAAGTATTTACATTTTCATGTTTAATGTTTTGTTTCAGTAATGCTAACGTGTCATCTTGTACTGAATAATTAAGCCAAAAATATCCTTCAAAATCATTTGAAATAAGAAGACATGTTTTATCTTAATGTTTTAAGATAAAAAAGAAAAAAAATCAACCAGTAAATC
Organism: Aythya ferina; assembly: GCF_964211825.1. Lineage (NCBI taxonomy): Eukaryota > Metazoa > Chordata > Aves > Anseriformes > Anatidae > Aythya > Aythya ferina. The sequence goes on along the minus strand of NC_140296.1, from coordinate 185,194,967 downwards.
CTTTAATCATTTAGAATGTCATCAATCAAGTGTAAAATATTTCAATGTTAATGAAACTGCCTTTCCAAAAACAAAGTTAGGTCTTAAAGTAGATTCTGATCAACCTTAAGTGTGCAAGAAACCAAGATTTGTCTCTTTTTGCCTGAAGAGAGTTTCTCTTTTAGTCCAATCAATGACTTGGAAGAAAACTTTGGGTTTGACTGAAGTCAGCATGGCTTATGATGACAATTTCCATGAAAACAGATTATATTCTTTGAGCACAAGGCTGCAAATGAACACTCTAGCAATGGGCTTAACTTATGTTTAGGCATGCTCTGTGGAGAATTTGTACAGTAAAACTCATTACCACCATGTGCAAGATTTTGTTGTAGCAGACCTATGTCATACATGCATTTTTGGGATTCAATTTACCTAAAAGTTTCTCTGTCAGAAGTAACCCCTTGATTTTTGTTCCAAATTTGGACTTAGAATTGCATGTACAATAAACCACAGAACTTAGCTGAAAGTTGTTTTAATTCAAATTTGAAACTATTTTTTGAACTTCATATTCAAGTTCAAACAGTTATCAAACTCAGATTTACATTCATTAAAGTCTTCACATGCAAGCTATTTTTAATAGTCCAAATAGTGAGAAAATAAATATTTGCGACTTGAGATAACTTAAGCTAAATAACATTCAGCTAGTTTTCAGAATAATTCCGTGAATTAGACTGCATAAATAAATACATAAAGAAAGCTGGAAATGCTTTTGCCATCGATGTTCTGGAAAATAGTAAAATGGATAAGGGATTTTATTTATTTATTTTTAATTCCAGTAAATAAAAGAAATGTGACTATTTTGTAACCATAAAGGAGGTCTTACAAAAGCAAACCAAGAAGACTCAAAATTAAAAGATTTATAATTGATGCTAATTTTCTTATAAGGCATGATTACAAGTCAGGTTTCCCTGTCTGTGTACAGCATTTAAATTTAAAGGAGGTGACTGGAGGCAATCCCTGAACACCATGACAGCAGGAAGAAGCGTACAAGGGAAAAATGGGGCACCAGCCTACCATTAACATCAGGCTATCCAGGAGAACTTTGCTGAAAAGAGTCTTTTATATCACTGACAAAATATTTAAAATAAACAGGGCAGGGAGTTAAATAAAAAATACTAAGCAGAAGATCCCCACTGGGAGCAAATTACCCTCAAAGAAGAAAGGCTATATTTATTTAAAGAATGTTTTTGCAAAATCCATCCCTTGGGGTGGGGTTTCTTTTCCTGCTTGAAAACAGTCTAAGGAATGCCAGAAGCTTCTGTGTCATCTTCATGATACTGGCTCCACTGGTGCAACCTTCCAGAACTCATTTTTTCAAGCTTTATTTTCAGCTGGATATGTGATTTTCACTCATTCATAAACGTCTTTACTACAGATTATTTTTAATTTTAGACTCTCACTTTCAGGGCTGTGAAAGTTGGCTTTCATTTACACAAACAGGACTAAAAAGTTAAAGGATGGAAAATGTGTTGTTTTCTTTTATCTGTTTTGGAAATGTGCATTTATTTAATCAGTTTCTGTAGGTTTGGTGGTGGTGAGAATATCTCTTGCAGTTATTGTCCATCATCTGTTAATGCAAAATGGAAGCTGTGTTGGTACATTCGCTACTGTTTCTTTGGCAGGATGGAGAAAAAAAAAAAAAAAACAGAGAGCTTTTTTGTTGTTGAGAATGGAAATATAAAATAACAGATCTCTCTTACTTCATGTCACCTTAGAGATAGACTCTAATTACTGAATTCAGTAGCCAGTGATCTCATTTGGAGTCTTTTTTTTTTTTTTTCCTTTCTTCTTTTCCTATTTTAGACTTAATATCTGTTTTGCCCACAACGTAACTATCTGTGTGAATGCATGTGTTGTGAAATATGCAGAGCTGTATACCTGTGAATTCATTTAGGAAAGTAAAATACAGTTTTAAAAGCCATGGGTGCATTATTTTTATCCAAAGGTTTTGCAGTCGTTCATGGTTTCATGGAAAATATTATTATTTATTATTATTATTATTAAAAAACAATCCAACTAAAACACTGCTTAGAGGTCTTTGCTAAAACACTAAAATAAACGACTTGTAAAGGCTGTTAGTTTTGAGTAAAGAGCTCGTGACTGTAGCTGACAGATTAGTGAACAAAGCAACATTGAGCTGCTAGTGCATTAAATGCATCTTTGTCATAAATATTAAGGGTTTTTGAAAAGATATGTTTTTACTTAAAGAATAAAGATATCAACCTATAGGGTCAAAATACAGATAAAAATTTGTAAAAATACAAATATTTTTATTTTTTAAAGGACTATAACAAAATATCTCATTCTCCATTATATTTTAGTGTGTTGGATATTAAGTGCCACTTTTTTGCATTTTGAGCAAAGTATTATTTTTTCCCTTCTCTCTATTACCTTACATCAAAAAGTATTTGCACAATTGGCTGAAGAATTGACCACCTTTGCAAGAGTAATCAAATTGTTTGCTGAAGTATTTGTTGAGTTTCTGAGGAAATTAAAAGACACACGAATTTAGGATATATCCATACTGCAGGTTGGTGACTGCAACAAAAGAGCTATAGTAGAACAAGATTTTATTTAACTAAATTTGGAAATGAATAGCAGTGAAGATGCATGGACTTCAGTGCAGGCAGTAGAGCCTGCAAAGAGCTGCAAAGATCTTATACATAAAACTAATCTACTGTGAAATCTGTATAACCACATAGTGTTCATATGTTTTTTTGGGGTAGTTAAATGAAGGTAGCTCTGGAAAGAATGCATGGCTGCATTCAGACCTCCCAGCTACAGTAGTTTTACTTTAAGGAGAATATTTACATTTTGAAAAATTATTGCTTGTGAAATTTGATCTTCAGCTTGAAGTTGTACCTTCCTAGGTGCCACTCTCTGTTGACTCATTATCTAGAAAATTATTGTTAATTGCATCTAGGGGTATAAAAAAATGGCGGTAATTTCATTGTTGTTTAAATTATAATTCCTAAAAATTCCTGATTATCAGCATCAGTGAAAATGCCATGCAGAACAATCACTTACCTTATTTTTCTTTTGTATTCAGATTTTTTGGCATTGAAATTTGTCAGATAATGAGCTTTGCTTTAAATGAAGGTATGGATAGATTCACTAAATCGTGAGGTTTTCCTGCTGTTTTTTTGTAACCAGAACTTGAGTGTGAAGCATATGTTTGTAATTTTTCCAACAGTCTTCAGGTTGAACAAGGTTACTGGCAATTGGAACAGATTTTCAATATATCCAGAGAAGAGCTGGAAGAGGAGGAGAAGTCTAATAGTCTGATTTTCCTCATGTTCTTACGCATCATGTGATATTGTTAGAAATGAACAGTTTCATGTCAGACAGAGGCCATGTCTGCCTGTGACAGCACCCTGCTTACCTCACAGGAATATTTCTTACTGAGGCTTCTTCTGAGTCTCTGGCATCTGTTTCCCTCATTGGAATAAGAACTTCTGTGTCTTCGCATATTTCTGCAATGTCTTTTGGAAACTTTCCACAGACCTGCATTACAATTTTCTTGGCCTAGTGACCACTGACTAAAATTCATTTAAAAAAAGACAGTGTACATTTGAAGGCAGCTGAGAAAGTCCTGCCAGATAACACTGGCAGGAATATGCTCTAGAATATGCTCTAGCTATTAGTCTTGAGCTTTTTCAGGAACAATGTGATTTGTGATGAAGATGCCATGAAATAACTGACTTGTAACGTTAGGTACTGAGTCAGGTGAAGTATGCCTCCTTATTCTAGGAAATAAGACAAAGCAAGTATGTACCTTGATCCCTTTCCCTTTCACTATGATAGGGCTAAGTACATAAATGGGAAGATAAAATAGTTTAAAGGGTAACGTGGTATGGTTGTGGTCCCATCATGGAACACTCTTGAGTTGAAACTCTGCCTTCACCTTTTTTGGTACAAAGACAGTGATGTCCTTTCCTGTGTATCTCACTTAGTTGGTCCATAATGTAGTGCTGGATCCTAGCCATAGCAGGAGAGAATATGGTCCTTGTAGTTACATTCAGCGTGATCTTTCAGTCCTTAGGAAATTCATTTATTAGTGCTAGTTTTCTACCAAGTCTGCTTGCTATTTTCCAAAAACACATTCAACATCGCTTCTGACACCCACCTCCGCATACTTGAGTATTTAATGGTTTACAATTAGCATGCTATCTTGTGACTACAGAACTCATGAGAGCTAAAATGAATATTTATCATTTTAAAACACCACAAGTTTTACCACCAAAATGATGTAAGTACTGCATTTCTCTTTTGTTCTATTTTTTTTTTTCCATTGGAGGAATCGTTGTAGGAGCACAAAAGAAAGGAAAAAGCCTATTGATCCATCATACTGGCAATATCTTCAAAATCTACCAGTTTTTCATTTGGTGATATTCTATTTCCCACAGGCTGTGTTATACAGAGCACCTGTAAGCAAGCCAAACCTAGCATGGAACAATTTAAAATGTGATTTTTATCACAGTGGAGAAAACAACAACATATTGCTGTAGATTGGGGCTGATCATGTCCCAGTTTTAAAAGCACGAGTTATGAGCTGTTGACCATAGTGGAGAGTGGCTGGACTGAGCTCTGGGTTATGAATGGGGCAGTGCCTGCCTTGAGCCCAATTTCCAGCTCCCAGCTCTGCTCTCCTTCCCTCCATGGTCCCCTGGTCCCAGGTGCCAGATGTCACATTTGATAACTGTTAGACAAAAGGCAAGTAGATACTTATCATCACTAATATAGTGTTGTCCATATTTATACCTTCATTTTACAGATCTGAGGACAGATACTGATTTTGTGCCCTTTTTTTTTTTTTAATATTTAGCACAGAGGAGGTGAAGAACCACCATCCATCAGTGCCATCTTAATATTTTTAAAGTGTGTGACAGGTGCAAACCCTTAATTTCATCTTCTATGTCATATATATTACTTAGGAAAGATACAAGAATAGGTACCAGTCCCTGTTCCTACTTGAACTAAATGAAATGAGTATGACTGGCTAACTCGCATGGTCTCAGTAACGTCGTTTAGTGCAACACTCTTTGAAGCCCATTCATAAATCCTTTTCACTGACCAGGTTTGAACATAGAATTTCATTTTTAAGTACGAAGACAGTTAGCTCTTGAAGCCACACTCCTAGAAAGGTGTGTATAGAAGCCAGCAACAGGGACAAGCAGTCATCTTGCCAAGTCGGTGAGAAATGCTGACAGGGTAAAACATGCAGACATGATTTGTTTTTATGATTCACAGCCATAAATCCTCTGTTGGCACTAGGTGCCTGAACTGTCTGTCCTTTGGCATCTCTGCAACAAACGGTAAATCTACTGGTATCAAATACAAGACACATGCTCTCAAACCCTCTTTCATCTTTATTTGGAGAGATTTCCATTTTTTCAACTGTATCCTAAATACTGGATTTAGAACCCATCTTCTTCTCGGTACCTCTGCTAGCTATTTTGGAGTTAGCTCTAATTATTCTGTATTCAGTCTACTGGTTCCTACGAATCCTGTTCCTAGACACTGCTCTTTCTGTGCCTGGGCACCTAGCCCAGGTTGTAGATTTCAAAGGCAGCACGGTGTTGAGATGTTAGGTAGTGAAATGTTGTAAGTACCTTTGTGGATCTAGCATTTCATCTTTGCCTGGAAATTGATACTCTGTTATTTGTTTGAGCGAGAGCAGTGTATGCAATATATAGATACAGGTGTACACAGAGAGTTTTGTATGCCTGAGATAGCCTACACAATTCATTATAAATGTAGCAACAAGGCTCAAGTGCATTTTATTTTGTTCCTATTCTTAACGTGGAGATGCTAAGATGCACAGTACAGTCATGATTGAACTAGCTGCTGCAATGATGGAATGGTGGTTCTTCTATATCATTTTCATTGAAAATAGCTTTTTGAGATACTGCAGTTTTTCATTGCTTGATATCCATTCCACACAGCTTGTAGATGGCAGTAGATAGTATATTACATTTACACATTTTGTAATATTTGCATTTGAATTTCATGGGGAGAGATTTTTTAAATTTTTTTTTCCTAAGGGCCATTGCATGAATAGAAATGGTTGGAAAACATACTCTCAAAATTTATGAGGTAACAAATTATTCCTTGATGTCACTTTTTTAGGATCTGTTTTACTTCTTGTGCCTGGCTGACTTTGGGGACAGTTGAGAACTTAGCACTGTTTTTCAGTTTTTCTTTCTTTAGGAGTGAATTGCTGTTTCTTAAATTTACAGGATGACTGCTAAATATTTCTCTAACATTTCACTGACATATGAGCAGCCCCATTACTTGAGAAAAAGGTTACAGTAAAGGACTTTTAAGTCTCTATCATAGTAGCTTAATATCAGTTTAGAAAATTGGCTGAAGCTTTTCATAGTGTGGCGTCTATCTTTTCATTACTGGATTGTCAAAGATACCTGGTGTATATGAGGGTCACCTGCTGTATGGTCTCATCTGTTGTTATTGGCAAATTAGCTGTCATGGGGAGCCAGGCTGTTCATAAAAAAGTGGAGAAATGTGTTGCCAGAAAAAGGAACTATATTCCATGTTAAGGCTGACATAGTAAATTATTTATTATATATCTTTGTACTATTTATGGATGTTAAAGATATGTGTACAAACAATTTCTGTTAGGAATGGCAGATGTTCTGATTTGTAAATATTATTTTTTTTCATGTAAAGGAGAAAAATTCTGGATAAATCTATGTGGTAGTCTTTATCTCCCAAACTGATAAATGTATAATATACTCAGAAAGTGATGCATGGATGAAAAAGGTGATATGTTTGCCTGTGACTAAAACCTGCTGATTTCATTTTAAAGTTCTTATTTTTATACAGGCAGTTGATAATTCTGTGCTTCATTTACTACATGTTTAAATTTGGTTCAAACTTAGTCTCTGCCTGTGCAGAGAACTATTGGGGTCGATGAGATTCTGCAAAGGCAGAAGATTGTGATAATGAACACACAGCATTTTACTATTTTACATATGATCAAAAGGAATTAAAAAGACTTCATAAATACCATTTTTCTTGTTTGTTTGTTTGTTTTTCTTAAAGATTAAATACATTCACCTTAAGAGAACTAACACAAGTAGCTTCTGTAGCTTCTTCATGAAGAAGCTGCATCTGGTTGAATCTCGGTTTTTGTTTAAATCCTATCACTGATAGTGTGTTTCATCTATATTCATTTGGAAAAGCATAAAGCTGATATTTTAATAGAATGGACAAGACTGTTCAGAAAGTTGGAAAGGCTCTCCAATACAATACAGGCAGCTGTGATTTTATTTGTGTAATTACGTGCAATATACAGACATGTATATGACTAAATGATCTTAAACATCCACAAATAACCACAAGCATCCATTAGAAATACAACAACTTCTCCAAAGCATGTTTTTATTATTGCTCACACTGCAGGCCATCTTCAGTGTAGAAGCATTCAGATGTTGGCATGCAAATTTTATCATTTGGTTTTCCTTTCTCTAGTAACACATCACTTTTTGTTAGAAATAAACTTCTTCTCATTTTCTTAATTTTCTGGTTTTATTAATGACCAGATTCTCCATAAAAGACTCTTATTTTGGGAATAACAACAGGCAACAGCAAACCTTGTTGTTAGATGTATCAATGAAAATCTGGGCAATAGTTCTTAAAGAAAAAATAATTAAATCAGGAAATAATCATTGAAAGATTGCTTGTGGTGCAGGAAGTTAGTGGTAATCTGGACTCTCTTCTTCATGAAACAGGCTCAGTGAATTTCTCTCCTAGTCTCCTCAGTGTGGTAGCTGGGAACCAGAGAATCCGCTGCACTGGTTTGTGACAACCTTTAGAAGTCACCAAGTTTCTGTAGAAAATTGTCCATTTTAGAAGGACAGGTAAAATGCAAAGATTTCAATTAACGTCTTCCTCCTGTCAGGAAGAGATATAAATATCATCTCTGAGTTTGCGTTCATTTGCTGATTAGTAATTTCAGTGACAACCCACACCTCTTAAATAATTAAGGCAACTTAATTAAGAATGTCATAATAACAATTTGAAGAGATTTGTATTTATTCATTCATAAATGAAGATTTCAAGTTCCCTACTTGATTCTGTAACCACAGCATTTATTGTTAACCTTGTACTCTCTGCTGAAGAAGCAGAGATGTATGATAGCTTCTGATGCCAAAGAGCCACATTATGAACATAAGATAACTGTCAAATTGCAGGTCTGTGCTTAAATGCAATCCTAGGACAAACTTGGGTTCTCAACTGTGACAAATCAGGGTAAGTCTGTGGAACACAGTCCAGCTGAGCCACAGCACAGTGCTCAAAGTTCTGGCTAAGGATGTTGTTTTAAATTCTATATAAACAATAAAATAATAAGTAACTGAGTTGTAATCTTTAATGCAGTATTAAGAGTGTTAATTTGTATAATGCATATTTCAAAGCAGATAGATAAGGCAATGTTTGACTAGCTGTGCTGGCTTATATCAGATGAGCATCTTGCTTTTTTGCCTACCTGCTAAAAAATGGATTATCTAAATCTTGGAAAATGTGAATATTTAAGTGTTAAATTATTATTATTATTATTTCATTTTAATTTATCTCAGGTGGTGTTTGCATTGCTCAGTCACTCAAAATCCCTCGGGAACCAAGACCAGGAGAATTTGAAAAGATCATCAAGCGCTTGTTGGAAACTCCAAATGCTCGAGCAGTGATCATGTTTGCGAATGAAGATGATATTAGGTGCCTGTTTGCTAATTTTGTATGTTGAAGATGTTCTCTCTTCACAGAGATACACAATTGGCTGGAGCAGAATAGAGTAGCATGGGAGGTTTCAGATTCAATCCAGTGTAAAAATAATGGGAAATCTGATGATAAGAAATTCAGTTAAAATTACAATACATGCTTTTCCTTTGTTGCATGGATAACTAGAACCAGAAAATCATCTAGGTTTGAAAAGACCCTTAAGATCATCAAGTCCAGTCATCAGCCTAACACTACCAAAGCCTGTTGCTAAACCATGTCCCTAAGTGCCATGTCCACATATCTCTCCAGGCATGGCACCCCCACCGTTTCCCTAGGCAGCCTGTTCCAATGCCTAACCACTCTTTCTGTGAAGAAATTCTTCCTCGTGTTCAGTCTAAACCTCCCATGGCACAACTTGAGGCCATTTCCTCACTTGTCACCTGAGAAAAGAGACCAGCACCCTTCTTGCTGCAACCTCCTTTCAGGTAGTTGTAGACAGTCATGAGGTCTCCCCTCAACCTCCTCTTCTAAATACTAAACAACCCCAGTTCCCTCAGCAGCTCCTTCTATGTCTTGTTTTCTAGTCCCTTAACCAGCTTTGTGGCTCTTCCTTTGAATGCATTTGAGCAACTCATTATCCTCCTTGTAGTTAGGGGCCCAAATCTGAACACAATATTTGAGGTGTGGTCTCACCAGTGCCACAGACAAGGGAACCTTCAATTTCCTAGTCCTGCTGGCCATGCTATTTCTGATGCAGGCCAGGATGCTGTTGGCCTTCTCAGCCACATGGGCACACTGCTGGCTTAATTTCAGCCAGCTGTCAGCCAGCATCCCCAGGTCCTTTTCTGCCAGGCAACTTTCCAGCTACTCTTCTCAGAGCCTCTAGCACTGTATACAGTTATGAACTGAGTGCAGCACCTGTCATTTAGCCTCACTGAATGCCATGCAACTGGACACGGACCATCAATCCATCCTATCCAGATCCCTCTTCAAAGCCTTCCTACTAGTCCTGCCTAACTTGGCGTCATCTGCAAACTTACTGTGGATACACTCAATCCCGTCAAGTCTATTGATAAAAATATTAAAACAAAACTGGTCTCAATACAAGTGCAGCCTAGGGAAAAACCACTTGTGACTGGCCACCAACCAGATTTAACTCCATTCACAACAGCCCTTTGGTCCTGGCTATCCAGCCCGTTTTTTTTACCCAGTGAACAGTACTAACTTGTTCCAAGTTCTTACCTGTAAGTGCAGCTGCAATAGATTGTTATTTGGTGTCTGAAACCAATAAGAATGCTAGACAAATATGGCTAAAAAGGAAACAAAAGGTACAGTACAGTAGCTTAAGTTCAGTGCATCTGTTGTTGAATATATTTTAGGTTGTCCAAATTAAATTAGTGGCTAACTGGTTAGTGTGAACTTAGTTATGCATAGCCAGAATTAATGCTGGGGATACTAAAATTCCTAGTAATTGCAGTTTATTTAATTAGTGATTTATTTGTTTGTTTTCAGGCGAATACTGGAAGCAGCCAAAAAAGCTAATCAATCTGGACATTTCCTGTGGATTGGCTCAGATAGTTGGGGGTCAAAAATTTCACCAGTTCAACATCAGGAAGAGATTGCAGAAGGAGCAGTAACCATCCTGCCCAAAAGAACATCTATAGATGGTAGGAATGCAATGGCACAAAAAAAAAACAGTTCTCTGACAATGTTCTAACATCCTAGCTCTTAGGCACCTCACTCTCTTATCAGTGTAGGAGTAAAGTTAAATGTCTTTAATTACTGAGCAGAACACCTAAAGAAAACTGAGCATGAGGCTGTCTGAAATCTGGATGTCCTCTGGATTTTTGCAAAACTCTGACTTAAGTGAAGTTTGCATTCTTTCAGGACTAGAGCCTGAATTTTTTTCTCAAAAGTATAAGCAATTGCTTTCTTAAAGAACTGAGCGAGTACTTGTTTCAATGGGTTTTGTTTATTTTTAATATAGTTTGAAGATAAGGAGATGCTGAATTAAGCAATCTCATTGCTAATAATTAGAGCACTAGGGTTTCTTAACCATAGTCTGGTGGTTCTTTTGGACAAAAAAAAAGAAAGCATCAGATGGCTGTTAATGAATCAGCTCATTCTCATGGGAGAAGATTAATCTAGACTCTGTTTTCCTCGCTTAAATTTTTTATAATTCTTACTTTAAGAATCCACTATATTAACAAACTTTATGATGTGGTGTATATAGCATCTTCTAGCAAGTAGAATTTTTTGGTTTGAACCACTTCACCCCAGTGAGGGAGTGAAGACATAGTGAGACCTGGACATAAGTGCTCTAAGCTGGTAAACAACTGAAAAAGCTGGGCACTATTGATGCTGCTTGGAGAATTTACCCCCATGGTAATTTTTATGAAGGATTTAATGGTATATTGCTCATAATTTCATTAAGGCTGGATTTTTGGCGTAAAACTGGTGCAGAAAATGATCAGGTTTAAGGGATTGTTTCTCAACTAGGTGGGAGGCTTAGGTGACTTGAAAGTCTTTGGGTTCAACAGAGAAGTACACAGTGATTTTAGGTGGCCATGGGAAGAAATTTATTTAAATCATGATATTTAGTTGGTAGTACTTAAAGTTTTTCTAATTTCTTGTATGTATCTAATTCTTTATTTGTGTCATCTGTTGTATTAAAAATTAAGCTGTTCCCTTATCCATCTGCATTGCTTTTTTTTTTTTTTAATTATAAAGTTCTGCTGGAGCTTTACAGACTCTTTAACTACTGTAGATATTTAAAAATATATTTTTCTATGGCAAATATGAAATAGTAAAGAATATGCTAATTTTTAATCTTAGATATGCACATGAGCATAAATCTACAATGCACCTAAAGCTTTTACTTACTATGAAATTCATACAAAATCCATTATCATCTTTAAATGAATGCTTTTATGCTGTTTCATATTTTAATACTTTTTTTTTTTCTCACTTCTCTTCTTGGATGTAGGATTTGATAGATATTTTCGGAGCCGAACGCTTGCTAACAATCGAAGAAATGTATGGTTTGCAGAATTTTGGGAAGAGAACTTTGGATGCAAGTTAGGATCCCATGGAAAAAGAAATAGCAATATCAAGAAATGCACAGGTAACTGTGAAAGCAAAACATTATTTATAAGTTACTTATTGGAGTATTAAAGGACCTGCTTTCCGCAGATCAGTCTCATGGCTCTCTTCAGTTCTCCTATACAAATTATTATGTTCTAAAAAAAGTGTGACATTTTTGCTCAGACCTGAAGAAAAAAAATAGGGGAGGTATTTGAGAAAGCTTATAGTTAATTTGTGCAAATCTAATAATGGTACAGATTTTGCTAAGGACCATGGTTTGATTCCATTCATGTTTTCAGTGATCTTCTCTCTCATCCGTATATAGTTGTCTATGTGCATTTTTAGTGAACTGGTACATTACAGCAGTTCTCACATTGTTATCCCTGAAGATTACAGAGAGCAAATTAAATTTCTTTTTAAGCTGTTGAGGTCTTGATGGCAGGTCAGGTCATGAACTCCTTATTTAGTTTACAAACTGTGTTTCAGGATGGAGTAAAAATCAAATCAATATGTCCTTAATACTTGTCCTTATGTGAAAAGAACAGGATTCTGTATTGTATTAAGAAGTTTGAACAAAAAGTGTGTGTCAGTGGCACTGGTTTTCTCAAACCTGCTTGCTCAGGCATCATACCTAGTCACAATGGTTGTGACAGATAATCCAGTAGCTCTGAGTTTCATCTCATCTCTGAAAGGTTGTCTTTTTGTTTTCTCTTGAGTTGAGTTGTCCCAGAGTTTCCTACTTGTGTTACCTTTAGTCTTCTGTGACTACAGCAGACTATTTATGCTACTTTTTTTGTATATACATTTTTTTCCTAGTGTCAGTATTTCTGCTATCGTTTGCTTAATTACTGTTACCACCAGAATCAGTGCTGGTAGAGACCACTATCTCTGTGACTAGTAGCAGCAGCAACACACTGTTTTTTGCATTGCATACATAAATCATCCATGTACCTTGATTTTCTGGCAGTGTTTTCTTTCATCAAACGTTTTTGTTCAAATGGAATGTAAACATTTTTTTCACTTGCTGTTGCAAGCTTTCTGTCTCATGACACTCATGACACTGTCATCACCATTTATTATGGGGGTGCTCTTCCAAACTTTGTCAAAACACGAGCTTCTCCCCAGCACCCCAGTTCTTATGGGACTGTCAGACAGACTTACAATGCATTCTCTAAGAACATGCTTCATGTGTCCTAGAGTTCCTGAACTGTCACATGTATACTATTTGTACTGTACCACTGATTCACAGTCTTACTGCACTGTGCTTCACAATGCAGGGATATACCTCGCACAAAAATGTGACAGCTGTGCATGTGCTCACTCATTTCAACAATGATGAAATGGTATGGTCTTCTACCTTTTACCATGTACTCCAATGGGAAAAAAAAAGGATGAAATTCAGTGCCTCACTGAGCTAAATGATAACTCATTACTCTAATCCTGCAATCCTTGGTGTTGATTCATATAGCAGTAAGTCATGGCTGGGTAGCTATCCATGACTGAGAAGGGATTATTTTTCTTTTAGTATTTTAAGAGGAAAATAGATTATTTTTTGACTTTATTCCGGTAGAATGAGTGGTGTATGGACTGTACTTTGAGAAGCTCTAAGTGTTACCACAGATGGTTTTCTGACTTGTCTTAGCTCATCACATCTGTCAAATTGAAGTACCAAGTTAAAAGCAGCATATGAAATGCATAGACCATATCTTAATATTCAAAATACCTTGTGATTTAAAATATATAGCCATATATTTTATGAAACAAAATTATAGTAATTCTTCTGTGCTAGAAAATAGAAAGAAAACATATCTTCTCTACTCAGAAAATAAACATAGCAGCAAGGGATGGGCTTAAGAGGTAGGCAGAGTCTCATATGAAGGTTGTCCATTGAAAAAAATTACAAATTCTCCTGCAGGCAAGGATATCTATAAATAATAAGACTCTTGACTTAAACAACTTTAAGGTAGATTACTACAATGGAAGAGATGCTTGACTTAAAGAAAAAATATTTTAAAACTGCTTGTAAATACAGTTTATTTATGATTGGTATAGCTTCTTATTCCTAAAAGAATTTGTGCTTTAGAGATAAAATATATGTTTCTTTTTCTCATAAAATAAATAAGCCTCTTTTTCTTTATAAAATAAAGAAGCTTCTCTTGAGTTTACTTGATTTTTTTTCTGACTTTTGCCAGTTTATAGAAAGCAATGATTCACCTTAACTTTGAAAACATAATTGTTTTGCCACTATTGATTTGCTATTAGATCAATGTGTTTGTGAACGTAAGTGCACATTGATGAAATCATCAGTATTAGAATAGTTTATTGAAAAATATTAGAGATATTTTGTCACAACCTTTCTGGAATTAACAAATAATAATAAATATTAAAAAAAAGTCAAATTGGGCCATTGACTTTGTAAACATGAAGCAATTCAATGACTACCTTTAAATCTTTTTAACCCGGGAAGGGGAAAAGAATGTGCAGAGAACATTTTTTCGTCTTACTACAACAAAATATAAAAGAATTGTGCACTACAGCACCATCTGTGGATCTACAAAAAGTCTTATTTTACGTATTTATTCAAGGTACAGATTTTCTGTATTCAATAAAAAGATCTTTAATGAGACATGAATCCTTCAGTAACCTCCAGCAGCCTTTCTTTAGCACTGGAATCTCTTTTTGGGAATGAGAAATGAGGAGATAAAAAGCTCTTCATTCATCCCTATGCCCTTGCAGAAAACTTTAAAGGCAGAGACACCATTCATCCTTTGATTACTTGCGTTGCATGGCTTGCACCACAGTAGCAGGAGATGGCAAAGGAAGTAGGGCACTAGCTTTAAATTTAACATCCTGGAGAGTTTTCCCATACCCTCAGCTTCCAACTTGACTCATGTTGTGGACCAAGTTTTAGATAGCTCAAGATTTAGCATTACTTTGAAACATAGTGAGCTGACTGGATTTATTCCTGGTGTTAAATCCAGCTCCTGTCTGTTGAGCTATTAGTTGTCAGCATTAGCTTTTACTTAAGGTAGGCTTCTAGACAACATGGTTCTCATGAAATGTACAACACTATGAATACAAAGATTTGAAAATGAAGATTACACAGAGCACTCTTTTAAATACTACATTTAGTTGTTGGTCTGACAATATACAGCATCAATCTTTCAGAGGACCAAAGCAGAATGATAGAAATAGAAAACAGCAGTAGTGATTAATAGTTAAGGGACAATGGTAAGAATTAAATTATATTTGCTTTCATTAACCTCACAGACTGTTAATATTTGATTCTAATCTAAATGAAAATTCTGAAGAAGTCCTCTTTACATATATTTATGCATATGCATATAGACATTTCTTTGTGTTTGCATATATAAACACACAGAAATCTAACATGAAATAAAGTTGCTTACTGTACCATTTTAATGTGTACAATGGTAGCCTCAAATTCAAATCTGACATAATGAAGTACAGTTCCAGTGAGATTTGTTATGATTTTTCCCCTCAGCATCCCTTCAAGGCATGCATTTGTCATACTATTTTCAGTCTTTGAACAGTGAAGTGTGGTCCTTTAATAAAACTTCAACAAAAATGTTAATTAAAAAAGCTCCTTCATGCACATCCTTTTACAGTTACAGAAGTAGTATCTCCTGTTTTGTATGGTTAGCATTTTAACTACTCTGCAAACCTAATCAGCCTTCAACTGCCTATAATAACTGACTGCACTGCTAAAAATAAAGATGGAAGAAGAGTTTCCAAAAGCATGTAGAGGCCTGTGTAAATTACTCTAATTTCAATTTGCTCTATCAAACAGAACTATTTTTTTTCACTGCAAAAAATCCCAGTGCAATATAATAGATACTCGTATGTATAAACTTTACAAATACATAATTTGTCTTCTCTTAACTAACCTATTTGAAAATACAATTGCACACCTAAAAAGATAACAGAAAGAAGCAGATTTACTCATATGTATATACAACCCTGTTCTGAAAAATTTACAGAACACTGAGAGTTTCAGGGCTGTGAATCTTGCAAAGGCAAAGCGCATTGCTCTCTATTTAGTTTGGGTAGTAGTTCCATTCTAATAAAATCTCTGCTAAAATAGCTTTTTTCCTCAGTGAGACCAACAGAAAGTTTTAAAAATCAGCACAGATGTAGTAGAGATGTTATGCAACTTAGTAGTTGATATTTACCAGTTGTATCACAATTCCCAAAAGGCACTAAGACTCAGAAGGGACTGTTTTCGAGCACACAGAAGGAGTTGTATGCTCCCCCACTTTGTGTAGCTTGTGTGTTGTAGCCAGTACCTTTAGGTATGAGAGGTAGAAAGGGCAATTCTAACATATTTTTTTTGCTTTGCTGTTTGCCATTTTATTCAATCTCATTTGAAATGTCACTTATACACACTTTGCAGAAGTATTTTTGACTTTATAAAATGTCTATTGCTGTTTTGTTTAAGTACATTAATATGAAGTGAAAGTCACAGTAGCCAGATGTGCAACATAATAAGCAGGAGCTAAGTTGGTTGTTGAATCTTTGTGACCCATCACATCAGTTGGATAGAAAAGGCTCTGAGGATTGTTTGTCATTTGAACTTATCTGAACTGTTTATTCCGTCTTTTGGATTTTATATCAGAATTGTGGAAGTTGTGTGTTATGGGTAGCTGCACTGCAGTGGTCCCAAGCTTCCTCTAATGTAACGTTAAATCAAACTGCATCATGTGTCATTAAGTAGTGTATGGGACCAAAGAGCATTTACTTTTGGTTTTGGGACAATTGATCATGTCCCAGGTGGCACCAAGACCTCTTTCAAAAACTTAAACGATGTTCTTTTCCCTTTATGACAACATTCCACGGGCAATAAATTCACCATGTTTAAAGATTTTGTCTGGTTCCCAATTTCTGAAGCCTCAGTAGTCAATTTTCAAAAGAAAAAATCGATGTCTCGGTATGGTCAGTGATGTTCTGCCAAAATAAGCAGGACTGAAACATGGACTTTCTTGTGCCATACTTCAAGTCAGAATGTTTGTTTAGATCAAATTCTGTCCTGATGGTAGAGAACTGCAGGCATAAACCTTGTCATCTCTCAGTTGTAAATGTCCAACAGACAGATAAGCTGTAAAAGGCTATAGTTTAAGGTAACATTTGATCAAAATAAGTACATTCAGTCTTCTTGAAAAGGGCCAGTTCCAGCTCTTATTCCAGAAACTACAGAATTCCAGAAGATTCGAGTATTTATTCTCTGCAATAGTATCCCTAGGATAGTATTTAATCCCAGCACCTGTTAATGTGCAAAAGTATTACTTAATAAATCTGAGGGCCATCAAATCAGTGGACCTAACATATGCTGACCATTCACTGATTTGGTTTCTTCATTTTGCTTGCTGTCATCCAATTTTTGCATTTCACCATTTATTAGTGTTTTTAGATCTCTTTATACTATATCTAGTGGATAGTCACTTCTCAATCTAGCTGTCAAACTTTACTTTCAGCTACAAATCATATAATTTAAAAAAGCTTTTTATTCTACTATGAAAAATAAATTCTTGATATACTCTCTAGACATCTTTGTTTTTCTATAATTTTATTCATAAATAGGAATTCAAGTCTTGTATTCTGTTGGGAAACATATCAATTTTGGATTTGTAATGTTTTATAAAGTTATGAGTCATATTCCACTGCATAATCATTTAAATAGAGTATGTTGCCATTTTAAATTTGTTACATTTGCTGCCAAGTTGGAGTGCTTTCAATGCACATATATATGTGCACATGTGTGCATGTGTTTGCTAGCAACTTCTGAGTCCAGAAATTCTATTTCCAGCTCAGACCCTCTGCAAAATTGGCATAACCTAGTGAATGAATTGTTGCTTCAATTACCATTTTGTGTGAACTCTGCAACTGCACGTTCTGAAATACAGGCTCAGAAAACCTGCAACCAATGTTACTTATGATGTATCTAAGATGCAACACATATAAGAATGTCATCTGTATGCAGTTCTTGGTCCTGAGAAACAATATGAAGTTAATCTGTGACTTCCAGTAGTAGTGCAACCTCTTTGGAAAGATGCTAGTCAAAGGGGAAAGTCAACAGTTGAAAAGTTGCATGCCATTCTTCATCTGTTTGCTCTCCTCTGCCACAAGCAAGTCCTTGCAGTGCATGGGAAGATTGTCTCTGTGTAAAGCTGAGTCCGAGACATCTCTCTTCAGGTAGAAAAGATATCTGTTGTTTTCCCTTCTGAGAAACTTGCAATCCTGGCTGTCAGAGGACTGGATGAGCTGTTTGAATTTTGCATATGCATCTGTGCCATCATTCAAACATTTCTTGTGACAGTGCCCATATAAAACATTTTACAAGTATGCACATTTGGTATGTATACTTGCTACCTGACTAGATGCTTCATTGGAATAAAAGTAGTACAATAAAAGATAGCTAAAGTCTTAAAAAGGAGTGTTAGCTGCATAATGTTCAGTGTCCTTGGATTTAGTCAGACAGACTGATATGCTCATTGCTAACAGTCATAGGAAGTTATTCATCCTTCAGACTTGTTGGCAACTGTCCAAACACTCTGTTCTGTGAACTGAGCACTATTCTGTGTACTGATCTGATGACTGAAGACTGGAGGTGAAAAACCAAAGCGAAATCAGCAGTGGGCTTGTTAATTTGATTTAAAATGTTCTCCCATATTCACAGGTGAAGGGTCAGAGAACGTGATGCATTTTTTCCTGGTCTGTTGTTTGGGAAGTGATCCCAATTGGGCAGGAAGAGAGTGGCCTCTCTGAGGTACCTTCTTCCCCAGTGGCCCAGGTGCCCTGTGGCCATGTCTATGTTGTCAAATAGTGCAGCTCTCCTGGGCAAAGCAGTCGCTGCTGAGTGCCTGAGTTCCTCACTGTGCTCTTTGCAACAGGATTTACTTCAGGTTGGCTGTAGTATGGTCCTTCAAGCTGGAGGGCCGTATCTGTACTCTCATCATTCCCCCTAAGCTTTGTTTTTTTTTTTTTTTTTTTTTTTTTTTTTTCCTGGAAGGAACTGAGTTTAGGCACAGTGAGACAGCTCTGTCCTGTGAAAGTGGCAACAGTCAGAAAACGTGTTTCAAAAGTGTGCTTCTTAGCCAAGTTAAACACGAGTGTAGCTGTACTCTCTGTGCTTAGCTTCTGGGAAAAAAAGGCTGATCTTCATCCTCAGAAGACTGTAAACTGTAAACTAGCATCATATTATTCCCCTGATCAACTATTTTGAGGAGGAAAACGTATATTTGTTTCTCAATATTTATAGTTTTTATTTTTATTTTTATTTTTTTTTTAATATTCAGGGGATATGCAGTGATTCAAGATATATATTTAAATTTACCAGTACACACTTTCTCAGCAGATAAAAAAAGGTAGCTTGTTTGTCCTGTTTTGTGACTGTAGAAAAATGTCATCTCACACATACGTAGGAATATGGAGTCACAGAGACATAGAATGGCTTGGGCTGGAAGGGTCCTTAAAGATCATCTAGTTCCAACCCCCCTGCCATGGGCAGGGACACCTCCCACCAGACCAGGTTGCTCCAAGTGCCATCCAGCCTGGCCTTGAACATTTCCAGGGATGGAGCATCCACAACTTCTCTGGGCAACCTGTTCCTGTGCCTCACCACCCTCTGACTTAAGAATTTCTTCCTTCCTAACCTCTACCAAAATCTCCCTTCTCTTAATTTAAAATCATTCCCCTTTGTCCTGTTACCTGTTCTGCTATCCTGTCTGCCTGAGCAAAAAGTTGCTCTCCATCTATTTTATAAGCCCCCCTTAAGTACTCAATAGCTGCAATGAGTTCTCTCCTGGGCCTTCTCTTCTCCGGCCTGAATATCCCCAGCTCTCTCAGACTTTCTTCATAGGAGAACTGCTCCAACCCTCTGATTAAATTTGTATACCTTCTGTGGACCCGTTCTAACAGATCAACACCTTTCTCATGGTGGGGGCCCTAGACCTGGATGCAGTACTCCAAGCGTGGCCTCACAAGCACAGAATAGAGAAAGACAATCCCCTCCCTTGACCTGCTGAATGACATATTGATACAATGACTGTTGATACAGAACTTCCTGCTGAATAGCCTCTTCTCAATTTGTTAATACTTAACTTACAGGTTATCAACAAGTTAAAACATGAACACAACAGAAAAGAACGTGGTAAAATAAAATACTTTATTTGATCTTTCTATTGTGATCTTTCTAATGATTATGTTTGATATTAAAAAAATCTATTTATTCTGATTTTAGATACCACTGATATCCCAAATAAATCTATAAATATCATATTTCTATATATCATATATATCATGATCATTAGTATAGGCAAACTAAGTGGTTTCTTAATTCCATAAAGCAGCAATCAAAATACTTAGTGTGTGCTGCTTTTAGATCATAAACATTTTCAATACATTGATGAAGAATTATTCACCTGTGTAATCACCCTTATTTATAAGTAATTGCTCACCTTTTGAGGAAGGGAGTTCAAATACTTGGTCATCTGTAAACAGAAGCAGATGTTTTTTAATCTATTGAATAGAATTTTATTGCAGAAATAAAACAGCAAAATCAATGGGGCATACATAATGGGCAGTGGAATAAATCGGGGTAAGAGGTCAGAATTTCTTTTTTAATGCATCGTTGTATCCATTAAATGTATCAATTGTGGTTCAATATTTCCAGAATACTATTTGTTTCCAATATTTGAGATGTGTGTTTTTGTATGGATCTTTCTTATGAAAGGTCATGTAGGAGTCCAAGTGTCCTCAATTTGTGTTAAAATCAGTATGCAGCAGAAGAGAGGTATTTTTGTTACATTGAACTGGTTTAACTGCATGGCTGGACATAATGATTTTGATGCAAATTCTAGTTCTGGACTAGTGTCTGTCAAAGACAGGCAGGATTGCCCTTGGGTGGAGCTCATGAGACAGGATTTACCTAATTTTTTAACTTCTTGCAGAGAACCACCACATGATTTAGTAAGCTGTTCAGACTGGTATGACATACCATGTGAAGATATGGTCTCTATGGACTGCAAATAGACTTTAAATTTGGATCAGGTACCCCACGCTCAGTTTGCTCAAGTCAAGTGAAATGAGTCCCTTTCCGTGGCTGCACGAATTGCCACCTTCTCAATAATCCCATCTGTTTTCTCAGTTCATGTAAGATCCCGGTGATAACTCCTGTACTTATTTATATTGATTAAGCTTATATTAGTTAAATATTTAGAGGTAATTTAGCATCCTTGTAGGTACTTTCACAGGTAAAGGGAAGTTATCTGCATATAGATTATCGTCAAATATTCCTCAGATCTGTATGTTACCATTTGAGTATTGATAATACCATAGATTTTCAGGATGCTGTACTCTGTTGAATTACCCAAAATATTTAAAGGGATTTATTGACAAAGGCTTGTATTTCAGGTATATATTTAAACTTTGTTTAAAAATGAAATCTTAAGCTTTCTAGACTTGATCCTTTCATCCTGTGATAAAATAATCCCAGGAAATAGACAAGTTGGAGTCTTTGTTGAATCTGTGTAATGTACGTGATCTGTCACTGAGACAAAAACTGATAGTGTTCAAGCAAAGAAGAAGAAAAATGAGTTGGCGTTTTCACATGTTGTAAACATATTCCAAGGAGTCTGGTGGAATATTAGTGCTACATAAGTGTTGTTTGGATTAGAAAACTCTCCCTGTTAAGTTCTGACCGCTGGTAGACTTTTTGCCTGAGGCACATCCTAGAAAGAGCTGCTCATCAGAGACCCTTAGGTAGATCAACAATGATAGAATCATCTCTAACTCCTCTTGTTTGTGTGTTAGCATAGAGACATTTGAGTTGGGCCTCTAATCAAGCTGACTTACTGGCTGGAATCGTAGGCCTTCCTTTGTGCTGTTCTTCAGGTGCTCTTCTGCTGACCCTTCGCCAGGCTCTGGGCATCTATCGCTGACACCAACATCAAACTGAGATTGGATGGATTGAGGTTCCCCTTCCTTGGCAACTCTTTACCAGCTGGGCAAGCCAGTGACTGAAGTTGCTCCTCCCCTGCTCTGACAGGTGGACCCCATTAGCCTCCAGGAGACCAGGTTTCTCAAAGCGAGTCCCATAGTCTAAGTAGCTGAACCCCTGTCTCTCATCTTGAAATGAACAAATCACTTCCAGCACACGAAGCACTTCAATGTAACATATTAAATTGTCTCTTCTTAAGACTTTTGAAACTACAACAAAAAAGGAACAAACCAATTTTATTCCTTTTAAATTTTGAAACAGAACTGGAGACTCTAAAATTGTTAGTTTTAGGAACATTTTAAGTGTTGGATTGGACAGTGATAGAATAAGCTCTACAATTAACCAAACCTTTTCCAAGTTACATTTCATACACAAAAAAAAAGAAAATTTAATGTCCATATGTATAGATTATTGGAATATTTATTTTTTTCTTTTAACTCTGGGGACAAAAATGCTAGTGCCTGTGGAAAGGCTCCAGTAGAGAAAAGTAATTTGCAAAATTGAATAATAAATGGCATTTACCTTACTAGGAGACAAAAAAAAAAGCTGTTTTGTATCTTGTATCTCTGTTTAAAAATATGTAATACTCCTTAAATTCTAGACAAAAGTACATAAGGAACAATGTACAGATCACAAATTAGCTATAGACTTTGTAATTAGTAAATAAACAGTATACTTGCTATCTTAAGTATTTTTTGCTATCTTAAGTATTTTTGACACAATTTGGAAAGAGAAAAGGAGGCTAAATTTGCTGTATAAATTGCTCATTATTTACTGCAAAAAAAAAAGCACATGCATTCATAGATTTCATTCTTGGAACTCATATCATTGTGATTTTTTAATTAGATATTCTAACTTTTTTCAAGATTAGAGTTGAAATTTCATAGAAAGAAACTTGCTCATGAACTTTTGATACCTCACCATTGGATTTTAGATGAAACCTGTAATTGCAGCTGTGTTTTCAAATGAAGAGGGGAAAAATAATAAAAGGAAGAAGAATTAATGTGCTGTATTAGACTGCACAAAGTCTTCATGTCAGCTAACAGAACTGGAAGTGAGTATGCAAAGGTCTTTTACATTTGCAATTTCTCTGTGCAGTGGGATAATGTGGAATGTAAAGATATGCACTTGACAGCCTGCAGGAAAAAGGGCAAATGAATCTACATATTATGCCATAGCTTTTGCACCTTTGCAGTAGAAGGATGTATAGCCAGGATATCAGGATATGATAAAAATTACCTGGAGCTCTGTGTTAAACGTTGTTCTTTACACAGCCTCTGATTGACCCATCCCTTTGAAAACTGCAGTATGAGACTTTTGTGTCTGCAAAAGATTTGGGTTGAATTTCAGATGAGTATTAAGGTTACTTTCCATTTTAACTGAACTGTTTTCTTGAACTCCTCTGTGAAATTTTCTTTCTTATTTAATTTTTGATCATAATAAAGGAAACAGGCTTTGGGACACTAGACCAAAGATTTTGCAACTTAGTTGCACAGAGATAAAATGCAAAGGATGCATAATGGCCAAATCTTCAATACTATACATGAGTGTTACTTTATTGACACAAAGAAGTATGAGATTTGAGAGGAGATGGCCCCCAAATGAGAGTAATAACTTGATTTTGTGTGGAAAACACAGAGAGGTCAGTAATCAAAGGCTGAACAGGATGAGTAAAGCTTTAAAGGGATGATCAGAAGGGAAGCAACATTGCTTTTCACTTCAGAAGACAAGAGTTTTAGATCTTAAAAGAAGGATGAAAATGAGCAGAGCTTTATAGACAGGTTATATAGAGCCTTGAAATAGGGACAAGAAGTTTGAACATCCTATGAAAAGGGTAACCAACCAAGAATTTGGCCTCAGCAATACTATGTTCTAAAAATCTGTAGTATTGATGAAAGGAATGTTGTACGTGGGAGGGAACTGTAGTGCATATTACTCCTTGAAATCCCTTTTAGTCTGCTGATATGCAGTTCTATTTTCCATGGTTTATCCTTTTTGTTTTTCTCATTTTAGCATGGATTACTCTTCTGAAATTAAAAAAAATAATAATCTTGCAGAGTCCTTTACTGTGATACTGAATCATTTTGGCTTTTGCTTTTAGAGCTTTTAAAATCAGGACTATGTGGTTACTTTCAGTTCTACATGTGACATAAAAACCACCACCACCACCAAGTGTGCTTTTAAAATTCAGTGCTTTTACCAGCTTTCTTGACTTTTTATAGTCTTTTTAAAAAATCAATATTACTGTATTCATTTTTTTGTTTTATTTATTAATTTATTAGAAATATATCATATCTAGCCATATTTTTGTTGCAATTAGAAAGGAGCTCATGTTTTCTGCTTCTTCAGTCTCCCACTTCATCTCCCTTGCTGCCCTTGTGGCAGAGTAGCCAACAACATTGTGCTCTCACTCTGACTGATAGTTCTGTGACACTTGTCAATAACATTAAATTTCAGCTTGTTATCTGGTCTCTTTTTTTATATATTGTGTTATTTCTGCACCCAGCCTGTGTCATTTGTCATCAGTAGACATTTGGTTTGTGGTGTTCACATTGTTAGTAATCCTTTTATAAGACTATGCACATTTTGCTGTAGTTCAGTACATTAGTACCTTTATTAGAGTGTTTTTCAATAGGGTTTTTGTTTTTCAAAGTCCTTTCTTAAATGGAATGTTGAATGCTGGTTTAAATTACTTTCCATCTGAGGGTAAGGAATTTAATTTCATTGAGATCTAGCATTTCAGGTGTAATCATGCCTTCAACCAATTTGCTGTGCAATATTTAGAAAAATAGAGCTCCAGTCTTGCAAGGTAGGCCATGTGGGGCCCACCTGTGTGTCTGTGTGGGACTGCACTGAAATCAGCAGCATTTTTCAGCTGAAAGGACTTAAGAATGGTTATGGCAACATGCAGCATGTCTTCAATATACTTTATACTTATGTAAAAATATTCCATGGCGAGTTTCACAAAGAAATAGTAATTTTCAGTGCCTGTACTTAGTTTTCTTATGGTACTTCTCTAGAAAGCGCATTATTAATATTTTTCACTGGTCATATTTTCTGTTCTTGAACTTTATGTGTTGAAGATTCATTTTCTGATCAAAAGAATGATGATATAACTATTCCTAGGCTTTTGACAGCCATGAAGATCTATTCTTTGATGAATTCCATTTTTGAATACTACTACTGTGTGCAGCATGCATGTGTGTGTCTGAAAAAAATTATTTTCACTGTATGAAATCTCTCTTCCCTCTGCTTTAATTCCATTGTCATTCATATGTCTATGCAAGGCCATAGAGGATGCTCTTGGAGCAAAATATTCTCCCCTTCCTACTCCCCTTGCCTCAAGTCTTTATGTTACTGATCTTTTATTCAGCATAGAAACACTAAGCAGGAGGTGAAGAACAGCTAAGGGAGTTATTAGGAGACAGACTAGGCTGCATGACGAAGGGGGAACTGAAGCTGTGGGAGCTGGCACTTGAGGCTGGACCTTTTGGTACTGACAGGGGCTGGCAGGCCACATGGAGGGCGTTCACAGTCCCTTCTCCCTCCATTCCAATCTCAGGTGATATATTGTAACTGCTGAAAAATGCAGAGCATTTCCAATGGCTGCCATTATACATTCAGGACCTATTTGAGAAAGTGGGAAAAAATACAATAAGGGTCAAAACCTTTATTTTATTTATTATTCAGAAAATCCCCTTGAGAAACAGAACTGCAAAGATCAATCTTCTGTTTCAAAAGGGATTTTGATGTTTGGGGTTGAAATTAAACAGGAACATTTTAAAATTCCAAGAAAATGAGAATTAAACCTTATTCTACATCAGTGAAAATAACTGTATTGTGTGACATTATCTAACACAAAAATCAAATACACGTAACCATAAGTTTTAAACTGATTCAGATTCAAACTGATTCAGAATCTAAAATGTAAAAATCACTTTTCCAACATGCTGCCTTTTTTTTTAAAAAAAATAAATATTTTATTTTTCCTGCAAACCAAAGTGTCGATAAATATGTTTAAGAAAGTGTTTTTTTGTTATGATGGATATACACTCCCTAGTGGAAAGTAAATCTGTAACAAAGCCTTACAGTAAGTCTGCAGTTTAAGATGAGAAAGAACATATTTTGGGACCCAGAAGAATATTTTTTTTCAGGGTATTGTTTAATAGTTGATTGTATACAGCATGTATATGAACAGTTACCTGTGTAAATGTTTATCTAGTGCACACAGTTGATAACGGAGACAATAATGACAGCTGATATAGAGGCCATGCTGATTATGATGAATCATGCAGATGAAAATGATGACATTGATGTCTAGTAATTTTCCGTATCTCTGGACAGTGGATTTATCTTTCTATGGAGCTATTTTTCAGAGGAGAATATCTAATCTTTGCATTTAGTCTCTTCCTTGAAATCAAAGATATGATTGTAGAAGTAGAATAATGACAGGTGGGAGCAGGGTATACCTACCACTTAACATCTACATATTTCCTGAAACACAACTATGTCAGGAAGTACAAGAGATAGAAGCTATCTGGAAAATAGAGAACTGGTGCTCTTCTTTTTTTCTTTTTCTTTTTATTTTTTTTTCAGTTACTTCCAAAAGTTGCATATCTATCTCTTTTATCCTGTTCTATGAACCATGAACCTGTGAAAAAGACAGGAATAGAAACTTCAACAAGTTACTGCACACAGATCACAAGGACATGTTATGTGGCATTTTTGAAAGATGAAGTTGTGGCATTATTATGATATTAGAACTGACATAGCTCTCTTCCATGAAAAATCATTTTGAAATTCAAAGTGAAAAACTTTTTTAATTCAAAGTACACTGTTGTGGGAATCTCATCTCAAACCCAAGCCTTTCTTGTTCAGAAGATTCCTTATTCTTCTGTCGGGATAATTCTATTGTTCTGACATTTAGAAAAAAAGGTTACTGATGGATAACCTTTTGTAGTCCATGCATTAGAACAGGTCTCTCTTTCCTCTTCTGTATTCACACTGTACAACAGACAAATTCCTGGTTATTTATGAGGAACCCACAGTAAGAATGCACTCAGCTACTTGGACACAGATTTCTTCCCAGCTGTGAAATTATGTCAGTTGGCAGGCTTTGGTGGAGGGGAAGCATCTACAGACTGTGAAGGTTAAGCAGGCTTCAGGACTGCAAGCAAAGAAAATTCTCCAGTTAGATCAGTGGATTTTTTTACTTTGTGTTTGGCCATATGCATGCTTTGAGATAACCTGTTTCAAAAGCATGCATTGTATTGATACAGCGTAGTTTGACTGCAACCTCAGTTATTGATAATTTAGATAAAGAATATTCCCCACAATTAGAAATAGAACCTGGTTTATTAATTGCTAGTTCACATATAAATAGATGGTAATATTTAAGGGTTTGATTTCGATTATTAATGTTATTGCTTGTGAATAGAACGATGCTATAAAAACATAGGTCCATTATTCATTCTAACTAGTCAAAAGAAAGAGAGAAAAGAATGAATATAAACTTTACTTCTACCCTGCCACAAATCATCTATTTCCTGCTTACTTGATTACTTACCCAATGTGTACAGTGGTATATTAACAATAACTGCCTGGTCAGTAAATCTCTATTACCCAATAAAAAGTGTTTATACCTGGTGATGCTGTACAGTTTGTCTTCTTCCACTTCCCTTGGGCTATGTCACTTACATGACGAAAGTTTTATGAGATGATTGTCAAATTAAGTTCATCTTTTAATATTTAGAATTGGAATTCATCTGTGAGAAGACTTAGAGGACTGATATTGAGATAGCAACCTGTTCCTGGTGAGGCTGTGCATCCCACCACATGCTTCCTAGCATTGTGTTACAATGCTTTCAGTTTTGGGGAGTAGATCCCTCTCTGATTTTCTCGATTGCAGTGTGCTGCTCCATGTTACACCACATTCCTGTAGTCCTAAGGGGAAGGCAATAATGCTTCTAACTTGCATTTGGTAGTTTGTTAAGAAAGACTGTTCAGAAAACACAGGATGTGACATTTATAACTCAGATGCTGAACTCATCCTCCCTGAGATATGAGGGGAACTCTGAAAAAGTCTTAAAGCTCATAGAAGTCTGGCTTCACTGGCACTTGAAAATGCATACAGGATGGAAATGTAGAAAATTCTGACAAGTGAAGGAAGAACCCCAAGCAATGGCTGAGGCTGATGCATGAAACAGAAAATGCTAATTCGTTCCAGGTTGGATGGGGCCCTGGGCAACCTGATCTAGTGGCCTGCCACCCACCAATGCCAGAGGGGTAGAACTAAGTGGAACAAAGTGATCTTTAAGGTCCCTTTCCGCCGAAGACATTCTATGATTCCTCTTTTGTTTTGTTTTGTTTTGTTTTGTTTTGTTTCCCCCTATGATTCTATGATCTCAAATGTAAAATGTGGGGTGCTGGACCTAGAGCAGATAGGAAGAATTATAACATTATGTGCATTTTGTTGCAAGGAAGGAGGAAAGGAAATAATTTTATTCTTGATTTTGCCTTTTTATTTAATGGTTTTATTTCTCTGGTATTAGCTTATTTTATTTACCTTCTGCTCTCACCATAATCCATCCCTTCCCCTTCTAATTTAGATTGGTCTGTAGAGTTCATTGAACTATGTCAAATCACTAAATCACTTTGTAGAAGCAACTTCTGGATTAGCCCTTGTTTGTTAGGTTTTATAATCAGAGTATAATAACTAGCTACATTCAAGAAGGATTGAAAAGGAACACATAGCATTAGTTTTCACTGCAACTATTCAGTGTGACAGTCTATGAGTTTGAATTGTTTTGACCGTTCTCATTTACAGATTTACAGATGCCAGTAGGTCTTTTTTTGTTGTTGCAACTGATCCCCAGTTGAGACTCATTCTCCTTTACAGCTGGAATGCATGACTTGTTTCCATTAGCACTGTCAGGGTGTTTAAAATCAACTTGCAATTTTGTTTCACCTACACGGTGAATCAATGGTAAAATGCATTAATAAACATTTAGAAATAATGATGGTATTTACGTTTGGTTATAGCAGACTTTGAGGATGCACCTTAATAGTGTCACAGAACTGGAGCAGGTTCACACAGGAATAGATTTATTTCTTATGCTCTGCTAAATTTCCTGTGGAATGCTGAGTGCATTAGGATCCATGGTAACCGTGCCTGCTGCAGCACTGTATTACTTTGCTGTTGATAATGCAAGCCCATCTAATTAGCACCAAATGTCAGGGTACAAAGAGGAGCAGGTGGCACCATTTGTATCTGAAATAAATACAAACACAGTATTTATGTGCAAAACCAGACAAAATAAAGCCTTTTGTGAAGTCTATTATAGCTGGCTTGTCTGATGAATAAGATCTGAGAGAGAAGATAATTACAAACTGTGACCCATGGATGTAACATGGATAATGTCAACTTCAGGTTGAACCAAATGCTATTGGTAGGAAATATTTTGGGCTTGAGACCTAAGAAATATAATGTATTGTCTTTGGAACAGATATTGTGATGCTTGGTATTTGGAAAGTCCATGGTTCATTTTGGGTTCACGTTCTATTTTAAAAGTTGCTAGGAATAATGGCAATTGTGAATAATAAGAAGTTGGAGAACATTAATAACCTTGATTTTCATAAAATATTAAGGACTGTGAACACAAGCTCCTGCGCAGTGTCTTATCTGGATTTTAAATACCTAAACCTCCAAGAGACTCAAAATCTACATCATGATGGTGTGAATGGGCCCAAAGTGAAAGGGCATTGTTAGCGATCTGCTCAGGGTAGGCAGAATCACTCTGTCTAGATGCCTAGACTTACAAAGAGAGACAAATACCTGCAGAAATTGGACAAAAATCATTGTCTGGAGGTGACTTACACAGCTGTCAAACGCAGATGCATGTCCAGGATGAATGCAACTTATGGGTCTTTACAAAAACTTCACTATAATCCATCTTTATGGCACAAAACATTGCAAGGCCAGAGACCAGGGACAGGATTGTAAATGCATTTCTATCTCATTCTCTGGGAAGAAAATACCATTTCTCGCTTGCCAGGTTTTGGTTGGTGTCAAAAACAAAGCAGGCCAAGATGTTGTGATCTCTTGTGTATCAGACCTGGTCCTATCACTGACATCCAAGTGTGCTGGGTGGGCCCCCCTTTTGTGGGACCTTGCCAGGCTGTACAGCTGCCAGGCTGCTGCATGGAGCTAAACCAGTGCTTGGACAACACCTTTATAGCTCCATGGAAAATTAGAAGGTAAGTAGCTGAGAGATGGGGGGGGGGGCATTAAGGGGACCTTCTACACTTGTGCAAATTTCACCCATGATAACCACATTGACAATCTCTGGACTGCAAAGACAAAGCTTTGTTTCCATTCTGTGTCAGTCCTAATCTTCTGATACACAAATAGTCACTGCAATGAAATATACGCACTATATTTATTTATTTATTTTCTAAAATAGCTTAGTTAATCTGGCAACTAATACATAGATAAGATTTGAAGTTCCATCAACAATGTAAAAAGTGTGCTTTTTTACATTATTACAAATGAATTAAAAATATATGCTATTTATTAGGAATAAGATGTCCTTTACTCCCTTCCATTTATAGGTGAAATATTAACTCTACTTCTTCCTCTATTTTAAGGGCAATTTGATCATGAGAAAGAAAAGGAGACTGTGATAAATATTTTAATGTATTTTGTGGGAAGCCCAGAGCTTGCAACATACAGTAGCAAATTTTAGGGAGGGATAATTTTAAGTGGGGGATCTTTTCAGGAAAGATAATTAAGTAAAATTTGTATCTAGCAGGTCTAGAAGTACAGAACAAATTGTACAGGGAAAAAGAATAAATACACCTCCAAATGAAAAGAACACCCAAACATATTCAAAAAAGATTAAGAGACTAGGGTAAGTAATAAAGAATATAAAAAGCAACCTTTCCAAATATAATAACATACTCCTCTTTACAGCCATATATGAACTCAAAAGAGCCAAGCAGCCTCAGAGGGAAAAAAAAAATGAAACTGAGCTGGAAAAAGCAATGAAAGCTAGGTGTTTTTTTTTTGTTTTTTTTTTTTTTTAAATTAATAATAAAGTACTTGCATCATAAAAAATATTTAAATTAAAAGTAATTTAAAAATTCTCAGCTCCTTAAAATAATATCCAGCAAAATTACCTTCAGCACAAAATATTAATTGGTTTAAGGGGAGAATAAATACAACTAATTTTTTGTATCAGCGTAGCACATTCCAGTAGTGCTGTTGTCATTAGCTTCCAGGTTAGCTTGCAGTAATTGACCACATGAACTTGGGATGCTCTGGGGCAGTTAGGAAGAGAGAGGGATATAGGTAGGTCATAATCTTTGTTGCTTACTTTTTTGCTACTTTGGAAAAATAAACTGCAGGTAGTCTACATTTCTAGTGGCACACCCAGTGTGTTGATAGAAGCAATGCTTCAAGTGACAGCTCCCATCTCCTCCAAAACCTTTATATATTTCTGAGTCAAGAGAAACCCTGCTTTCTTCAGAGTGAAGATACCGGTGATTGACAGTACCTTGCCTCTTCATGAGAGAACATTTCCTGGCTCTTTTAAAACAAGGCACTTCTATTTGCACAAAGTAAATTAGATTCTGGTGTCCTAGCAAAAATGAGCTTCTGTTTCTACTGGAGTCCAACTATCAAGTTGCCCAAAATCATTGTCTTGCTACAGAAAAATGTTGATCAATTCAGCTGAAAACAAGGTCCTTCTTGCCTCGTCCTTGTCCTTCATGGGAAATAGGGGTTTCCAACCTGTTTTGCCCTGCAGTGTCCTTGGAAACTTAAAGAGAACAGGTATTTGCTCTTTGGACATGTCTGCTGCTGTGGCTGAGTTCCTGTAGTCAATATTAACGTGGCTGTCTCCTCTCTCCACCCCTAAAGAAATCAATGATATGTTGAATTTCAATATGAGAATGGTAACTTGTCATGCAGCTGTGTACTATTTGCAGAGGCCATATCAGTCACTGGACATAACTGTGATAAGTGGCACCTGTTGTACCATTTATGTGTGTGCATAAAGCACCATTTACGAAAAGGAATATGGCTGAGCAGGAAGGCTGCCTGTTGGCAGTGTTCAGGCTTCTTCAGTGCTGGCATTGTGGAGAGGGGAAATTGCTCTGTCCCTGGGGACAGCTGAACATGGGCATGGGGGAGAGGATTCTGGTGTGTGAGGCAGGACAGATGGGGACTGACAAAGCCATCAGTGGGGAAGCTGCTGCAAGAGTGTGTGCTGGGAGGCATCTGAGGAGAGCATGGAGCTGGCATGAAATCTGCTAAGGGGCTCATGGAAACCCTCCCCACAGAAAAGGGGATTCTGCTGGGGATCCCAGATAGACTGTGTGAAATTTGTAGGCATCCTGGACTTTGACAAAAATTACTGAACTAGAAAATGAGAATGGAAGGACCTACCTTGCAAGGCACAGTGAATAAGGAGACGATTTGCAAGATTTGTTTTTACTCTGTCTCACCGTATTACATTTAACTGGACATGTAAAAGTAGCTTGTTCTACTGCATGCTTTAATAAATCACCAAGTTTGCAAGCGTTTTTAATGTCTTCAATCTGGTCAGTTTTCAGGGAAGAGTACAGTGGTTCCAACTTCTGAGTTATGGCCAGCTGAGAGCCTGTCACAATAATTTTCCAGTCACTCTCTATCCAGCCCTGCTCACATGCACAAGGGCAAAAAGCAATGGCTTTGCAGAACCTATTAGCCTCTTCTGCACTGCTTTAGTGCACTGCCTAGAGATATAAAGGATTTCTTTATGACTCTCAGTATTTATTTGGGTTTTACCATGCAGAAATATAACTATCAGGCTTTTATATGGATAAGAATAAACCTAACTGTATGCAAAGTCACATAAAGAGATCTTAGCAGGAATGCAGAAATGTGTAGAGATTCTTATGGATATGTACCTGTGCTATGAATTAGATGAATGTGACCTCTGAATCTTGAAAATGACTAAACTGTAAAAGATAATGGCCACCTTTTAGTGCCAGAAGAAATCACAGACCTGTCATCACTATGAAAAATCTACAAATATGTTTTAGATCACAGATCCATCAAAAGTGATAATCAAGAGTAAATTTAAACAAAAATAATTAAAAAAATAAATACATCTTATCAACTCCTGAAATCTCAGTAAGTCCAGGCCCTGTAATGTTCACAAAATCTGAGCAAGAGAAGATGTTGGGTCCTAAATCTGTCATTTGTGCTGCTAGTGTTTCATGTGCAGACTCTTTGAAGATGTCACAGTGAATTCAAATGTATGAATCCAATAACAGGCATGTCACTTGGCCCCACTATACTGAAAATGATGCTTCTTGCAAAGAAGTCTGAAACAGGCAGTACATTCAAACTTATGTAGCAGATAGATAAATTCAACATTGTTTACAAAAAGAAAGCAGAAATTTCCTGCAAAGAGAGAGGACTTGTATTTATTAAACCTGCATTTTTGTGATCCATCTCCAAATGGAAGGAGGAAAGAAAAGGGAACTGTCTCCACTTAATATATGCAGTTAGCTATACTGCAATATTAAGTACCTGGCAAATTAATATTTAAATGAATGCCAAAGTTCTTTAACCTGTTAATGAAGTGTGTTTCCATTCCAAGATCCCATGAATATGTTAGATACCTAAACTTAACAAGCAGTTCTGACACCTGAGATACTAAAATCAACCAACCCTTTTCAATGAGAAGAGTATAGGTAGCTTAGCTGCTTGTTGTAGGAGGGTTGTTTCATATAAACTGAAGGTAGCAGTTAGGAACTTAATGAAGGCAGAAGAGATTTCACCAAGTCTTGGCTCTCACAAATACCTTTTGTATAAATCTTGACAGCTTGTTCTGCTGATAATCAAACCAAGAGAGCTGAAAGACAAAGGGAGAGTGTCTCTGCTCAGAGGAGGATCTCTTCTGAGCAGACCTGGGATGAACAGGGAAGGTTTATCTTCCCTGCTAAGACATGTACAACCTTGCTAAGGTTGTACAGTGGTCAGGGAAGGAGATTAGATCAGGGAAGCAGAATTTCACGAGTAGTTTCTCTCCCACTGAGAAGGATACACAGTTAATAGCTAGGAACAAAACAGATGACTGTGAAGTCTTGAGAAGGGTTTTTTAAACGTGTTATATTTACTATTTTTAAATGCAATTTCCTATTCTTAATCAAACATCTAACATCTTCCTCTGCTAACTGAAAGCTTAACCACAGCCAGTTACAGAAATGATCTTTAACGCTGAACATCTTCCTTCTCCACAAGTAGCAATTTTGGAGTGGAGCAGAGTGCAGGCTTGGTCTGGACATAGTTTCTGATGAGTCTCAGGTGCTGGGGATTATTTTCTTTCAAAGCTGGGAGTGTCAGTTTGAAGTCTAATAATACTCACAGAGAGGAGTTGCCCTGAGTGGGTATGAATCAGTATAAAAACCACACACAATAAGACAATTTCCAATCTGGGGAGTAAATCACAGACATCATAAATTTCTTTCAATAAATTGATACTTGTGTCATCCCTGTCACATCATTTATAGATGGCAATTGGATGCCAAAAGGACTGAGGCAGACAGAATGACTAGCAGCAATAGATGGATTTAACACTTAACAAAGAAGAAACTGACAAACTCTATTAACCTGTTTTCTGAAAGAAAACTGGAAAAGTTTTAAGAGACATAAATATTTTAGGGCATTTTAGAGTAGGTTTTCTGTTTTCTAAATAGTCCAAGAAAGTATTAATTTTTATATCAGTGGATAAAAAGTGCAAGTGTGGAGGGAAATAAATCTTGAAGGAAACAACTAACAATAGAAAATGAAAAAAAGTTTTATTTATATTTAGCTTGTTCATCTGAAAGGATAGGAGAAAAGCAGAAAAATCTACTTGTCTTTAGTTTTTAGAGGGAACTTGAATGAGGAATTTAGTTGATAAGCCCTTGCAAAAAATGATTCAAATATCAGATAGCTTAAAGAATAAAATCTTTTCTTCACTTGCTTGTAAACTTAATATTAACCTTATCTAGAGTTTTAAATATGTATTAAGAAAAAAAATCTAATAAAAAAAAGAAACCTACTATGATGTTCATTCATCTTACCAAACCAAACAGTAATTAAAGAATAATTGTAATGTATAGAATGTATTATAGAATATTAATTATTTTCTTTGCATATATATTGGAATGAAAATCTTGCTATAAAAAGTATTCAGTTAATAAGCAGTCTTTTAGTTTCACCTGTTTTTTATATACCATAATTCTGTCTTTCACATAGGTATGGAGGTTTTCACATAGGTATGCTATGTTTGCATTTGAAGACCTAAGAAAAGTGCCAAAGAATATTATCAGTTATTTGTCTTAATAGTTTTATTCTTATTCTGTCTCCAGAATGTTATGTTCTTAAACTGTTATTAAGCTTTGTTATACTCTTATTATATTTTGGTAATGTTAGTTCGTTTTGGAAATGGATATCTAAAGGGCATGGGAAGTAATCATTTTCAAACACTTTTTGACTACTTGGCTGGCAGCTGTAATCTTCCACATTCCATTACAGATAGCCTTCATGGTCCTTTTTCTTGAAGATGGCTACCTTTGAAGTGCAGCCCTGTGTATCTTTGATTTTCTGCAATAGTGCTTGAATGATGGAAATGTCAAGCTGGATGACAGCTAATGAACTGAGTGTTCAATAGTTCATCACCTTGGTTTTACTAGAAATCATTTAGCAACAAGTTTGAAATAATTGTCTTTGGTAGAATGAGATCACTTGCCTTTTCTGATACAACAGTTGACAGTAATCAGGATGGCAACACATACTGCAAGGGGTAGATCTAACCTTTGTGTCATAAAGTGTTCTGTGGGAAAAACTAGCTCTGGGTTAAGAAAATGCATCTGCAATGAGTGCTGCTGATCTCTGCAGCTGTGGCCCTGTTGAGGAGATAAGGAGGTCTGTTGTGAGCTCCTACTGATGATTTAATTTATTTTCTTTTGGTAAGTCGTAATAATGAATTTGAATATAGGCCTGTCATTACAAGACTGAATAATCCTTCATAGGTAAAGACAGGGGTACAGTTAAGGATTTCTCTGTCAAATCCTGTGTGGGAAACCTCTGTTTTTCCATCTCAGGTTAGCAGAAAAATAGGATTTTGATGCAATGCTGTGCACCTGTGTTTGAAGGAGTAAACACAAGTCTGTGAGTGAGAGCTGTCTGTGCATGCATGAGTGCTGTGAGCAGCTTGTTTGAGTCTCCTTAAGACCTTCATTTTCCAGATAGGATGCTTCCCAAATCATCATGTGCTTGTTCCCCAGGCCATGTGAATCATTTGAGGTGATGTGTCCATATGCAAGCAGAGATTGCAGCCAGGAATATTTTTCTGACACTACAGCAGTGTGCTGCCAGCCCCAACCTCTGCTCTCAGGCAAGGTCCCAGCCCTTACTTATGTCTGCTGATATAAAGAGGGAGAGGGCAGGCAGACATGAATGGTTGCTGCAGGTTACTGTTTCTCCAATCATCAAAATATCCAGAGTGGTTTGGGCAGGAGTATGTGTGAGAAAATGGTAGTATTATGTTATTAACAAGAAATATTTTGTTCTGAGGTTGCTTTATGTCTTCCCATTGGAATGCATTTCTGGGTGCCTTCTACTTGTACTGGTATAAAAGTGTATCTCAGTTCCAATATTCATATGGTCCCTAATTGGACAT
Source organism: Aythya ferina (assembly GCF_964211825.1). Classification (NCBI taxonomy): domain Eukaryota; kingdom Metazoa; phylum Chordata; class Aves; order Anseriformes; family Anatidae; genus Aythya; species Aythya ferina. Next base: position 185,158,376 of record NC_140296.1, on the reverse strand, counting down.
CATCATATTCTTTTTAGCTGAATAAGCAGAGTTTGCATATCTTGTCACTTATGTGGTTACAACACATCATGGGAGAGAGAATTAGACTGTAGAATCCTGCTCATATGTGGTTACAAGAAAATGAGGTAATTGAACTGAAAGTCTGTTGAAATACCCAAATCAAAATTTTAAAATATGCTTGTCTTACTACTTTTGCCTGGCATTATTCACAGATTTCTTTGGGAAGCGTGCACTGATCTCATATAGTAAGTAACCCATGGAAAAATGTTTCTATTGGAAAAGCTTGGCAAACCTACCTAAGACAAGAGATTTGGAAAAGCATACTGGTAGAAACTTATACTTTAAAATAGGCTGTTCCATTCACTTTCTCATGCGTTGAGCCCTGATGTTGAATATTTTCTGCTTTTATAAGTTGGAAGCTATATGGATATAATTATGAACAAAGCTATTGTTCATCACTTCTTTCTTCACAAATGATGTGATGTTTTTACTATTTAGAAATACAAAAATATACATCAAATGCAATGATACCACATTATGGTAAAATATTACTTTTTTTCTCTATGTCCATGGGAGTTCCTGTTTTGTGGTAAGAAAGTAGTTGTCAGTTGCTCTTAACAATCTTAAAAAATAGCTATGTAAGAGAAGCTCTAGAAGAGGTCTCATGGGTAAACTCCCTGTAAATGCAGGCACTCAGATCATAGAATCTAATTTATAAATATTATTTTTTGTTTTGTTTTGTTTTTTCATCTATAACATTGTCTCCATCACTCTCTTGAACAAAGAGAATATATATATATATATATATATATATATATATTTTTTTTTTTTTTTTCAATTTTCTTGTTGCTCCTGGCTCATGCACTCCCTGGTGCATGGTTCTTCTTCAGGTGAAGGACTTTGCACTTTCCTTTGTTGAACTTCATGAGGTTCCCACCAACATGTCAAGGTCCCTCTGGGTGGCAGCACAACCCTTTGATTATCAGCCAGTCTTCCGGGTCTTTTGTCAACAATGATCTTGCCCAAGGTAGGTTCTGCCCCATCATTCAGATCATTAATGTTGAAGAATTTTGGATCCAATATTGACCCTGGAGGCTGCACCACAAGTTACTGGCCTCCAATTAGCCTTCAGAACATTAGTCACCACCCTCTGAACCTTTTAGGCAGTTTTCATTTTGTCTCACTGTATGCTCATCCAACCCATACTTTAGCAGCTTTTCTATGAAGGTTTGATGGGAGACAGTGTTGAAAGCCTTAGTGAATTATATGTGGACAATATCCACGGCTCTCCCCTTGTCTACTGAGCAGGTAACCTTTTATCTTAGGAGGTTATCAGGTTGGTCAAGCATGACTTCCCCTTTGTGAATCAAGTTCTGAATGATAAAGAATAAAGTTGTGATCATAGCACACTATTTAGAAACAGCTTAAAGATTATTTCTTCTTTGGACTTTTCTGTAGTTTTATCATTCCGTTAGTTTCATCCCATATAATATGATTTCATTCATTAGTGTGAGTTGTCTGAGGAATGTTTTGCAGAAGAGCCAACCAGACAGATTAAAGCATGTTTTCTCCAAAAGACAGCTCTGCAAAAAACAAAACAGATATCCTTTGAAATTGTATTTTTTTGTTTCTTTCTCTGACACATAAGACTAGAAATTATCAGAGATGTCATCCAATAAGAATTGATTTTGCTTTGGTTGTTTCAGAGTTCACAGAGCTTCTATTTTTGCCAACTATCATTTAAAAGTTTTATCCTTCTCAAGTGTAACTTTTTGCATCATGACCTAATAGACAGAAAAAAGAAGAGTACAAAATTTTGCATATGAAATTCCAGAAATTTTGTAATAATACTTGTTTGCTTACTATGTCATTTCTCACTTCAAAGCTAATAATTTCAAGGATAAATACTATTGTGATATTATTAATGTCAATGTTTTGATATGTGGCTGATATATCAAAAAGAAAAAAATAAATATCACACAGTCTGTGAAATGTTTGCCATTTGGATAATTTTTACCAAAATTTGTGACAGACATATATTTCTAGTTTCTTTTGCTATGCGACTTCCTTGTAATCTGTTAGCCCAGCAACATATATTTTGTATATATATATTTGTTTTAACACCTGTATTAAAATGTGTTCTTTGTCCAGACCTAGACTGTGTAGGCAAACACTGGAAAGGAACAGAATGATTCACAGAAGTCAATGAGGTGCCCAGTGAACCACTGCTGTAAAGTCATTGTCTATTTCTTGCTTAGATTGCAGTTGATTAAGTTGCTAAAGATGATGGAAGAGCTTCGACAAGAAGGTGTTTCTTTTTCTCTCTTCTTTTTTCCCCCTAAATCAAGAAATCGTAGTTGATCTCATCTTTGTGGGTGTCAGTACAGGTTTTAACACAGTGCTAGAGGATAAATCATGAGTTTAAAATGGAGAATGTGAGTATAAATAAGAGCTGTAAAAATTGTAATAATAAAATGTAACCATATTATAAGACTAATATAAATGGCTAAAGGAGGAGGAGGAGTTGTTGTATTCAAAGTAATGTATGGATAGATGACTAACAGGATTTTTCAAATATTGGCCCTATAGCCCATCTCATTGCATCTGTGGCCACAAAGGTGAAAATTTTGTCAAGGAAATCGAGTAATAAAGCACACCTGTGAGGCATTACCAATCTGAAGGAAGATGGGCACCTTATATAAAAAAACAAACAACAACAACAACAAAAACTAATGGAAGAGATGGAAGGTTGGATTTATTATTCTGTTGAAGAACGGTTGTGAATTACTGATGTGTTCAGGCTTTGAAAAAAGGCAAATGCAATCCTAGAAGGTTTCAGAGGAAGTATTTCTGATAGAAAGTTGAATCATTCCTACAATTCACAACTCTCCAGACAGTAAAAGGCCATTTAGGAAGACTGTGAGAAATACATTCACACAGTTGCTTCTTCGCATCCCACCTACCTTGCAGAGAGAGTTTCTCTGACAACCCTGCATAACTTTTCAAGTGATATCAGGATGAGGTCAGTGAGATCAAGTTTTATATTTCTCCAAAGCCTGAGTGAAGCTCAGGATGCATGGCTAGGTCTGAAGTCTCTAAAAACAACTTATGGAGGCAAATCCTTAAACTATACATTTTTGCTTTATAATTTATTGCAAAATCAGATAGAACAAGCATCTATTTTTGCACTTAAGTCAATCAGTTAAGTTATCCAGGCACAGGTTATTTAAGATGCTCAGTGTCAGTGTACATAGCTGACTAGAGTAACATGTCCCCCTTCTGGAGTGGCAGCTGGAGCCACTATTCCTATGTGGGCGCAACTGAATTGAGATCCGGAAGTGAGATCCAGTTCCAGATTCAGACACCTAAATTTAGATATTCTCTGTAGTCAACAGAACTAATGAAAAGTCTGGAGGGTTATTCAACTCAATGAATGCAGATGCCTTTATTTTAGGGTGATCTGAGAAGCTTATTAAACTCCTTTGACCTGATTGGCCAGATTTCACATGACTTAAAGGGAAGTAAGATATCTCACTCATATGGACACACCGAAGTTCAAGACTTTTAGATATCTGTCTGCATCTAGAAGTGAATCCTAGTGTAGTAATCACATTCAAATGCATGAAATCAAAAGCACCATGAACTTTAGGAATGGGCGATGCTCATTTACTTTTTCATTTATGAAATATGGGAGCAGACAGCCTGCAAGATTTTTGTCATTAGAGATACAATGTCTATTTTGGTGACAAATGGATTAAATATATTTCCTTATTCGTTTTTAGGTACTTTATCCAGATTTAAAAAAATATAATAATAATCATGAAATGATAATGCAGAGAAGGGATGTCTCTGTACAGATCAGTTTAGGAAGGAATTGCCCTGACACAGATGTATAGTTGCTGGGAGGTCAGATCAAATGCTTTTCCATGCTCTATGTTCAGAACGAGGAAGGATGTCACTGCACAAACATGGATTTATGGATGCAACTAATAGAGAGGGATGTGGTTCCTTTCTTTCCATTAACACTGCCACATCCAAGACTTGCATTCATGCTCAGGTGCAATGGTGCAGGTATTTAGCTACTCCATTCAGATCACCACTGCATCGGTCCCTGATGATGATGCTACTCCCGCATCTGCTGCTTGCTGTTTTGTCTTGACATTGCGCATTTTGAAAGCTATGATTTTATTTTTTTTTTCTCCTCCTGCTAGTCATATTCTCCTGGTTTTATTTCCTTTAGCTGTATTAACTTTTTATCTCCCCTACACCCTAGTTTTTGGTTTTCCTTCACTCTACCCAACTGGCATTCTTTCTACTGGATTTTATTAAAGTTTGAGGACTCCATACGTTGTGAATGTAGTATATATGTGCACTGGAAAAGAAAAAGAAGGGGGAGATGAGGGGGGGAGAAATGTGCTTCAAAAGCAAGATCACTAAGTATAGCATTTCTAAATGCATCTGTTACTCAGAAACAGGAAGAGAGATATGATATGCTAAATGATACTTAAGTCAGCAAATGACAATTAGAGAACAGAATCCAGTATCTTAAATAATATAGGACAACACCAAAACTCGTCTCCAACTTCATTTACCTTGTGTCTCATCTTGAGTGTGATTCTGTTCTTCCTTTCTGTGATGGGTCATTTCAGTGCAGCAGTGTTGTCAGTTTACATCCATTGGAGCTATCTGCAGACTTGGACAGACATTAATTGCACTTCATTTCTGTTTTTAAGCTCTTTTGTCTCCCTGTTCCTTTCTCCCACCCTCTGAAGGCTTTTAAATGAAGTTTAGGACTGTAACCTCATTATGCTATTCCAAAAGCTGGTGCCCTAATATCAGACCTTAATATCAGACCTATAGCACATAAGTGTTGATCTGATCCTGCCTGATTTTTATTTTTGTTTGTAATGGTGTTTACTTTTTCTTTTATGGGATAGCTCTATTTTGACATGTGGCTGATTTGCAAACCTTGAAAAAGCCCTTGTTAGTGCTTAATTCATCTTTGTTCATAGGTTTTAATTGTCTACCCTTCAGCTCAAAAATACAAGATCTTTTAAACGAGACTTCTCTTATCAGGACCTTTTGTTGTTGTCGTTGTTTTTAAATAAGATTAAATAATTAACAGGATTCTGAGAAGTTTACATAGCCTTGCCACTTTTTCATTTTACATTTTCTTGTTGCTGTGACTTGACTTTTTTTCAGCCTGCACCATTTATTTTTTACGTTTGAAGCAAGCTTTTCATCTACCATGATGCGTACCTGATACTAATCATAAACAATACATCAAAGGAACAGATGTCTTTCCTTAGAATTTAGTTGTCTTATAAAATGCTAGAAAATCTGATCAGTAATGTTTTACAGAAACTATGTGGTGCTTAGGGCTGGCAAGAATCTTTAAGATGTAGCAACCACCTTCACATTGATATTGTTATTGACAATTCCTGTTTATAAACACACACATAGCAGATTGAGGGATATTTACAGACATATATTTCTGTGATCTCTGTGGTCACATAAATGAACAAGATTACTCCTCTGAACTAAACAGGACTAGTAATATCTGTGAAACTCCTCTCTGAAATGCTGCCTGAGCAAATAGATAAGACACTGTCCTGAATTCAGATCTGCTTTCTTTTTCTCCAGCACTTCTTGTCAGTTCAATGATTGTCTGCTCTCACTCTATTCTTACTTATTTATTTTTATTTATTTAAGCTGTATTTTCTACAGAACAAGAGCTACCGTTTTTCATCAGAGTTTTAAGGTGTTTAGCACAGTGGTGTAATTTCTTTACATGCCTGTGAAGTGCAGTAAAGTCGTGGACAGGGACACCAGAGCTAACAACCCACGGTGAAGTTGGGAGAGTGTAACAACACCACTGCAGTACTGTTTGCTAGGTAATAAAGTCGGGGTTTTCCACATCCAAGGTAAGACCTGGACAGAGTAAGCTACTGCATAGAAAGGAGCAACAGCACCACCACCAGGTGTTGAAACAAAAGAACAGTTTTAGAAGATAGCCTTGAGGAGGAAGCTAGGATGAGCCAAAATGGAAGATGCCAATGGGCAGCTCTGGTTCATTCCTGCACTCAGCCTTTCGTAATTGGCTACTGGTGCTGCTGACAGCTGGCTTTTTGTAGTTCCTGTGCATTTTTATGTGGAAATTGTTAAATACTTAAGACAACATAAATTCCCCTTTCTGAGCATGAGTGTGGGCGTATAAGGGAGGCTCAGTGTTCTGCTAGACATCTAAGGTTTTGCAAAGGGATGCCTCTCTTTCTGAGATTACTATATCTTTTGTTTGTTTGTTTGTTTGTTTGTTTGTTTGTTGTTTTGGTTTGGTTTTGTACGTGAATCTTACTATTTTGGGTTAGTTTTAAGTTCTAATGTTGTCTGGAACTTCAAAACAATACTGTAATCTTAAAGATAACAAATTAACATTATAAATGAGACTGTAATATGTGAAGAGTCATTCTAAAAGGAGGACATTGTATTTTTCCTTGGTTCAAATAGGCATGTAAATCAGAATGGCAGTATTCATATCATTTGATCTCTGACGCAGATTTGTAAGCCAAAACAACATCTGGAACCATGGTACTTGATTTTGCCCTGCCATCAGCTTTCTGCTTGCTGCTAATCTATTTTCTGTTCATCCTTGAAGTATAATTCCATTTCTTCTTCCTTTCTCCACTACTTTTGCCACTGTCCATCACTCACTGCCCTCTTTTCTCATTCTCTCTCCCCCTTTTTGGCATCCTGCTAATGTCTTTTTTTCATTCCATCTCTCTCTCCTATAAAGTGACTGGCAGATTTTTCCCCAAGTGGTCCAGCCTGATGCATTCTGCGCAGCTAGCTATCATCAGTGTGTCTTCAGGTACTGCTTGCTGGGTGCCAATGTATAATCTGTGCAAAAAATACCACTTTGTTTTATTTTTATATAGGCTGGCGTGTAGAAAAGGCTAAGGATTGTCAGTAGTCTGCCAGTTTCACTGAGACAGTCTTAAATTTTAGCAGAATGCCTTCTGGACTTGATGTGATGATGTTTACCTTTTTTCATCCAGAAGTTTTTAAAACTGTCATACTTCTTTGGGCATAGAACTTGACTCATAAAATTACACAGAGGGTTACAGCACACAGTGATGAGTTACAACACACACACACACAACTATTCTTCTTTATTGAAGATTAAGTCTTATAATTTTGCATTCCTAAATGCAAAGTACTTTGGTATTAGTGCTACTGCTACCCAGTGTCAAGGGTATTTGTGACAACCCTACTAATTTGACTTTCAGGCACTGCAACTTTTTTGGTATTAGTGCTACTGCTACCCAGTGTCAAGGGTATTTGTGACAACCCTACTAATTTGACTTTCAGGCACTGCAACTTTCAGGATTTAACCAGAGCCATCTTTTTTTTCAGATTAATTTTTTTTTTTTTTTTTTCCCCCCTGCAAATTATCATCATTTCCATTTCCTGGACCTTGTGTTTTTACCTTTTTACCTTTGTTCCCTTTTGCTTTGATGATTGAACTTACGATCTTACATAGTAATATACAGGTGATATAATAAATTGCTTGCTATGGCTTTATCACTGAAATGATAGATAGAGACTAATGCTCAGAGGAGCAGGCTAGATTTATGATGTAAGTTATCAAGATTCCTTTTCTTTTGTCATATTTATAAAAAAAATATATACCCAGCAATTCAACTTTCAACTCCTTTGTTGTGACTCAGTCTTTTCAACTTTTATTTCCATCCATTGCTGCAGAACCTACAATTTACATTCTTCGTGAAGGAGAACAGACACATTTAAAATCATACCTTGATACCTCGGTAGTTGATGGCTGAAATTTTTGGAGCTGTATTTAGGTTTGATTATCTGATTCTCAATAGAATGACTGGTTATGAGGTTTTAGTAAAACTACATGTAGTTTTACAGATACCAGTCTATATGAATGGAAAAACCCAACTATCACACCAAAGTAGTTTGATGGTAGAGATTCTTGAGTAGAAAAACAAAACTGTGGGGCTGGTTCCACCATTTTCCTCTAGTCCTTACCTTTGGACTTTGGTGATTGATGAGATGCGTGGTGGAGAAGGACTGTGTTTCAATTTGGTTTATGAAGCATCTTTTTTGATGTTTACTTTGATTAAAAAATAAAAGAAAAGGTGCAGAACTGGAGCTGCTAACAAGGTTGGAAGATGCTTAGAATTACCCTGTGTTCCCAAGATATATTTCAAAATATAGTATTTTGTGCCCTAAATAACTTCAGCTTCTGTATCAGCACAAGGTCATGTTACAGCATTATACCACAACAACAGTAACAATAAAATTGAAATTGAATCATCCCTTAAGGAAACTTAAAAAACCAGTCCTGCATTAGCTCAAGAAAAAATAAATAGTGAACACAGATGTCCTCTACAGACACTAGTGTTGGGTGCAATTCTAATTTGGCAGAGATGTGAACATTCAAAAGGTGTGGTAGCAAAACTCCAGACAGCCTTGCCATGTTGCACATATGCTGAGCATCATTCAAATATAGTGATGTTGACACCCAGATGGGTCTGGATGATTGCTGCATGCTTACTAAAGAATTTGAAGGTCTGTACAGAACTTTAATAAATATGTAATTGATGATAATAAATGACATTTGATAGAAATAGAGACCTTTATTTATGCTTCTTAGAGTAAGTCAGGACATGAGCTACCACATTTTACTTTCTGTCTATTAATCAAATATGAAATATCAGTGAGGAAAGCACTTTTGCTTAGTATTCTGTTTAAAAAAAAAAAAGGGTGAGAAATTGTATTATTCTATGTTGAAAAAGACAATTCCAGCGCTGCTCTACAGCCCACCCTCTTGAGTGGTATAAAGCTGACACATTTGGTGCCAACATATCTACTGTCTGTAATTCCTTTACTATTAACTCTCCTACACACGCCTTAGAGACTGTTCTAGGATCATCATAATTTTCACTTGCCACACTTAAGATAATGTCTTCTTTCTTCCTTTATCACAGAAAAATGAGAAACTCTTTTGGGAAGAGTAATAAACAATACTAGTTGGAATGTTCAGTATGGTTAATAGCTTAGTTAACTGTTTTGATTAACTCTGGGTCTTTGCAATGGAAGAGAATATTATCTCCAAATAGCACTTCATTTAACTCTGACACCATATTCACGTATCAGTGTTCAGTGTAATTTAGTTAAGTGTGGCTGAGCTTATTTCTTCCTCTATCAAAACTAAATAGATGGCACTAGAGATTCTTGCAAGAACTGCTGTCTGCCTCAGGCTCCATCATTGCTCTGCAACATAAAGCAGCCATAAATTCAGTTTGACTGACTCCTTTTTTACAGAATCCTTAGGATGCCACTGTGCTAGTTATACCTCAGTTGGGGGGAACACCTGAGGAAGAGGAAGTGTAACCAGAGTAGTTCTGATTCTCCAATTGCCAAAACATCTGGAAAACAGCAGGAACTTCTTAATTTCACCAGACCAGTGCTTCTTAAAGGCCAAGACAGACATAATGGGGTTTATGAGACTACCTCAGATAGTGGTGATCCAACCTTTTTTTTTTTTTTTTTTTAGTAAAAAAAATGTGTAGTAATTTCTGTCAGCCTGAATAAGTAATGCAGGATGTGAATATGATATAAGGAGGAAAGGAATGAAAAAATACAACAGGTCAGTGCACTAGAAAGCCATACACTTAGTGCTCAACCCATTTGTAACAATTATATTGACTTTTACAGGGCTGGAAACGTTACAGAAAATCCTCTTGTGAAAAGTCAGGTTAATGAGATTGTTCTCCTACTGAGAGACCTTATTTCTCTGGGAGAGTTAAGGGAGAAATAGAATTGAAATATATACATATATATGTATGTATATACACACACATTTGTTTATTACGACTATCAGAGTACCATGGCTAATTTAATCTAGACCCCTGAATTGAACAGAAATTTGCTTATGAGGGAGGAAGATGGGTTATTCTGAGGGTATGCCAGATACCATGGAGGATTTGTGACTGCTGAAACCAGAAGTCAAAATAGTCTCCACTTTTCCTGGTCTTCACTTCACTGCTTTCTGTATTATGTTTAAGTCTATCTACGTCTACAGAGGTAGTGAAACAGAGAAAGCTGTGATTCCTTTCCATAAGTGTCTTTTTTTGGCTGTGAACTTGAGATGAATCAAACCCAGTAATGAGTATAATAGTCTTATTGAGTAAAGATGGGTGGATTTCAAGCAGCCATACCAGTGATGCTGAAGAACAATCTGTATTAGGACTTCTGATTGGATAGAGTGGATATACTTAGTCCTGTGTTACTGAAATCTATACATTTTTGTCATTCTCATTCTAGTCTTAAAAAGCCAAACACTGGTTTATTTACATTGTAACTTCGATTCATTTTCAAGCAGCAGGAAATACAGATAAATAGATACTGCTGTGTGCAGTTCGTATAATTATATTGTCTTCTGTCTCTAAATTCAAAATCCTTTTGCATTCATGTTCCCATCACGAGCTCTCAAATATGTGATTCTGTTTAAATAAATAAATCATTGCTGTGGTATAAATGAGAAAGAACCAAAATTATTTGGTTTTGACAGTCATATTTTCCAAATCTCAAGCGTAAATGAAGCATAGTGTCTTACAATAATTTTATCTGAAAAAGATATGACACCTTCTATCATGAGCACCACCATTAAAAAAAAAAAAAAAAGTGCTTCTAATGAAAATAATTGAGCAATGACTGCCCTTTCTGTGTCAGTTTCGTATGGCCCATTAATTCTGGCAAATCTTTGTAAAAGTCACTATTATCAACTTCATAAAGATAATCAAGCATTAATCCTACATCAGTAGCTCATTATTTTTAAACTCAACTTATTTTATGACCAATAAGAAGTCTTGGAGGATGTAAAAGGTACTCCTTGTATTTTAATGAGAAAAAAGTTTTACTTTAGAATGGAGTGAAAGATGTTAGAGTCCTGCAAATATTAGTGCTACTCTGAGCACTTAATAATTGGAAATTTCTCTAAGAGAATAGAACACCTCACCTTTCTTTTTTATCTTTTTCTTTCTGGACCAGAGAAATAATATCCCCACAAAATATCATCAAAAGATTTGGAGGAGTTAAAGCTGAAGGCATTTCAGAAATATTTCAATACTAGCTGAACAAACTGCTGATTGAATGGGTTAGCAGCAATAAGGCATGTAAATGACCGAGCTTGCTGTTTATTTTAGTGAAGATGTTAGAACTGTGTCATACAAAGGCTAGGTAAAGCATAGCTAGTAAATCAGCTCAGGAATTCCAGTACTGACGCGGTCCTCCTTTCTGAAAGGTACTTTAGTTAAAATAAAATCTGCGAGAACAGGCTGTGTAGAGAGAGGAAATCATATCACTGTTCTTTCCAAATGCCTTGTTTCTGAAAGGCAATTTCTCTCTTGTGAAGGGTTGTTTGAATGGTGTAAACAAATAGCAGGCAGGTAGCTTTATTTATTTATTTATTTATTTATTTATTTATTTATTTATGTATATTTATTTATTTATTCTGTTCCCCCTGTTGGTGGGGATGGCATTAGTGTAAGATAGGTAAGGATATATCTGGGTTCAGCTGTTGGGGAGCAGCGGGAGCTGCCCTGCTGCTGCTGCCATCCTGCAGCCATCAAGCAGTGCAAGTAGAAGAGAGAGGTGGCATCAGTAGGTCCCATCCAGCCAGAAATCATCAGTCATAGCTTAACTTTGTCACCCTGTCATAAACGGATGGCTGCATCCTGACAGTGTGTGGTGCCAACAGGACCAGGTATCATCAGCCCAGGTTAAAAATGTAGCAGTACAGAAAACTGCACTGTGCTTAAGCTACAAACCCAGCCCTGCTTTATTTACTAATATGAATGTAGAAGAAATATACTTCAATAATACTATTTTAGATATAAAATTTGTACAATTGAAATCATCATCTCAGACTGGAATCCTTCATAGAGAAATTAAAGATCTTAATATGATCTTTTTGCAGATGAAAAAAAAAAAAAAATCAGATAAATATATTCCATATAAAAAAAAAAAAAAAGAAAAAAACTTTGAAAATCTTCAGCTACTATTTATAAAATGGGGGTGGTTTTAAGTGCTTTTAGGTGAATTAAATCCATCTCCTGCTTTGAACCTCTATTTGTGTGTGTGTGAATGCTTATCTGTATGTCTGTCTGCCTGTCCAGCTATATCAATACAGACCTGTGTAAACTTGCTGTAGTGACCCAGACATCTTAGTCTTCCATATATTGTAATGGAAATCAAATGCAAATATTCAAATTTCAGCAATGTGTTATCAAAGTATTAGAGTTATGGAGCTACATACAGTGAAAGAGACTTATCTGTTTGCCCTACTAAGCCTTCACATTCAACCATAGACTAAAGACCCAACTGAATTGGTCTCCTCCTAACAGCAGCATTGAGCTAGGGGCTGTGAAATGTTATAACAGAGGTGAAAAGAAAGTCACCTAAAGCAGAAATATGAGCATCTTGGGAAGTTAATAATTTTATGGGAGTGTTCCTAAAGGCTTATAATTCTATTACACACAGTAATTATCTGAAACAAATGGTTAGTGGCTACTGTTATGCATATCTTCTGTGTTTCTGTCAGATTTCCAGCTATATGGCTTAATGCATTGCAAAGCAACTATACTAGGTTGGTTGTGATTTTGATAGAGTTTAATTTAGATGCCAGGTAGTACTTAGGTATGACTGAAACTTTCATAAATTTGATTTTCACAACTTCTTCCTAGTAAAGACCAGTTTTTGCTCATTCCAGAACTAGACTACTTTGGGATCAAATTTCACGAGGTAACTTAAAAAACTTGAATTTTACTGAAAGATGGCACCAGTTTTATTATATTTCCCAGAAACTGTATGACAGATATGTGCTGTGAGAGCTTGAAAGCAGAATCTTTAAATTTTGCAAAGACAGATGCCTTTTACTAGGGCATAATGAGAACCACTGTCCGTATCTTTCAGTAGCTTGTCACTTTCTTCTTTTGTGCCTTGAGGTCAGATTGAAGAAATTCTTCTGCGACAGGTTCACAAAGCTGGTGGCTTTTGATGTAGAACAGCATTCTGTAGACTGTATAGTGATCTAAAAGCATTTGCCTCAGATGCTAGTCAGTTATCAATGATTTAGACATTAGTATCAAGAAACATGCTCTTAAATTCAAAAAAGGGGAGGAATCTGAAATGACGCTGTGTGTAGGCTTCTGCTCATAAAAGATACTGATTTCATGACAGTAATAGGTTATATTTTTCTTACAAAAGTTTCAATTTAATTAAGAAGAGTATTATTAAAATATAGCAACTCAAAGACAAAAAAAAAAAAAGCAGCAATTCTTCAGAACTGAAAATGAAAAAAAATTACATCCTGTTTCCAATGAAACTACATGGCAACAACTCAAATGGGTTGAATCAATATTGCTTTCAATAGGATAGTGTTCATGCCAATAAGCAAAATGTAAATTTGTTGAATTTAGTTCCATTGTCCAAAGGCAGTGGAAAGTAAAAGCTGAAATTACAACATTCAATCAGTTGGCAAATTGTACATTTAGCATTTTAGTGTCTGTATTGTACTTAAAATATTCTGCTAAATGTATACTGCATTTGTATTTGCATTATACTACAAGGATAGTTATATAATGGTTTTCAAAGTAAACATAAATACAGGTGAAGATTCACTCTGTGTCAAATATAAATATGATCTATTTATTATATATATGTATATATACAAAAATATATTTATATCATATTTAAATGTAAATGAACTTGTATGACCTTTATGGTACTGGCAAACCAAAGTATATTGTTGGAGAGTCCTAGTCCTTTTCATTAAAAGTGATATTTTGGATATACTTTCAGAGTAGGTATGAATAAATACTGTACTGGAAAAAAAGGTCTTGTTCACTGATAGAATTTCAGTTTCATTGGGACAAATAACAGATTTGTCTTGCTTAGGTTTTTCTCTATTCAGAGTATGTTCCATCACTTAATTTAAGTGTTTGTACACTTTAACTTACCCTGTCCCTAAGAGGAAAATTAATCTTCCAAGCACTGAAGAATGACCTGAGTAACCCCGGAGAGCAGGAAAATTGACACTAACCAGTTGAGACTAGTAGTAATCTCAAGCTGTGCAGAAGGTCTAAGAGAACAGTCTACAAGGTTAATGTGTTAGTACTTCAAGACAGTGTCCCAGGAAAAAAAAAAAAAAGTAGTAGATAATTAACTCACCCAGAGCCACAGGCTATTTTGTGTTTCTACTGTCATTACAATGATAGAGATAGACTAAACAGACTTCCTCTTTTGAGAGTCTGTGCTCTAATGAATTATAAGGGCTCAAATCAGAACAGTGCTTGTCTGTGAACTTAATGCAGTTAAACAGCAATAGAGCAAAGGGATGTTCCAAAACTGTTCCTTGATGAAGTGTTTGTGTCTCCTGATCACAGAAGTGGTCACTTTAATGTGCTGCTTTCCTAGCATCAGAAGGACAACACACAACACATTTGCAATTTATATTATTATTTATGCTAATAATGCTTATAACTGTGCTTATAATAATAAGATATATTGCTATCTATGATAATAAACACCATAGCTTTTGTGGTGGTTGTATGCCAGCATGAATCTGCCTTGAACTGGAACAAAAGTTTTATATAAAAGAATTAAAAAAAAATAAATCAGCTCATCAAAGAAAGATTATAGCTTTTTAAGAAGAGTCAGGGATGCTAGAATTCAAACCACTTGTTATTGTATTTCCTGTTTTACATATTGAATTGTTTCAGCAACAGCTCTCAGGTGTGGAGACTTAAAAAAAAAAAAAAAAAAAAAAAAAGTGAGTCTTGTCATTCACTTTATTCATTGTATACACAATGTTGCCAAAGGAGATTCTGAGAGGTGCTGAAATTAAATGCTACCAATATTCTGGTGACATCAGGACTGTCAGGTCCATCTAGTGATAAATGTAATTACTTTTGAGTTAGCAATTGAGAAGACCTGGATAAGAAAAGTAGACTTGCTTCAGTCCCATCCAGGCAAGATGAATACACAAAGCAGTTACATACTAATAAGAGCATGAATGTACTAACAAGACTATTAGGAATACCATTGATCTATCTGTCGTAGCTCCCATCTATATATCAAGTCTGTGTTTCAGAGAAGGCCTCCTCAGCCATAGCTATCCTTTACTGGCATGTTGTTACCATTTAGCCTTTGTTTTTGGCTTAGCAAACAATACAACAGTCTTTGAGCAGTCTCCTTGGTCAGAAAATAACCTTGGAAGTCTAATCTCGAAAAGGAATCAGCAAGGTATGTTTATTGATAACACTCAGGGAGACTTCTGTCTGACGAGATACAAGTCCTTGTGCGGTATTTTTATTTTTATATTGTATATCTCTTCGTAAGACCTTTGTTAGTGTTTCACTGAAACCAGACCAGTTCTAGAAGTTCACTTGCAGTTCATAGTAGGAATATATTTGGAATATATATATATATATATATAAACATAAACCACAATGCTACTATTACTCCTATTTAACCAACTTTCTTCAATGATTCTGTACATTTCAGTCTGAAAACTTTATGAATGAAGCATGGGCAAGACAGGGCCAAACTTGAGTTAGGCAAAGTTAGTTACAATTTGGAGACTTTGCCATGACCCTCCCCTACACAACAAATGGGAGAGCCAGGCTAGTTTCTGCCAGATCCCATGAGAGTGACAAGAAACAGTGACATCAACTAACAAATGAGTGAAGTTAGATGTAGTTACAGCAAATGCTGTTAACATTCTTTCCATCCTCAGGTGAAAATATTAAGAGCAAGCCTTATTTTTCAGGGCTCTGCATGATTTCTCTTTTTCTCTTTCCTTCTTCTCTTACTGTGGGAAGGTTATCCTACTCTGGGGTAACAAAAATTCATTCATTTTTTTTCCTAAACAGTTGGAAGAACATGTTGTTTTCTCTCAGTTAGCTTTCTTGAACTAGCTTTTCTCACTGGTATGTCACAGTTTCTAGTGCAGCTTTCCAAAGATTCTTATTTTTTCCCTTCCTTACTGACAGTCCTTATCGTGGACAACTTTATGAGTTGCTTTTTATGAGCAAATAACAAATCCAGAGTTATTTCCATTAAGTTCTCAGCCAAATAATATGAAATATAGGCCAGATTCTGCAGTTCCTCTTTATGTAAAGCTGTTTCATCGATCTGTGAGAGATTTCTTATGAGATAAATAATCTGCTTTATAAAATAATTCCCACCAAGAACACATAGTGAAGGTATTGGTCACAGACTCTGAAGCTTTAATAAAGTATATATTCCTCCCAGGCAAGAAAAAGAGAAAAAAGTAAAGAAATAATTAAATATGTATTATTCACTCAGTGTGTGCGTATATATTGTGTACATTTAATTTTGATTTTTTTAAATCACTTTTGAGAATGAATTGGTCTACTGTAACAGATGATAGTGCCATTTGTATTTTTATATCTTTGCATTTATAAGAATAAAATTATTACAGCAATTAAAAAATGTGTAGTAAAACCAATTTCACCCTGTTTTCACCCAATCACCAAAACATCCAGTTTTAATACTGTTTATGTGGAATACATTATGTTCACTTAATTGTATGGTGAATACAGATAGTAACTAATGAAGATAAATTAATTGATGTATTCCCAAAATTCCAGAAAAGCAAATAATCTTTCAGCAGTTATCTGGTTTGGCAATAGTTATTGGCAAGACCTTCACTAATCAGTGTGTAATGGCACCACTTAGCCTTCACTAATATTTCACTTTTTTTTCTTCAGTGTTCCAACCAAATAATACATATAAATTAAAGGAAAAAGTAGAATTCTGAAAACATTCTAATCTGTGGGAGAGGCTGATGAAGTCCCTGTATTTCTTTGTTTGACAAGTTTTTGCTTAACTCAATTCATAAAGAAGTTGAAATCATAACAGATGATAACTTGATGCCTTGTAGGCCAGCTGTGATGTGTATTCATTATTTAATTTTGTTAAAAATGTTTTATGTTTGGTTTGTTATTGCATTATTTCTCATGCACAAAAGAGGGAACCACTTGCCCATCATGCATTGCTTTCTTTAAAATAAATAAATGAGGAAGTAAACGTTTATTTGTCATTCTCCATGACACTTTTTTATTTTTTTTAACTAAACTGGCTTCTACAGAACATTAACATGTACATCTGGATGGTGCTACTGATGAAGAGAGCTGAAGCCTAGAAAATGCAGATTTACAATTGTCTCTAATGGCAATGAAGATAAAAAGCCTGAAGATTCCACGGATTTATAGCATAGAGCAAGCTACTAGTTTCTAGTTATTTCTTTATGTGTTGCCTTGTTTGTGGGGCCATAATTATACACTGATTACAGCTAGAAAAAAGTCTCTGTTCTTCTATATCCTGAATAGTAATTACTCTGTTACTCTGTTTCACTATCATTCCTTTCTTGTTCTCTTTCTGAATATCATTATATCCAGTTTAGGTTTTAACATAGCTTTTGGGAAACAGAAATTTAAAAATATTGTTTACATTGTTTACAGTGATACTCAATCTGTGAATTACATATTGGCTATTATGTATTACTAAGTAATTTAGGGTAACTAAGTGTACATACCCATAAGACTGGAGAATGTTAAAATAAGAGGCTGACTACAGCTTCTCTGAGTTAAATGATCTAGGTCACATTTGAATGTCTATCCCTCCAGGTGCCCTCTCTTCAATTAAATGAAAATAGAGAATGTCAGACTGAGTCTACTGTTAAGTAAGGAACCAGTTTACTGTAACAGAAAATAGTGCAATATGTCTTAAATAATAAAATTCTTATCACTACCCCTCTGGTATTCTCATGTTACACCAGATTTTGAAGCAAAATTGGAGGGGCTGTAAATTGTCCTTAACCAACTGAATTCCATTGGAACCTTTTTGTGCAGTGACATCTGGGTTGGATCATATGACAGTTCAGATTGGAAAGGACCGCAGGAAGTCCTTTCTGCCAGATGATCCTCATGGGAAAAAGGTTATATCAGTCTAAATCTCTCATTTCAATTTATTCCAAATGTTTTTTGTCCTCACACCACTCTAGAGAAGATCTTGGCTCCATCTCCTTGTAGGCACTGAGAACTGCTCCTCATGCAGCTTGAGCTGTGTCTTCTCAAGGCTGAAAAAGCTCATCTCCTCACAGGCCAAGTGCTCTAGCTTCCTAAACCTCTTGCTGCCTCTCTGTTGAGCTTTCCCCAGATTATTTGTATACAGAGGGGCTATATTTAAATATGGACTAAGATATAAATATATTAAGATTATTAAGATGGAGAGGCTCAAGAATAAATTTGTGCATCTAATATACTGGTGAAACACTAATGATTTTGAGGCTTTTGTCTTCAGTCTGTAAGTAAAAGGTTATGATACAAGTTATAAGAATAAGGGAAAATGAAATAGCCCTGGTAAGATGAGATCAAACTCCACTTGGTAAATTGGAACAAGATAGTAGCATTCTGTGGAGGAGTTTTGATTTCTCCAAAAGTATACCTACAATTGTAAAATGCATTGTAAAAAAAAGTAGATGAGAATATTTCAATTTTGTTCAAGATTGGGTGAAAAATTACTTTTGACCAGCTTTAAGTTACTACAATAGGTTTATGATATTATAATGGCTATCACATTTTTTTTCTTTAAGCACAAAAGTCAGAATATTTTTTATTTTATTTCAGAGTGCCTGAGAACAACCAAGCAGGTTCACACTTTCTCAAGGTTACAGTGATGAGTAAAAAATACTAAAGATTTACTTTTTTTGGGGGTGCATATTATCAGTAGAAATAACTGATGAAAAAAAACCCACAACTTTGGGATCAGAATATAGTTATAACACAATGTGCAGTGAATTGCAAGTCTGAAGCCTCACTTTGCTCATAACAATTAATGCTAGGGTTTTCGCTGATATAAGTTGTAAAATGTGACAATCTGACTATATCTCATCAAGAGAAAGCTTATGCTTCAACAGTACTGTGCATATTTATTATGTTATTTTTACTAGCATACTGGCACCTACAGGAGGGATTTAATAGGGCAACAAAGATGGTAAAGGGTCCAGAGGACAAGACATGAAAATTAGCTGAGGTCCCTGGGTTTGCTCAGCCCAGAGCAGAGCAGGCTGAGGGGAGGTCTCATGGCGGCCTGCAGCTCCCTCATGAGGGGAGCGGAGGGGCAGACGCTGAGCTCTGCTCTCTGGGGACAGCGACAGGACCTGAGGGAACGGCATGGAGCTGGGACAGGGGAGGGTCAGGCTGGGGGTTAGGGAAAGGTTCTGCACCCAGAGGGTGGTCGGGCACTGAGACAGGCTCCCCAGGACAGTGGTCATGGCACTGAGCCTGCCAGAGTTCAAGAAGCGTTTGGTCAACATTCTCAGACACAAGGTCTGATTTTTTTATTTTTATTTTTTTGTGTGATCAGGAGTTGGACTCAGTGATCCTTGTGGGTTCCTTCAAACTCAGATATTCTATGATTCTATGATTCCTGAGAAAATGTTTAATCACGAAGACTTTTAAGGAAAAGATGAGTGTCTGATGGCTAAACTCAGTGTGACTTTGGTGTATTCAGATGTATTTGTTGGATTTATCCTCTGTGAGAAATTCAAATTGTTTGTACCATTAATTCTAGATGGCCCTGGGCAGAAGAGAAAGGCCCTCAGACCCTCAAGATGGCCCTGTTTTTAGCTGTGTGAAATAATAGAACTTCAGGCACTTTCATAAAGTTTAAGGGTGTAAAGGTGTTTATGCAATCAAGAATGTTTTTAGCTACTTTTAATATTAGAAGCCTAAATTGAACTGTATGGGGAGGTCTTTATATTTTTCTGGATGTTGTCTTTTGCTTAGTCATGAGCATCTTGTTCAGCACTGTCTCATTTAGTATGTCTCAGGCATGATAATGCTCAAAGTTGCTGAAGAAGCTCTGACAGCATATCTTCTACACACCACCTCTGAAATACTATCTCCAGATAAGCCTTTTCCTTCCCTCTGCATCACTGTTTGTTGATAATTGCTCTGATTCAAACACAGGAAGCAAGTAGAACAAATTGATTCACTGTATCTGAAAGGGACAGCACTTCTACCAGGGAACTTTTCTTCAAGTTTTGTCACAGTTTTGCCCTGTTGAAGACAGAATATATGCAGCTATAAGAATGCTGCCAATGGAGTGTGTGCAAAAAACCTGCTAAAGGAGGAAACCCCCTAATGTCCCTAATTTAGAAATGAAGCCAATCAGTTCTAATTAGTTTGCGCTTAAAGAACTAGCAATCTTCTAGGTTGTGGGAATGTAGTATTTGTGCGTAAAGTGTCTTCCTGTTTTAGACTGAAATCCCTTACAGAAGCAAATTGTCCATGTCCTGATCATGAAATCAAGCAGTCTATTAACTGGCTGCTTAGTTCTAATTTATGGTGCTTTTATTTTTATAAAGACCTGAAAAATACCTTTAATTGGAACAATGAGGAAATTACAGATTTTCATTTGCAGTTTTTCACCTGTTGAAAATCTTATGTATCATCTGTTGTCTACAAGTTTGCTCATTTAGAAAAGAAAGTGGTATTTCACCATCGCTAGTAAAGAACATAGGTTTACTTCAACAGTAATACATTATAATAGCATAGTCTATAGCAATGTAGAGATCTTGAATCCACATTTCCCATTCTGACCAATATTTTTTTTCTTAAAGAAAAGTGAAAAATGGAAAGAAAAAAGTATTTAATATTCTTTTACATTCTACTATTTTTTTTTCTACTGGTCACACCACTGAAATCAACTATTTCTTTTACTCCTCATGCCCTACTTCCTGCAATATGATGGTATCATTAAAATGGGACACAGCAGGAAGAGACATTGGATAGGGCAAATGGAAAAGTTAATACAACATTTTCTTCAGCTTTTAATATTGTAAAAAGTTGCTATTGGATCTTTTCACATGCTTAAATTGGTAGCTGTCCTTTTGTCATGAAAAGCATTCTTTCTTTCCCTTCCTTTTTGGTTGCAGTTGAAAAAATCCTCCCGCTGTTTCTTCCTGAAAGAAACACCCTCTAATTCCACATGGGAACTCCATCATGACTAGTTCTATTTTGTCCAGCTACAAAAATTTCCTCTTGGATGTTTTCTGCTGTGAATACATGTATAAACCCAGTAATAACTCAAAGTGAAATTATTATATCTTTTATTATGTTTATTTTCATTTTACATTGGTTTTCATTGCATTTGTCTTGAAATCCTTTCTCATGATAGTCTCCTAGGTAGTAACATGCAGTCCTGTGAGCTAAACCAAATGCTCTGTATTCTTTCATATCTAAACTCAATCCTTGCAGACATTGTGAGAAAACATAAGCACAACTGCATTTTTGTTCTGATGGTTCTAAGTCTCTATCCTCATAGCAGCAGACTGAACAGTAGACAGCATACAAGACACTGTGGGAGATACTAGCATTAGGCTTCCTCTGAGGACTACATAGTTGTCTCACAGACCTTGAAGAAAATGTTAAAGAGCATTGTGCTGTTGACAGAGTAAGCAAAGGAAAATAATACAAGCCCAGACCACCAAGTATGAACAGGAGTGGGATGTGTGAGCTGGCAGCTGAGAGAATCTCAGACCTTCAGTTAAGTGAGAAACACCTGGGAGGGAGGAAAGTGTATGTGGACAAGAAGCTAAACAATGGAGGAGAAACCATTCTCAATGGAAATGCCAGACACCACAGTGAGTTTACTGAGTTTTGTGTCTTGACAAAAGGGATATTTTTCATTGAACTGCTGTTTAAATTCAACATTAGTGAAAGACGTGTTTTTTAGGGGTATGGGATTTATGTTGCCTAATATTTGTTTTAAGAGTTAAATAAATAATCACACAAGAACAAATCAGTTCAGGTGGGCACTTTTTTTTAAGGACCATTTCCTTAGATGCTTCCTTTTTCAGAGGGGTTGAGATGAATTATAGTCAGGGGTTTCCTACCTCTTTTTGGAAGTAAAAAAAGCTTTTTTTAGGCTAGACAATGAATTACCAGATCACTAAGATTGCATGAGATGCATCCCTATCTAAGCAACTAACTGTAAGGAAACACCACAAGCTAATGAACAAATATTATCTGTTACTCGATGTGAAATCATTACATTGAACCACTTAGTGCAAGTGGATATTCACAATACATTCCGAACCTTTGTTTAAATTCTCTGCATACACAATGCATCAGATATTGCAGAAATGGCCCTGATGAGATGCCCCTTAGCTTGCAGAGTTCAAACCAAACCAGAGCAGCCATCACATATGGACCTTATTTGATGTAGGGGCAGATCATTCAGCCTAAATTTCTGTAAATCAGAGGAGAGGCCCCCACATGAAGCTCTTTCCATCAGCTCAGCTGCGAAGGCCTGCATTCCTACTCACAGATTAATAACAAGCCAACCAATGGATAATGAAAAGGGCATAATAACATCTCAAGCTGATGCTGTCTTTGTTAAATAGCTGACTATGAACTGTTTGCAGTCTGAATTAGTCTACTTTTGCAGAATTTCTCACAGAAGTGAGAAACTAAACATCCAGTCCATAGTCATTAATATAACTAGTTCAGATGTTGCAACTTTTTTGGTCAAGTCTTGTTGTAACTTAACCCTTTTGTCTCTGAAAAGAGTCAAATCAAATAGTGACCATAGATACTTAAGAAACCAATGTGCTTAGATACCTTTATGGCTGTTTATACTTCCAGCAAATACTTTCCAATGACAAGGAAGGCCTCTTCTAAGCAAGGTCTCAATCAAGTTTGTAACTAAAAATAATACTCCTGAGGACAAAAGTCCCAAGAGTTTATAGTCTGAAGTTTAAACTTAACAGCTCTCGCAGTCAATAAGCAGAGGAAAGGATTTTTATACATACTGTTGCTACGCACCTTAGGTCCTCTGAGATTAAATGCTAACAGACAACAGTTGCTTGTACTGAAACCTTTCTGAAGCTGATAGCTATTGCTTAGGCTTTGTAGTTATACACTGAAGTCTGCATTAGAAGTGCGTACATCTATGGGGTTTTAGAATAATATCAGTTATTTCCACCTATGTTCCTGGACTATTTCATAGCAATTTCTTACCGTAGTTAGAAATTCACATGGGTAATCTATGTTAGAATATGTAGGTTCTTTCTACATTCTCACCATGATTTTTCCATGATTTTTTTGCCCCCTTTTAATTAGAGAAATTCAGCAAAATATTTGCTTGTCTGCTTGTGCTAACACTCACTGGTGTTCTGACCCTATTCTGGGATTGGTGATTTCTCAGAAAATTTGTATTCATGCTTGATAGATTGTACCTACTGAAAGAGTGTTCTAGGCTACCAAGGCGCAGTACTGAAATTCCTGAGCATATCTTTAGATCCCAGTTATCAAATGAACAGGATATACAACAGTGGCAAATTTTTGTAGACTTTAGAGAAGATCAAGTTGTATGGGGACTGTCAAATGCTTCCATTTTATTATCTTATTTGCTATTATTAGTGAAAACATTTATATTTATGGGTAGAGAAATTCAAAGTAAAGTCACAAAAGTTGAGCTGACTTTGAAACTTAAAATTTGAATAACTTTTAAAATATATCTTTGATGAAGTAGTTCTTAGATCTCTGTGTTAGCAAATAGTAAGCAAGTTTTCTCCTTTATCTTCATATTATTTAATTTAGAAAGGTCAGATTAAATTTGTGACATGCTTTAATTATGTCAAACACATAATTTTATGATATAATTTAAACCATTTTTTTCCTGTACAAAAATCAGACAAATAACATGCCTCATTTACAAACTGACAACTTCTGAGGCTAAAAATCCCTGTTTCTGTAGAATTTAGAGAATGACAATTAGCTCATGGCTTCACATTTGCAGCTGATTGTTATTATTTTATTTTTTATTTTTGTAAATATGTACTGATATATAGATATATGTAAAACAAAGAGCAGCAATCTTATGTTTGGCATTATTTTAATTGAAGACAATGCATTAAATTTGTATTTTCATATGTAATGTACAATATATACAACTAAAGGGTTAAAAAAGTCCAATGCCAACATAGAATCAAATAGTCCAACATAAAATCAAATAAACTCTATTACTTTAATACATACTAAATCTGGAAATACAAAAAAAAGAATGTAAGAAGCAGTGGATCACTAACACTTGTAAATGCTATAATATAAAACATAAACTTATAAGGGTATAAGACACAAGGAAATCTGAGACATGAGATACTTTAGTGTCCATCCTAAAATAAAAACAGATGAAGCAAGATGGGATTTGAGTTACATTTAATAATTGTATAAATATTTAGGAAATCTGAAAAATCATAGAATCAAAGAATGGTTTGGATTGGAAGGAACACTTAAATAATAAAGTCCAACACCCCTGCTTACTGACGGGGATATCTTTCAGTAGATTAGGTTGCTCAAAAACCCATCCAACCCGATTTGTAATGCTTCCCATAATGGAACATCCACAGCATCTCTGGAAAACCTGTTCCAGTGTCTCACCATCTTCATCATGAAAAATTTCTTCCTTATATGCATTGAACGAATGATAAATAGTTTTGCAAAATCTGACAGTAATTTTCTGTCTGACATAAAACTTGGAGAAAAGCTAACAAAACATACTATAATATCAGATTTATTAATTGCTGTGGATCCTCTCTTAATGCCCCAATTCTCTCTCTTTCCCTTTTATTCAAATTCCTGCAGTGTCTTTTTTTTTTTTTTGGCTGTAGGTATTTCTGGAACAGGTATGTGCTCTCAGGTTGTCAGATATATTGCCACCAGAAAGTGAACCAGTGAATGGAGATCTGCCAGAGCACCATTTTTCGAGGACAAGTATCTTCTGGCAGTAACACTGATAATGCTCTGCCTGCAAGTTTCAAAGCAGCAGTCAGTTGATAACGTAGTAATAAAACTTTTTGTAATGTTATACATAGCTTTGAGTTTTGTCCTCACTAAATAATATATTCCTATGTGACCAGTTCCACTGATATTGCTTGTTGGACCTGAAGGAGAGATTACTTATCCCACCATATTTTTGATGCATCTTTTACATATGTTTCATGGTTCTTAGATTGGTGGAAACCATTTCCAACAGTGTCATATCATTATTTGAATGTAGTCAGTACTGCTTAGCCTAACAGCAGAGCAAATCTTGGATCATCAAGACACTGTTGTACACAATACTGATGCTGGTAGATGTCGTAGACTGAAGTTTTACATGTATGAGAGTTCTGAATGCCTGTGCTAACCAAATTTTTAAACAGTATTTCAATGACATTTAATTAAGCAACGAGAAAGCAATAACTAGAAGAGGGTTTTGTGTATTTTTTTTCACTCTGATAAGAATATTTAAAGTGTTGTTAGTGACTCAAAGCACCAAAATGAGCAATGCAACTTGATTTGTTTTTTTCTGAGTGAAAACACTTAGAAAGTAAATGTCACATATAGCTGTGGGAACAAAAAGAGAGAAGAAGAAAAGTGACCAGAATTATGGTTTAATTCAACTTTGATGTATACTATTGTGCATTTTTAGAAGTGTAATGCTGAAAAAAAAAATCTGATTTACTGTGAAGGTCAGGAAAAATGTTATGGTATTTCCAATGAAAAATGTTTGTGTGCAGGGAATTTTTTTAATTTTTTTTTTTAAGTCCTCCATTTAAAGAACCAGACAAACAAAAAATCCAGTTTTCCATTTAAAGCGAAGTAAAAGTGAAAATTATTAAAACATGTTCACTCACCTGAAGTATTATTTTGGCTATTCTGTTTGCATTGTTTTCTGAAAGTATGAAGTTTCAGCCCAGTTCTGCGTAGGATCTATTTTAAAATCTCCACATTCCTCTTGGGTTGAAAAACTGTTTTGTTTTAATTTGTTTTTTCAGACCTTTACTAATTGGTCTTGCTATATATATATTCTGGTGAGTTGGCATAAAGTATAACCCTTCCAAAATTGCATCAGGTACCAATTCACAAAACCTCTTCTGTTAGTTGTTGAAGAATGGACAGTCAAACTGCATCATTTAACTATCATTGCCTATGCATCCTCAATTTTCTTTTTGGAATGGCTAAGAAAGAAAACTGATATAATCCTTAGCTTCCTCTCTGAATTGCTTTCTAAACTGACATTATACTATTACAGAAAAGTTTTATGGGGCTCTCTGGGGACTAACTTATGTACAGAACAAGCATCACTGTTACCATGTGGCTACTAGAAAGCTCAACTCCTTCATTGTAAAAGTACATCACCCCCTGAAATTTCAGTAACTGAAGCTAACGATCTCTATTGCATTATTTGTTCCAAGAAAGCAAACTCTCTACAATGTGTAAGGAAAGCAACTGAATAATCAGGGAAGACTGCAATGGGAGCACCATAGTGCTTCCTGCTGAGACTGCTAAAATGGCTAATATTTATAGACGACAACTTTCTGAGGAAAAACTAGCTGCAAAGATGGGAAGTTCTAACAAATTCTGACAGATAGAGAACTTTCATGCCTGAGCTAAAGAGTGGTGGGAGCCTACTTAAAAGTGCTAGTGATTTAGCTGTGACAGTGATTGACATGCAGAGAAAGATCAATCCCAACACAATAATATTTATCTTTGATTTTGCTTGCTTCCAAGTACAGCTTAACTGAAACTGTTTTGTGAGCCAAGTAAATGAGATAAATAATTTAGCTGTGAGTGAAAAATGTGAATTATAACTGCAAACTGATGAAATGTTAATAGATATGTAAGATCCAAACTTGTAAACACGTAAGTTAGGGGAAAACAAAACAAAACAAAAATAACAACCAAGAGTTGCACAGATGCATCAATGGCCTTTATACAGTAATTACACTCGAGCATATATAACAAATGCAGGTAAATGGTAACTAGCAGAATAGATTTTTCACAGGTAACCATTTTGCCTATTATCATTTTCACAAATCATTTTTATTATCGCTCCATCCTCCAACATTACTTGTCCTCACACTATTACCCCCACAGATCTTTCTCCCCTTAATGGCAACACAGTCCCTAAAAAAGTGGATTTGCCACTCAGCACGTATGAGAGGGGACAGGATGAAAGAAGAATAGATGGGAATGTGGAAAGGCAGGAGGAATACAAACTCTTGGAAAGGGATTTTTCCTTGTTGGTGACGAATCCATAGTTAGGAGACTCTATCCCTTCTGCAGTAGGATTTCTATCACTGCTAAGGCAGGTATTCATATTGCTGTCCTCTAACTGAAGGAGAAGACATACAAGCCTTGTTTTGTTTTGTTTATAAAAGTTTTTATTTTTTTTCCTAGATAATCACAGATTTTACCAGAAATTACCAACCCTAAGAGTACATACATCAATAAATAACAAACATAGCAATAATTAGGTTGAAATAGTATAAATTGAATCTATAGTCAGCAGTGTTTCTCACATGAGGTTTTCAAGCAGATGTTGAATATTTATCCATTGTTAGATGTATCAAAAGTGGCACAAGAAATCGCAAGTATTATATTAATATTATTAGGTTAGTGAAATAAATGCTGTAACACTACCAGATGATGATGATAAAGTAATTTTCATTTTAACTAAGTGAAAGACACATTGCAAGAACTGAAGATGAGAGTTTTTTAACAGGAATTTTCTAAAACTTTCATGTGAGTTTTCAAACAGCTGGCTGGATGTTTTCATGGATTTAGTGTAGATTATATTTATATCTGTGTTTAGTATAGATCCCAATAAACAGTGAGAAATGAAAATAAATATTTTAAAGTTGATTAATAAAAGTAATGGTTTCTGCATACAGTTCTGTAAACACTGAATGTTGATTTTGAATAAGAACCTTAAAATGATAGAAATCAAGGTGGATCAAATTGAAAAATGTGTTGCTGATAGATTTCAAAGAGGAATGTTTCCATCTGTTGACTAAAGATTAGGAAATCAAGATAACACATTGAAACATCCTATTTCCCAAGTGGAGCTCTAGTTATGTGTTCCTATTTTTTGCACTACCTTTCTAAGCTTGGAACCTGATGATTACCCTGTCTTTTTTTTTTTTTTTTTTTATTTCCAGAGATTAGTATCCTAGTCCCATGCACACTGCACCTGCTTAGCACTGACATCTGTTCTTCTAAGCTGGCCCCCACTCCTGTTTCTCCAAACTGTCCAGTACACAAAACCTTTTTCAAACCCTGCACCCCATTGTTCAAGCCTGGAGCTCTAACTAGCTGTTGTATACAAGGTCTTTGATATTAATATTCGGTCTTCAAGTGACATAATTTTTTTAACTATATATATAGGATGGATTCTTGAAAATATAGAAATAAATATGAGAGATAATGTCAGTTGCATTTTTACACAAATTGCTTCAATAATGCAAATTGGAAACAGACATGTTGGCAAGACAGCATGGGATTGGTCAAAAATGTAAGATGAACTGGGTATTTCCCGAAGCTATGTAGTTGATAAATAAAGTAATTTATTAAATTTCCCTGTATCACAAATTATGAAACAAGTATATCCATTTGCCTTATCTAGATTTTTATCTATCTATATAGAGCAGAAAATAATAAACAGTTTGCTCTGTACTCTTGTTGCCATGGACATGTGCACAGAAATTTAATCTACATACACCCTGAGATTATCATTAAGAAGACAGTTTCTAAAATATAGGTGAATTGTGTAACATATATCCCACAGCAGTCACCTGTTGGTGAGATCAATGACAAGTTTTGGTTGCTTCACTTATATCATACAGGTGGTATCATCACCCGTGTATGAATTCATTACCTTAGCTATATTACATTAATCTTAATTTACTTACTGTATTGCATTGTTAAGTTTTTAATTAAGATACATTTTAATTTATTGTTGTGAAGGCCTCATTTCTCTTGGGTATGTTACCCAAAGTCTCTTGATTCCAACATCCTACTTGGGGTAGGACAATGTCACCTGCTTCTCTTTCCCTCACAAATGATAATCCCTGGCCACAGCCCCTTATCTACCTCATCCATGTCTCAACTTATGTTCCTTATCTTTTCCTGCTATAGCTGAGCTCCACCATCCCGAACAGAAAACACTCTTATCCCTGCAGAGATACAGAGATACAAAGGGGAAACAGTTAGAAAGTGTGCCAACAATATTTCCTGCTACAGTCCAGTTTGTCACTCTCGCTCAGGAAGTGCAAGAGTAGTTATGGCAACCTTATACAGGCTTGTACATTTTTGGTCTCTGGGGTTCATGAAAAGATTCCAACTAAAGGCAGTCAGGAACGGCTGACACTTTTCCTGGGCTTGTGATACATTTCTTCCTAGCTCTTCTGTAGCCCAAGATGATAACATTAGTACACGTATATTTTCCCCATTGGTCAGAGAAAGTCTTAACATCTTGCTGTGATTCCCCACAAGCTTGCACTATTCAACATCTGGATTGGAAGACCTGCTGGAAAATACCATGACATATTTATCTGGATTTCCTTTGTATGGAAATCAGAGAAGGGAAGGATGGCATGAGCCCAGTTCTTGTCTCAGGTCTTGGCACACTGTCAGACCAAGCAGGTATGAAGAGCCTGGGTTCAAGAGTTTTAAAAATCTTCACAGTCTTTTTCGTAATGACATAGCCTAAGCAATATTTTATGGAATAAAAACTGTAGGATGAGAAATTGAAGTGATCATTAAGGAAGCATTAAAACATTTCTGTTATGAGATACATATTGTTTTATTATTTCAAGTCAGCCATGTGTGTAAAAGTATGCCTTGCTGAGCTCAGTGTCAAGATATAAATGAAGCTATTATTACTTCATATACAATCTGAAGACAAATGATAATCATGTCTTCCAAACATGTAATATTATCTTTGTAGTAGATGAATATATTTATGATTCAGACAATATGAAGCATTTTACAATTATGCATTAATGTTTATTTAGGACAGTGTAATATAATCAGATTTAATCAGATTTAAGTTGATGAGTTCTTGTCATCTTTATAAATTAATGTTTTCAACATTTGAGAATTCTGGAAAGAGAAAATGGAGAGAAACTTCAAGAAGAAAGAACGTGTAATTCAGTTTTTATTTATTTATTTTTTTCTCTTATGGAAAGCAGAGACTTCTATTGTCTTCTGGGTTTTATAGTTTTAAAAGTTTTAAAAATTAGTTTTAAAAATTTTGTGATGTTGTTCACCCCTTCATAATTAAGGAAAGACACGCAGTGGTAATAAATTAATTTATAATCTTTTTAAATCTGGAATTTATATGATAAATTAGTTTCTGATCACATATTTACATACTCCTGAAGAGTAAAGGTGAAAGAAACTGTGGAAGAAATTTATAGAAATCCAGTGTGTGCTTAAAGTACAGTGTAACAGAGGAGACCATATATATTTTTTTTTTCTTTCTTTCTTTCTTTCTTTCTTTCTTTCTTTCTTTCTTTCTTTCTTTCTTTCTTTCTTTCTTTCTTTCTTTCTTTCTTTCTTTCTTTCTTTCTTTTTCTTTCTTTCCTTCCTTCCTTCCTTCCTTCCTTCCTTCCTTCCTTCCTTCCTTCCTTCCTTCCTTCCTTCCTTCCTTCCTTTGTTTTCTTTTGTAAATCTGTACTACTTAGTACAATTTATTTGCACAAGTGTTTGCTGCTTTTATGGCATTATGACTTAGCATTTATTATAGAAAAGGATTTCATTCTATCTTTCACCAACCTTTCACCCTTCAACATACACATCCATCTGTCTGATGTGTGAGGAGAATTACATTTGGCTTGGAAATAGAAAGAGTTATGTCTCCTTCAAACATTTCCTGTCCTGACCATCACATCTAGAGGATGTGGAAGCTCTCAGGAAAAAATGCAGGTTATTGACTGCTGTGTGCCTGCAGCAGTTCTGTAAAACTTGCCCTTCACTCCTTGACTGGCAGGCATACCGTCTTGATTCCTGTCTTAACCAGACAGGAACAATTAAGGGAGGGCTCCTAAGCAGTACCCATCAATTACAGTTGGAAGCTAGTTCACAAATGAAATAAGTTAATAAAGTTGCAATCTAATTAAGCCACATCTCTTACATCCTTAATATCCTCTTTCATGTCTAGGTAATGCATTTCAAGAAACTATGTAATTTTCAGCATGTGCAAGGAAAAGTTTTCTGTTTGCTTGGTTGCAGTAGTGTTGCACAATTTACTAATCATTTGCCAATCATTAGATAGAACACTTTGAAAAGTGTTAGTTGAGTTATTTGTAATAAGTCACAAAGTTATGTGCTTTACTCTCATGGTCAGTAACAGTCAGTACCTTTTCAAGAAGCAGGCATGTTTTTTTTTTTTTTTTGTTTGTTTGTTTTATTTTCTTCTTTTTCTTCCTTTAATCCCTAAATACATTTTTATTTCTCTCCTTAAGGAGAAATAAAAGCCTGTCATAATTTTTTAGTTCTATTTATTGCTCCCAGTGCCCAGGGATATTTTAAAACATTGAACACTGCTGATTGTCAGATTACAGATTTGTTCATATGTTACCATTGTAATGTGATACAGTGGCATTGAAGTACAGCAAGCAAACAGAAGGCTCTGAATAGAGTCCCTGATTCTTTTCCCATGTCATATGAACTTGCGTATTTTTTCTAAAGAAAGATCTTGCATACAGTAAATTTGCAGTCATATGGAATGCAAATTTGCAAAATTTGGATACATCAACATTAATATCATGAATTGATAAAACACTGTTTTGAAATAAAAACAAAAAATAAGGTAAAGAATATTAAAGAAATGGTGCATAAATTTTTGGTTAATTTTTATATTTTCAGTTTCAAATAATATGAATGGATTATTTTTACACTGAATGAATCTGTTATCTAGTAGATAACCTTGGTTTTAGTCTTTTGCTCCCCGAGTCAATGGGAACTTGGGTGTAGACTTTAGCAGGACAGATTTCATGTCAAGATCCGTAAATCCCTCTTTTCCCTTGTAAAAGAAAATTCTGTGCCTTAGAAATCAATGCCTGTATTCCCACAGAGGACATGGTTGGTTGTTGTGCCTAAAACATAATTTTTCTGAACTTCAATTTTAACTTTTCCACTTAGTAATATCACCCGTGAACATAAAAGATATCTCTGGATTTGGAGGTAGATGATTAATGTGGGAAATCCCTGTAGAATCAAAATCTCATAATGTATTGATTTTCTCTGTATTCCCTCTGTAGGAAAAATGTCCCTGTAGAAAAGAGCAAACAGTACATGGCTTTCAATGTGAAGCATAATTCACTAACAAATACAGTGAAAAAGTCTAAGAATAAGCACTTTTCAATATGGAGACAGATGGCCACATCACTTGGCAAACATTCAGCTTTTTTGTCCTGACATGTTTAAATAATGTTTATCAAGCAATAGACGTAGATAAAAATCAAGGTAGCCTTAAATTTATCTGAAACAGAATGTCAAGCTGCTGTAGAAGTGTCCTATAAATAACAATAAACAGTTGTTGAACGAAAGTCAATAAGTTGCAAACTGTATTTCTACTGGCTTGTGGAAGTGCATATATATATATATATATATATATTTCTTATTCATGTAATGAAATGTTCTGTCCTGTTTCCCAGCCTGGGACTCAACATAATGTTTATATACCTGGCACAACGTAAAAGGATTAGAGGCAAAACCAGATGGCTATATTTTCCCTTGTCTTGTTTATTTAGGTGATGGATAGCTGAGTCCTAACTTTACCTATCTATCTAACTGTAATCATTTATGTTCTTCTGTGAATTTTTGCTCACATGTGCACAAACACATGCATACATATTGAAGTAAACAGACTTTTTCTCTTTCTGTCTTAGGCTTAGAAAGAATTGCAAGAGATTCAGCCTATGAGCAAGAAGGAAAAGTTCAGTTTGTAATTGATGCAGTATATTCCATGGCCTATGCACTACACAACATGCACAAAGATCTCTGTCCAGGATATATTGGTCTATGCCCAAGGATGAGCACAATTGATGGTAAAGAACTACTTACGTATATCCGGGCAGTAAACTTTAATGGTAAGTTACATGTGCTCTTTTTTTTTGTCTTCTTTAAATGTTTCAGAAGTGACAAGATGTGTTTTCTTCTATATATAGGATACTTCAAGGCACAGTGGAAAACACAGGATTAGAAGCAGTTCTCATTTAGTCAGAACTGTGAGTTTTTCCACCTGCTTTGAAATCCCAAGTGTATTTTTCCTCTTAATATTAAGTTGCTCCCACAAGAGACAGATGTTAAAAATAAGAATCTGTTGATCAAAATATTTCAGTGAAAAGCTGCTATTATTGAAACAAGTTGAGGACTCATGCAGTCCTATTGACAGAATAAAATCCTTAGACAGAGGTTGCTCTTGTGTTTGCAAGACAATGAATTGAAAAAATACCCTTTTGAAAATTGGCTTCTTCTGAAATTACTGTTAACAATTTCCTTACAGAAGTGAAGAGAGTGGAATTTCTTTCAGCTTGCATATTTAAATCTCAGTTAAAAGACTTACTATCAGTTCCAGCTTCTTTTCCATGTCATTGTTTTTTTTTGCTCAGTGATTTAGTCAGCTCTAGCACAACTGCAATATATATTTTTAAACAATGCTACATAATCTGTGCAGCTGGAATCTGCCTGCTGGGGAAATGCAGTTACTGTTGCTTGTGCTGTCAACAGTAGAGACTGTTAAAGTACAGGCTTAATTTATGAATGTAGAATTGAAAAGGGTAGAAAGTATTTGGTGGTAAAATAAAGTTGCTGAAAACTTCATTAAATATTATTTCATGAAACCCATAATTGTTTTAGGCTATATTTGCCATTATTTTACAAGGAAGTGGAACAATGTGCTTTGCTAGTTTTCCTTTTTTTCCCTACTTGGTGGTAATTCACATACTAGAAATGCCTTCTAACTATAGAGAGAAGCACTGTCTATCACAATTCACTCCAGTGACCTCAGCTGCCAGCCTTTTTGAAAAAAGCACAAGGTCATTTTGAATTTAGCTTCCAAGTGGAAGCATTTTTTGCTTTAGGTAATGTACCAGACCATTTGGTTTATATGAATATTGGCTGCAGTTCACATTTTTTTCCTCTTCTAAACCTTTTTTATTTCTATGCAATTTTTGTGAATAGGGAATCCCTGTCTCCAGGAATATAAAGACAGAAGGAGTTTAAAATGATTCTTTAGGGATATTAAAGAAAACCTGGAGCAAAGTATGTAGCTGGCAAATGGGAATGTTGCTATGATGACAAAGGTAGGCAGCATATTGTAAAGTTTGCAGTGATAATTATCTACATTTCCAGCTTATATTCTTTTTGGTCTGTGTTGGTAAAGCATAAAGAAAGTGATTTATTTTCATTTGGTTAGCATAAAAGTTTAACATAAAAAGATAAGCTATACACTTTTTACTTGAAACATTTTTCTCCCTAAAGATTGCTGTATTTCATGTCATGTCATGAAATACAAACCTGTCATGTTCTCTCTGGCTGACTCTAACTATTGCAACAACATGGGGAGATGAAAAGAGTGGAATAAACCATTCTGGACACTAATGAAAAAATACCTGTTTTTGAACAAGTGATTTACTGAAAGAGAGGAAAAGAGGGAAATAAAGGGAACATTTCTGTGAGGTTAACTTTCTGTCTCACGAGATACAAAAAATCTTCTCTGTATGAGGTTAGTCAACATTATGTACAGGTGTGCTAACTTTCTGTGTGTGTCATATGTCACAGTATTTCCCTGGGGTGACACACTGAGGTTATACAATGGGAGACATCGTCAGAAGACAGTCTTTAATCCCGTGCCTTTTCCTATTAATCTCAAGTCTCCGTTCCTCAGGAAAACAATGTAGCTGTGTCTGACTTGGTTTACAGAGGTGAACATATATACAGGTTGCTAGACCTCGTGTGGTGGGAGTTGACAGAAGTGCTGTGTGTCAATTTTGATGCGAGTCCTTGGTTCAAGTCACTAATAATGTATTATTTAAAAGTGAACTGATACATGAAAGGAAAACCTGGGCTTTTACAGCCATTCAAGGTAACATTTTTCTATCCTAACAATAACAAGATCACAGTATTGCTGAGGTTGGCAGGGACCCCTGGAGACTGCCTGCTCCAGTCCCCTGCTCAGATCAGGTTCGGCTAGATCAGACTGCTCAGGACAACATCCAGTCCTGTTCTCAATATATCCAAGGATGGAAAATACTGCAGAATTTTCTCTAAGCAATCAGTTTCAATGTTTGAGCATCTTCACAGTAAAAAAGTTTTTTTCTTATGCTTAAACGTTTTCTGTGTTTTAGAAATAAGTCACTGTGCCTCAAGATGATAATAATCCCCCTTAACAAAGGTAGTAATGCATGGATGCAACTGCAACATTTGAGTTTTGTTGCTACATTGAGTTCAGTGGGTTACAACTCACAAAGTTGACTTGTGCTGTGAAGGACATCGTACTGTCTTATCGGAGAGTTTTTCAGTCTCCATAAGGGGAAGAAAACATGCATGTTTCTCTTTATTGGAGTAAAAGCTTTTGCTTTTGATTACAAGTAATCACTTTGAAATATGATGATTTTT
This sequence comes from Aythya ferina, assembly GCF_964211825.1. Taxonomy (NCBI): domain Eukaryota; kingdom Metazoa; phylum Chordata; class Aves; order Anseriformes; family Anatidae; genus Aythya; species Aythya ferina. Next base: position 185,122,803 of record NC_140296.1, on the reverse strand, counting down.
GTTTCCTGTGTTTATTTTTATTTACAAAATATAAAGAAGGTTTGTTCCCCTGAAGGATTCATCTGTGTAATATTCCATGACACCTTCATGACTGAAGGGTGGTCATAACTACCAGCACACAATGCACTGATGTAATTGATACGACATTTGCTTCTGTTTGGATATTCTTCTGCCAGTTGTATGTTAAACACAGAAAATCTCACAGTTCAGCATGATTTTGAAGGGGACAGAAGTTCTACATTTATAATAAGAATGAATAAATTTATTTGTACATGAGATTTGAATTACTACTGAGTGCAATCTTCTATTTTACTATTGCCTTTGTTTTTCTTAGAATAGCTATCAAAGTATGGTGTTTAAAAACAATTGCTTTTCAGTTATAATGGACAGTTTAATCATTAATTTCACTTATGGAAAGAAACCTCTAAGAAATCTCTAAAGTAATTCAGCAGCCTATAGCTATGTATGTCGAAATTAAAAGTTTTTTTTTTTTTTTTTTTTTTTTTTTTTTTAAGGAAAAAAAGGAATATATAAAGACTCTTACTTCCAAGCCAGAGCATTTCCAAGCCAAGACACAGCCCATTTAGTTCCTTAGGTTCTTGATGTTCCCAGCTGGTAGACCATAACCAGCCCTTTCCAGCTATTTGATTAAAGAATACTGAGAGATCTCAGAATTTTCATGCTCATACTTGTCTTTGTTTTTCTCTGGCAAAAAGTAAATATGTTGTCACTTTACGGATTTTTTTTTTTTTATAGAGATTCCACATTTGAAATATTTTCCTCACATTTTTATATTTTTTTATACAGAAAAAAATAAATTTTTATGTGGAATTAATGTTTACTGTTTAAAATTATTGAAATCATTTTTTTCTTGTCAATTAAGTTTATAAATGATGATGTACAATATGGTGTAATTGTGTAATGACTCAGTAGATCTCCCTTCTCCAATGTTCTCATTGTTTGACTTCTTTAGACTGCTTGCAAAATAATAAGATGCTTTCTAAGAGTTTTTACCCTAGCACATGCTCAGTATTTTATGAGAAATGGTCATCATTTAACAGAAATAGGACTTGAATGTTCATTCATAGTGGAGGTGTTTCAAAGTGTGTATTTGTATTTTTTTTATTTTCTTTCATTTTCAATGAAAAGATTTTTCTTTGTAGTTTCCTCTAAATGGGTGGGGGGCGGGTGCAAAGCGGGAAGAAGGGAAGAAGAAAGAATGACAAAGTGATTATCATGATATTTCTTGGGCATAAATAAAATACAGAATCATAAGATTGATCTATGTCTCTCTCCTTAGTTGTTCTACTTCAGAAGTAAAGATCAGAATTTGTGTTTGAATTCCAAAGACAAAGGTCAATGCTCATATTGTACGTAAAGCGTTTCACAGAATGACACAGAATCACAGAATAGCTGACGTTGGAAGGGACCTCTGGACTTCATCCAGTCAAAAGCCCTGCCAAGCAGGGTCACCTAGCACACATTGCACAGGATTATGTCCAGGCAGTTTTTGAAAATAAGAGTGTACAGCCTCTTTAGGCAACCTATTTCAGTGATCTGCCACTCTGACAGTAAAGAAGTTTCAAATAGATGAACACCCATTCTCTCTGTATGAAGTTGATTTGTAGCTAGTGTGTGGTGTAAAGTATCTTTTTTTTTTTTTTGCCTACCTGTACATATACATTTGTATTTACATTGACACACTGCAACAATTCCAGAGATAAATATCTAGCAAACGTCACACACTATAACACAATATATTTACAGCCATTAAAATATGAATCTTTCACTTAATCTTAAAAGTAAGGGCAGAACAAGGCCTGTAGTCTCATACATGAAAACCAATACATTTCCTTGCCCCTGACTCCCTGTCTCTCTCCCTCTCCATCCTTCCCTCCCTCTCTCCCTCCTTCCTTCCTTCCTTCCTTCCTTCCTTCCTTCCTTCCTTCCTTCCTTCCTTCCTTCCTTCCTTCCTTCCTTCCTTCCTTCCTTCCTTCCTTCCTTCCTTCCTTCCTTCCTTCCTTCCTTCCTTCCTTCCTTCCTTCCTTCCTTCCTTCCTTCCTTCCTCCCCTCCCCTCCCCTCCCCTCCCCTCCCCTCCCCTCCCCTCCCCTCCCCTCCTCTCCTCTCCTCTCCTCTCCTCTCCTCTCCTCTCCTCTCCTCTCCTCTCCTCTCCTCTCCTCTCCTCTCCTCTCCTCTCCTCTCCTCTCCTCTCATTTTTTTTTTCCACGGAAAGCAGTATCTATAGAGGACATTAAACAAACAAACAAACAAACACACACACAAAAAAAGTGTCAGGTTTCTCATGGACAATTCTGAACCTTTCAGGCAATCATTATTTTGGAAACAACTGTTTACAAAATTCGTCTGCTCCTGCTATTTTATGAGTTTGCTAAGACATTAATCCATGCAGAACTCTCTTGACTTAATATTAATCTCAGACAATTTTACATGTTTCATTCAAGAAAGCTGACACCTCTCTATTATTTCACTGAGTACAAAATTTGCATTCTCAGATCATTATTTATCATTAAAACAGAAGCTTTAAAATGGGTACCCTTTGAGGTTGACATGTTTTGACATTTTTTATGGCATTAAGCACAATAGAACTAAATGTCCCACTTAAAATGTACTGGAGCTGTGCTCCTAATTAAGTTTTTATTCTTTTATTTTTCTATTTTTTTTTTAATTCGATGTTCAAGTCTACAACTACCAATAGAGAAAAGAAACTTTTTGAAAAATTGTAAGTTGGGCTCATCTGAAAGCTAAGAGTTCTTATTGTCAGTTCATCATTTAAGGATTTGTACAGTCAGAAACACTCAAATTATATGATGTCATTGGTACCTTATTCTGACAGGGTTAAAAGCTTTCCCAATGTCTAGATTCCTGTGCCTCTATGTTAAATTAAGAAAGGAATACTTACCGCTATTAATTTATTATTGAGACTAATCAGGGTCTCAAATGAGATGATTTCAAATAAGTTCTGTTTTGTCATGCTGATTATTTTAATGGAATTAATCCAGATTGCTATACAAGGAACTAAAATTGCACAGTGGTCTGAATCACTCTTAATGGGTTTAAGTAATGTATGATTATAATGTAAGCACGCATAGCTGGCAATGCTTGGAGCTTTTGTGATTCTCAGACACCTTACAAATCCATGTGATTAAAATCAGACATTATGAAAATGCTGTATGTGAAATTAGAAGGTAGAACCTAAAAGTAAATACAATTTATTGCCATACTCTTGCTATGTACAGATCTTATGGACTGATTAATTGAGCAATATATTTTCTTCACATACAGAATTTATGACATGGAATGTGATTGAGGTCAATTCTCTGTTTTTGGGAACAAGGTATTTTAATAATTAATATGTATAGGAAGGTGATAAAGGATTTACCCTTATTACCCAATGAAAATTGAATTGCATCTCCAGTTCAGTGCAGAATATTCAGATATATTAGAGTACAGTTAACTCAAACTATAGTGAGGTGCAGTAAAAACTCTTGCAATTCCAAGTGACAAGGTCTCTGAGTGCAAAGAAACTGAATCCATAATGTGTATTATTTTCACATTTTAGTCAGTGTAAGAAACATCACAGCTGCACTTCTGCATAGTTATTAAGCCCTTCAGATATCCTTATTACCTTTATTACCAGGAAGAAGGCCTGCTGCATGATTTGAGGAAAATATTACTGTGACATGCTTCATAACTTAAATGTTTAAATTGAAAACATCCTCTTAAATCTATCAAATCAAGTAAGAATATCTATACAAGTTATTAATTTTTCCATATATTGATTTATGGTCCATTTGGTAAGACAATTCCTCAAGCCAGCAGGGCATTTATGAAGAGAAATTAATTAATTTATTTTTTTTCAATTACTCTGACAGAATCATAGGAAACTATTTCATTTTCCTACAACACCTCCTATTTCTGACAACAAATAAACATAATTTAATGGAAAAAAAAAAGGCAACAGTATTTTCACGAAGGGGATTTGGTAGTGTAAATAAACCCTATTCATTCATGTAAAAAGTGATCTAACTGGCAATAGCTGATAAGTGTCTACATCAAAAAATAGAACCACACTTAAGAGAAGCTGTTGGTGAAATGGTCTTGATGAATCTTAGATTGCCCAGAGAAACTGTGAATGCCCCATTGCTGGAGGTGTTCAAGACCAAGTTGGATGCGGTCCTGAGTAACCAGATCTAGTGGATGACATCCGCACATGGCAGGGGTTTGGAATGATATGATCTTTAAGGTCCCTTCCAACCCAAGCCATTTTATGATTCTCACATAAAGAAGAAAATGCCAGTTTCTCTACTGAAGGGAATGACAGATGAATCAGGTAGACAATTCTGTAAGACAGTGAGGAGAGAATAAATCTATAATTAGCAGACAATGCCTACATCATCATCAGGCAGCAGTATTCTGTTCTGCTCTAGGGAGATGTATTATTCACCAGTAATCAACTGAGTTCAGGTCTATAGTCAAAGCAGTATTGAATTCAAAACCAAGTTAGATTTGTTAGACCTTGTTATGAGATGTGATCTTAAGCAAAACCAGGGAGAATCTGAGCAAAGTAAACATGACATTTAAGAGGAAAGCGATGAAGGTCAGTTCATTCCTCACAGGCACATACTTTTGCCTCAGTTTCAGTTGCTGGTGAAGTCCAAAGTGTCTAGTTCCATACAGCTGAAGGGAAAGGCTGATACTTCTAAAGGCTACCAAAGAGTGGTTCTGTCCATCAACATTGAGGCACCATAGCAACTCATCTACTTCTGTGTATTTTACTGCAAGAAGCTATGAGTCAGAGAGATTTTCTCAAAGGCTGGTTAAAGCATTTATAATAGCATGAAATATTAAATATGCAGAAGATAGTTTGTCTTAGAAAGTTCTCTAATTTACTTCAGCAGAGGAAGCATTTACTGCTATTCCTGAGGATTAAGGTATCCAATCATTTTGGCCACGCAGCAGGTTGTGTTTTATGCTGAGCAGATTGGACCCAAAATGTTGCTCCCCATAGTCTTAGTCAAATCTCTCCCCTCTAAGCCTGAAATAAAATGGATTTGATGCACAAATTCCTGGGGTGTTCTATTTTAAATAGACTATTTCTCTCAATTCTCCTGTTACCTGTATCATAAAAATTGAACTTTTGATAATTAAGAGTAAAATAATTTGCAGTAAAGAATTTAGTGGAATCTGTGGATCCTGTGCATAGCACAAAATCAAAGTGATGATACATTAGTGAGGTTTCCATATTAATATTTTTTCAATTTGTGCCAATTTCATTAGGTTATTAACTTTTATAATTACATTAGCATTTAATCAAAAATTAGTTTGCAAAATACAGAATATTCTTTATTATTAGTTATACTTGGAAGCCTAAACACTTTTAAGCCATGTTACAAGAACATACACAGCTGGATGGATTTGAAAATGGTCCTTCTCTCTATTACTTACAGCTCTATTAACAAATTAGCAGCTTGACTGGTACTTGAATATAGTTTTATTTGCTGTTAGTTGAGCTATTTATGTAAAGGTAAGATTATTGAAAGAGACTCAACTATTTCAGAATATTAAAATTTGGATATGTTTTCAAGTACTCTATCAAACTTTATAGACCAATGATAGCTTCCTCCTTTGAGCCACCAGTTATGATGAGGTAGGGTAATATCCAATGTGATTAACTTTGATGTTGGCTTGCCTAAATTTTAAGTGTTCCACATGGTGTAAAAGTGTACGTTACAACCCTTCTATGTTAAGTACATGGGAAGAGATTTATTCCTCTGTAGACTTACAGAAGTGAGTTAGAAACTTTTGATATAGTAGTGTTAACTATTTGAGATGAACGTGGTGGAAAAACAGGTCCTCCCCCCAGACTTTTCATATTAGTCTGGGATTAGGTTATTCACTAAAGAAACAAAGGATCTGACTTTTAAGCCTTTAATCCAATGAAGACTAAAGCTGTGTCCCAGATGCATGCTTTAAATAAGTAGAAGGCATGGCTGGGAGGATATTCTTTAGTCTGTTGTGTTTTAGTTTCTGTGGGTTCTGGTGACTTGCTAGAAATCCTACCCAAATGGACTCTTAATATACCTTCTGAGTGTCACCCCTCTCCCCATTTTCGGAAGAGAACAAGAGATAATAGAAAAGCAGAAGAAAAAGCAGAAGACATTCCTTATGCCAAAATTCAAAAATACATACAGAAGGTTGAAGTAGTTCCAACAGAAAGTAAAACGACTAAGAAAGACGTCATTTTGTTTGGGCTCAGTCAGCCAGAACAGAAAGAATTTTAAAGCATGTTGCAGATGCAATTTAGAGATATTCTGTAGGTACTTTTGGTAGTAGCAGGATAATGCATATTGCCAAAAGAAAAAAAAAAAAAAAAAAAAAAAAAGGCCTCTCTGCTGATATTCCTTAAAATGGCACAACTTTGGGCATGTTTCATTCATACTAAAAAAAGGGAATAACTATAACTACTTATTAAAAAAAAAAATGAAGGAAAAAAACCAAACACTACCACCACTAACAAAAACTCCACAGAATGGAGAAGTACACTCTGGGATGCAATCTGAAATGGAGAAATGTGTTTTTGAGGGAAATTTTGTTTTGAATCCTGAAGAGAAATGAACCTGCACTGCTCCAAGAAATGGATTATTGGTTAAAGTTGATAGATTGTGGCAAGAATACACATTAAAAAATGACTACCTGTTTATTTACAAGTCGTAGTCTCTATTGTTTTTATTATAGTTACAGCAGAATCAAAGCATCTATAAATATGACTCCATATTTATACACAGACAGCACTGAAGCAAGAAATCTTAGTGCAGTACAGGATTAATTTTATGCATTTATTGGAAGATTTTTTTATCATGCATTGTATGCAAAGAAAGAAACAACCCATCATCAACATCTGAATTATTTTTGGTTTTCATTCAGATTAAAATTTTCTATTTTATAGAAGATAAATTACAGTTTACCCTTGGGATTAAAAGAAAGCATCTGCATTATCTCCAAAGGGTTATAAAAAATAAGGGTTATAAAAATAAAAGGTTCTCCAAAGAGAACTCATCATGATTCAACCTATCAGAGAAATAAACTATCAATATGCTATCAAAGTCTTGATGTAAAGGATAAAATTTAAGTTTGAAACAAAAAACTAGTTTTCATTTAATAATGATGGTTGGTTGTTACATCACTCACTCTTATGTTGTTTCAATGAGCAATAAAAAGTTAGATTTCATGCTATCATGAAGTGAACATCTTTCATGTTTTTTATAACATATTTGCAATATTTGAATTGAAGCTTGATTGCTTATCACCCTGATTAAAAGATTTTTCACAGAAATGGAACTGTCTAGATAAATAAGCAATAGGTTTTCTATGTCTCCGTTCCTAGAGTACTTTTTTACATTTGGAGTTATACGTCTATGCTATTTACATATCTCCTTGTAATTTTTTCTGTATGTTTTAAGACAAATAAGGATTTAAAACTGTTAAGGACATTTATAATTAGAATTTACCAGTATAGCCAGCAAAAGTAGAAACTCTGATCTATTAGTGTGTTTAACTAATTTAGGAAAAAAAAAAATTAAACTATGATTGCAAGATTTTTGCATCTTTATCCACTGATCTTGTCCTAAATGTACAAGATGCAAAAAACATATCACATAGCAGTTAATACTGGTTATTACTGTGCAGATGTTGCCAGTGCCTGGCAACATTAAAGGCAAAATTTGATTACAAATCACTGAATCAACCTGAATGCACTGAGATTATGGGGATCTAACTACTTTCTTAAATTAGCTCACCTATGGTTTTTTCACCTTCTGAAATGGAATGTCCCTCAGAAATATTTTTTGAAAATATGTAACAAGTGTCATCTGCTAATTATTTAGTTGAAAAAGGAAAATCCATCAGCTAACCAGGGAAATGCAAAAATACACAGAGGAAAAGAAGCTAACATCCATACACTATATCCTGCTGCCTCCTTAGAATTTCTGTTCTTTCAAAGTTTGCCATATGTATATCTCATATTATTTAAATAACTAGAAATCCTCAGTTCTACATGTTGTATCTAAAGGGATAGGGGTATGGAGACTTCAATAGTAGATTGCTTTCCTTTTATTGTAAGGCTAAGCAAAGATATAATCACAGAGAGCGCATCATTGGATCAGCATTTGAGTTTCTTGTTTGGCCCCGCAGCCACTCTAGACTACCTTGGCTTTGCTCCAGTGTAGCTTGATCCTTAGCTGAGAGACAGAAATGTATTGGCACTGTTCCTGTGCCACACATAATCACATTTTGTAAATATACCCCCAGGTAGCATCAAGTCACATCTCATAATAAGGTCATTTATGGGAGCTGTGTCCCACTTTTTGGAGGTAATTATTGTGCATTTTAAAGGAAAGTGAAAGGGATGTTGGGAACCTCAACTCATTGTCTGTATGTGGGATATGCAACATCAGGGCAGTTGGACTACTCAGCACATGCTAGGCTCTGCAAACTTAAAAGGCTTATTTAGTCTCTGCTGTGGTTCTTCTAAGTTCCTATCCAGAGATCTGAAGAGAAAGCCTTAGGATACTAGAGTTCACTGCTTACCATGTTGGAGAAAAACAACTAAAGGTGCTTGGAAATAACCCTTTTATTGACATGCAGCCACTGTGGGAAGGTTTCTACTAAGCCATCCAGCGTTTAAAGTCTCCAGCTCTTGATAGTTACAAATTGTTGTATTGATCCTCCTTTATGCATGGACTATCTGCAGCTCAAACACAAATAATTTTTTCTCTGTTTTTCACTTTCACTGTTTCTTACTAGCAAGGGATACTGCTCATGCACAGTGTTTAGGCAGGATTTCTTGCTTACCTATACATAAAATACACATTGTTATGTTTTTATCATAGTAAGTTGTCCTGAGCCTTGTGCAGTGAATCAGAAACTTATGAGAAAAGTGTAAAACAAAGGGAAAGTATCATTTGAGCAGATGTCTGCAAATCCAAGAAAGGTGTGGATTTTTATTTCCTGTTATGGCTGAATGTTCAGGCCATTCCTTATATCAGCTGATTTGCCCTAGGATCAGTTTGACCTTTTTAAGATTCCTCAGTGTCTCTGTCTTTTTTGCCTGATTACCTGGTGATTCTGTGTTACTTTGAGTGAAAACCTCAGGGAAATTGGTCCTATGAATGGAATCTCTTATCTTCCAATGTTGCTAGCCTTCAGGGCAAGCCTGTCTGAAATCTGAGCAGGGCTTCCTTGTGCCAAGGTACTGCCATGTCAGCAGAGTTGCCTCCCTCAGCAGCCATGATGTCCATGAATTGTTAAGTGCACTTCTCTTGAGTTCTGTCCAGAGAGTACAGCTTGGATTAAAGTCAAAAAAGAGGCATCTCTTCCTGTGTCTGAGCTGCACTGGGGGTGAGGAGAGAGCTATGTGCACACTGAGCTATGAGCTTCTGAAAATGGGAATGTAAATGCTTCAGAAACTCAGAAGTACAAATCAATGCCCTTTGGACAGTTCTTAGACAACTAAATTCACCCCAGGTCTTGATCACCAAACCAGGCAATTAAAATCTTGTCCTTCCTCTTGGGTTTTGTCCTACAAAAAGGTCTTCCTGTTTCATGTGGGTGGTTTTCAGATTGTGAAGTCCTTGGACTTTGTCATATATATAGATATATTGGGATTAAATGGGAGGTGTTCAAGAAAAGGAACAATTCTTATGGCGTTCAGTGTTTTCAGATATTACATATAGTTCTTTTAATTGAAGCTTATATCTGAAAAATGAATACAGATCTACAGTTATAAAGTTTCACATTTATTTTCTTGATTTAATATAGGCATCTCTTACTCCTCATATGTTGTAAAGAAGATTATGAATATTCTTTTTTTTTTTTTTTCCTTGTTACATCTACAGTTGCTTCTTTGTCCTCCTTTACAGGTTCCTTTGCCAAAATCAATAACATCCAGATCAATGGAAAAATATTTTTTTAAATGTAAATCTTTCATCCTTATGGTCCTCACTTGCTAATGATTTGTAATGGATTATTGAATAGAAATGAGAGCAGACCTTGATATAGATTGCCAGACAGATATGTTACAAGAGGCGATCTGAGAAGGGAAATGCAGAAGAATAATGAAGCCTGATAATAATAGAAAACTGTGGACAAAGCACTGAAAGTGAGAATATGTGAACATGACTCCCATGGAATAGGGTCACAAGCCTGTGTCTGAGTCATATGATTTGTTGCAAGGAAATATAAAATTATTATTTAGTTTAGGTACAGAAAACCAGAAGGACTTGTAACTTTAGCAGATTGACATGCTACAGATATCAAACAGTAGATGGATTAGAGACAATAGCTATTTATAATGGTATTGCTTTTTTCTTTTTCTTTTTTCTTTTTTTCCCACTATGAGAAACCATAGCAAACAATACAGACACATGGCGATGTAGGTGATAAAAGATACAGGTTTTCTTAGCATTGTGATAGTAGCAAAACTACTATGATCTGTTTGGTTCACCTTATTTTGTGTGTGTCATAAAATAGAATAGAAAAACATAAAACATAAAAAACACAGGCACATGAATTTTAGCTATTAATAGTGTAGGAATGGAATTCAAATTATTTCACATTAGGTATCTACAGTGCAGATGTCTGTGCATGAACAAGTTGATTGCTTTTGTAGTGAATGGAGAGGAAGTCACTTGGTGGGATGTGGTTCACCTAATCCTTTGCATGTTTAAAATAAACCAGATGAATTGTACCGTAGAGGTGCCTCTGCTGACAGCAAAAAAGGATAGGAAAAGGACTGGAAAACTATGTCAGCTTTAGATATCTGTGCTGCAGGCTTCTAAAGACAAATGAACAGACTCCAATACTCCTCTGTTTTTCAGGGGAAATATGAGCTTGAGAAGGGAAGCTAGGAATAAAGTGATGAGTTGTCATTATTATATCACCTGAAAGTTGTTTATTAAATTAAAGAACAAATGGCAAAGATGCAGAGTTGGTGCAAAAAACATGTGATAAATCTACTTTTCAAAGAATTGTAAATCTAATTAAAAAGAAGCATACATTATTTAATAATAAAATCAGACAAATATTTTGTGTCTGCTTTAAAATCAGTGAAAGAGAAATTAATTCATATGGGGTTCTTCCTCACATATACAGGGATTGTATAGACTTCCTTGTATTACACTGTGCTGATTTTAATTGTGACACATCCAAATCATAAGATCTCCTTACAGATAAAACTATTAACACTGAAAAAACGTGGTTAAGATGCACCTTAAGCAAGATTTTAAATTACACCGCTATGAAAACACCTTTAAAACTGAAAAAAAAGTTGTAGATTATAAAGCTGATAATAAGAAAGCAGGAGGAGGAAATACTGTTATGGAAGAATCTCTGGAAAAGTAAAATTGGTCTTAAAGAGTGTACTGAAGCCAATAGAAAAACAAACAATCAAACAAAAACTGTTGGATAGCAACATGTAAATGCCAAATATAACATATTGTATGTCTGTACAACAGTTATCGACAGTGAGTTATATAATTCATTGGAATTGGAAATAAGTTATATAATTCACTGTTCTGTAGCATTCACCCAATCCATCATAAGGGATCTGTCTGTCCAGTGAAAATGACCAAGCATTTCCTAGGAAGAATGAAATGTATTCTAAGAAGTGTAAGTAAAATCATTTGAAATATGACAAAGAAAAAAATAAGAATGAAAATATAGGCAGAAATCAGGAAACTATATTCAGAAGAGATGAATTTGAAAGTTTAATATGGGGTTGTTTTTCATTTCTTAGTATGATGGCCTATTAAGGGTTCTGAGAAGCTCTACATCAAATCCATGCAAGAAATACTGTTTGGAGACTATAGTAAGGAAAGTCTACAAAATAAGATTGGGAAAAAGGTTGAATAATATAGAGAAATCCAGTGTAATTATGTTAGGGATAAAAATATGATATAAAAATAGTTTTGTATAATAAAGATCAAATTATGAAGGTAGATAGTGCACCCTTAATGTGCCTGAAGAGGCTAAAGACAAAGACAGGAAACTTGTGTGAGACTGATCTGAACTTTGTTTTTTCTCTGGTATCTGGAAACACAGGTACTCCATACTCTTAACAAAGTTTCTGTTATTAGCCCGTAAATACATCAAATTACACATATAATTTTATTTTTATTGCCTTAGTTCCCAAGATTACCGAAGTTCTGCCCTGTGATATTTGATATTGTTTCCTGTCTTCACACTATCAATATATTTATTAGCATATTCTTAATTTGCAGGCATAGTCACTGATGACAACACTACCTAAAATTTTCCAAGACAGCCTGTGAAATACTGTAAAGGGAACTCACCAGTACACAGACATTTTCAGCACAACCTGATTGATCTCATTTTTAATCAGTTCCTTGTCCACTTGTCTAACTTTTGATCCACATCTTCTCTATTTTAAGCAGTCATTTCCCATGGAATAAAAGTCTGAAATCCAGAGAGATTACATCTGTCATGCTTTTCCTGTAAAGTAAATAACTTACCTGTTAAAGAAAGATAGCAGGATCATTGGCAGGATACACTTCTGAAAAAAATTATGTAACTTCTATTCGCTTTTCTACCTGTACACAGATTTCTATGGGTAGAATAACTATTGATCCTGAAATTGCAGAATGGAAGAATGTATGAATAAAGTATAAAAAGATGAATTAAGAATCTGTTTGAAGAAATAGGAGATTTACTTGTATACTTGTAGCTAAATAATTCTAGCACAAAGCACATTCTAGCTTTTGTGTATATAAAATTGTCCCTTGAGACTATCACAGAATTATTTTGAAAATCCAAACAAGATGTCAGAAAACCTTATCTGGCGTTTTTTGGTTTTGTTTTTCCAGAGGACAAAAGGCAATAAACAAGGTTTGCTGAAGCACTAATTTCAGGGCTGACTCTGCCTGTTGGCAAACTGGATTTAACTAGTGGTATCTGGAGACATGTTAATGAATTTCAGATTAACACAAGTGCTAAACCTAATGCCGTAATTAAGAAAGAACTGCCAATCACTGCCTCTTTTGCACTGGCACAATTTATTCTGTAGATTTCTGTTTCAGTAATATCATCTAGTGAGGACTGCAATTAATTACTAAATGGATCCTTAAAGAGCAGCTCACAGGAATGAGAAAAAAGACTGTTACAGAAGAATCTTAAAGCCCATTCCGTTGTGTATGTCCTAAGTTCATATCATTTTATTTGCAGTAGTCTATGCTGACTTGTCCATTGTCACTCTTGAAAGTAGGTCTTCTAAAATGTAGCACTTCCTCCCAAAAAGTCTCTTATGTATATATATTATAAACATATAATATATATATATATAGGTTATATAGGTCATATATAGGTTTAAATTGCCCATATTGTATTAATTTCTGGCAATGTTCTGTACATTATCAAGAATTATTTATAACACACAAGATCTCTGGTATTTTAACAAAGCTTTTCATTCCATGTGATACATTTTTTTCATCATTTCATTGATGTGTGTTGTGTTGTCTTTTTCTGTTGCATCAGCTGAATGGCCAGCAAGATTGTCAGCTACATTCCACTGTGGTCATATCTAGCTTTTGTATGCTTTTAAAAAATAGAAGAAAATTACCTATTTGTTTCTAATTATGCTAGAGCTACTTTTTTTTTTTTTTTTTTTTTTTTACAGATGGAGAGATTTGTTCCTATTTACACATATATTCAGATATCTAGTTTATTATTCAAATTTTACTTGCTTCTAAAGAGAAAGCATTATACATTACCATGTCAGAATAAGCATAAGAATCATGCATATCATAACAGTACCTTGACTACAGGTCTAATTTCTTAAATGTCCAGTCCTTTGCTAGTTTTTCTAACATAGCTATTGAAGGCTGAGTTCTTGAAGCATTTCCCGTGGGCTGACAACAATTAATGGTGTGGGTGTTTCATAGGTCACCTCCCTTTCTCATTCAGGGTTGTGTAGACTGGACTGCATAGCATCACACAGACAATGCATGCATAGAATTATAATATCTTTGCATTTAGAGATGAGGCTCATGAAACATATTTGGATGATTTTTCAGATATTTCTCATTTGATACTTAACAGTGGGAAATGAGGCAGCAAAGATGGCTCTCTGTAGCTGTTTTACACCTGTCCTTGCTTGGTGATGCACTCAAATGACTGCAAATATTTGTGTCATTTGCATTGATCATTTGCAGTTTTCTAAAAATCTAAGGCATAGAGCATAGAAACAGAGCTACTGCTCGTGAAATCACAAAACAGTTGAATGGTGAACAAACAGGCCTCTGGAAGTACATAGTCTAGCCACAGCAGGCTGCTCAAGACTGCATTCTGAGCACCACCTCTTTGGCCAAACTATTCCACTGTTTGCTTGTACTCTAAAAATGGTGTTTTTATTTTTTGTTGTTGTTCTTTGTTTCTTAAACAAAATTTTCTGAGTATCAGTATGTTTCTGTAGACTCTTCCCCATCACCGGGCATCACTGAGGAGAATTTGGCTCTATCTTCTTTATTTCCCAAAAATATATTTAGACATAGTGAAGAGATCCCACCCCTCAACCTTCTCTTTTCCAAAATGAACATTCCCAGCTTTCTCAGTCTTTTCTCATAGGAGAGATGCTCCATTATTTTAATAATCTTTGTGGCCCTTCATTGGACTCTCCCCAGTATTCCTTGTACAAGGGAGACCAGAACTGGACACAGCAGTCCAGCTGTGTCTACCAGTGCTCAGGAAAGGGGAAGGATCACCCCTTTGATTTTGTGCTCAGGCTCAACCCTTTTTCTGCACTGAGGACACTGACCTGGTCTCATAGTGGCAAATCTGCAGGCAGGGAAGGAGCTTCTCTTACTCTTAGTCTTCACCATCCTGGGAGTCTCCATTCCCAAACCTAGTAAGCATATACTCTGCCTGCCTCTCCTTTGGCACAGTTCCTCTGCTTTGTGACACAGATGGTTGCCAACACACATCTACTGCAGGCAGGGAGCCCATCTCCCCCTACCAGAGCCTCAGCAAGAGGCCTGAAGAAAGGAATCCTCCCTCAGGAGCTAGGTCTCAGCCAGTGCCTGATATGCCCAGGTAGTTGCTCAGGTGCCTGCTGTGGGTGCACTCAGTACCACACCACCACCAGCCCTGCTGAGCACATGGAACGCTTCGCTTAGCAGCAGATTCTGGCCCTCTTTTGTGCATCTTCTGCACAAACTGCTGCTCTGGGAGCTGTGTTTCGGTCTGGCCCTTATATCCAACTCTCACAGCACCCTCTTAACTTGTGTTTGACCTTCCCCACTCAACATCATCTGAAAGCTGAAAGCACCATTTGATCAGGAATAGTTTTGTTTGAAATTGCTAGAGGCTGCTGGAAGCTACAGACCCCATAGCTGCCTTCCCCTGGAGCAGCAGGGATCCTGCTGTTCCTCCAGGAGTTCCCAGCAATCTCAGAAGGACCTCATTACATCAAGCAATTGGAGGGCATTGGTAAATGCACTTTTTATTTACATGGGACCAAACTAGTTGATTTTTTTTTTTAATTTTTTTTTTTTATTTTTTTGTGATCAGCAGTACCTTAACATAAACATATTCATATTTTTATCAATGATATGGTGCTGATGAAATGTTGAGACCGAAGTCACTGAAAAGCATTATTGTTGTGCAGTTCTGGAGCATTATTATCACCCCATAATCATTTATTTTACCCTATAAATCTTTTAGGGGTCTTAGAGGAAAATGATCATTAAGCTTTTCTTTTGGAATATCAAATTATATTTAATCAGATTTAAAAATCAAGGTGAAAAGCCTCTCGTCTACCTAAACGCTTAAGAATTTCTGTAAGGCTGAAAATAGCAGTTATAAAGCAAGTCATCTACTGACTTGCTGAATTTAGTGACACTTCCCACATAAAGTTATGCATGTGCCTAATTACTTTGTTAGCTTTCACCTTAATGGAATTGTAATTAGCACTCAGCTAGCAAATATGTAATCAGGATGCATTTGAAGCAGAATAACAACTACTAATTTGAACAAATGGAAAGAATTGTGATATGAAACTTTCTGGAAGTAGATCGGAATATCTTTTTCTACAAGCTTTAAGTAACAAAAGATGTATATATACATAATGGAGTTGAGATATAAGTGCTAGAGATTGTTATACTATTTCAGCTAGCAAACAGATATAGTGGTCTTTATATGGGTGCTGTGTGGTCCGTATTTGCAACTGAGGGACTTTATACAGAGTTAAAGATATGTTCTTTTATTAACCTGCTTGCAGGTTAGTAATGAAGGGTCCTGATTATTGAATAGATTTGTACATATTTTCTGTTATAGTAAAATGAGGTGTCTGTAGTCAAAACCATCAAAAGGGTGGGACATGAACAGAAACTCAAATGAAGGAAGGGAGGAGAATAGCAACAGCTGTAACTCATCAGTTATATATTCTTTAGTAGACGTCTTTGTTTTGAGATTCACATTGTTATTCCTCACATCTGTACTAAAAATTCAGGTATTCATTTCATGATTTTCATAGTTTCTTACCTTAAGTAAATGCCCTGGTCGATTTCACCAAAAGTTGAACATACATGTTAGTTTTATGGTTTGTTATTAAAAGTATCTTACTTTATTTTACACTGTGATTTGGTCCATAAGCTTCTGTTTCTGTAGTAACAAATGATTTGTAATTGCTGTTACATATTAAAAATAGTATAAAATAAATTTGGAAGTGATATTGAAGAGTTTATCTAATCTTTCCCATTGCCAAAAACAGGATTAACTATACTGTTATCACTCCAGACACATGCTTTCCAACCCATTGTTGGGAAAAATTTGCTAGGAAGATTTCACAGCCCTCGAAGGCAATTCATTGCTTCACTGTCCTTCTAGAGTGAAGGTATACCTTTCCTTAGGTATAACTTCAGTGTTCATTCTTTCAAGTGAAAGATATTATTCCATGTCTTGGAATTAGGGTCTTAAATTTGCTACTTATTTTAAACTTACATCCACAGTGGACATGAACAAGAGCTTTTTAACTTCTTATGTCTTCTTTTTACATTTTTGAAGCTTATCATATTGCCCTCAGTCTTTTCTTCTTTGGACTAAACAGACACAGTTGATTTATCCTTTTATGACAGTTTCTGTTTTCTTAATCTCTCTTCTTAAGCTTCCTCTGCTGTTCCGTGTCCTTCCTAAAATGTTATACCCAAAATTGGATATAATATGCTAGTTAAGGCCTTGCTGATGCTGAATAGGATGAAAAAGTACTAGTTCATTTTTAACAGAAAATAATCTCTTTATACCTCTCAGACTGTCATTTGTCTTAACATACAAGCATAAAATATTGTGTTCATCTTATGACCATTAGAGTGGGGGTACCAATGAGATTCTGTTGCTCTCTGCCAGTCATTCCTGTTCTGCAACAATTGCCATCTGTGTAGTTAAGTTCTTCTACCATGAAATACAGATCCTGCCCTCATGCCCTCATTTGAACTTTTTAAAGTGATTTTTTTTTAGAGTTTTTCAATTTGTTGGAATCATTTCGATCCAATATGTTTGCAGCTCTCTCTGAGTGGTGTCATATTCCAGATGTAATAGACATACTTTTCATTTCTTTAACTAGACCTTTAATGGAAATAATGCATATTCTGAGACCTCTGTGGAACAATACTGCAATCTCTTGTCCAGCCCAATAGAGAACTGTACAACACCCAGTAGTTATTCCATCCAGGCAGTGTTTCCCTGGTTTGCTTATCAAAACGTCATGTGAGAATGCATCAAAGGCTAAAGTGAAATTATATGACAATGTGACTGCTCTTCCTCTATCCAAAAGGCCTATTATGTTTTCATGGAAAAAAAAATATTGTTTTGACATGATTTATTCTTGATGGATCCACCGTTGTTATTACTCATCTTCATATTGTTCTTATCATGTAAGTACTCAGACCGTTTGATTGTTTGTTCTAGCACTTTTTAGGAACTGAAACTGATCTGATTGGTCTTGAATTTTGTGCCTTTTCCTCATTACTCCTACTCTGGGACAGGAACTACATTTATCCAATTTTACTTTCTTAGAATCTGATCTTCCCCCACAGCTTATTAAGAATATTGTCTCTTAATAAGGAAAAGTATCATTTATTAAAATATGTTAAGATATGAAAAATCTGTGAAAGAAAACATTGTCTAAAATACATTAATTGCAGTGAAATTCACCTATTACTTATAGTCTTCTAAGTCCTGGCATTTGGAAATGTGAGTGTATCATAGAGGAAGTAATGCATTTATCCATGTTGCACATTGCTGTTTATGATAATTATTTGGAAAATATTTAGAAAAAAATTTAGAACAATAAAATGTTTAGGAAATGTTTAAGAATTATGGCAGATGCAGGAACAGGGTTAAACTAGAAGTGCTTAAATCTTACAATAATAAAGGTAACATTTAAGATCTGTTTTTTTTTCAAAGGAGAGAAACATTGTTGGTTCTCATAAAGCTGGCATCTAACTGTGTTTTGTGACCAACTGTGAAGTTGCAGCAGTCCAGTGAAGTTCTCACTGACAGAAAGAGGGAGAGCATATACCCTACCTTTAAAAAGAGCAAAACGAAAGAGCCAGGGAATTAAATACAGGACAGTCAGTCTGACCTCTATGCCTGGCAAGATCATGGAGCAGACCCTCCTGGAAACTATGCTAAGGCACATGGTAGTTAAGTAGGTGATTGGTGACAGCTGACATGGCTTCACTAAGGGCAAATCATGCCTGGCAAATCTGATGGCCTTCTATGACAGCGTTACAGCACTGGTGGAAAGGGGAAGAGCAGCTGACATCATCTTCCTTGAACTTGTGCAAACCATTTGACACTGTTCTCATGACAACCTTGTTTCTACATTGGAGAGGCATGGATTACACAGATGGACCACTTGGTGGGTAAGGAATTGGCTGAATGGTCACACAAAGAGTTGCAGTCATTATCTCACTGTCTAGGTGGACATCAGGAATGAGTGGTATTCCTCAGGTGTCAGTATTGGGACTGGCACTATTTAATGTTTTTGTTGGTGACTTTGGGCAGTGGGATTGAGTTCAGCCTCAGCAAGCTTGCCCTTGACATCAAGCTGTGTGGTGTGGTCGACATGCTGGAGGGAAGGGATGCCATCCAGAGGGACCTGGACACATTTGAGAAGTGGGCCTATGCAAACTTCATGTAGTTTAACAAGACCAAGCACAAGGTCTTGCGTCTGGACTGGGGGAATCCCAAGCACAAATACAGGCTGGGTGGGGAATGGATTGAGAGCAGCCCTGATAACACTTAGGTGTGTTGGTTGACGCGGAGCTCAACATGAGCCAGCAATGTACTTGCAGCCCAGAAAGGCAACTGTATCCAGGGCTGCATCAAAAGAAGCAAGGTCAGCAGGTCAAAGGGGTGAATCTCTGCCTCTACTTTGCTCTCATGAGACCCCACCCAGTGTACTGCATTCAGCTCTTGATCCCCACACACCAGAAGGACATGGAAGTATTAGAACAAGGAGGGCCACAGGGATGTTCAAGTGGCTGGATAACCTCTCCTATAGAACAACAAAATGTTTAGAAAATGTTTAAGAATTATAATTACCTTTTAAAAAATACTTTTTTTTTTTTTTTTAAGAAACCTTTTAAAAAATAGGCTGAGAGAGCTGGTGTTTTTCAGCCTGGACAAGAGAAGGCTCCATGGAGACCTTATAGAAGACTTTCAGGGGACCTACAGGAGAGCCTGAGGGGGACTCTTCGTTAGGGAGTGTAGTGATAGGACAAGGAGTAATGGCTTTAAAATAAAAGGGATAAAATCTTCACTCAGGGGGTGGTGAGGCACTGGAAGAGGTTGCCCTGAGAAGTTGTTGATGCCCCCTCTATGGAAGTGTTCAAGGCAAGGTTGGATGGGGCTTGGAGCAACCTGGTCTGCTGGGACATGTCCTTGGCCATGGGTTGCATTAAGGGTCCATTATAAGTCCGGTAGTGTTCAGGGTACTGAAGTAAAAATTATTATTCTCATATTTTTTGTGCTTCCTGTGGATGGAAAAGAAAAAAAAAAAAATCCATTCATTGTTATAATCAGTTGGTGGGATTAAAGTAATTAAAGCTAGTACCCATGTCAAAACCACTTTTTATTACATATTCACAACTTTTCTGGCACAGGAAATTTAATGCAGGAGACCAAACTCTAAATGTGTATGTGTGAGAGTAACAAAGTAAAAAACAAAAGAAAAGAAAACAAAAAAAAGCAGTGAAGTGACATTAATCCATCATTTTTACAAAATTCATGATGGCTGAAAAGAAGTAAATGATGCTGTTTATAGTGGCATTTCTATCTATCTAGATTATGTTTGACTAGCATTTTCTCTGAGTGTATAACATCTGAGCTGTGGAGAGTCTGCAATGTGAATTTTTATGACTGAATTCTTTGTGAAATCATCCATGTGAAATGTTTGCTAAGCTGTCACACTGATATTACTGATGCACTACCAACTACAATTCAGGACCATTGCAATCTGCAATAGATTGTCTTTAAATACTCTGTATTTCTGTATCTCATTTTCATCCTGACAGTTTTCTCTAAAACTTATAAACTCTCAATCTCTAAAAAGGAAGGATTAAAAACAAAACAAATCAAAACAAAAAAAGAAAACTAGATTAACTGCAGGGCTGAAAATTCCTTCACATAGTTTTTGGAGCAGCAAATTACTCTTAGGTGGACATTTTAAGAAAATTTGCTTCTGTAGTTACATAGCTTCTGGCAGAAATTGTTAAACTAACATTGGGTTTTTATAGGATGTACTTTAAAACAGGTGGACTTTTACTGTTTGCTTGCTATCACCATTAATCATTTTCTTAAATGCCTTTTTATGCTCTGCATTTTCACAGGATTTACTGCATTTGTAATCCTAAAAATGCTAGTTTGGTGAAAGTAAAAGTAAAGAAGATTTTTAAGACTTGCATCTCTCAAGCAAAAATACAAATGCAAGGTTTGATATGTAGGTTTATCCCTCACAAAAACTATAAATATGAGAAGTTGGCATGTATTTGCTGGAGTCTTACAAGTGTTATAGTAATAAATAATCATCTTTTTCTGTTAATAGTTTAAACTGGATTTGATTCCTTTCTACATAGACAAATAAAAGTGGTCTTAAAAAAAAAATGCTTTGGGGGGATTAGGAACATGTGGTCAGTATGTATGCTACCATTTAACCTCCCTACAGTTTTAATGAACAATAAAAACTAAATCCACTTTTTCTGCTAAGCTAACAAATATGCAAGGGTGAATATGTGCCTACTTTCAAGAGGAGGAATAATCCTATTTTTCCAAAACCAAAGGGCTTTGCATACTAATACGAAGACTATTGCCAGCATGCTGGAGGTGAGGAGGAATTAGCATCAATACAACAGTAGTCGTATGCTGAGGCTCCAGTGCAGCAGGTTCTTAATTCCTGTGCATCCACTGGCAGAGTCATCCTTACCAACCATGGGCTGAAGTTTTGTTTTTTTTTCTCCACCTGATTCATATGAAATGGCAGGCTTTTGCAAACACATAAACATAGAAAAAGAGCACCCTCAACAGTAAGTGAGCATCAGACCTTCTTTTTTAAAGAGGATTTCAAACCCTCTGCTCACACTGATACCTCAGTTCTGTTTTTTTCATTGGTATGAAAACTACTTATAAATATATTTGTTAGTTAGCCTTAAGCTTCTTCACCAAAACAGTGTTGTCTCTTGTTTTTCTTCTTCTGGCTATTCAAAACAAGTCTGTACTTTGAATGGCTTACAGACTGATTCAGTTGTGTCTTTTTTGAGGAAGAAAAATAAGTCTGTATTGATACTACAGTATTTCTGATAATCTCTCTTCTTTAGCTTCTGGGTATTGTTTTATTTGAAGAACAAATGACCTACAAAATTCCAGTCTATGGTAGATTATTATTCTGAGAATAATGAGTGTGGTGGATTTATAGCTGTTAGATTAATAAACTTTCATTATAGCTTACATCTCTTTAAAATAACTCATTAATTAGATGTGACTGGCTATATATAATGTCTCAAATAGACAAACATGAGTAAGAACCCTACATTTTAGACATGGATTTTCTTGTTTTCTGAAGACCTTTCAGTTTCTGGGGATGAAATAGCAACCCTTACCTAATCTTACTATAAAACAAAAACTCCTTTACCCCAGTGTGCTTTGGGATAGCCACCATTCTCAAGTGGGATATGTTGTAGGTGAGATCAAGAGAACTTTGACATAACACTTTTCACTTGAAAATGCTGTGGAACTGAATTCATGTTGTATTAGAAGTCCCAGTACCATTCTGAAGCTGATGAATTCTCTACATGTGCAGTTTGAACCTTCTCCCCCTTCTTGTCCTCCTCTTCCTTCACACCCCTGCGCACCCCCACCCTTTTGTATAAAGGAATAAAATGGAGATTGCAGTTGTTAACCTTCTGAGTTTTACACAAAATCAGATTCTAATTAATATTATACTAAAGACATGCTACACTTCATTTATACTTAATCGTGTTTGGAGAACAGAAAAAATAATGGAGTTTTCATTGCATAAAAAAAAATTAAAGTAAAGCACAAAAAATATTTTGTTGTGGGAAGCTGAGACTGAGTTCATAAAAAGCCCCTGGTATAGTTTTCTAGGCTGCTGTATCCTATTGAGATGCATTATATCATTTATGTCACACTGCATAAAAGATCTACAACAATTTAAATGGATATCATCATCATCTTTCGTTCAGAAATTCAACATGACAGGAAATGTCTAAAATAATCTTGGGGCTGGGGGATTCGATTATTGTACTGCTATTTAGAAAGTGGCTTCACTGCTTTTATATGAGGTATGTGGATTGTACAAGCACTTCATTAACATTTTAATGCTTATATTTGACTGATGTTATGGTATCATAATTCTGCACTTCTCATAATGTTTTTATAATTTCTTCTGTCGTCTCTTTGAATGTTTATATCCAAATTCTTATCTGTCTACACAGGGCTGTGCATTTGTGCACTACTTGCACAAATCTCCATTTGTGCAACCCTCTTAATACTTGGAAGCAAAATTTGCTTCTCAGGGTGCAACTGGTGTTTGCATATCAAACAGAAAATCCAGCATTTGTAATAATCTATAAAATTATTTCTTGTTCTGTGTGGTCTTTGGGCTTCACATTTGCGGGTTGTCTCTGTATCCTGTTTCTCTAAAAAGTGCCTCTTCTCCCCTAGAAATGCATGTCTCTTTTTGTGCTCACTGGACTCACGCTTGAGAGTCAATGTGTGTTGCTCAGCAGGAGTGACATACACTAAAGTATGCACATTTGTAAATGATTTATGTGCATTCCAAAAGATCTGTGCTTTTAAACATAGTGATTTTTATTTTTTTTCTTTCTGAGAAACCATTTGTCTTTCAAAGCCTTTAGCAATAGAAAAGTAACTGCATTTCTGAAGTGGGAAATCAAGAGGTTTCTCTCAAATTGCCACAAATTGTATGTATATTTCACCCAAACGTTGCACTGGGACTAGGAAACATCTAGCTAGCCTAATTCTGATAAGGCAAGTCTAAACTTGAAGGATCTAGACCCTCAGGATGCCATATGTACTATTTATTTTTGAGAGACATTACATTCACTGCATTTGTTTCAACTGCTCTCATTCTCCTTCTTATTTGAGGAAGCCCTTGGGCTGAAATTGTGTGCTGTCAAGGCATAGAGCTAATTAATGTCATTAATTCAACACATAGAAATTAAAAGCCCAGTGTCTCAGAGAGGAAAGGGGATGTCACTGGAGTAATTACTAAGTGTTTTAAAAAGCAAACTGAACGCTGTAATAGCCATTGATTGCATAGATATCTCAAGTAATGAAGAAAGGGACATTATGATAAACCGATGCTAAGGGTGTCAATGAAGATAATTTTATGAATGATTCGCCATCTGGGACCACAGTTTTAATTCTCCAAATTAGAGAACTCTCCAAAGAAAATACAGCCCTTGCATATGCTGCTTGAATTTTTCTCAGGCGTGAGCCTGTCTTTTATCCCAGCATCTGCTTGTTGAAAACTTACACCCACTTTTTGCCAGTATGTGTTAGTATGATAGTGTGTTAGTTGTCCTCGTGGCTCAGTGAGGTTGCTCTTGCAGTGAGCAGTCCACAGCAGAGGTGTGAAATATCTGCTAGCACCAACAACTCCGTCAGTGGCCTTTGTTTAAACTGAGGGGGACACGAACATCTGTGGAGGCTTGCTTCTGAGCTGACACCAGCATAAATCAAACATGTAGTTATTGAAATCAATATAGTTATACCAGCATATTGTCAGTGTTGCTGCTTGTTACAGGGTTGTAAGGCCTGACCTTGTCCTATTTCTGCCTCTGATTTCAGTGAGAACGATATCTGCACAGTGTAGAATCAGACCTAATTTGCTAGTTTTCTGCCTGATCTATTTATATACAGTTTATGTGGTTACATTTTATTAAAGATTGAAAAGGTCTCCAAGACACTGAATTCTGTGGAGAAAAGTGTTAGTGTTATGATAATTAATTTGCTCTCCTCATCTATGTGGTGTTAGGAAAGCTCACAAAAGAAGCAGATAAATATTTTGTTGCAGTAATAGGCAGCTTGGATACAGAAATGCCTGAATAGTTACACAATAACTGTAAATTGGCTCTGGTCTCTCAAATTAATGATAGTTTGATAGTTGCATTTTTTTACTCATAGTGATAACTGTTTTAATGACCCAAGATCATATTTTGGACACCAGTTCAAGGAATATGTAATGTTTTTAATTATGTTTATTTATTTATTTATAATGTAGTTTTTACTCTGTGACTCATTTCTTTCATTATTTTGTAGACTCAGTGATGCTGTAGAAAAATACTTATGAGTCATACTTGGTTCTTTTTATCTTTAAGTTACGACATTTTCCCTGAAATTGTGATGTTTAATATACTTCTCTGGGCCTCACAGTGAATTTTAAACTATGGTAATAAGAGGACAAGAGTCCTCTTATTTCAGTACACCAGTTTCCTTTTGACTCCTCAGCCCTTCTGTTTTCTGAAAGCAGCTTCCTTGCCCAAATAATACCTTAAATAACATGAAAATAAAGATCAATACTTGCAGTTGTGTTTTCTTCCTCTCTTCTAAGGTAATGATCTCTTTATCTGAATTTTATCTCCCAGTAATAAACTAATGTGCACTTTGAGCTACTTTGCTTTCCTTAATGCTGAAAGTGAGACATCCTAGTAAATCTTAAACAATTTAAGGCTAATATAGATAGTATTTACACTGGTAATTTTGATAGTTTCTTCATAGGTTGCCATTCTGCTTTGGCTCACTCACCACTCACCTACAACTGTCTAGGGCAGAATCAAAAACAGAGCACCAAAATTTTGAGTGTCATGGGGAAAATCAAACAAACAGTATGTGGACAGTATATCTGTGTAGAGGTTATTTGTCTGTATGATATAAATGTGACTTAAAATAGGTATGGTAAACTTCTGGGTAATGTCTATGCTACTATGAACAATGTCTTCCTTTATTGTGTTTAGTGGTGTCAGAAAATAGAGCAAGGTAAATCTTCAGGAGGTTGTTTAGTCCATTCTTCTACTACTGAGCAGGGGAAAAGTGCTTAAAAAGCCCAGCAATGGAAACTCCACAACTTCCCCAGGCAGTCAGTCTCTGCGCTTAATGAGTCAACGTTACAACATGGTTATAAACCACTCCTCTCTTGACCCTTAGCTTACCTTTATCACCTTTTAGTATTCAAATCAGAGGAAATAATGCCTTCAAACCCAGTACTGCTCAGGTCAGAACTAAGTCATATTTTCTTGAAAAATGTATTTTACATTGCTTCCCCTGAAAACTCTGTGGCTGGATTTTAAACTCTCCAACCTTGTTTCACAAGCCCGTGGAGGAATTGTTGTCATTTGAATGTCAAACCTTTTATCACTGCCTTCCTGTAGAAACATGTTAGAGGAGTGTTTAAAACAGAGCTTTGAAAGTTTTCTTTTGCACAGAAAATGTTGTTTGAGGCAGAATTAGTTTCCTGTTATCCTAAGCAGATGAACTGTGAAGGAAGTTTAAATATAAAAGTACTAATCAGTGTGAACGACAAGGAGAAAAAAAAAAATAAGGAAGGAGTAAGGAAGGAGCAAGAACTAACAACTGAAATATTTTTTTAACTTTTGCTTTGGGAAGCCTAGATTTATCTTCTTATATAACAGAGCAACTTGTCACTAAAGTGCACTCAGATTTTTATTTTAGCTAGAAATTTAACCTTGTTATAGATTTCTCTGGTTAAGTGAGGCCAAAGGTGAAACTGTAGCACTCTTGTTAACTGAATTCAGGTTACATTGTGTTATCCTTCATACTAACAGTTCAGTTGAGAGTTTGAGTAATAGGAAAACTATTATGTTATGTGCTACTAACTATTCCAAATTAAAACAAACAAACAAACAAAAAAAATAGGGAAAAAAGATCAAACTGAAGTAAATACAGGTTCTGACAGATTGATCTGGAAGTTAACAACAGAAATATAACCATTGAAATCTTTCTTAAAGCTGCACTGACTTCATTTTAAGAATTTAACATTGAATGTAATGGAATTTCATTCTAAGAGGCTGCTGTGCTGACCATCTTAGTCTCACTTCTGCTTTAGCCTCGCAGGCATTTATAGAACAGTGAAGCAGAGAAGTTGGGAGAGGAGCCTCTGGCACAACAGAGAGAGCAATATATAATTCTGTTGATGCTATTTCATTGCTTGCTTAAACACTTGGGTTTATTTCAAAATTAAATCTGGTAAATGTTACTGTTTCAGAAATATATCTTATTATCTTTGTTTTTTTTTTCCAGGTTGTTCTACTTAATACTTGGTATAAAATATGTGTTCAACTAGAATGCTGCAACAATCTAAGAAGTAATTATGTAGTTATGCTCCTACAACCACAGTTCAATAAAGTGATTAATTTCATAACACTTTTTTCTAAAGGCGACTTGCAATGTCAAAAAATCTCATAAAATTCTTTGGCAATCACACTTTCTGGGTAAATCAATATCAATAGTGCCTGCTTGGGATAATATATTTTGCAGTTATTAATGGACTTTTCTTATGCTGCTGTGTTCACTCTATGTTCCTCTCTGTTTATACACACCACATGCCATATTTTATAAATATATACACATATTTATAAAAATTAACATATATGTATCAATTATATGTACAGACTTTTTGAGGTAATTTATCAGCTTGTGATTCCAGAGCTATATAGGAGCCTTCAAATAGTTTTATGTCATCTCTTGTACAGATTAGGCATCTGATTACATCTTGTACAGATGAGGCATCTTTAGATTATTTTTTACTGTTTTGAAAATGTGTAAGAATGTTACCTAGATCTTTTTTCCTAGACACATAAAAAGGGAAAAAATCTAGGCTGTCTGCTTATTTACAGCTCTGTGGTTGGGATAGCTATTTGCTGTTAAAACACATCAGAAAACATGCACTCCTGAAATATTGTAATGTAAGCTTGCTTAAAAGCAGCCTGGGAACTAACCTTTGCTTGAATCCTAAAGGAATTAGAATGCTTTGCCTTCTTAATAAGTTATTACAAATGTTTAAGTTATTACCTTCATGGAGAATAAATTTTCAGTCCATCTGGAGAAAGGAGATAAAGTGAGATTCCATTACAGCAGTGTCTCAGCCCTGACTGTCATATACAGTGGGTCTGGCATTGGTATTTATTCCTGCTTGTTATTCAGGCAAGCCTTATTTTTTTATTTTTATTTTTTATTTTTTTTTATTTTTTTAAATAAAGGAGCAAAGTGCAAATTGGCATTTTACTGATGGTCTATAACAGACCTTGTACCTGTATATATAACCTCAAAGCAAAACCTTGTTTTAATGCACATATGTGTACAGTAGAAATACATGTACATGAAAAATAGACTTGTGACTACTGATCCAGATGGATGAAACAAAACTAGTAAAGCTGAGTGAAGCAGCTGCTGTTGGACATAACTTCAGTTGTCAATTTTATTGGGAACAGCTGATAGGTGATACTCAGGCAGGACTGCATTGCCCAGTCAATGAATTTCCCAAACAGAACTAAACAACATAAGAAAGCTAGGACATGCAGTACTACATTCATTTGAATAGCTTGTCCCTTTTCCTTTCAGCATCTGCAGCCTTTGCACATGCATACTGGGAAGTGTTTTTCTTCTTATTAGCTTTGCCATCTAGAAAGTTTTCCTTTTGATATAAAAATATGTTCTTGGGCTCAAAATGTTCATTCTTCACCTTGAAAAATAGCTTTGATTTTCAGAGGCAACATAAATATCTTGGGGGAATCCACTAAGCTGAAAAAGAAAAATGGGTAGGAGCGGGTAGGATTTTCCATTAATGATTACTGAAACTTGAATTTGTTCACATAGTGAAAACTACTGCTATAGAATATGAAGGTAAGTCTTTCACTGGTAAGGAGTATCAGTACATTTCTTCAATTCAAAATGCACTCTTGAAATTAAACATTATCTTCTGCAGAAAAGAAAATGAGCATAGATGATTAGTTCAAAATAACTATTTCAAAATGTCTTAACTATTTGTTTTTATCTTTTTTAGTTTTGTTTTGTTTAGAGAAAAATTGCCAAAACGTAGTCCCAAAGAGCCTTTTTTTCTTTTCCTTCAATTTCCATTGCATATCCTAAAAATTTAAGGCATCAGTTTTGTTTTACCTAACCTTGTGCAAAACTAGTTATTTAGTTTAATCTAGGTTTATAGACATCTTCTATAATTAATCAAAATTAACTACAGAAGAGCAGAATGAAGCCCTCGTGAGGGAATTTTTAGTGACCTGCTACTCCATTTAGATGTATGCAATTCTATGGGGCCAGGTGGGATCTACAAAAATCCACAGAACTTTTTAATGAACTCTCTTTTGAACTTGTCATCATGTAATAATGGCATGATAATGTGGGTATGTGTTGTATATGTTTAATGATCTAAAATGGGACTTTAATACAAATGTTACATTATCTAACTAAAGAGAGTGTTTTCTTATATTGACAAAGGGAAACGTCAATATAATCCCTTAGGACCTGTAACAAGAAGTTACCATCAAGGTGTTGTAGGTATCTCCTGAACCTGTCTCTATCAGCTATCAGCTGTGTGGTATTCTTCGTTAACATATAGCAAGTTGAAGTCCCCCATAAAGACAAGGGCAGCTGATCTAGAGGTATCTCTTAGTTCCCTAAGGAATAATTCATCATAATATCATCCTAGCTGGGTGGCCTATACTAGGCTCCTACAATGACACTGCTTAATTTGCTTGTTTCTTACCCAGAGGCCTTGCCATCGCACGCTGCAAGCTCTGTGCAGCCCAGCCCCTCCATTACATACAGTGCCACACTATATCCCATTGTGTCCCTTCTGAAGAGCCTGTAACCTTCCATTCTAACACAACAGTCACAGGACTCTTCCCAACAAGTTTTACTTATGCCAATAATGTCATAGCTCTGGGACTGAGCTATGTCCCAGAAGTCTTCTTCTAGCTCCTTTTGCTTGTTCCTCAAGCATTTTAAATGTCCTTCACCGTACCTAGCATCTCATGGAACAGACTGAAGGATCTCACTATCATGCAGTCCCTCAAATTTTGTTGTGCCATCCCATAGCTTATCACTGGTAACCCTGGTTTTATCCCTTTCTCCTTTCAATCTAATTTAAAGCCTTGACAATCAGCCCTGCACAAAAATCCATTTCTTCCTCTGAGAAAGGTGCAACCCATCAGGCATCAGCAGG
This sequence comes from Aythya ferina, assembly GCF_964211825.1. Classification (NCBI taxonomy): domain Eukaryota; kingdom Metazoa; phylum Chordata; class Aves; order Anseriformes; family Anatidae; genus Aythya; species Aythya ferina. The sequence goes on along the minus strand of NC_140296.1, from coordinate 185,092,978 downwards.
TCTGGTATTGTGTAGACTATCCCATGATCAAGAAACCCAAAATTTTGTTAGTGACACCAACCTGAGAGTCACATATTAATCATCTGGGTCTCATTGTTCCTTCAATATTGTTCCCTGGTACTGGAAGGATAGAGTAAAACACTGCCTATGTCCTTGATTCTTTAATCAATTACTCCAAGGCCCTGAAGTCACTTTTGATTGCCCTTGGGCTTCTCTTTGCTACTTCATCACTTCCAAGTGGTTCTGTGAAAAACCAATAATGGATAATAATCAGAGAACTGTACCAGGCTAGTGAATTCTCTAGTAATGTCTCTCACTTGGGCCCTAGCAAGGCAGCTGACTTCCCTACGTGTTGGGTCTGGACAGCATATTGGGCGTTCTTCTCCGCAGAAGGGAGTCACCTATGACAACAACAAACTAGGGCCCAACAAACACATGTGAGACGTTACTTCAAGTTGGGCTTTCCTTTGCTATTTCTAACCTAACTTTTAATGTGTATGACCCTTTTAATCAATGATCATTAACATCTGATCCTGTTCACTTTTTCTGGACAACTTTCAAATGAGTCAGTAGATTATGTTTTATGTTTCTTACTACTTTAATTTTCTTCCAATTTAAAATTATTCACTGACTTTAATTAAACTTGCCCTAGGCTTGGAAATCCACAAAACTTTTTAATGAGCTCTCTTCTGAACTTTTCATCATGTAATAATAGCGTGGTAATGTGGGTATGTGGTGTATATATGTAATGATCTAAAATGAGACTTTGAATGATACAAATGGTACATTATCTAGTTAGAGAGAGTGTTTTAGTATATTGACATTTCCCTATTGTAAGCACAGACGAAGCACGTAAAGCAAAGTTAGTTTATATTTTACTGGAAAATCAAAAAAAAAAACAAGGACATTCTTGATTTTGTCATATCAAAATCAAAAGTATCTGAACAGTCACTTTGGTTGTTGAACAGGCATATCTATATTTGCTTCTTTTCAGCTAATGCTCCTGCATCATCAGTAGAATCTTTACACTGCATGTTGGTATTATTTATAGTACTTTCCAAGAAAGCAGAACAAATCGACATTTCTGTAGTATGCTTTTTTTTTTTTTTTTTTTTTTTTTTTGTATAAGAAGTTCATTTTTATCTCATTATCTGGGAATTTTACTTAATTACTAATATTAGCTAATGATTTATACTCTTCTATAGCCTTAAGGAAGAAAAAAAAAAAGAAACAAAGAAAGGAAACCAACTCCAAAACCATTGCTCTTTCAGTCTGTAAACTTAGTCTGGACCCCACAAATGATTTAGTTATTTTTTTTGTTTAATAAAAAGTCATACACTTAATGGACATAGTGCAGTGTCCTATTGTGCGGAGACTGAAAAAATAATTTCAGACTCAGGTTAGATAATTAGGTGAGCATTAGTTAATTGGAAGAATCCTGCTAAGAAAACTAGTATGTTTCTGAGTGTATTATATAGCAGAATAGTTAAAGCTGCTGTCTTCAGCATTTGTGGTATTATCACTGGAAGTCATTATCTGTTTCTATTATTCATTGTTTCAAAATGGTGCTTGCATATTGCAGAGACAAGGAAGTGTTACAATGCTTTATCAAACTTTTTTTTTTTTTTACAATAATAAACTAAAGAAACTTTATCTAATGAAAGGTTAAGAGGTATTTTGCTTTCTTTCTTGTCTCATGAAGGAATATATTCTGATAAAGAACTAATTTTATTGCAATTTTGCAACCATGGCATGGTTCAAAAGCTGAATCTGGGCACAGTGAAACTAGGAATGCTATAATACCTGCTACAGCAGATTTAAAAAAAAAAAAAAAAAAAAAAAAAAAAAAAAAAAAAAAGAGTATGGCTCCACAGGTAAGCAAATATGGAGAAAAAAGGATATTTAGGAGGCAAAAGCAGTTTCTGGCACTTGCTAGAATCTAGTAGATGGGATGGGTGGACTGTGAAGGACTTGATGGATGCATGGAAGAGAAACTTCATGTTGCTGTGCTTGGTTAGAGAAGGCTGGAAGAACTGATGCTTTCCTCATCACTTTAAGTTGTTAAGCAAGATCAGGCTCCCACCTAAGGGATGTGCTCTGATCCAGATTTGTACAGTTGAGACAAGACTCACATGATTAAATTCTCCAGTATTTGTCAGGCAGGATGTCACTTTTCTTTTGGTACATGGTATTTTCAGGACCACCTCCAGAATATCTGAGTATCCTTCACTTAGTTAATACACTGAATGGATGTTCTAGTTCTTACTGCATTCTAAGATGTTATATAATTGCCAAGAAATTGTTGTTTCTCATGCTTATAGATTGTTTCCCAGTGGCTCATACTTTTGGTGTAAATTTGCTCTGGTGGGATGTAATGACATTTTTAATTGGTAGGATTTCAATACTCTTGTTTCTAGACAACATGTTGTCAGCAGTATATCTCTAGCAAAAGAAAAAAAAATAGAGTCCAACCTGTGACATTACATCTGAAGCCCAGTAGATCATTTCAGTGGATACATCCCAGATAGAAAAATGTGCCTCCATTGTTGTAAATTAAAAGTGAATTAACTTAAATAGATTTACTCAATTATGGGTAGATTATGCCAAGCATTTGCTTATTTCCATTCATCATCAGCTGACAGAAGTCCACAGGAAGTTTGCTGTGTGTAAGCTAAATGAATTACCATTTTACTCATTTGTTCTTCAACTCTTTTTTTTTTTTTTTTTTTTAAGGTAATCAAAGGCAAATCAAAGTCTGAACTTGGGAGTTAATTCTGTGTAACAAAAATGTGAACACAATGAATTCTATTTCTGACACCAGAGAGAGTAGTTCAAGGAGTCTTCTCTGATATTTGAAATAGTTTAGGCAAACCCTAAACATCCTCTTTAAGTGGACTCATGTTTTGTCACACAAATTCTCTTTGAAAATGATATTTTAATCTCAGAAATATAGGTTGAGATGATTGGAATAATGCAACTTATTTTTTGTGGCATAAGTTCTGTACCTTCAGCCCAGCCAGAGGTATGATAGTAATATGGGAAATGGCCCATTTTCATGGTAAAACTTGTGGATCATCTGTTTCAATACAAACCATAAAACCAAAACAATCTCACCATGATACAGTTGAGATATGCACTTACACATATTCAGCAAGAACAGGGGAAAATTATGTTAATATCTCTCCTGTTAGCTTCTCCCCACCTTATTTATAGATATTTTCTGGGGAAAAATTATTTTCAAGAACATTTTAAAGTGCCACAGTTTGTTTTAAATATATTATACTTTTGAAGTTATAATACTTGACACATGAGCAGAAAATAGAGGTAAGCATCAGGTAAAAAGAGAAGAGCAATATATTTCCCTTTTGAGCTAACAGGAGGAAAGCTTAAAATGAATTTATTAGTTAAAGTTTTGTTTGTCAGTGATTTGCCATGTCAGTGTTTTATTTGCCCTTTGAATTATGCCCCAAATGCTTTTGTACAACATAATACACATAATACACTTTGTTCTATAAGTAAAATTAATTTATGGACAAGATGTTTGTCTGTGTCTAAAATACAGTCATGATAAATAGAAAGAAATTCAGTTTGTGTTTTCTTCAAGATTATTGATTTTATGATAAATATGTATTGTGGACACAGATGAGAAACTTAGAACTTAAAGAAATTACTTTAAAAAGTTATGATTTTTAGAGTTTATAAATAAAAGTAAAATCATCATGTTTACCATTTTGATATTGAGCAAGAGTCCTTTTTGAACAACTGCATCTTTTATCTGTTCAATGCATTAAATTGTTTCAACAAAATTAAACTTTAAACAATTTTAGATAATCCTGTGTATAAGCAAAAGTATGTTTGAGAAATTTATTCTTAGAAAGAGTAGTCAGGTACTGGAACCAGGGAGGTGGTGGTGTCACGATCCCTGGGGGTGTTTAAGGAAAGGTTGGACCTGATGCTCAGGGACATGGTTTAGTGGGTGACATTGGTGGTAGGGGGACGGTTGGACCTAATGATCTTGGAGGCCTTTTCTAACCCTAACAATTCTATTCTATTCTAATAACTCTTCCTAATTTTCCATTAGAAATACTTTAGTACATACAATGCCGTGTTGCAAAAATTAAAAAATCAAACTTCACCACATCTGTGGTAATGAAACAGTGACTTTCCTATTTCTGAAAGGAAAAAAAAAATTAATTGACTACACTGAAGTGAGAATATTGGTACTGTAGATGTGTAAACATTCAGACTTCATGTTATACTTTAAGATGGGAGAGAAAATAAAAATGACAGACTTCAAAAGACTTCCAGAATAATTTTCTTGGCAATATTCTTTGCTGCAGCTTTCTCTTCTCTCTTCCCCCTTTTCCAAAGTCTTTTAACTTTAGATCCATGATTCATCATTTACAACATAAATTTTAAAGAAGGCAGTTAAGTATAGAAGACGTTAGATCATTTTCTCCTCAACAATCTTCCATTTAAGAATTGAGATAAGTGGTTTGTGTGGGACAAAAATCAATTTGAATCCAAAATGACTACTGTTGAGTGAGATGTCCACTATAATTTGAAGTATTTGTTTTTAAGCCTTTTTTAAGGTATTGATATTACCCTAACCACAGAGAGAAGTTTTCTCTTTTTCTACTTGTTCTTCCGTATAGTACCTTCAAATTGTATGTTACAAGAGACCATGTTGTATAATTTGTTGTAATTCAAACTGTAGCAAATATTTTTGTCCATTTCCCTAACATTATTAAAGGCAAAACAAAACAAACAAAGCCAGAACAAAAAAGCTCATTGAAAATCAGGGTTTTCATTTTCAAATTGCAGTCAAAAACCAACCAAACAAAAACAAACAGAAAACAATCTTCTTGACTAGATTGACTAGATAAGCTTCTACTGATGACAGACTTGATATGGACTGCTAGATGGGAAAAAATAGCTTTATTTGACCTTCCTGTTTCAATTAATTTGTGACTATATGCTGTATGCATATATGATGTGATTCAGATGATACTTTACTCAAGTACATTGTATGCATTTAGACAACTGTTAGAATGACCTGGGGGTCCCTGGTTGTTTTATCTCACATAATGTAGTGAAGAAGACAATTATTTTATGGCAACCAGTTTATCCCAGCAGCACTGAGGTTTGAAAATGGCAAAGAATTTCCCTACCAGCCTTGCTTTACAATACACTGTATCAGCACAGGCTCTCAGAAGAGAAGCAACAGAAGTAACCCCATATGCTGAAAGTTAACACAACTGCTTGCATATTTCATTCAGTAACAATTTTTCTTGTTATGATTCATTCATATTTAAATGCTGTCTTGCAGGTTGTTGAGGAGCTGGATTGCCCTTCTCAATATTCATTAGCCTGTATTTTTTAAAAAGTTGTACTTTGCTGATGTACAATGATGCCCTCATGTCAACAAAGTAAAAGCTTATCAAATTAAAAATTGAAGGAAGAGGAGGAGAGGGGAATAGATTAATTTTATTCTTTTAATTTTTGTTTTCCTTGTTCTACTGCTTAATTCCATTTTCATAGAATCAATTCTTGTTTGTTTGTTTTAATTGTTCATTTTCAGGTTCCTATTATTAACATGTTTGGGTGCCCTAATGACAAAATAAATACTTGTCTGGTGTTAGATATTAATAATGGATTGTAAAAAATAAATCCAGGTATACTTTTATCTATGCAAGAGATATTATAGGTCAAACTTGGGAAGAGATGTTCCTCACTTTTCACATATTAAAACTATTACTTAGTAGACTTCATTGAGAATTACACCAAGTTTTGTGTCCAAATGAATTTAATTAGAGAGTAGCTGGCAAATGTCATATCTTCTTGAAATTCTGCTTTAGCGTCTTCAGTGCTGGAGGCAAATAGTGGTTATCAAGAAGGGATTACTTCATACTTTGTTTCACAGGAAATACTTGTAATTTAACATCACCAAGTCAATCCTAACAAAGAATTTTTGTTGAAAAATAGTTTTAGCACATAAATCTAAAGAGGTGAGAGATCTAGAAAGGATGGTGCCTTCTACATTAACCTGGAATTAAGTGGGTGATTATAAGGTCCAAAAAGTTTTATTGCTCTGAATATTCAAGATAATTTAAAGATAATCTTTTTTTTTTGGATATTAACATTTTCAAATTGGACAACTTTTCCTGTTTGGTTTATTGAAAGAATTCTAAGTTAGCAGCGTTAGCTGCTATCAGATTTTTTTTTTTTTTAATTATTATTATTTTTTTGTATTCAGACAAGTTTCTGGTAAAAGATAATAACTTTATCAGTTTTCTTTATCTACTATAATAATTTTTGAGAAATTACAACTATTCCAAAATCTAGTTTATATGTTGTACCATAGTAACATTTTGATAGTTTTTCTAGACCTTGTGTTATAGTTTACAAAGCAGGCTATGTTAAGTTTCCAAGATCAGCTATGGTCTAGAACAATCTTTTACCTGACAAAATACGTGCAGATCAATGAATAAAGATGTGTTCATGGTATAGACTTAACATAAGTCTTTGTCATTTCCATGTATGGATTCACTTTCCTCTTCTCTGCATTGAAAGTGAATTGCATCCTAGTCTTGGTATAAAGCTCTTTGTCCTGTAAAGCTCTGGGAAAGTGTGTTTGCTATTTCTCTAGCTATTGACATCACAAAATTAAATAAATAATTAAATAATCACTAGCTTATTTGGTAAGCCCTGGAAAGCACAGTCTTAGGAATGCCAGTGCGTCCCTTATTATACCCACAGAGAAATGCCACAGGATGTCTTTGAAAATGTACTCATAACCAAAAGGATGTGTGTTTTGTTACGACTGTGCCTGCAGAATCCCCTACAAAGAGGAAATATGTGGTTAAATTTAACAAGCCATCATTGTAAAATCTACATTGTTACTCCATACCCTAGGTAACTGGGATTCATTTGACTGGCCTTTGTGTGAGTATTATACAGATTTTATGTGCCTATTTCTGTAATTCAGTAGTAACTATGCTGACATTAAAGATGGCATGAGAGATTTATTTTTTTTTATTTGAAAACTTTTATCTGAAATTGATAAAGATGTCTTGTATTAGTGTATTTTGTTGATTTTATATTTCCTATATCAGACCTTATATTTCTCAATTAATGACAAAATTATTGATGTACGGTTTTCTTAAGCTGAAGCAGAATTTGTCTGAACCACTTCTAAGATCTTACATATCACCGGGATATTAAAAATTGTTTGATTTCTTTTTATTTCTTGTAGAAATATGGTACATGTGACATCATTGTTAATATAAAGTGGGCTAATGTAATAGGTCATAATAAGCAACCTTAATGGTTCATTAATGCATTACTTGGGGGGAATTAAGACACCAGATAGATGGAGTTTCATGCCTTTGGCCACCAAAGGTGTATAACAGTGTAGTTATAAAATGTCACCTAAAGTGCCTGATGGTGTTTAAATTGGTAATAAGTAAATATCTGAAAGCTTAGATGTGTTTGTAATTCAAGAAGGCTTGTAAGGTTTCTCTTGCTTAACCCAAAGTTAGCACAACCTTTTTACCTGTGGATTGGTGTAGAAATCTACAGTATGACATGTTTGTCATGTTGTTTGTTTGCTTGATTTTTGATGCATTTGATTTGGATGCATTTATCCAATGCATCCAGTTTTACCATTTCCAAGCTTACTTAGTCTACGACAAATATTTCTTTTTATTATAAGGGCACCCAACATGTTTTTTTTTTTGCCTTTAAGTACATACAGGTTTTATTAATTGATAGTATCTTAATATAATACTTTTCTTTTTCTAGAAGCTTTTTTCTTTTTCACTGAAAAAAATTATTTTCCTTGAAAAGCATCCTTAGTTGACAGATTTCATAATAAAACTGATTTTTCTGTAACTCCATATTTAATTTCTGGCATGAAGAGTTATTTCATAGGCATTTCATTATCTTTAAAAATGGTTCTTGCAGGATTTTTTTTTTTTTTTTTTTTTTTTAATAAATAAGAAGCATTAGAAAGAGAAGTATTAGAAAGAGGAATTTGGAAATAGTATATCTCAGTTTCAAATCTGGTTACATTATTTATATAGTTCCATGAGACTGAGAGAGCTTTACAATTGAAATATATTGCTATACATATATATATATATATATATGTTTTTGTTTTTGTTTTTTTTTTTTCACCATGAAATCAAGAAATTCTGGAAAAGAGCATTTAATTTTGTACATTAACATTTACACACCATGGAAATTTAGAAACAGGGGATGAAATCTGTTTGTCATAAGTAAATGTCAAATATTCCATAGATGTCAGTGAAGTTTTTGGCCTAGAAGAAATAAATGTTCTATATGAACACTTAAAGAATATTTATATTAAGTACCATTAAGTATACATTAAGTAGAATGTGATTAATTAGACTGGACTTGCAGTCTAATGCCTGCAACATATCACAGGTGAGATGTATTGCTCTAGGATGTAAAGATTATGTTTTCATATATTACCATGCATCACTAATTAGATTTAGGTCACTGTACTGGGAAATATTCCTTACAGACTTACGTGGATACTGTGATGGTCTCTTTGTGATGTTTTGAATCATTATTCTGCTCTTCTAAATGTTGTTCTTTACTTTACAATCTCAATCCTGGAAGAAACAGTATAAAGGTGGATTTTAGGTTTAATGCATGGCTTGGCTGGGGCAGATTACAGTCTTCTGTTACGGCGTTTATTGTAGCTGAAGGAAGCATGTATAAAATATCTAAACCTTTTTAATATGTTAGATTGTATTTGAAAAGAACATCTTATCAATGACCTAGCAAATATAATAAGTGCCTTTTTACCAAATACAAAAAGAGGTGTTTTTGTTTGTTTGTTTGTTTTGTTTTGTTTCCTCTTTGCTTTAATATTTTACCATCTGGACACAAGTTGGAAATACGATACTGATTTTTGAAAGGGTCATGAGTGGTGTATCAGAAATTATTAGTGTTGCTTTGCTCAGTGAAGCACCATTCCCCATACATTTAAATGAGTCCATCAGATTATAAGGCAGTGTAAATCAGTTTAGGTGCATGAATTTCAGAATGTTTTGGGGATTACACTTCATTTATATCTGTAAGGACTTCTTATGAAGCTGAACTCTATGCTGTGATCTGATTCTGTTCTTCCAATAAAGAGCCATCCAAAAGAAAATATGCAACAAGAAATTAAAGCAGAGCATTAAAAGAATGTAGTGATCAGAATAGGATTTTATAAGCTTTAAATACAAAATGCATCAGTGAGAAAGAAAGTGAAAAAAAAAAAAAAAAAACAAAACAATAGAAGGCAAAATGTGAAATATCAGTGTAGGTGCATGAGGGACAATCTTGTACAGTTATCAGGTGAGACCACTCTAGGTGAACTTTGGCATGGGAATACACATCCCCTGGTTGCAGCAACAGAGGTGAAAATTTTTAGTCTGGCACCTGTGTACCTGGAGAATTCATACTGACTGCAAGAAAATGTGCAAATCCTGTAGAACTACACATAATCCTTTCAGATATGACAGTGCAGGTTTCATATCACATATGCATGGTGAACATTAGAACTTAGTTGAATACAAACTATCATATAGTTGTAGATAACTAGCAATACCTGATAATTATTAATTGCAGGAACAGAAATATTAATGAGTTAATTTTTGCAGCATGTCTGGAATACCTTTCTGGCACCAGGCACCAGTTTCTTTTCTCTCAGCTTTTGGAATAACTATGATCATGATAAAAAAACCTTAACCAGAGGTCTTGCTGTATGATTAAATATTTACCTTAGAGCTGTGCTGTAAGTATTTGACAGAGCTAGCAAAGGGCATGGCTAGTCTAAAGTGTTGTTGCTTTGGCCACTATGCACCACCATGTCACTCTCTTTTGATTTGAGGAGCTGTGGAAATAGTGAAAAACAGCATATCTAAGCTTTTCATATATATATATGTGTGTGTGTGTGTGTGTACACCCAATTTCTTTCACTGCTCTATGCTTTTCTATAGTTAATTGCTTTAATGAGAGATAATGATTGCTTTTGATAGGATATTTTCAGCCAGGAAATGTGAGAGGAGACAAGAAGCCAACACCTTTTTTAATAGCTTGGGGTATTATTAAGAGATGTTTTCAATCTGGTCAGCAGGTCAAGAACTTGTTAAAACTGTATTACTAGAGCTTCTACCGAAATGTGTCAGCAAAGAAGACCTTTAAACAGTGAAATGTCTGTGAATATTGAGAGGCTTTGTTCTAAGCAATGAGATATACCACCATGGTGGATCAGATTTTACAGTGTATGTGAATGTTTTCATGTGCCCTCCAGTTTTTATGAGGTGCTGTGGTAAGTTGTGTAGGTGGTTGGTCTAGAAGGAAAGAGTAGAAAGACAGTGAGAATATACCACAGGCTGTACAGAGGAATGCAGTGATGCGGGGATGCTTTAGTTCACTGTGACCTCTTCTGCAAGCACCAAAACAGCATCAATGCAGCAGCATAGGGTTTGCTGTACCTGACCCAGCATGGTACTGACAAAGCCGTGCTGGCTGTGAAAGTTGTGCTCTTAATGCACAACACACACTGCTATGTGGGTCTGCTGGCTTCTCTGGAGTAGCCTGGGGGATATTTTCCTGCAGTCATTCTTGTGAAGAAGTGCTGGGAGCTGTAAAATATTACCTAAGATTTCTTTGTAGAACTAGCAAAAAAAGTGTTCAACAGGATTTTAAGTACATTACTTAACTTACTAGGATTGAAATTACATACCTGTCATAATCATCTTTGTCTGCAACAGGAAAAAATTTGAAAGGGCCCAGCTAAGTTATTGGCTTAAGAATTTGAAAAGGCTTTGTAGCAGCAACATTTAATTGCTCATGGAGCTTCTTCTGTAGTATAAAGCAGCCAAAATGTGACAGGCTGTGGTAACAACACACTTTTCTTGTGGTAACAACACACTTTTCTTTCTCTGAGGCATAGTCCTTCCTTGTTGTGATTCTTAAAACCCTTTGGCACTATTTGAAAGATCGTCTTCTTGAATCTTGTCCTGTGGCTACTATAAGTCTTCGCAGGGCTTCAAACATCTGGGAAGATTACTCACATGTCATCTTTAGAGATTCTTCTGAGATACTCACATTTCATATCTGAGGTAACCTATGGCTATGATTTCTAAGAGATGAATTGAATCTAGTTACTAAACTTTCCATTATGACTTATTTTAAAATGTTATAAAATAATAGATTTTGGACATCTAGGCATAATAACCCAGTAAAGACTTTCTCCAAATCTGTCCTAAAAGAGTATTTTCACTCGTGTTGAAAAGCACCAGGACCAATATGGCCTTGTTTTTATTTTATTTTATTTTATTTTATTTTATTTTATTTTATTTTATTTTATTTTATTATTTATTTATTTACTTTACTTTATTTTATTATTATTATTATTTTCATTTTTTTCAGCCTAGCATTGCTGTGCTTGTGGGGTATGACAGCCAACTCAAAGTGTATGTCTTCATCTATGGGTAAATCAACTAGTTCCTATACTCCAAGAGTTTTTGATGAGCCTACCAGTATTTAAAGCAGCTACAAAAATCCTTTCTGATAAACAGGTAATCAGGACAGTGTCATTACTATGATGGAGTACGAGCTGAGAGAAGAATAGTATCTATTTGTGTGTCCCAACTGTGACAATAGTCTATTTTTTAGGATTTAATGCAAAACTAGCATATTAGATGTTAAAAACACTGATTGCTATAGGAAAAAAATAAAAAAGGATTTTTTTTCATGTTATTTCCACAAGACAAATCAGCCACAAAACTGATTTAAGTAACTAGTTAAACAGAGTTTATGTCTTCCTTATGTTAATGAAGGAAGAAGACAGGATTGATTGATGAGTATGTCTTTTTGTCATTACACATTTTAGTTATATAGGGAAGATTATGTCAAGATGTGAAGGATGTCTAATGTTTGACATTTTTCATTATATTGCTTACTATAGCTAAGTATTCCAATACTGTGAGCTCAGTTTTCTTGAGTCAGTCCTCTAAAGAAGCCTTTAAATTCTGGGATTAAAACACTCTTGAAGCAATTCCTTTGCCCCATTTTTTTTGTGTTTGTTTATTTGTGAAAGCTTTTCTTTGCAACCCTGAGGATTCAGAACTTTTTAAAGCATATTAATAAGATTCTCCCACATTTACATGAAACCAGTATATGGTATCTGTAAAAGAAGTTTTTTAACATTAGTCATAAAATTTCAGTAATACTAAAAATATTAGTGGTTAGTATTTCTACTTGTAATTTCTGGAGTGTGAATTTCTCATAGCAGTAGAGAAGACTGAGGTGGAGGATTAATCTTCTGAATTTATGGACTCAACCTTTACTGCATTAGCAATATATATTGTTATTCACTAATATTAATACAGAGCTGTATCTGTAAAAATGGGTTAATGAAGTACACTCATGGTGTTAAATGGGTTAATGAAGTACACTCATTCCTTAAATGGAGAGATTAGCCATTCCAAGGATATATTTTTCCTCTTATGTAGTTTTGTTATGCTGTTAAAAAAAAACACTTCTCATTTGTGTTCAATAGAAGTAAGTTACTTTTCTATATATCTTAATTGTTTATAATGTTCTGAATGTAAACAGATCAATAATCTTTTATTCTTAGGAAAAGAGCCAGTCAAAAAAAGTTCAGATATACTTTTTCCAGAGCAGCCCAAATATATAAAATTATATTATAGATAGTGCTATAAAAGCTTCTTAAAATTACTGAAAGAGGCTATTGAAATCCTGAAAGGTCTATGCGATCCCTTAAGTCAAGTATCTAAAAAATGGGAAGCGTGGGAGTGTGCGTATAGGTTGCAGGTATAATAAATGACTTCACATCAAAATTTAAGTCACACATTCCATTCAGTAAGGCTGTGACCCATAAAGTGCTTGTAAAACACTGTAAATTAATGACTTCTTAAATGTTTTATAGATACAGCATTTGTGTTGTTTTATGTCTTTGGAAATTAATAACTGTACAATTACCTGAGATAACCATGGCAACAGAGTAAATTTCCACTAGGTACCAGTTGCTCATTAATGGTTGCTATAATTATGAAGAAACAAGATTTAAAAAAAAAAGAAAAAAGAAAAAAAAAAAAAGTATTTGTTATCCTTTGCATTGAATACATTAATTATTGTTGCCATGCAGAGTTGAAGGACTCAGGAATATCAAGGAATATCAAGCATTTTAAACTTGCTGTAACATCTCAGACTTTTCTGTAACTACTCTGTAGAGTCTGCCTCCTCTTTTTGGCATAAGACTTAATGGCTAAGTATTTGGGGTGAATTATATTAGACAGTTTTGCATTCTAGAAACATCAAACAATAAGCTGTGACAAGGTCGTGAGACTGAAATAACATCACCTTGGATACTTCAGAAAATATAAAGCTGTGATTTAGACAGGGACATCTCTGCTTGATGTCTCTCTTCAAATTTTTTTGTGATAATTGAAGTGTGACCTGAAGCTCTGCATGTGCATGCGTGCTGGTCATGTGGGTTAGTTTGTTCTTCATGTAGGCTGTACAAAAGAAATCTCTCTACAAAATGGATTGTGGATGTTTGACAGTTTCTCTTTGGTGCTGTGTCCTCTTTAAATATCAGAGTTTAAGTCCTGAAGCACTGGAAGGAATGCTGTCTATGATCTCTGTCAACAGTTAGCAATCACTGTTAGGAAATTCCCTAATACACTTTTAACCTGCTTAATTATCACACAACTTACTGCACTTAGGAAACAACACGAAATAGCTTTACATGTCAAATATAATTTTGCTCAACAAGATAACGTAACTTAATGGATCACTGCTAGTATGTTGATCTTACTAAGAGACATGCGAAAGAAAATCTTATTTGAGGTTAGGTTAGACACAGAAGAAAATGACATTTATCTTTCAGATGTCTGTTAACTAAGAGCAGACTAATGTCTGCCTACTTATGACAATCATAATGAAAGAGAGTTAAGGATGTGGATATGTCTTATTTGAGAAATCTGAATTTAGCTATGTGCTTTCAGAATGTGGACATAATTTATAGCTTCATGGCTTCTCGATTTTGTTTTATTCTTATTTTTACTATAAATTGACTACACTTTGTATAAACCTTATGTGGAAAATTGTTTAGATCCTTCATTTTCTTTGCAATCTATTATTTCAACTATAATTATATGACAGTATTTGTTTATTTGTTTGCTTTCTGTTCATTTTTATTCTAGAAACATATAATTTAGGAAAAAAACAATGAAGGCTTAGACATGAAATGCCACAGTCAGTATTAACACTATGAATCACACTTAGGCATCTGAGAATTATGACCATGGTTTAAGTTAGCTGAGATGACAAATGTCTGTTATCCTCATCAGGTGGAGGCTTTTAGAGAAGAGAGCAGAGACAGAGGAGCAAAATCACAAATAAAAGCTATGCTGTAATTGGAACAGAAGTTCCAGTACGGGGAATTACATGTGTGTCTGTTAGCTTACACTCTATCTGTTTTTGATGCTATTTTAACAGTTAGACTGAAAATGTTGTTACCTTTCCTCACCAGGATGCTGCCTAGCTATCACCTATGGAAAAGCACTTTTATTTGCCTCTCATCAGCTGCCAGAATCTGTTAGTACAGAACAAAACAAAACGAAAGAAAAACAAAACGAAAGAAAAACAAAACAAAACAAAACAAAACAAACTACCACCACCAAAAACCAGCAAAACAACCAACCAACCAATCAACCAAAAAAGTTTTGGGAGCTTCTTGCTCACCAAGAAGCTGAACAAGTTTGAGAAGCTCCCTAAACCTCTGTGAAACAGAGCACCTGGAAATATAGATGGCTCTTCAGATACTTTTTTTTTTTTTTTTTTTTTCCCTTGCAATTTAACTAGTTCCTTAACAGAACAGTCTTGATGTTGATTCTCTGTTGTAAAGTGTTGCTCCCCTTGATCCAGATCCTTATATTAGCACCACCTCCATCTGGGCAGGGCTTTGATTTAACTCCACACCTCCTTTCCCTCATATATTTCTGCACTAGAGGTATTGCTCTGCAGGGGAAAGGGAAGAAATCTTTCTTTCTGAGATTGTACAGGCACTGGCCAGTTGCTAGTATTCACTAAAGTTGTTTTTTTTCTTTATTTGAAACACTTTATCTTAGTGCCTTTTGACTTCCAAAGTCCACAGGGGTGTGTATATGTCTGTTTGGCAAGTTTTCATCCTGGCCTGAAGTAAATGTTCAGACTGGAGCCTGAAGTGGGAGAGCTGTAAGTCCTCTCTGTCTTCCCAAAGTGTCAGTTGTCAGCTTGACAGGCATTTACCCAAGCCGTTTCAGAGTGTCAAAAGAGGAAGAGTAGAGACTGCTGCAAGTACTCTGCTGTAGTTTTACTACATTGTAGTAAAACTAGTAGTCTAGTTTTAAAACTAGTTTTAAAACTAGTAGACACTGTAGTCTGAGGTGCTTACTCCAGAAGAAATAAGCTAATTAACTGAAAAAAAGGAGGAGTCTGATCAGATTTTCACACAGAATCATATCCACAACTCTTTGGAAGATTAAAATAATGAAAGAGAAAAATGAAGATTTATACTTGTAACTATTGCAACAGGACCACTGCTGTGGAATGATGTATGAACATTCATCCAGGAAGGCTTTTTTTTTTTTTTTTTTTTTTTTTTTTCATATAATGCACTGTGTCCTGGATAGGACCTTCTGAACATGGTAGATAACTCCAATGAAAGTACTATGTATTCAGAGATAGAGGTTCTGAAATTAGTAGGGACTACTTTCAAAACAAAAATTAAAAATAAAAAGAGGATGCAGCAGTGAAGTGCTGTGCCTCCCTCCCCCAAATAATGCCAAAAATCCAGATGTGAAAGAGCACAAAGTAGGAAATTGGAAAAGGTAGAATAAGGATGATCCTCAGCATCTCATGGAGCTGAAGACAGGGTGCAGGCAAGGTGCACCTGAGTTCTTCATAACATGTAGTTCTCACATACATCTTGTTGTGTCCTTCTTGTTTACCCTGAGTGAAACTGCTGACCAGATTTATGGTCAGGAGGGCATGCCTCTTAGGAACATATTATTTATAGTTTCAGGGAAAAAAAATGCTAATGAGGAAGTTCTTGAATACCCCTTATGTCCTCACCCTTCTGATCTCCTCCAGTTGTATAGCTACAATTGCTTGGAAGATATTTTTTTTTTTTTTCCCGTAAAGTCATAAAAATGGAAACAAATGATATGAAGACAGTTTCACAGTGGGCATCTGTTGTATGGCTGTGTTGCTGGAGACTGGAGGTGACTGTGATTGTATAGAGACTATGTGATTGTATAGAGACATGCTCTCTTGGAATGTAGTTATTCATTTTGGCAATACCAAAACAGATGACTTGCAGTTATATTTGCAGTAAAGGATCCTCACACTTCCACTCCTACTTACAACCCAGCATATGTGTAAGATACAGTGCAATCTTACTTACTTTTTTTTTTCTTTTCATGTAGAAAATTGTAACCTTAGACTCTTCTCAGAAGGATCAGGCTTGCTATTAATGGTATTGCAAAATAGATTTTAAAATTAATTTCTAATTTAAACATAACGTACACTTTATAATATTAAAATGAATATTTTCCACCCAAGAACATTTGATATTTCCAGTCATACAAATAAAACTTTTTGTTTCTTTTACACTTTTGTATAGTTGGTACCCCCAAAACCTAAATGTCCCCTTATAACTTCCTCTTTCAGCATGAGCTGTTAGCACTTACCAGATAATGTCATATCACCTTGCTACTATTCTAGTACTTGCATACTATTCTAGTATGTCACTAGGGTATTATTTATCTTGACGCTCATTTCTATGCGATGTGTTGATTCTTAAGAGATTAAGCTGTGTGTCTGCATTACATATATCTCCTCACAGAGCCCATTGTGTTGTTGTTGTTTGGTTGGTTTGGGTTCATTAGTTTTTCATCTCACTGGGTTCTTCAGATGTATAAACAAACAAGTGTTGTCTGGTACACATGGTATGATGTAGCTTTTTAAGAAGAAGCCTGTCTCTATACATGTCGATCTCAGTGCTGAATGAGAACAGGATGGATTTTTAATCATTTTAGGGTGAGTTTTATGGCACATCGTGTCTCTGGGTTTGCTGTGGTAAGAAGTTCTAATACTCAACTGCCTTCTGAAGGGAAAAAAGTACTGCTTTTCATTTGTTATTTTAAATATCATGTGCTCTTTTTACTCACCCTACCCAATGTTCTTATGCACAGGTGGAATGAACTATTCCTTTCACAGAAGTATGCATTTCTAATCATAGAATCATAAGGGTTGGAAAAGACCTCCAACATCATCTGGTCCAACCACACCCCTACCACCAATGTCACCCACTAAACCATGTCCCTAAGCACCACATCCAACCTTTTGTTGAACACCCCGAGGGACAGTGATGCCAACACCTCCCTTGGCAACCCATTCCAATGCCTGACTGCTCTTTCTGAGAGCAAGTGTGTTGGGGAGCAAGCTCTCTGGGCTGATTACCAGGGCTTTAAACTAGGTTTGATGGGGGAAGGGAGGGGAGCTAAAGGTGACAGAGAAGGGCTGGGGAAAGTCGTCACTGCTGTCACTGTTGAAGACAGGGAAAAACTTCTGAGCTCTCCCATAGGATTGTCTGAGGGCTCCTCAGAGAAGGAAGCATCCCTAATCTCCCATCCAGTATCTTCTTCTTGCATCCCCCCAGGGGTAACTGCACCTGCTACTTCCCTAAAGTGCCTGTACACCAATGCACGGAGCATGGGAAATAAACAGGATGAGCTCAAGATCTGTGTTCTGTTGCAGGGCCACAATCTTGTTGCAGTCACTGAGACGTGGTGGGACAGCTCGCACGACTGGAACGCAGTCATGGAGGGCTATGTCCTCTTTAGGAAAGACAGGCTGGGGAAGCGAGGGGGTGGGGTTGCCCTTTATGTGAGGGAGAAACTAGAGTGTACCCAGCTCCAGCTGGGGGAGGGTGAAGGACAAGTGGAGGGCTTGTGGGTAAGAATTAAGGGGTGGGCTGGTATGGGAGACACAGTGGTAGGGGTCTACTACAGGTCTCCAGATCAGGAGGAGGAAGTCAATGAGGCCTTCTATGAGCAGCTGCTAGTAGCCTCATGATCACGAGCGCTGGTCCTCATGGGGGACTTCAGTTACCCAGACATCAGCTGGGTAAGCAACTCAGCCAGGCACAAGCAGTCCAAACGGTTCCTACAATGCGTTGAGGACAATTTTCTGATGCAGGTGGTGGAGGAGCCGACGAGGTGTGGGGTGCTCCTGGACCTCGTTCTTACCAACAGGAATGGCCTTGTTAGGGATGTGAAGGTTGGGGGCAGCTTGGGATGCAGCGATCATGAGATGGTGGAGTTCCAGATGGAACTAGGCAAAGGAAGTAAGGCTAAAAGCAGGATTGCTACCCTGGACTTCTGAAGAGCCAACTTTGACCTCTTCCGGGACCTGCTTAGGAGTATCTCATGGAATAGGTTGCTAGAAGGCAAGGGTGCTTGTGAGAGCTGGGATACATTTAAGTAGCACTTCTTCCATGCTCAGGATTGGTGCATCCCGAGGAATAGGAAATCAGGGAAGAGGGGCAGGAGACCCACATGGATGAGCAAGGAGCTCATCAATATGATCAAAAGGAAGAGGAAGGTCTATGAAATGTGGAAAAAGGGCCTGTCCTCTTGGGAGGAGTATAGATGTGTTGTCAGGGCCTGCAGGGACGTGACGAGGAAGGCTAAAGCCCACCTAGAGATGAGGCTTGCAAAAGAGATAGAGGATTATAAGAAGGTTTTTTTCAAGTATGTAAACAGCAAGAGGAAGACTAGGGATAATGTGGGTCCCTTGCTGAATGAGGGAGGTGTCCTGGTCACGGGAGATGCTGAGAATGCAGAGATACTGAATGCTTTCTTTGCTTCAATCTTTGCTTCAAGGACACTCACCCGGGACTCCTCACCCCTGACAATAGGACAAAGGGTCTGGGAAATGGAGGGCTTCCCCCTGGTGGATGTGGGAGTGGTTCGGAAGTGTCTGAGTGGGCTCAACGCACACAAATCCATGGGTCCTGATGGGATGCATCCGCGTGTGCTAAGGGAGCTGGCAGAAGTGATCGACGAACCGCTCTCTATCATCTTTGAAAGGTCCTGGAGGACGTGTGAGGCGCCTGAAGACTGGAGGATAGCCACTGTCATTCCAGTCTTCAAGAAGGGCAGGAAGGAGGATCTGGGAAACTACAGGCCAGTCAGTCTCACCTCTGTCCCTGGAAAGGTATTGGAGCAGCTTGTTCTGGATGCCATCTCCAAGCAATTGGAAGAGAAGAAGGTTATGAGGAGTAGTCAGCATGGATTCACCAAGGGGAAGTCGTGCTCAACCAATCTCGTTGCCTTCTATGATGGCATCACCAGCTGGGTAGATGGGGGGAGAGCGGTGGATGTCATCTACCTTGACTTTATCAAGGCTTTCAATACTGCCTCCCATGACATCCTACTAGCAAAGCTGAGAAAGTGTGGGATAGATGAGTGGACGGCAAGGTGGGTTTAGAACTGGCTGACTGGCTGAGCTCAGAGGGTGGTGATCGGTGGAGCAGAGTCTGGCTGGAGGCCTGTGACTAGCAGTGTTCCCCAGGGGTCAGTGCTAGGTCTGGTCTTGTTCAACATCTTCATCGATGACCTTGATGAGGGAATAGTGTCTGCCCTCAGCAAGTACACCACAAAGCTGGGAGGAGTGGCTGACACGCCAGAAGGCTGTACTGTCATTCAGTGAGACCTGGACCAGCTGGAGAGATGGGCAGGAAGAAACCAAATGAGATTTAACAAGAGCAAGTGTAGAGTCCTGCACCTGGGAAGGAACAACACAAAGTATCAGTACAGGCTGGGGGACAACCTGCTGGAAAGGAGCTCTGAGGAGAAGGACCTGGGGGTCCTGGTGGACAA
This sequence comes from Aythya ferina, assembly GCF_964211825.1. Classification (NCBI taxonomy): domain Eukaryota; kingdom Metazoa; phylum Chordata; class Aves; order Anseriformes; family Anatidae; genus Aythya; species Aythya ferina. Next base: position 185,072,999 of record NC_140296.1, on the reverse strand, counting down.
CAGGTTGACCATGAGCCAGCACTGTGCCCTTGTGGCCAAGAGGGCTAATGGGATCCTGGCGTGCATTAAGAGGAGCGTGGCCAGCAGTTCAAGGGAGGTGATCCTCCCCCTCTACTCTGCCCTGGTCAGGCCTCACCTGGAGTACTGTGTCCAGTTCTGGGCTTCCCAGTACAAGAAAGACAGGAGTCTCCTGGAAAGAGTCCAGCGAAGGGCCACAAAGATGACCCTAGAAGATCCTATTAGTCCTACCTGTGAGAAGAGGCCAACCCCCAGCTCCCCATCACTTCTTTTCAGGTAGTTGCAGAGAGCAATAAGGTCTCCCCTGAGCCTCCTCTTCTCCAGACCAAACAATCCCAGTTCCCTCATCTGCTTATCACAGGGCTTGTATTACAGGCCTTTCACCAAGACATCAAACAAATTATACCCATCTCTGCAGTGTCACCCTTAAAGTTCTTATCCATCAGCTTTGATATAATATAAAGTTGTACTGTCAGGCCTGGAATTGGTTTATATCACTTTATTTTAATATCAGATTATTTACCTTCTCTATGTGAGATCCATCTCTAGTGGCTGCCACCATAATTTATATCACATATGCCCTAAGACTGTATATTATACATTTTCTGTAGTACTCTCAGTTTCCCTTTGGCTCTATTTTCTGCTTTCATACATGAATAGCCAGAATCTGCCCCGTGGTAAGTAAGATAAATTGCTTAACATGGGCATTGAATGCTGTTTTAGATAACCCTAGGGTATCCATCTGGCCTCCAGCTGCTGCCTCAGAAAGGCACAGGTTCTCTGTCATAAACATATTCTGCACATCTATGTGGGTGTCCACAGTACTTCAGGATATGTAAAACAGCAGTAGGTTTGCAGCAATTGGGTGCCATACAGTTTTATTGTCCTAATCATGAACTGAGACATTTTAGGGTCAGCATAAAGAGGCGTCTTTTCAGATTTTGAATATGTGTAAGACAATCATCATTTGTTACTTTAATAAACGCATTGTTCATTGTTTCAAAATGTCTGCTGTATTAAGATTGAGCAGGTAGTGGTTTCATTTATCACAGACCTTACATAGCCCAATGCAGTGTATATTCCTCCTCTATCTGCCAACCTAATATTCACAAATTAGCTTCTATTAGTTCTACATAATTCTTTATAATTCTCTGCTATTGTTTTTTTTGTTTGTTTGTTTTTGAATATGAAATGTTTTAACAGTTTATGTTTACCCTTTCTATGCATTCTATTTTAGTCTTCTCTTTCATTTGTCTCAATGAGAGGCTTATCAGTGACAAATTTCCTTTCTAATTTTACAGATACATTCTGCTTCCTTGGGAATTCTAAGTACTGAAGGTTCACATGGTTACTGTCCCTCTTTCCATGTTAGTGAGAACTATGTTAACTCATGTACATCTCTGCAGTACTTTTTAATAACTAATTAAAATGAAATGCTAAATTAAGAAAAATAAATAAATAAAACAATCTGCCCCCCAACTCTTAGTACTTGAAAGTAATAATACAAATTTATGAAATACGAGTTGATTCTGTAAATCTGAAGAGTCTTCCATTAATGCCAAATTCTAACAGATGGTGCATTTTGAGGGTTTTGTACACAACAGTTAACTATATTATAGTGTACTATAACTGCTTGACTTCTATTTATCAAACCATACCATCAAATCCCTGCTGACTGCAATGGGTTTCATAATAGATAAAAACAACCTATGTAGAATAATTCAAAGGATGAAGATTTAGGTTAAGTAATTTTCATTTCATTTTAGAAAATGAGCTGAATATCAAGCTGCTGAAATCTGGTAAAATATCATAGCCATCTTTGTAATGGAATCAGCTCCGCTGGCATTGGAATATTCTGTAAATGCCAGTTGTGGGGCTTATCACTTTTCTACACTTTTGTCAAGGTACTGAAGTAGTAGTGCTTCATAAGTAATTTTTACTAAGTTTTTTTTTTTGTTGTTTTTTTTTTTTTGTAAGGGAAATCCAAGGCTGTTGATTTAATTTAATGGATTTCTTTTTTTTTTTTTTTTTTTTCTTCTTTCTATTTTAAAATGAAAAAAAAAAATGCTCACCATTATTCTTATTTTAGCTTTCACTACAGCTTAATAATTTTAATATATCACCTGCACGTATGATCTTCTGGTTTTCCAGTCATTCCACTTCCTTTCCACTACTGGAGATGTTCAGAGAACATCTTCACTGGAAACCACCTGAGAAAGCTTATTTGGTGACCTCACAGGGAACTAAGCTCACAGTTTGCAGTAGGAGATGGGATTGTTTCCATACACATGAAAAGAAAATTGGTAAAGCAGACACATAAGTGAGTTGCTGAGCAGCATCTTAAGAATATCAAGGTACATGTTAAAGAATTTCTTCATAAGAAGGTGAATTTTCAAATTCAGTGTACAAAGGGCTTGTCATAAAGCAGTTGTTTATCAAAAACAGCTTTCCTTGACATCAACGTAAGGCATTAAAAATTCAAAAGAATCCTTTTCATCCTTGTTTCTGAATTAAAAACCTAATGCATTTTACTTTCTTCTTCTTCTCTAAATAACATTTCTGGCTAGTTTAAGCTGCATTTTAAAAGGCTCATAAACTACTGAGGTCACAGACACATTCCTTTGGTAATGCTTAGCTAATGTGTTAGCTTGACATTCAGAGTTATTTAATGCATCTGGTTGTAAACTGCGAAGGGAGAGGAAGTATTTCTTTCAGAATCAGATTATTACTTAATATGTACAATAAGTAGATGTGTCTTTAAGCTTAATAAACTTATTTTTATGTTGTGGATATAGATTGTCTTTGACTGAATGGTAATGAAACAATGCATCCAGCTATAAGGTTTATAGAAAATTGTTTTGTCTGATTATGGAGTGATTTTTAATCACTGTCTATTACCCATTCAGCACATCAGAGGGACTTGGTAAGCAGTGTATACAAGATTCTGAAGCTTTTAGGTGACCACATCGTACATACATGGCTATTAAATGGGTATTCAGTAATAGACACATGCATACCTTATGACTTGAAAAACTTAGGAGATATGTATGTTCATATATGCAACCGAGTGTTTCTTTGCCTACCTTTTGAACCACATCATTGGACATAGCCACAACTCTGCTAGACCATATCATCAGTTCATTCTGTGATGTCTTTGATGGTGCAGAAGAACAGATGGAGTTCTGTCTATGTGTGTTTCTCACCTTGTCTTCTCTCTTTTGTCCCTTTGGCTAAGTAGTTCCTGTAAAGGCAGATGGGCACTCAAACCCTCTGCTAACTTTGGGACTGAACTGCTGGACTTTACAAACCGAGGACATTTAATTAGATGCATTTTCCTATTTTTTGTACCTTTTTAGCTAAAAAGAAAAAGAAAAAAAAAAAGAAAAAAAGTGATTTCAAAACAAGTCTGAAAACCATTTGAAAAATACTTCACTGTACTTTATTATAAAATTTGAAATATTCCCTCCTCTTATCAGTATAGAGTTACAAAACAAAATAAAAAAAAAAATAAAAAGATTTTCTAAAAGTATTTTGGAGTTGTTCAACAAAGATAGACATCAGAAACGGATCTCAAAATAAGTTAGTACGAAGTTTATAAATAATAAAGAAAAAGGGTTGGCTCAAAGGAAATATGAAGGTTCAGTCATGATTATCCATTGGTAGCCAAGGTTATTATGTATTCTTGAAATTCTACCATGAACTTCTGATTTAGGTATCCAGAATATATTAAAAATTTAGTTAAGATCATGACAGATTGCATACAATTATCTGAGTCAATCATGGGTTAAAATGATGCAGAACTACATAAGCACACTGAGAATGAAATGTGAAAAGGCACAGTTCCCTAGCTGTTCTTTAACTACCTTGCTAAATGATTGTTGACAAGTTATGAAAAAAATGATAATGAAATTAGTGAAATGATTTAAAAAAACGTGGGCTGCCTTGTGGTCTCTGAAGTAGTCTAGACAAGCATTGCAGGGACATTTTTCCTAAGCAAAAGTAACATTTTTTATATTATGGTTCCCAGTAAATGCAGTTTCTGAATTAGGGTATCCAAGTCTATTCTCTAAAATAAATATTATATCCAAGAACTATTCAGTGTGGTTTCCCCAAATATTTTTAATAAACTGGAATTTATATAACCTGAGCTGATTACTTCAGGTCAGAGTATCATTTTCTGCATTAACTTCTGACAAAAATATATTGCATTTAGATTTAGTAGCAGGTCCTCAACATCCATTAAATGGAACAATTAAACAATTAAGATGCAATTCCCTGTAATGGCAGTTATACCATACAGGAATATATGGCAGTACACAACTATACACACTATAGGATTTCAAGAATGATCAATTCTGCATATCAGATTGTTAAAAAAGATACTTTTACAACTCAGTAGGGTTTGTTACAGTGTTTTACACTGAATCGAGATACATCACCACCAATGTGATGCGTTATAGTCAGCTTCAATGTTTCTCCACGTGGTTTAATTACCTTGTCTCTATAAAATTTTAGGTATTTTTTTCCACAGAAGTATTCACTTTAATTCAATAAAGCATACATTCAATGGGTTGTCCAAGCAAAATATATTTTCGTACATAAAACACTTTCGTTTTGGTTTGTGGACTATCCGTTCTCAGACACTGTTCATCTGGATTATCCATTAGGGTACGTTTTTCTTCAGATGAGATTAATATTCTTTTAAGAACACTAATTAACCATTGATGATTTGTTTATAGCCTTGATACCTCTAGTTTCATTCTCTGCTTAGACTTCCAAAGCTTCTGCTAAAGCCTTGCTAAAATCCCTAGTTTTTTTTTTTTTTTTTTTTTTTTTTTTTTTTTTTTTTCCAAAAATCTTTAAGCTTTGCTTTCCTGGTCATGTAACTAATGGTTATTAGTATGGTTATTAATGGTTATTAGCACACTCCATTCATGAATAGCTCCTTGTTTTAGGTTCATTAAACGTACACAAAACAATGACATAGGAAAAAAAGCATAATAATTATGCTTTTAATTAATAATAAATAGGACATAATTATGTCATAAGACATAAGACATAGATGAAGATATTGTTCTGGTGCCACTTGCTAACAATAACTACTAGTTATGGCAGCATCCCTAGGATGTTATCAAATTTACTTTATAACAAGCACTGTGAATGTTATTTTACCTTCTAAAAATGTTATTCCACAGAAGGATAGCACATTCTTCCTAGTATTTGGGGGTCTGAATCTTCTGTGACTTATTTGAGACTTTAGCAAACTGAACTTTATGAAGATGGCAAAGCTTATCTTAACTTCTGCTGTACGAGAGAGATCTTGTTGGACTCAGAGTAGCAGCTGGATTCCACAAGATGCTATGCTGTTGTTGACTGTGGTGCACTGAGTGAAATTCTCTTGCTGAGAACATAATAATATCAAAGAAGATGGTTCTGTCTTGTACTGTATCGTGTACTCCTAGTACATGATGTTTCCAAAAAAAAAAAAAAAAAGATATTATAAACTCACACTGTTTTTGCTTGTCATAAGTGTGACTGAAAACCCCATTGGTCTTTAGGACAAAAGGCATTATGTATCCATTGGTAATAGGTTTCTGTTTCTACCATAAGCTCTTTAAATTGTGCTGAGCGGAAAGATGGTTCCTGTCACAAGTTGAAAAAATAGTCTGAAGGTTACTTCAACAGCTACTTACCCAAAACTGCCAAGTATGTATTTATTGGGTGAAAGAATTTTGTTGGATTAATCTGCTATTTGTGCAATGAAGAGTAATTTCACTGCTTATAGAAGACTGTAGACTGGCATTTTTCTTGCCCTTATTTCTGCCAAAAGAATTGGGAGCAAATCACAAAGAGATTTCCAAAATTTTGTGTCAAGTCTCTTCTATTTCAATGGGTTCTTAAATATTTATCACACATAATCTTTTGATACTCTTCTTCTGCAGTTGCTCACATCTAATTTTTGCTGCCAGAATTTTGCTGGCAGAACTGTGAAATTGGCACAGTGGTTAATGTGCCACTTGTCACTCTGAAAACACTGTTCATTTCACTGGATATCAGTTTGTATGAAAGCTGTTATACAAAACAGAACACAACAATTTATGGGAGACAGAGATACAAGAAGTAATTATGCAGAAATTCCGTAGGTATGTAGACTGCTATTCCCACTTCTACTGGCCAACTTCTGCATAATATATACCTAGACTTTCAAGCCTTTTTTGACATTCTCTGGAAAGTGCTCATACAGTGGGCTTAGTACCTCTAAGTATTAATTTAACAAGTCTCATACTGTAAGAATTTACTATGAACTAGGTACTCTCTTTTTCTTGATTTTCATATAGAGAGATGTGAAAGTAGTGATGTTTTTGTTTGTTTGTTTGTTTACCCAATGAACACAGTTTTCATTCTCCAGTTACTGAAAAACAACTTTAAGATATTTGGATTTGTCTTCGATGAACCTTCATTATAAATTTCTTTCATCTGCATATGTGAATTTGGGGGGCATTGCTGAATATGACATTGTTTGTGCAATTTTTGCGAAGTCTCTGTAGGACTGCAGATCCTTGAAGGTAATGTCACCTTGAGAGAATTCATCAAAACATGCTCTAATTTGGCTGGCCTGGCTGCCAAGGTAGACATGTAGTTTTCAATCTTTGAACATTTTGTTGATCGAAGTAAGAACAGAGTGTCGATTTATAACTTTTGACAGCTTCAGCAATGGACCTTTCTGTCTGACAGTCTTGTGTATAGAAGAGAGAGCAACAAACACAGCTGCTATCCTTAATTTATTTTGATAAAATACTTTTACACAGGTGGTCAATGCTAGAAACTAATCACGTTAGCTGTGACCAGATTTATACACTTGTTCCTCAAGGTCTTTTATGAGCATTGGCTCTTAAGTTGATGCTATTCACTTTATTTTCATACTTCACAGGGAAGGTCTTTAAGGAGTTCATCAGAAGATTGCTATTTGTGCAATATTTGTACACTGTATTCACACCTTAAAGTGAAATTGTGCCGTTCTGCAAGTCAGAAGGATTTTCTCCACTTCTTCTTTTTTTTTTTTTTTTTTTTTCAGTGCTTTATTGATATTGTGTAGCACAAAAAAAACAGTTGTTTTCACTAACTTCTGTATAAGGTAGATTTAGTGATAATGAAAATATCACACATTTTCTTTGTGAGGTTTTTAGACTTATTACCATATCACTGTTGCGTTAAGAAGAACCTGGTCAGTGTGATCAACTGTCTTTAATTATAATTTTTCACAGAATCACAGAATCACAGAATTTCTAGGTTGGAAGAGACTTCAAGATCATCGAGTCCAACCTCTGACCTAACGCTAACAGCTTTCTGCCAGAATATCTTTTCTGCAAAATTGCTATAAAGATATTTATACTAATTGTTCTAATTGTTTTTTAATATTTTTCAGGGAGTGCTGGAACACCTGTTATCTTCAATGAAAATGGAGATGCTCCTGGACGCTATGATATTTTTCAATATCAAATCACCAACAAAAGTACAGAATACAAAATAATTGGTCATTGGACCAACCAGCTTCATCTAAATGTAAGTAGTATTTTAATTATGATGCTGACATTGGAGAAATGCAACCGTTTGAATATTACATTATTATATTTCAGGAATGTTGAGGACTTCTATTAGCTGGCATAAAAAAGTTACTCCATTCTCTTTTTGAGAAGAGAGTAAAAAATAGCACAAAAAAGCTGAACCCAATTCTTTTTATTTTAAAGTGGGTTGGGTTCCATATTCACCTGCTGCTTTAAATGATATTTTAGAGTCATTATATATCTGATATTCCTCAGTCTGACTATGAAGTTAGGCAGTGAAATAGTAACTCATCCTTCAAAAGAAGGTGTCAGACAAAATGATTCACACATATATATTGCTCATGTCTTTCAAATATAGAAAGGATATGAGGGGATGGAAATGTACATAATAAAAGAGAAGTTTGGACTATAAAACCACTTCTGAGTTGGTTGAAACACTAGGATGATGAACTACAGCAATAAAAATATTTCTTGAATATAAAAGGAGAATTTGGAGTTTTTCTGTGTGGTTAACTAGGATTAGTGTAATCTCATACTACTTAATAACAGGGGAAACAAAGTTACCCTTCCTTGGGAGGTGTTTCGAATTGCTGCTTTAATAAGTTCTGCAAGTTTTGTGGTAGCTGAGTCCCACATGTGCATTGAATTATATTTGTTTTGAAAATCACCATCCCAATAAGATTCAGAGAACATACGTAAGAATATTTGAATGACAGCTAAACATCAAGCCACAACTGTAATGGGAAGTTTTGGGGGCCAGGAAAGTTACAGTCATGAGAACACCACAACACAGTTAACCTGTTTCATTGATTTACAGGGTTTACCTTAGCTCAGCAAATTTGAAATACCAACTTTTGTTTTGCTAAAGGCTAGTGAGAAAGGCAACAGTGTGAACTGATGACTGGATTCACCAAGGGGAGTTTATGCAGTAATTTTAATCAAACCACAAAGAAGAGTTTTCTAACAGCTCTGGTTTTCTATGTAAGTGGTTCCTGATAAAGACCAGCAAAGGCAGTGCAGTAAATATTTACCAATGATTCTCCTGTTGAGACTACTTTGCAATAATTATCTGAGTGCTACCAACAATAATACATGTGATAGCTCTCCATTTTCAGGCACAGCTGTTAAACCACTTTACCATATCTAATATTTAATATCTGTAACTACTTGGCAAGGACTCATTTATTTACTTCTTCTGCCCAAATAGAAAACAAACAAACAAACAAAAAACAACCCTACTAACAGAAACTGCACAAAGCAGATTGTGTGGCAGTGTTATCTCTCCAGTAACCTGATATCTGTCTGATGAAAGGCATGAAAGAAAAAAGAATACTTTTAAAGAAGTGTAAAGATTAATACTAAATAGTAATTTCTGGAAAGTATTAGAGTTAGACCCTTATTATATACATTATAACAGACGTTCATGATTTCCATAATTGCTATTGTTTTCTGAAAAGTTCTGGTGTTTATAAATAAGCTGAAAAACTTATACACACATTTTGCACATTAGTACTAAAATAGCATTTACATAGTAACAGAGCTACCTTAGAATTTGCTTCAAATTCCATTTCAGTTAGTCTTTTTGTATCCCCACCTAGACTGCTAAATTTTTCATTAAGTCTGTGGCTTTTCAGTCCCTTTATTTCTGCCTGATATATGTGTACTGTCAGGAATTAGATAACATACCAGCAGACTGGCTGAAACCACTCAGACTACTGAAAACACACCGTGCTAAGCATATTGACCACAAAGCTAGCAGGAAAGAATTTATCTAAGGACACCCCCTGTTAACTCTCATTGAAAATGGGTGTATTAGGATGTTCTTGTGGCTTTCTTCTTTTGTCTCTTTTTTCAAATTCACTGATGAGCTGCCTAGCTTGTGGATTGGTAGAGATGCACAACACCCTGCTGCTGGCATTTCAGCTTCCAGCTTCTTGCCACACTTCCCTGTGCTCACCTGGCCCAGGATTTCACAGTGCTCTTCTGTGCAGCAGGATTCAGCAATGAGATATTTCTCCTCCTACCTTTCACTTTTTTTTTTTGAACTTACTCAACTTTATGCTGGAGAAGCTCTAAAGTGAAGCTCTAAAGTGAAGAGTGAGCTTTATATCTTATGGTTTTTCAGGGCATGAGATTTTGGGTGCCAGTCAGTGTCGGTGTCTGCTGGTGCTGGTTCAGTAACAATGAAGAGGAAAGTCATAATATGGATGATGCAGTTTGTTTCCCTCTGTTTTTGCATTCACTGAGTTTATATAGCATGTGTCAATGACACTTATGCCACATGATGATCTGCTCTGGCAATCCTACCACCTCATTTTACTAGACAAAGTATACTGAGACCAAGTAATCTTTGTGAGTGATTGTCAATACTTCAAGTCATCATATGCCAAATTCGGTAGTGCCTTTGCTTGCCAATAAATCAGAGGGAACATAGAGGACATTTTCAGCAGTTTCAGTGAAAAACTCTATATTTATTGAAGGCAAAGCAATGTATATTTTCATGCTGCTGTTCTATAAAGGAAATGTTTCTAAAATATAATACTTTTTTCTCACTGTATCCTTCTTTCTCCAGCAGTTTCCTTTTTATGAAGACACATGTAACTGATTTTTAACGAATCTCTGTGTCAGATAGATATCCTCTATAGATAATTCTACATCTACTCCAGTTTTTATAGATATTTCTATTTAAAATTATGTGGTAACACAATTGTGTTGGTCTATATATCTGGTACTGTGTCTCAGAAAACTTCTAGCTTTTATTCATTTATTTGGTATGACAGAAAAATACATCATGAAAATACCAAGATTGTAGTAGTTTAACCTTTTGAACAATTAATTAAAATAAGATTATAACATGTTTTGCACCTAAATTGTTGAGACAAAGTTTCCTTCTTCTCTTTCTGTGTATTTTTCTTTTCTTTTTGTTTTCCTTTCTTATAGGGTACTCTGTCGTATTTTCTGTGTTCAGTCTTGCCTGCAAGTGTCTGAGTCAAGACTGCAGGTCTCTGTCATCTGGGCTATGGCTCATCACCTTGTAGAGAACCCTCATATAGTCTTTGAACCTAACCCTCAGGTTTCCTCTGCTGGGGTCTCTGGTTTCTCAGAGTTTTCACTGACTCTTCAGGGTCCTTGTGGTCAAGTTTCAGACTTGTTCTGGAGCAAAGCCTGGTGCAATGCTGGCTTCTGCTTTGGACAGAAAGTGCCAGCTCTGTCTAGATAAAGACTCTTGCTTCCTAAGGGGCTTTTTGTCAGCAGACTTCACTAGCTGGGATACTGTTTTCTCCCTGTAGTCCTCAGTAACCTTAATGATCTCCTTTGGGCAGGCTGACCTTTCAGATTTCCTCTGAAGCAGCTATAGGAACTTCTGAATACTGATCGGCACTACTCTTGTAATCCTTACAAAACAAACAGATATGTAACAATGCTGTGATGTACAGAATAAAAGTTAAATAAAATAAAATAAAATAAATATCTCAACCTTTAAACTTTAATGTGATTCTTGAATTTGAATAAGGTACCTTAGGCTTTGACATACATAACACAATCCTGAGGGCAGATATTTAGAAACATCAGTCTCAAGAGTCTGGATGTCTTTTATATAATTATCATTTTACATGATTCTGCATTGTAAATTTATACCTCTTTTAAAATTCTTATCCTCTCTAAGATTGCCCAACTTTAAATGTTCTTAATGCACTGTAAATAATCAGACCCTAGAAGTTTTCTGTATGACAGTGATGGAAAAAATCATTGTTTTAGAACTTCTGATCATTGACTATATTTAACTGCCAGGGTTTGGGGTTGTTTGCTTTCCTCATTTTCTTTTCTTCATCAGTAGAATAACATAACATATATTCAAGCAATGTTGAGAGTTATAAACCTTTCTCCTCCAAAACATTCTGCTTTTCATAACGAATAATAATAATAATAATAATAATAATAATAATAATAATAATAAATTATATAATATATATTATTATATTAATAACATATATAATATATATTATATATTATATATATAATAATATATAATATTATATATAATTATATATATATAATTATATATATATAATTAATTATATATAATATATATATATAATTATATATATATAATTATATATATAATTAATTATATATAATATATATATAATATATAATATTATTATATAATATATATATATAATATAATATATATAATATAATATAATATAATATAATATAAAAATTTATTATTATTATTAATATTAATATTAATATTAATATGATATTAATAATAATAATGATAATAATAATAAAGAACAACAGGAAAAGGCAGCTGTTTCCACAAAAATTATGTTTTATTCATATTGCAACAGTATTTTGCACACCAGATCACATGTAAAAGTTCCCTATGAATGTGTGGGTTTAGCAAATTTGAGCTCTCAACTATGTAATCTTTGTAGGAGGAAAGTTAAAAACAAGCTGGCTTTTCCTAGTAGTTATGATTTGAAATCAACTTCCTGACTAATAATGAATTCCCACTTAAAAACTGTGTTTTGTATTGTGTAAGTTGCAATATGGGCTAGAAAGAGGTGTTGACCAACGGCTTTTTTTTTTGGTGACAATCAGTGTTCCAGTCCTAAAGCTGCAATAAGAAATATTTCCCAGTTTCCTTTGTGACTTAGCAATCGATTATTTTTTTTTTTAATGGTTCATTTTTGAGAGATTTTTTTTCTCTTTAAAAGTGTTCTATTTTAAAACCTAAAAGCCAATTTGAAAAAGAAAAGTCGAAATGTTTAAGAATCATAAAATATATTTTGTCTTTTTTAAAAAAACCTTTTAATATAGTTAAAATTATAAACTGTTTTCATTTCAAAGTTATACATTGCTCTGGTCTACAAAAATCTGTATTGAAAGAACATAATTTGAAAATATATGTAGATACATATCTATATTCTTCCAAGTTAGTAATTTTTTGATTGATGGGAGAGACTATTATTGGTGATTTCTCTATCAGGTATTTAGCTGAAGCAGGTCAAAAGCTTTAGTAGAGATCCACTTATGTTATCTTAGTCCTTAAGGAAATACTCATCAAAACACTGTAAGCTTCAAGTCCAAATGTAATGAAATTTTTAAGATAGATTTTGCTTTTTTTTTTTTTTTTTTTTTCAAAGCACAAGAGTTCACGTGAAGAGAAAAAGAAATTTACATTTTACAGTAATGGATTTTTAACTTTGTCTTAGAAATAATAGATTGTGTTTGCTCTCAGATTTATGGAGTGTATTCACTGAGAATATAAATGACTCAGGGGCAGACATTTTTCCTATGATCGCCTTGATTTATAACTGAGAAATCCGTAAATTAAAATTACACTGATATGAGGAACTATCAGAAAGACAGCCCTAATCATCATTAGCCTTAAGCACCATGGTTGGTGAACTAGTAAAAATTGGGAACCCCACACTGAGCATCTCTTCAGGCAGCCATATCACAAGAAGATTTAAATCAGTATTGAATTTAACTTCTTTTCTAGGACTTGTAAATTATGTATCTAATGCTGAAGGAACCCATCAACATTGACATTAGTCAATTCTTTTTAAAGTAACAAATTCAACATTCATTAGTTCCCTTTCTTGTGACGTGACAGAAAATGATTCAAGAAACTTATGATATTTTCTTTAACTGCAGTAAACAAGTTTTAAACTTTGCTTTAGGCCACTTTATTTCTGTACTTCATTAAAGAAGTCAGAGGGTCGTCCCCCCCCCCACCGCAGCTGTGGTAAACACTATATAATTGATAGATTTATTTTTTTTTTGAATTGCTGAACCTAACCCTAAGTCTAACAAAAGAACACACTATAGTGAAATACATAACAGGAGCACTTATTGCTATACATGATTATAACTGTAAACAAAATATGACAATTATACTGCCTGCAGGGTATTCTTCTGTAATAGGACAGTACAGTTCATACTTATATTCCATCACCTGAAAACGCTCGGTCAAAAATAAAAGTCATTGAGACAAGCAAAAATGTTTTGGATTCTTTTATTCTTCTTAAAATTATACTGCTGTCTTCCTTTATTCTATATAGGGCTGAAAGTCAAGGAGGAAGATACTATCACAGTTCTTAGAAGAGTACTTAGGTTTTTCAAAGCTAGTCCTGGTCTTAGCACTGATCAGTAAATATGGATCAGGATTTATTCCTCTTTACTCTCGGAGTCTGAGTTCAATATGAAAATTGTAGTCACTAAGGACAAATGCTGGACTGAAGAGATCAGTCAACAGTGGATGCACACTATGGACAACCAGTAAAGTACCAGAAACATGGAATTAAAATGGGATGTTATGATTTTGATAGGTTGCATATTGTATTATGCATTAAATATATATATATTTAAAATAAGCCAAATACAGATGCTAAAAAGCATTAAATGATTTTGAAGTGTACCTGTAAACATGACTGAAAATCAAAACAGCACTTGATTGTTTTGAACAAGGTCCAAGGACCCTAGAAGAATACAAGAATGAAAACTTGTCTTCTTTCCGAAGCTTTTTTCATTGTTAGTCCTAATAGTCTTCTCCTTCCTTCCTTCCTTCCTTCCTTCCTTCCTTCCTTCCTTCCTTCCTTCCTTCCTTCCTTCCTTCCTTCCTTCCTTCCTTTTCCTTTTCCTTTTCCTTTTCCTTTTCCTTTTCCTTTTCCTTTTCCTTTTCCTTTTCCTTTTCCTTTTCCTTTTCCTTTCCTCCTTTCCCAGTGAAACACACATCAATTGACTCTCTAGAGACAATCTAGAGAGCTGCTAAGAAAACATCCTGAACTTGGACAACCATTTGTTCTTTATTAGAATAGTGCCAGATTGCCAATGAAACCTCTGCTTGAGAGTTAGGATGAATAGGGATTTTTCCCACCTTGCCAGAAGAAGTTAGTCAGGTTTCTCAGATGAGGCATGGGTTGATAGTAGATATTTCATTCATTAGTAGATTTTGCTTTGGTCATCCTGTGTAAGAATTATTATGATTAGAATGAACAGTTCTTTAAATAAACACAGACAACAGGACTGCAGAGTATTCTTGTTTATATCAAAAAAAAAAAAAAAAAAAAAAAGGTATTGCCATGCATGACAAATAATCACTTCTTTTAAAAAATAATGTATTTTTTTCTTTCACAATAAAAGCAAGTGTGCAATGATAAAATAATATAAAATCAAGGCCTTTTACATATGAGTGATAGAGTGCTTTATATTCATGTGTAAGACTTCATAGCTATGCCCATTGTAATGGTATGACTTTTAGCATAGATAAACAGCTACTGGGCATAGCAGGTAGTATGAATTATGAACTGCAGGCAGCAAGTCTGCAGTGCATTGCTTTGTGAGGTACTGGTGTGAAATATGGAGTATCAATCAGTATGTTCCTTCCCAGTCCCTTCCATCTTTCTCCTCTCCTACTCAGAAATTAATATATGTATTATAACTGAGCTGCCCTTTAAACCTACAAGCAAAATATTCTTGCTTAAAAGCAAAAATGGTGAATTAAATGGTATTTAATTATTGTGCATTTGTGTTACATAATCGCAGTCTACTACTAAATTAAATTTAGTTAAATAGAAAATGAATGAGACATTTAGTGCTTTTGAGATTAGGAAAGAGAGTAACTGAGAATTAGTTGTACATTACTTTATTTTTATATTTACTGTTTGTTTTCCTACAATTTCTCTTCATCTCACAACAGTATTAATTTAATTTCTTTAGGACACCCATCTAATATTTATCCAGGACTTTTCATCCTGATAAATCCCTGACCACTTTTTTTTTTTTTAATTATTATTTTATTTTATTTTATTTTATTTTATTTTATTTTATTTTATTTTATTTTTAGTTATTAAATGACAGAGCCTGAATTATTTAGGCTATTTCCAAAATATTCGTCCACCATTTTTAGTGATATTATTGTGATATTACAGTTTAAGTCAGGGAGTGAAGAATGAATATCTAATGTCATTGTAACTTCATTTTAGAAGCAACAGACTCAGTGGGGAGTGGGACAATAGGATGTGCCAGGAATGACTGAAACACATAGAGGAGATGATAGTATGGGTTTCAGTAACTCGATGAATTGCACTCCCCTTCAGGGAGAACAGAGGCATGAAGAAGGCTTTGCAATGGTTAACTGAGATTTGCATTGCCAGAGGCCATTGCTGCAGTGTACTCCTAGACTTGTGATGTAATCCATCTGTTCTCTTCCCAAGTGCTATGACCTCGTTAGCAAAACTGTGACTTCACTTCCAAAAGTAGACTAGCTTGAGAGAGTCCAGCCCAGCAGCAAGCAATGAGAATGATCACCCTTCTGAAGACATGCCTGTAGGGAAAGGTTGAGCCAACTAGGACTGTTAGGTCTGGAGAAGGCTGAACTGAGGGAAGTTGTGCTTATCTCTTTCAATACTGAAAGGATTATTCAGTAAAAGAATATATTGTTAGTCATAGTTTATTTGGCTATTAGGAGAAGTAGTGGATTTGAATTACAATACAGTTTTAATATGAGCATTCAGGAAAATTCTAATGAGGATAATTAAGCACTGGGTTACATTGCTTGGGGTACTGGGCAATCTCCAGAGCTGTGGGCTGGCTGGAGTGTGTGAGCTGTATGTGATTTTGACATAGTTGACTCAGATTTGGGGTCAGAGAATTAGTCCTGAAATCTCCTTCAGACATAATTTCTTAAGTTTTCTAGCTTTTGTTTTGCTTGATTTTGTAGTAAACTCCTCAAAAAAGATTTCCTACATGCCTTCAGGAAATGCTGGGAAGGACACAAGCAAATGGACTCTCTATGCACTAGGTTTCACGAGTGAATGTAGGACTGTGTATATCTTCAGCAAGAGCTCTAGGAGAATGCTGTGACAGATTTATTAGCTTATAAACGTAGTTACTTATTTAGGATCCTCTATTGTTTACATTCCTCGGGTTGTGCATCACATTAGTAGGTAAGGTCAGATTTTCTGTGAATCATAGGAGAACTCTCTATTCACATACAGAACTCCACACTGGATTTGTTTTTTAAGAGAGAACTGCTTAGTATTTCCCAGACTGGTTTATGGTTTTTATGTCTACATGGAAAGCAGTTTACTGCTGTGACAATGGTGATTTCTCCTACCCTCTCTCCTCTTTCTGGGAAGCATTTTTCCTGTAACCAAAAACAATACAGAAACTTTACCCTTAAAAATATTTAAAGTGCATCATTAGTTAGCCAAGAATAGGAAATATGTTTATGAACATTTTAATTCTTATTTTCTTAAATATTAAACAAATGGTTTCTAAAACAGGTATTTTGTGAAACTGCAAAGGCAGTCTAAAGACATTTAGGTCTCATGAGAATGCATTGCAATTTTTCTATTTATCTGTCCCAGTTATGATCTCAATTTTTTTTTATTTTTGTGTTTAAAATATTTAATAACTGAAATTTGCCCTATTTTGCTATAGAAGAAGACAGCTAAAGGGATCTCAAGACACTATTTAGCACTTGCATAAAAATAGTATCTTATATACTTACGTTAATCCATGGACAGAGACTTTACAGCCTCTGAGGGCATTCTCTTCCATTTCTTAATTTTCCATATCACTCTGAAGATAAGGTTTACTAGAAACACTTCTGATCTTTGCTGATTTCCTCTGGACTTCCCATTTGATTCTCATTCAGACTGAACCACAATGATCTAACCTTCACAAAGAGCTCTGTCTGGTCTCACTAGTGGAGGGTATAGGAGAAACATTTCATGTATTCACTGGTGTGGAGTAGAGGGGAAAGATTATTTTATCTATCTGTATCTTTCAGTGTGGCATATGGCCTTTTTGCAATATTATGGCATTGGTTCAACATATTTTGATCTATATAATAGCTCTGAGGTCTTGTTTTATGAAGAGCTCCTATCTCTCTGTGCTTTCTGTCCTGTGAAGTGCTGCCTGTTGGTTGTTCCTGTTAAACTGCTTGTTCCTTTTCTTCAGACTTTCAGCAGTTAGTCTGTTCTATATGGAATAACTATCCTGGCCTTCAGCATAGCTTCACTTTTCCAGTATTACTGCTCAACTTTGATCACCATATACTCAATTTTATCATCCAAATTGTATTGAATGGTTATTACAAGTACTGAATAAAGACAGACAGAACAGACCCTTTCGGGGCCCCACCCTGTACTATCCCTTCAATTCTGACAGCAAATCAATGACAAATTTTATCTTCCTAGAGTTTTCTGATATAATTCACACTCAGCCCTTAGGGGCTAGATCTGTTTCAATAGGTTGCTTATGACTGAGAGTGTAATTTGAGATGGTGTCAAAAATCTTTCTAATGTTAAGATAAATGACACCTAACTGCTTGTCTCTCATCCACAATGCCTGTTACCCTCTCACTGAAGGAAATGTGACAGCTTATTGTTGACAGATCCCTGCTGACTGCTATTTGTCTTGTTTGTTTGTTTTCTGTTTTCAAAATATGTTTGTTTTATTTCTTTCAGGATTTTTCTGGGAATTCAAGTTAAACTAAGTGGTTGATAACTCCCTGGCTTCATTTCTCCCATTTTCTAACGATAAACTCTTTATTTCCAAGTTTTGCATACTTCCTTGTAAAGTCTCAGTAGTTTTCTATCTCATCAGTTAGTTCTTTAAGTATCATAGAATAAATCTCAATACGCTCGGTCCATGTGAAAATCCCTGTCTTGAAAGTACATAATTTTGAATGTTTGCCTTTCTTTACTTAATTTCAAGTGTTTTTTGTTGTTGTTGTTTGTTTGTTTGTTTGTTTTTAATTTTATTTCCCTTAGTAAATGCATTGGATAATATCTTATCTAGTTTAAACTTCTTCAACATGCTTGTTTTTTTTCCTCCCAGATCACTGTCTCTCCACAGAATGTCCAATTGACTCTTCAGCCTAAGCTTCAACATAGGTTTGACAGAGAGCTCCTGCCCTGTTGTTGAAAATCTCAGTATAAAACAGTCTGTTGGCTGCTGGTTCTGAACTAGCTCAGACTTTCAGACTTTGTATATGTGATATTGTAACCTGGATGGATCTGTGTTTAAAGGGCCTATCTTTCTGATGATTTTCCTTCATTTATGTAGTGCTGAAAATTCAAAATAGTTATATTTGAAAGATCTGACTGTTCACTAAATGGAGTTGGCAAAGGCAGCATGAACTATTACAGAGGAAGCTACCTTAAAGAAAAGTCAAAATCTACATGTCAATGGTTAGGACTCTGAAGTGCTTCAGGGTAGCAGGTACAACACACATTAACTTTTTCTTAAAAACAGGTTAGACAAATATGTCAGGAATGGTTTAGGTATAGTGCTGCTTCTCATCAGACAGGAAAAAAACGTGATCCCTAAATTTCATTGAAGCTTGTCTGTTTCTCTGTCACAGTCAATTATGGTACAGAGCATCTGAGGTGAGGGCAACTTTGATCAAAATTTCAGGTGCTTCACTTCACTGAAACACTTTTCAGAGCTTGAGGCTCATAAGATGATCTTCCAGTTCTATTTCCTGTTATTATTTGGGAGTGGAATTATTACTTTTGTGCTTTCTCTCTTGCTGCCACTCATGCTTCAATGGAAATATTTGCAATATTTTTATGATTGGTTATTTTATAGTTTAAAATAATATACATTAAAGATAAGAAAAGGGGTTATAAATTGTCTTCTTAAGTATATTAAATACGTGTAAGGGCCCATGATTTTGTTGGCATAACTTTATTGAAGTTACAGGGCTGGTTTAAATCTGGGGGAGTTAGTCCTGTGGTTTTTAATGTCATGTACCTATGAAGTAGGCCATCATGCAAGTGTTTGGGGACAGAATTTCCCCAGTGATTAAAACCATGTAATGGTGGCTTTTTTATTGGAAATTGGGATTTCTTCAATGAATTAGCCAGTGACTTAAAATTAAAAGAAAAAAAAAAGTCTATATGAGAGTCCTTTAAAGTCGAATGGTAGGTGTGCTTAAATCCTTCAGTTTGCTGTGAAGTGAGGGAGAATCTGAGCAGCAATGGGAATGAAAGGCATCTGACAAATTGGAGCTCCAGACTTGGACTCAAACATTAAATGAGGTGATAAAAGCAATAGGTTTGGTAGGGAACAAATTTGTTATGGAACAAAGCTTTATCAAGAAATGCAACTAGACTGTTAAACTAGTAATAGCATGGACCTTGGGCAGAGCTGTGAATATTCCCCAGGTACATGGAAAATGATGTTAAGGAATTTTTTGCCAGAACTGAGATCCTTTTCTCAAAGCACTAAATTTCTGAGGTACGCATACAAACTATTTCTGCATGATCTACAAGAAAAATTGTCTCCAAACCTTGTGGTTCAAATGGACATAGTACTGGTCAAGACCTACCACTTGACAAAAAAAAAAAAAAAAAGCACAAAGATGGATTTTTTCCTTAAAAAGTATTATTATTATTAATAATTCTTATTATCATTATTATTGATATTAATAATAATAATAATAAGATTTTTTTAAACCTGGCTTATTATAAGCAAAGTTATGGCTCAGTCTGCTTTTAGTAGCATATAATGGCTTCAGTTCTTGCATGTGCATCATAAGGTATATAGGAATAGAACATCAAAATGCTCATTAAAATCTCTCCAAGTGCATGCCAAGTACATGTAGGGATAGTGAGGAGCTCTGGGTAATTATATGCAATAGAAATTGTCTATGTGAAAATAGTCTGCATAAAGTATAAATTTGAAAACTTGATTTGCAGTCTGATCCTTTCATAATAATCATATATTTTTGAAATATAGACCAATAGACCTTGCAAAGTACGTCCAAAAATGTGAAGTCTGCTGATGTTATTTTGAATAGGATATTTCTGTGTCATAGAACTATTAAGTAAATGATTGGGAGGAGGGGGAGGTCTTAGTCTCATTTGAAAATAAAGAACCTATCTCCAGAGGCAGGTGCTTTAATAGTAGCACCTAAGATTCATGCTTATAAAGAAGAAAAATTATCTTGCTTGTACTGAACAGAAGTGCCTACCAGTTTGCTGTAAATTTCCACCTAATAGTTGCACTGTGCAGGAACAGTAGCTGTGTACTTGATGACCTGCTAATCACTGCATTTTGTGCCAGTCTACTTCCCAAAGCACCTGAGAATAAAAAGTGGTTTTCCGTGTACTCCATGCACATTACTAAGTCTGATGTCTGGCAAATCAACAAAGGGAATATATTTCAGCTCTGACCTGTATATCAGGGGTTTGTTAGGGTCAGTACTTCCAGAGCCTGTAAGTACCTGCCAAACTACAGTTAGAGAATAATATTGTATGCAAACAGATCCTGATCTATTCAAAGACTAGCATTTTAAAGTTTAAAGATTCTGTAGCACTATTCTCTGTATATTATGATACAGTAGTATGATTATTCCCTGTTTACAGTTTCCACAGTATGCTCTTTTATATTCAGTAGGCATGACTTATATAATTTAACTAGTGAGGTTATTTTCTTATAGTCTCAGCACACTGAGTGTGTGCTAGTATGTAACCCTTTCTTTTTGATTATGAAAAACGTTTACGCTATTTTCTCTTTACAAGTATCATCTCACAGCATCCTGCAGTTAATTTTATTTATTTGTTTGTTTGTTTGCTTGTTTTCCTTAGTTGATAATGACCTGTTAATGTGGATAGAACATTAAAAATGAATTCTCTTAGCTTTGGTAATTCCACAGATTGGGGATACTGCATTTCTTGGAAGCTGAAAATGACAAGAAAGATTCTGACATACTGAAGAAACAGAATTGTTGTAATGTTTCTGATGTAACTTCTTTGAAAAATATTGCTCACTTTTAAAAGCAAAAATAAGTTTTAATCGTGATTTCTAAAGTATAAATATTTACTGGTCAAAAGCCCTTTCAGACCTGAGAGATCAGTTTAGTCCCTGGCATCACTGAGATTCAGAAAATATAACATCCCTACTTAAACATTTCACCCACATTTTAAACTTACATGCAGAATGTCTCCACTCTTACATGTATGACAGCTTCCCTCCAGCCAACTGCAAAGCTGAGGTTCAAGCAGGTTAAGTAATGTGCCCAAGGTCACCAAGAAAGTCAGATTGTATCAGAGCTGTATGGGCTAACTCTAAGCAAACAGCGTAAGAGACCAAAGCTGTGTAACCATTCTGTAGCACTGCTTTCAAATATAAATATTGCCTTCCTTCCTGATACTTTCACAGTTATTGCATATGATCAAGCTTCTCAGACTCTTCTTCAAATGTGTCTGATATTCAAATACATTAATTTTCAACTGGTTTGTGGTAAAACCAAGAATATGATCTCATGTTCTTTGCAAACATTTAGGAACATCTGTGCCTCAAATTCCAGAAAAAGACATCTCAGTTTTTAGGAAAACATCTGTACATGGTAAATAATGGTAGAAGTGAGGTAAATAATTCTAAGGAATTATAGCAATTTTGTTACTGTTAGTGATCTGTTACTGCCATTGACAATCTGGATTCATTCTAATAGTTTTTTTTTTATATAATTATTATTATTATTATTTTCTTGTTTGCTTGCTTTTTTTTATTATCATATTTTTTTGTCCATGACTTATTTCCTTTCTGCACATGCCTGCTTAAATATTTGTAAATTTAGTCTGTAAGTATACTCAGCTTTTCTCTAGGGGGATAAAATTTAGCTGGCAGACTGAATGCAATGATCATTACATTTAGGCTCATAATGAATTCACTTTAGTTGAACCAGTTGCAGTTTAATTCTGGTATGTGATGGTTCAGATGACTTGATTGGACAAGGTACATTAGAGACTTGAACTTTTACTGTGAGAATAGATGCATTAGACAATTCAAAAGCTAAATATTAGACTAAATTGCCCTAATTCATTCATTTGCTATGCTCCTCTGATAAACCTTTTTGTCAGAAGAGAAATAATTCCACAAATTTGAGACAGAAATAAATGCAACTCTTAGTAACAGCTGCAGGCAATATTTCAGTTCTTTGTCATTTTTATAACTGAGAATCTGAACATGTATTAAAAACCATATGAAGTGGTATGTGAGAACTTTGGTGATTCTGAAGGTCTTGGCTTACTGACTACCAAATAACATGTTAGCCTGTTCTCATAATTCTGGCAGAATGCACTATTTGCATTCTTCTATCCAGATCTTGTATAATTCTGTTCATTAAAATAATATTCCTAAGCATGTATTTTTAATTTTTAAAATAATTTTTTAGCTCTGAGATAAGGTTTCAAAAATGGAATTCCTGCAGTTAATGATACAACATAATCCAAAAAATAAATAAATAACAAACTACCCAGCAAAGTCCTTGATAAAAATTCTGTGAGGTTTGTCAAATGCTTTGTATAATCACTCATTGCTGAAGTAAGTGATAAATTATTTCATGATCTCAAATGGAAAACATAATTTTTTTTGTATACGTAAATGGTTCAGAATTTGTATGTGACCTATTAGCAGCAATTTTTATCAATCTCCTTTGGTTTCTGAGGGCATTGCTAAATGAATGAGTTGTTTGATTATTGGAGGAACATAGGTGCCAGGAATGTAAATGTACTTCTTGTACAGTGTCATGTAAATCTCATCTTGTTTGAACCCATTTCTTGAATCATTAATTTTTAGCTTTATTATTAGATATTAGAGAAAATTGTAATTGTGATGCTTATGAAGGATGGAGGTGTTTACTCAATTTTGATATGAAATGGCATTTCCTCTGTGTTTTGATGATTTAGTGAACTGCAAACCTTAGGGCTGCAAATTAAAGCAAATTGCGACTCCATCAGGCATATAACTCATATAGGGATGATTTTTATGCCTATTTAAATAGCAATGAAGCCATTCTTTTTTTGTGTCATGATGCATTTTGTAGAAAATTCGTATGTGTCTTACAGACATGCTGTCACACTCTTTTTGATGTTTTCACTTCAGTAAATATAGTAATAGTAGAAAACGGTAACTCATAGTAGGCCAAAGTGAGGTGCTCCATGATAACGCATCAATCTATCACTTTCCAAATTCAGAGGAGCTACTCATGTAAAATTAATAATTATGTTTATGTAATTATTAATAGTAAATACAGAGCTAGCCAATCCAGTCTATCTGACCTACACAATAAATTCAGATGTATTTTACACTGGACTTAATCTTGTCATATTTCACACTGTAGTCAAAAGCAGCTGGCAGATGTTACATGAAAATGAAGGTGATGAAGTCTTCTAGAGTCTAAGTTTACCTAAGGCTACTTAAAGATCTGAGAGTCATCCAGCCCTAGCAAGGGCTAAGCAGTGTAAAGGCTGTTGAAGACCCAGAGATTTTGATCAGTGAGGGCTGAAGTGCTGCAGAACAAGTTTACTGCAATGTCAAAAATAAATAAATAAACAAACAAACAAACCTACCTATATATTGCTTTTTTTTTTTTTTTTTTTTTTTTTTTTTTCTTGTAGCCTTTTCTTCTTTGTGTGTCTAAAATTAAGCTCTTCTGAAGTTAGCTTTGTAACATTTAAGCTTCTAGGTCACCTTGGTGTAGGTTTTCTGAATTATTTAGGTGTTGAAAACTGCAGATGGAACCATAGTGGGATTATCAAAAGCACTTAAACAGATATGGCAGATATCTCCCATTTAAATTAATTAACTGGATTGAAATGTTCCCATTGGCACTTTTGAAAGTTCCACTGTGAAATGTTTACTTTTAAATAAAAAAAAAATCAGATTTTCAAAGGAGGCTGAGCATCCAGAAACTCCCTTTGAATTTGATGGCAATTATAGGCATTCAGATGATTTTCCTCTTTCTTGTATCTTAACAGTTTCTATTATCATTTATTGTCTAAAGTTAATCTCAAAGTGATAACAACAGTGCTATAACCTACGCATAGGAAAATAATGACATAGTTGAATCTTCTGCACAGGTTCAGGAATCCAGGTCCTTCATATATACATTCAATGACTGGAAAAACTGATAGAGCTTTAAGTGTTTTGTTTTTTTTTTTTTTGTTTTTTTTTTTTGTTTTTTTTTTAATTGTTATTTATTTTTATATATATATATTTTTATAATTAAGTCTTGTACTAGATTTCCTTATCAAATTCCTATTATACAAAACAATAGTTAAAAAATACATTAAAGGCAAGGAGTGCTGTGGGTTATAGGTAGCTGGGAATGAATCAGATGACCAGAAGTAGCATGACTTTTCAGTATTTAATTGCTGCATATACAGAGACCCTTACCAGATCTACCCAGACATAATAAAAGTAAGCAGTGTTCACTCTGTTATAGTTTCCTCTGCCCTTTCCTCTGCCTCTGTCACAGTAGGGTCTAAGTAGCAGTCTGAGGGTGTATACACATTAGCATTTTGGTTTCCTTAAAGAGTCTGCCTTGAAATGAATCTGCTAATTATTCCCACTTAGCACACTTGCTCATATTGTGGAGTGGGTCTCAGGCTACGTGAACTGAATTGCTTTTGGCTGAAATGAAAACAGAAGATACTCTCCAGAAGGACATTAGTCTTCTATAATCATTACCAGGGCTTCCGTCCACTCAACCAGGCCAGAATTAGCCCGATATTACCTTCCCAGTCTCTAATTTCAAATACTGACCAACAAGACCAATATGTCTTCAGAGCCAACACCTGAGCTCCACAGATTGGCTCTTACTATGTTACTTTGCTTTTTAATGTAGCTTGGTTCATGGGAGGACCCCACAAAGTAGTATAAAGAGGGAATTCAAAGTGGTATAAAGGGGGAATTACATCTTTGTACCTACTTTCAGAGTTAAAATCCTACACTGCCAGAATTTTCTAAGAACTGCAAACATCTTAAAGGTGATCTCTAATTTCAAACACTGTCCAATGTTTCTTAGGAAGGTTTCTTCTCCTTCTTTGAAAACGGGATAAAAAAGTAATGAGCAAGAACTCAAAATTTTTGTTAAGAGCCTTTTCAGAAATGTAGGTCAGCCTAAAAATCACTATAGGTTTTGACTAAAAAAAGCCATACAAACAGGACCATTATTAAGACGTCACTTGTATGCAGTGTAAAATGCACCTTCACCAGCCATTCACCCTGATTATTCTCTACACTCTCTACACTGTTTTAGAATGTTTTTACACTTGGAGAGCCAACTCTCGTTTGAATTGTTCCATTTGTAACAGCTAATCATGTTTGTTTTCGTAATTCATTTTAAAAAAGTGTCAAGTTTGTTAAGCTGGTGACTTTTTCAACATTAATAACCCTATATTGCCATGCTGGAAGATATTTCTTCTGTAGATCATGTGTTGGATGTATTTGAATAAAAAATCAATATAAATCTTTACCAGTGACCTTCTGAGACAGGAAATTGTTTTCAGTTGTTGCCACTGGAACCTTAGGCACTCTAATGTATTTCCAACCAGGATTTTTTACGTCTGTTTTAAGTTAATTAAAGCACAGTTAAGACAGAAGTGTACGATATCACAAGTAGTTGTGGAATAATTTTTTTGTGTGTGTGTTTTTTTTTTTTTTAAATTAATTAATTTATTTATTTATTTTATTAGAATAGAATCTCTAAGAGACACAAAGGAACTCTTTCTACCTATCTAAACTGTGGATTCACAGTATAGTAAAAGTGGTTCTAGCATGCTTAATGCTAGATAAACACTTTAGCCTCATGGTATTAAATATTGATCAAGTATGAGCTCACTTTTCTAATTGATATGTATTAAAAAATCGGACACTTTAGCTTTATCCTATCAGGCTTTCTGCCAGCCTAGATATTGCCTGTCCATGACACTCTAACTTTATGCTGGAACAGGTGCTAAGTATTCTCCTGGTGATTTTGTATTGTGTGCTATAATCTGGCAAATAGGCAGTACTGTTCCGTTTTGAGTCATCCCAAATTTACCCACACAGCCATGGCCTCATGTTACCCCATTATCAAAGTATCTGACCAAATCACAAGCTTTGATGTATTTATTCTCCTAACAACTCTGTGAAGGGAGAATATGTCTCAGATGTCACAGATTTCATCATAACATGCCTTCTCTCTTGTGTAGTAGATGAAACATTAGGGGTTATGCAGGCTTTAAGAATTTCAGTGATTAAAACCCAGAGATTGTAACAGATTGTAACAGGTGAATGTTTTCTTAAAATGTCAAGTGATCTGCTAGGGCTCTAACAAAGCTATTTCATGACGTTGGATTATTCTTATGCTTTTTACGAAGTTAATTACTTGAGTGTTTTCTTTTTAGATAATCACTGGATGTTCAGTTTTATTCACCCTACATGGTACTGCGACCAGTGCACTGACTCTTTCAGGAAGGCAAATGGGGCCAGTGATGTTACACTGAGATTTTCTCTCAAATCTGTCGAAAAACTGCTGGAAAAATAAATCTTTAAGGCCAAAATTATCCCACTCGATAAGCTGTCCCCATTCTGTCCTTCTCCAGAATGAACTGAAAACAGTCCTGACACGTGAAGTTTTGTTACTGCTGTTTCACTTATAAATAAATGCTCTAAATTGAATAAAAGTGCTAAGTACTTAATAGGCAAGAACAAGGCAAGTCTTTCATCCTTGAGTATTTACCACCTAATAAAGGCATAAAAGGTGGAACATGGGAGTAAAACAGTGTGAATATGGTGCCTATAAGCAATTCCTTGCTCTGCAAGCTGTTCTGGTTCAGTCAGGGTGATCTCTTGCAGAACACAATGTTGCTACGGGTGGGCTAGGGAGAGCTGTGACCAAATTGAGCGATAATTTTCAGATATATTGCTGGATGGATATAAATCCATTAACGGATTTATTATTAATTATTATTATAATGGATTATAATAATCTATACAGATTTTATTGGGGGGAGGGAAGGTAATCAGGAAGAATAGGCAAGGGGATAAAAAACAACCAACCAACCAAACAAACAAAAATGTATTTTATTAAGGTTCTACTATGGATAAATCTGTGATTTCAAAAGCAAGATTGCATTGTGTGCATCTGTTTAGTGCTACAAAAAGAACCTTGGAATTTTTAAATCAGATCTAAAGTGTAGCCATGACATATTTTTGCATTACTATTCAGAAAGCACTGTATGCTCATTTTTATCTTCTAGAAATGAAAAGAAAACTCTCTTTTGAATTTCAAGACCTAGAAAGTGAAGAAGTATAAAATACTCACATTCTTGGAAGAGGTGGCATTCCATTTCCTGTGCATAGATCTTTTTTCTGGCACTTTTTGTTCTGCTAGAGCTGATGCAAGGAGATTTCAATCTATTTCTTCACTGTACCAGAAACTTATTTGAAACTCACGTAGCCTTATTTTGTAATTAAATGTTTGAGAACTAGTGGTATTTATATTTGCATATGATTAACTTTTAAAGTGCTGTGTACAGGGCTTTTTGCTTTCAAACTAGCCTGGAGTCAATAAATATCCTTACAGATGTCAATTTGGTCAGCAGTAAAGAGGTAAATAGAAACTAATGACACTCATCAAGCCTGTGGCATGAATGATTTATTGGGCACAATCATTTAACGCTTTCATAAAGTCAATACAAGGGAAAGAAACAGGTTTCTTATTATGGTAAACTGTATTTGTACTGTCAGCATGTAGTGATTTATGACAAACCTGTGGCCAGGATTAGGATATTATAAATGAGGGAAAATAGAAAGCTCATTAATTTTTTATACCCACAGGTAGAAGACATGCAGTGGGCTAATAGAGAACACACTCATCCAGCATCTGTCTGCAGCCTGCCCTGTAAAGCTGGGGAAAGAAAGAAAACTGTGAAGGGGGTGCCCTGCTGCTGGCACTGCGAACGCTGTGAAGGGTACCACTACCAGGTGGACGAATTCAACTGTGAGCTGTGCCCAATCAATAAGAGACCGAACGCCAATCGTACTGATTGCCAGCTTATCCCTATAATCAAACTGGAGTGGCATTCCCCATGGGCCATTGTGCCTGTCTTCATAGCTATCCTTGGTATTATTGCCACAACCTTCGTCATCGTGACATTTGTCCGGTACAATGATACGCCGATTGTCAGGGCCTCTGGACGGGAGCTCAGTTACGTGCTCTTGACTGGGATTTTTCTCTGTTATTCCATCACATTTTTAATGATTGCAAGTCCTGATACAGTGATCTGCTCATTTCGGAGGATCTTTCTAGGACTTGGTATGTGTTTCAGCTATGCTGCCTTGCTTACCAAAACAAACAGAATTCACAGAATATTTGAACAGGGGAAAAAATCAGTCACAGCTCCCAAATTTATTAGTCCAGCTTCCCAGCTGGTGATCACTTTCAGCCTCATATCCTTGCAGCTTATTGGAGTCTTCATCTGGTTTGCTGTCGATCCACCACATACCATAGTAGACTATGGAGAACAGAGGACACTTGAACCAGAAAATGCCAGGGGAGTTCTCAAATGTGACATTTCAGATCTTTCTCTCATTTGTTCCCTTGGATACAGTATTCTCTTGATGGTCACATGCACTGTTTATGCTATTAAAACAAGAGGGGTTCCAGAGACCTTCAATGAAGCAAAACCCATTGGATTTACTATGTACACAACCTGCATAATTTGGTTAGCTTTCATTCCAATCTTTTTTGGCACAGCTCAATCAGCAGAGAAGGTAAGTTATAAGTTTACAAATCAATTACTGTCCTCTCTTTATTTTTGTTTTGCAATACTTTTAACAGTAAAATATTTTCACTTACAAACTAGTAATTCTGAATGCTAATTGTGAACAGAATCTCAGAATTCAGAAATAATAAAATATATGATTCAAATGGTAGATTGCATTTTAACACAAGTTACTTTATGTGATTGTAGTACGGTTGTCCTAATAATGTAATAATGTAGTGAGAAAATAAAAATACTCTCACTATGTACTTACATTAAATTAGCATTTCTTATGCTTATTACTATCCTTCTGTGATGCTCCAGCCTGTTACATGAAGCACTATAAATCTTTGTTCTCTTTGTTAGGAAGAGTGAATTAAGTATATGTGAAATAATTTAAAGCACAAATCACTAGTTATTGTTGCAGAAGAGAAAGAAAATATTTTCCTGATGCTTTAATGAGAAATTCAACATTGCATACTATGATATCTGTTATTCCTCTTTCAGTTGGCATGATTCTTTCCTGATATCAGTCATGGTAAACCCTGCAAAACACATCAGTCAGTTAACTCTACTGCTCTTAGTTCTAATGGGAAGACAGAGATAAATGTTGACTGTGTGGGTTTGTATTCAGCTGATAGTAGTGAAGATGACAAGTTAGGTAGGAAAGAGCAATAATAGCAACATCAATCTTCAAAACTGCAAATCTGCAAGGTTTGGAATACAATAAAATAGGAAAGTCATCAGTTCTTTTCATAATCTCTTTTCCTTTTTTTTTCTAACAGGTGATTTTTAAAGTGTTTTTAAGTTTATATTTTTAGTTTAATTAATTCAATTGGAAAAGTCAGCATGTATCCTCTTGTAGTAGTTCAAAGTTTTAACACGTTTGTGGTTCTGATGACACTCATACCTGCAGAATTAAAGAATAGGTCCGAATAGCTTCATAAAACACCTGTTAATTCAAACAGAAGGATCATGAGGGGAAGGCAGTGTGGCAGAAAACAAACAAGCAAACAAACAAACAAAAAAACCCCACATTTTCCTCACTAAAAAATGAGGTAAACAGGCTTACTGAATTGCATCAGGCTTAATTTCCATGGCCTTTTGGATTAAGTCAAGAGAAACAAGTACCAAAGTAATGGCATATTATAGATACAGTTACTAAGGATTTTAAAAGTCTGATATATGAAAATATGTTCAGATGCATTGACCATAAATGTTGAATTTGTGTGTGTATGTTTTTGGTTAAGTCACACACAGTTTATGTTTTAACAGCTTGGGGCAGTAAATTTTATGGCAAGTACCTATAGAAATACAAATGTATTTCTGAGTATTGAAACACAGAAATATTACTTGGCTGGATACTAGGCAGTGAGGTTTTACACTGCTGTGATTTACACCTCTGATTTACACTGTGATTTAGTGATTTACACCAGTGTTTCACTTTAGCTTGTAGTAAAGAATGATTTGGTTTTGACCACTAAAGACAAGATTAATGAACACCTCTTTTGCATTTCTCTTATGAAATCCAAGACTGAATGCACAAATTATACTAAATTGCACAGCTTCTACACCAAATTTCACTTCTTAGTTGCTTTTTTTTTTTTTTTTTTTTTTTTTTACAAATGATTTGTTATTCTTCGGATAACTTTCAGGAAGAAAAAAGCAAATTAATATGCTAATACAGTAGTTTTGTAATTCAAATAATTCTTTTCAGAGTGCTTCTACTTTTGGCTGCAAATAAAAGCATGTTTCCACACAGTCTTACAGACATCATCATAATAGCTCATGCAGTCATACAATTAATTGTTTATCTGAACAGGAAAAAATATAATAGGGTAGTGCACACATATATACATTGAATATACTCAAACTCACTTGCAGGTTTTTCAGTTAATCAACACTGAAAGAAGCATTTTTAAAACAAACTAATACAGTATAGGATATCTTATTTTAAATTTGATATCATGATAATTTTGGAGGTATTTTCCACTCTAAATAATTCAATGATCCTATGATCTTTTCTAAAGATGAAAGAAATTAATTAAAAAATAAACAGACTTTTCTTCAAAGCTTACTCACTCACTTTGAAGTTAATCTTGCAGTTGATTTTAGTATCCTTCTTTTTATGGCTTGAGTTTGTTTAGAGAGAACTGAGCAATAAGTTCAGGAACTTAAAATACTCTTTTAAAGTAATGATTCGTTTTTTGAAATGTTGACTAATAAAATTTAACATAGCATTCACTACAAGCCAGGTGTACTTCCAACTAGCATTTCATTGTGCTATTAAGTTTCAACACATTTCTGTCTGAATAGTTAAACGTTCTCAAAAATGTTTTGGTGCACTTCGGTTTTATAACAATAGCAGAAGTTTTGCATATTTGGGAAGAGAGGTTATGTTTACTTAATTAACTATTCTGTGAGTACAGATTAAGTAGAAAATGCTTTGAGGAACTTTTATTTTTATTTCACTGTCAGGATATTTCCACTGATAAATGAAAAAAATAGGATCATTAAATGCTAAATACAGGTGTCTGGATCCAAAATCCATAGGTCATTATGGAAATTTTAACTTTACCATTAGTGGTCATTGGATAAGTTCCCTAAAATATATAGCTGCTAGGAGATTCTGGATAGAATGCAAAGAATACATTTGGTACAAGTTCAGCCATTGAGTGTAGGTGTATGTCAAACTTCAAATGTGCTTGACGAAGGGCATGCAAATAAGTATATTGCTGCATAACCCAAGCTTGCTGGCTTTTATGGATCTTCACATTTATTGTTTGTCCTTAGTCTTAATAATAATAATTAGAAGAATCACTAAACATGGCATTTTTAGGTTGTTATTTCTGTAGATGTTCTACAGAGAAGAATAATAGTGTTGACTTTTAAATCCCATTTGATTTTTTTTGTCTAATTCATGATTTTGTCCATTCATGATCTGGCCAGTTTTGACAGCTGCTATTAAGAAAAAACAAAAACAAAACCACCACCACCACCACCACCACCACCACCACCACCAAAACACTAAAAATTACAGATTATTCCAGTGCATCATAGAACCAAATTAAAAATTTATTCCTAAATCATAAAACATCTTTTTTTTTGTTTTTGTTTTTTTTTTTTAAAGACTTGCATAAATGTCTGTGAGGTTCTTTAGAGGAAAAGGAGTGAATTTCTGTGAGAAAGCCTTCTGTCAATGTAAGCCTCCATCTGCACATGTGCATGGCAAAGCACTTTAGTATTGGAATCATCTGGAATAGAGATATCTAAGATGTCATGATGACTGGAATGCCACAGAAAAAGAGAGTTAAATTAGCTGAGTGATTAAAACAGATGTTTGGTGAACCTCTAGGTAAAATTAAGTTACAACAGTAGACTGCACAAAAACCATCTGAGGATAGATGGCTATTTGAACTACATCCCCATTTGACAAACAGAACTAGTTTAATTTTCTTCCTTTTACCAGTTTTGACAGGTGGATAAATCATGTTCATTCACAGATAATACAGACACCATTGATTATTATTAACCTGGAAATACTGTGTTTTGAATGAGAAGATGAATACTTGCTTCCCATACTGTGAAAGAAAACAGGTTGTACTTTCCTTTAAGGAAAGAGGATCATAGAAAATACTGTAAGATTTCTGCCTTCTCCTCCCCCTGGAAGCAATTGTAAGGTGTGATCTAGTAAAGGAGATAAATTTTACCACATTTTCCAGTTAATCTGATAAGTTATTATCTTTATCATCTTACTATAGTAACTAATTTAATCTTGGATTTGCTGATCAAGTGGATCTTAGCTGTTAGTAACATTGAAAGAAGGTAGAAACACTTCTAAGAGTATCCCAATTATACCAATATTAATTTGACTTGTAAGCAACTGCTGTAGTTATCAAGAGGAAGATACTAATTTCTGTGTGGGAGAGCAAAATGGTTCCATTAGTCGAATAAGATATATCCTTTAGCATAAAAAGAACACAACAAACAACCCTACCAGCCACCCACCCAACCAACCAACCAACCAACCAACCAGCCAAAACCTACTAATGAGAATTCGGCTAGAAACCCCTAGCTTCCCCCACATTTCCACAGAATTTAGAAAAAGTCCCTTATTTATGTATGTATGTATTTATTTATTTATTTGCAATTATTATGAATTCTTGGCTAACTGTATTCCTGTGACAGTAAGAAAACAAAGCGTCTTAATGATGCCTCAGGCTGTGTTAATGAAGCAGACTGCATCGAGCCTTTTCTTCACCTCAAAGCATTCTCTTCTAATTCCGATCGTGTTCAGAGATCTGTCTCTGCAGGTAGTCCAAGCAGCACACATCACAGGCAAAAATAAAGAAAGGCAGCTTATCATGTTAGTATTTCTTTCATTTCATGAATAATATTTGACTTAATTAAGCTAGAATCTTTAGTGTCTCTTTAGAGGGATATTTGGAACATTTTTTATTTTTGATTTCTACAGGATCCAAAGTTAGAAGACTGCTGAAATAATACTTTACACATTTCATAGTTTATCATTGTATGAAACAATTTCTGTGCTGTTGCTGATTTTTCTCCAAATCTTTAGATTGTGGGAGGACCTGAAGGACTATTACAAAACTATAATTACTTGAATGTTTGCATGTTTTGGAAAGTTGGAAATCAGATAAAAAGCACCAGATTGTTTGTTAGGAACCTCCCTACATCTCACTGGAAATAACATGTTAAGAAGGGGGAAGTTCTTCATTATGTTTTCTTGTTTCATTTTTTTTTTTTCAGACATAAATGTTTCACAAGCTAAATTATTTCTAAATTTGATTATTTCCATAGGATTTTCCTAATCCTCATAAGAAATTAGGGCTTTGTTCTGATTTAGAAGCAGGTTCAGAAAAAAACATGTGAAAAGGGTAGGACTGAGTTGCAATTTCCCATCCACTCTTCTGCTCCCTTCCCTGATGTGAGGGAAATGCTTCATTCCTTACTTATCCTCTAGACAGCATGTTTCTCTCCTGCTGGTGAATTTATTCAGTACTGTGGACATTGCTGGTTTCATCCTTTGTCTGAACAAATAATGGTTTCAGCACCCTTGTAAATCTATTTTTCACTTCCCAGACTTCCACAAGCTGGTGTGAAAGAGCAAAGCTGTAGTTATACTACTCTGATGTGTCCAGGTAAACTGCAGAAGTTACCTCCAATGAGAAACCACTTAAAAATATAGATCCTCTTTTATTTTAAAAGTCACTGTATGGCAATCTATTCCATAAGTATTTTTGTAGATAAAGCTGTCCTCTTGCTTCTAGAATCAAAACTGAAGACTAGACTATGGAAAATGTTTATTTGTTAATAATAGAGACAAAAGAGATGACCTGAGTCATTTAGAATATTGTGAACATTTAGAAAGCTTTTTTTAGTTTCAGGTTTTTCTTTGGTTTTGAGTAGGAATTGAATTTGGTAAGCAAAGCTGTTTTGAAACAGGATTATTTCACAACTTTTGTGCTGTTCCAAATTTCTTAAGGTGAAAATGGTCACAAGTGACTCTTAACTGTCACCAAACTTTAATGTCAGAAAACTTTCATCTGAAAACTTTAATATTTCTGACCAGCCCTTGTAACAAGTAATAACTTAGAAGTTGATATATACTATTCCGTAATTATCTAAACTGCAGTAAAAGAGAATTAACTAAGAACTCAGAAGGGAGTGCTGTAGTCAGCCAAGTTGGTCTCTTGTACAAAAAGATGTCTTGAGCTCTACTCACTTAAATATAATTCAGTCTTATTTTGATAATTTAATTTGATTGTGAATTGTGCACGATTATGCACAACATAGACACAACTGCCTCCCTTTCTGCATACAAAACTTTGTTATACACTACAGTTTCTGATTTACGTACAACACATAGTATTTCTGTTTTTGTAGCATTTATAAAGAGTTCCTATTTGTATCCATGTTGATAAGATACTCTGACTTAGATACTGTAATCAGCTACACACTGTATATCATATCTCGAGCACATTACTGCATAAAAAGAGCTAGATAGTTTTTAGAAGAGAGCTGATTCACATCATCTCAGAGTTCAGGTGGAGAAAGCTATATTGTGTCTACAAAATGCCATTTTTAAATTCAAAGTGTGGAATATCAGGAAAGTTTAAAAAGCAGTTGCAAATAGAAACAAAAATTTTATAATTTGTTGTCATTAAGAGGTCTGGACTCTGAATATCAGATATAAATTTGAGCTTCTAAACAATAAACTATTTTTTATTCTGTTAATTTTATATGTAGTTAACCAATTTTAAATTAACAAGATTATTAATGTTCATGAATTTTCTTTTCTTGTATGCCTCTGTCTTTTGGGGTGCAACACAACATGAATTTTAATAGAGAATTGCTATATAGCTTCTTTAATATACTAGTTTACACCATCTGAAGCTTTGACACCTAAGTTCATTGTTGTCAGGAAGTGGCTTTAGACTACACTGCAGCTTCAGACACGCAAGGTAAACAAGCATTGTAACATTCTTTATGGGGTGGTCATCACTGTTTAGCTACTTTGCTTCAGAAGTGAATATTTAGAGGAAAAAGAAACAGAGCTTCCAAGTTATTTCAAGTTATTTTGAGGAAAAATGCATCTGCAAACCCCAAGGGGGTTTGTTTAAGCCCCCTTGGATGCTTCGTGGGTTACTGCAAAGAAAAGGTCCTTCTGCTTCTGTCTGACCATAACAAAAAGGTGTGTGACCTGTCTCCTTAATGTACATGAAAGCTAAGTAGAAGATTCCTTTCAGATTGTGCTACCCACTCAATAAAACCTTGTGGAGACCTCAATTCAAAATTCTAGGCTCTGTATAGTATTTTTGTTGTTATTCAGCATGAGTTTCAGCAAATGTTTTTCTTGCTGAATGAAGAATTTGGTGCATAGCTAATGCATACATAATTTTAAAGACTTGACTTTATCATTTTAAGATATGCCTACAGTCTTTAAGTTGTAATTTCATTTCTGTTTACTTTAATATCAATTAAGCTACTAGTATTTTAAGTAAGTACACTGAACACTGGTTTTAATTATTAGGTTATTAGAAGGTATCAGCAAGGGAGACAACTTCTCTGAAAGTGAAGGGGATTATTTAACAAAACAAGGAACCTTTTTTTTTTTTTTTTTTTTTTTCCAGTTGTTCAGTGAAATGGTCATGCATGCACTTGAAGGTTGTATACCCTCTTCTTTCCTACATGGTTGCATGTGTGTTCCAATATGAACATTGTGCTAGTGTATCTGGTTGCATACATTGAAGAGATGTGCACCTAACACATAATGGAAAACACCAATGTTTTGCTTGTCTGACGTTTCCTTCTGTCCCCATGGTGAATGGTAGCTTCAGGGTCTTTGGGAAAGGAGAAGACAGGAAATGAGGTGCCAGAAAAATTGCATTAGCTTTTGATCTGCTTCCGGCCCTATGCTGGGGAAAGTCAGCGAGTTGGTAACATATGAAGATGTAGTGCTTGCCAGAGAAATAAATATGCCTTTTTGGCTACTTGCTGGTTTTTGTAGTAAGCACCTATCTGTAAATGGGAAGCAGAAATAATGTTTGGTAGCACAGATAACTAGATGACTCTTCCATCTTCATCCACTTTAGAGAATAATAATCAGTAATCTCAGAAGACAGTTTCACAAAGACCACAAAAGTTTCACAGAGATTATTTGGAAAACATCTGTGTCTAAACTATTATATTTCCACAAACTGGGCCCATCTCATAAAACTGTTGGCCTTTTGTCCCTGACTGGTCAGTGCCAAAAATCTGGTAGTTGTTAACAAATGCAACTAAATGGAAATCTTTCCAGTTGTCCTGAACAATCATTGCATAGTAAGAAAGCAATCAGTCTTTGGTATTAACTTCTCATCTGTGTTTCATCTACAAGCATAACTGTGAGATGAAATCCTCCACGTCATTATTATGCATCGGTCAGCATCCAATTTACTGTTGGCTTTGCATAGAATAAAAAGGCAGATAATGCATCTTACAATTGATTATCTTACAAAGATAATGCATCTTACAATCCAGCCACAGTGCATTTGAACAGGACCATTGTTTGTTAAAAGCATCAGGTTTCTTTTGACCAGTTGCAAGCCTCTTTGTATGCAACAACAATGGATTTGGAAATTCAAGGGATGCACTTAAAGTGCTGTATCATGAGACCTTATAAAGAAAATGTATTGAGAAAAATCAAGCTCATACATTTGAAAAAAAAAAAAAATATATATATATATAGATTATATATATATATTAATGTATATTCCGTTCAGTGCTTTATTCTGCATTCAAAGTGAAGGAATATATAACAGTTGTTAGACTCAGATACTTAATAAGGAGTTTATTGTCACAGAGGCATACATATGTTCCAACAAGCTCATTCAGACCATTTCAGACCAAAATCTGGTCTCAGATCAACACCCGAGAAGGTTCATGTGTTACTGACAAATGAATCCTTCATTGAGTATCTTCAGTGCTGCCCTGTGGCCTGACAGAACCCCATCCCTTTCAGCTATCAATTACAGCTATTACTTACAATGAAGTAATTTGCACTTTAAAAATTCTTCAGTACCTAGTATATTGGAAGGAATGGTTTCTTTTGGATAAGACAAAAACAATGATAATGCAAAATGTATAGAAAATATCTTTAAGCAAACGTAACTTACTGAAAACCAGAACTTACTATATTTGTGAATATATAAATCTGTATATATTTCAGGTAAGAATGATGTGATAAACCAACAAAAATACATCTATGGATAATAGAAACTTAATTACAGGTGTCTTTTACATTTTTACTCTTGGTAAGAATAACATAAGATCTTTAAATAAAACGTGGCTTAGAGGTTGGGTTAGAACTCTTTATGTCTTGTCTTTAGTCTTGGGAGAATTCTTATAGTTGCTATCTCTTGCCAAGTTGGAAGCAGTACAAAAATAGCCTTTTTTGTAGCCTTAACCTTACTGAAAACAAGTAAACTCATGTATGAAAACCATAAGAAATTAATGAAAAAGTCTTTTAGTTTAGATTTGAGTAGATACTCAGTTTTTCTTCTTTCTTATTCTCTACCACAAACAATTCTAATTTTGCATAGGTTTCGTAACACTGTCTAGATTTTGACCTTACAAATTTGATAAGATACCATGGACTAGTAAATTGCCATGCATAGATCAAGCCTCATGTACAAGCTCATCACATATCACATCTGGAACTTAACCATGATCAGCACCTAATCAAAGTCATATTGCGCTATATTTCCTTTAGTCTAATAACATTTTCAAAGACAGTTATGGTGATTCAACTGAAACGTTAATTATGTAAAGCACAGTATGTTGCTTGCAAGCTTCAACCCCTTGTTACCATTTTGTTGTTTAAAGATCATCATTCTTTATAGCTCATGTAGCTGAAAATAAGCCAATAAGTTGAACATCCAATAAAAACACAATATCCACCACAGAAATTTAATTTAATATAAGCCCATTATAATTCATAACACATTTGATAAATACATTAAAAATTACAATTTGATCTAGGGAACTATGAATGTTGAATTCATATCATAAAAAAATTGAAATATTAGAAACAAAAAAATG
Organism: Aythya ferina; assembly: GCF_964211825.1. Classification (NCBI taxonomy): domain Eukaryota; kingdom Metazoa; phylum Chordata; class Aves; order Anseriformes; family Anatidae; genus Aythya; species Aythya ferina. The sequence goes on along the minus strand of NC_140296.1, from coordinate 185,034,250 downwards.
ATGGAAGTCTGATTTCATACAGACTAATGAGCTTTATGCTTACTCTTAAAAAGCCAAACCAAGACCTATTATGGGAATACAACATTAATTAGATCATTAACTCTGAGTATACATGTGAGTGTGTGTGTGTGCAAATTTGTGTCCATTTTGCATAGCTGTAAGCTCTTTCTTGTATGGAACTCGAATTAGTTTAAATGATCAAGTAATAGCAATGATTTCAATACATATATGACCATCCTCTGCAAAACAAAGACTTTCATTGACTTTCAAGACTTACAACCATATTTTTGAAAATGTATTTTTCTTTCAATTTACAAGGAAGGTTCTTAACAAGGGGTAAAGTGATAATAGAGAACAGATAAGCTAAGAGGGTCAGAATTTAACAGTACCTAGACATTATTTTTCTTCTAGTAATCCAGCTAAATATGGATTAATTAAGAATTATCCTCTTTACTTTACACATGAATTTTCAGCATGCACATACAGTTTGAATTTTTCTCTTCCCAAAATGATTCTTTCCAGTGATTTCATGTGTTCAGTGTTCAGAAACATGACCCTAGTAGAACGGTCAAATGATTATTTTCATGATGATTATCAAGGTCATGTTTACTTGATAGTTTGAATCATGTGGATAGGATTGAAGTGATGTTATTGAAATAATTGATAGAAATGGTGGGCACCATGCCTGCATAATTCTGTTTTCTATAGAAAATGTCTTCTTCTTTATCACAGTACAACAAAAATAGTGGAACAGTGAAGGGAAGAAAATCACAGGACTTGATTGTCCTTTTTTTATCTTCTCTGCACTCATACAGAATAGCAGCAGGTATTCACAGGTATTGTGCATGCCATTCACCCAGGTACTGCACAACATTTCCCAGTTACAAAGCAGCAAGGTCAAAAGGAGATTAGAAGAGAAGCAGGGAACCACTTTAAAGAGAGTATTCAATAGCAAATACAGACAGATCTTATACAGTCTTATACATCTGAAGCTGAGGAACACATGACATTACGGAAGCGTCCTTTCTAGTAAGCTAGCGCTTGTAATTGAGTGAAGTATAGCAGAAGAGCTCACAGCAGGCAAAGCATCTATCTCCTAATCTAGTCATCAAAAAGACACAGGCGAACCAATGTGGCATGATACAGAAATCAGTCCCAAAGCCCAAAACTGCTTTTGAAACAGTCTCTGTAAGGGAATTGTTTGCACCATATGTTTTCCTTAAGAGCTTATCTACTGAAATGGTGTTGTAGAAGGAAAAGTACTACAAATACAGTGCAGATTATGGTACAGTCTAAAGCAGCTTCCTCCAGAACACATCTACTATCCCTTTGAGCCATCACAATGCATAAAATTTTATTAACCTACAAAGATCACATATCTCAATAGCCTCAATAGAGGCTTCCAGATTTCCAAGCTGGAAATTTCTCTGCTATTCCCTCTGCACTATTTGCTTTATCAATGAGGCTTGTAATTTCTGTCATCACCTTTGTCCTTATCAGCCTTCATTTTGCTACTGTTTATATCTTCTTTCATCTTTGCTTACTTTACAATTTGTCCAGAATAGAACAGTCATTCCAGCCAATGCTACTTTTGTTCCATGATATCCAAAATCTTAGTCCTTTCTTGTGTGACTGAGACCTTGTAGTTATCCATGTATCTCCGCCCATTTTTATTTATTTATTTATTTATTTATTTATTTATTTATTGGTGGTGGTGTTTGTACTCTCTTAAATTTAGCACATTTTTTCCCTGACCTCTATATACAAAATATGTTCTTTCTTTCCATCTGAATACATCCAGAGCTCTCAAATATATTTTAGTTTCTTTTTTTTTTGGTAGTGTTCCATTTCTGAAAGAATCACTTAAATCACTTACAATCCAGTTCAAGTGAGTGGGAGTCGAGAAACCTTTTACGTCACTGCCCCAGTAGCTGTTAACTCCTCCTTGAATCCTGTCTCTTTATGCATCCCATCTATTTTCCAAGCTGCAAAAAGCTTTTCTAAAGGTATCTATGTAATTTAGAATGTTGTACATCTATGTTATATAATGAAAATTTCAAGCTTTCCACTGTATTTTTTATTGTTTGCCTGACATAGAAGTACACAGGTTGAAATATGATTTAGCTTTACTTTGATCCTATACTTTTGTGTACTTTTAATAAGCAACCTTATGGGTCTTTGAATTCTCCTGCAGACCAGAGCTGTGAGGAATGTGTGAGGAATCTGAGAAAGGCAAAAAGAAGTATTAGACATGATTTTAATTGCGATATATGAATACTAGCACAACCTCTTTGGGCATCTTTGCCCATGGGTGAACACACACATTTCTCTTAATATTGAGGCATTTGTGTGCACACTGACAGGAGACTCAACCCCTAAGGCTGCAAAATGAAACTGTGGGCACCTCTCCAATACATGTAATGCCTCAGAGTCAATGCCAAGACCTATTTTTACTGCAGTTTGTACTACCATGCTGTTTAAAATGACAGAGTATAAGCAAGTAACTTAGATCTAACCTGTCAGGTTAGCCAGCAGTGATGTGTTTCAGAGCACCAATGCACTTATTTTCCTGGAGAATTTTATTTATTTATTTATTTATTTCTAGCTTGTCAGCTTTCGTAAACAATACTCTCTTCCTCCTGCAAAGCCATCCACTTGGGTAAAGAAAATTTCACAGTGGGCCCACACTCTGTGCCTTATTGACTTCCTGTTCAAATCACGTTTTCAATTTATTCACAATTCGTCTCTCCCTTTCTCTCTCTCTCTCTCTCTCTCTTTTTTTTTTTTTTTTTTTCACTTATTTTGAAGAGTTGCATGGTCTTCCTTAGAGGCTTAAATGTACAAGTTTTCTTACTCAGAAGATGACTGCATTTTGTTCATAATAGAATTAAAGTGTGCAAGCAATATCTGAGTTTAAAAAAAAAATGAAAGAGAAAGAAAAGAAACTCCTGTGTTGCTTCCTAAATTTTAAAATATCAAAATTTGTCAAAGAACATTAAGGGAACTGAAGTACATGACATTTGCAAAGATGGGACTTGTTTTCCTATTTCTTCATTCACACAAAATACCCACTGTTGCAGTCTATTAAAAATACACTTGTTTGTGGTTTCATAGATCATGTCTATTTATTTCAGATGAATAAACATGTCTACTAGGAGATGTAGGCATTTCACAGAACAAATGTTGAGGATATGTTTTAACAAGATTTAGTTGGTCATATTTAGGGAGCAGTTCTACAGGCTAAAAATACTTAAGAAGTTTAAGAAAAGAGTATGGATTTGGTGGTATGGAAAAGGTAGAAACTTAAAATTTGAATATCCAAGATACAGTAAGTCCAACCACATAGCACTTGTTTTACTAATCCTGACAATTTTGTATCTAGCAGACAACACAAAGCAATATATAATAAAGCAAAAAATAATATCTAGCAGATCACACAAAGTCTGGGCCCTTCATGGCGTTTGCCTTCTAATTCAATATACAAAAATATACACAATATACAATAGACTTCGTACTTGTCTTTGTTACATATATTCATTTTTTTGCTTAGGATTACTCACAACTTAGAAAAGAAACAGAGCTTCCCGTGTGGGAAAATTTAGGGAGGCAGCAAGTTTCTGTTTTCACTGAACGTCCTTTATAGATTTTCATTCTGTGTAATGAGAATAAATTATAAGCTAAAGATTGTCATGAAAGGTCTTCATGAACTGTCCACAGAAAGAAAATTTTATCAATGGCTGACATTTTATTTCTATGTTTAACTATGAATATTCAGATGGGGATTTCCTAGTCTTGAAAAGGGATGACAACAGATGTGCTAAAAAAATTTACAAGGCTTCTGTTATAGGCTGCCTGCTTTTTATCCTCAAAGGTATCCTTCAAGAGAAAAGATTAATTCTATTTATTTATTTATTTTTAGAGAATAAAGAATAGAGTAAATTCACTGAAATAGTGAATTTTTCAGACCAATAGTGAATTTTTCAGACCAATAGTGAATTTTTCAGACCACTGAGATCTGTGGTCTGAAAAAATGTGGATAGTAAACAAGTCAGAAGAAAGGTTAGATGTTCAGAAACTTTGATACAGTAACTGGCTACAGCAGTGTTAATTTGTCTGTCACTAGCAGACATGGCCATCTTAACTGTGCATTTGTTATTTTACATGAACATGTGCAGGAATCATTTGTTTAATATTATATTTTTATATTTTATTTTAATTCCAGAACTGACAATTCTGTTTAATGATTTGACATTTTTAAGGGTAACTATGGGAAAGGTACAATATTAGACTCCTAAGCTTATCAGAGGAGCTATTCTTTGATCCATTGGAAGTACCTTTCAGAGAACATTCAAGGAAAAACAAAACAAAACAAACAAACAAAAAAAGCCAAAACAGTATTTTATAGCTAATTCTTATTAAAAAGTAAAAGTAAAAGGCATGGAAAGATACTATTCCAGGATGCTCTGTAACAAGATTGTGAAGCCACTATTCAGGGAAGTATGAACTAAAGTCCCTTCAGTCTTGAGAATATCCAATGGTTATGAGGTAAAAGGATGCCACCCTCTGTTCTGTCTCTGATATCTTTATTTGATTTTGTTTGCTTTTCATTCAAGGGAATGAACAGAAAATACATGATTCAGTGATAAATAAGAAATTCATTAGCAAAAATAATTATGTTTTTTATTTTGTATGTTCCATGCAAAAACAAAATAAAAATAACAAAAATACATTTGGTTCAGTCCCAAACATTTTGCAAATTGTAATAAATAAATACTATAATAAATATACATGTATATTTTTATATTATTTTATATTTTATACTTTACATTTTATATTATTTTATTAAGTTGATTACTTTATTATTTTGATTATGTTAACTATTTTATGTCCTTATTTCATGGCAGTGAATATTCCCTGAATCCTTAGAGGAAACACAGCCTTTGACTGCAATCACTAGTAAATGGAAACTGATGACCAACACGGAACAAATACACGGCTTCTTTCCCTGGAGATAAAGGATATTTGCATGAAGTCATTGCTGTCATTGACTCTGTTAGGTGCATTAAAAATTATAATAGTCTTTTTTTTTTTTTTTTTTGGTGATTCCATGCACAGATCAGTGCAGTTCTCCCCAGACCTTCTGATAGCCAAGGCAGTTATCCTGTCATCCACAATTCTGCCTGATAGTTGCAAGCAGTCATACATCTCATTACCAAACAGTTAGATTGTAGTTTCATGGTCAAAAGTCCAGATATACATGAATATAAAAATACAAAATGGGTCTTCAGCTGTAGTGAACATGTAGGGCTTCTGCTGTGGTAGCAGAAGCTTTTTGTCTACCCAAGATATAAATATTTTACTTCTATAATATATCTAGCAACTGAAAGCAGAGGACTGAGAGGCTGAATTTTAACTCTGAGTGCTAAAAACCATCAGTGTGGTCTTTTATGCACCCACAAATGTGCAGAAGTCCTAAACCAACTAATAATGTTATGGATACACAAATAAGCCTGCACACAGATCTGTCAGAGACCAGGGATGTAACAGTATTCAAAAGGAAATAGATAAATAATGATAGCAATAGCAAATGGTAGCATTTTCTAACGTTTGAAGCAGTTTTGTAAGGGTTCACACTTCAGGGTTTAATATCACACCTCAGGGTTTGATATAATCTCCAAAGATAAATTATGAGGAAAAGAACATAATGAAAATAGATTTTCCTGCATCTAGGTTTCTTTTACAGTTTACTCTAAAGCACCTTGCTTTGGTCTCACTCTAAGGTATATCTAAAGGATATGTGGCAATATGGATCATGATCTGGTAACTTCTACACTCTTAGACACTTAAAAGCAAGGCATTTTTCTTTTGATATTTTGTATTTTGAAATATAAAATAACTATTTATCATAAAAGTGTATAAAACTGTTCTGGTGGTGGTGGTAGGTTTTGTCACTAGTTTTCTTTCTAATTAGCTCACTTATATGGCACTTGTCAGAGTTTCTGAGCTCCTGATAACTCTTTATGATACTCAGGATTTCAAAATGTGTGCCCCATCTGTGTTTTTTTTTTCTTTTGTAACTTTGCTTTATGTGAGAGATCTAGTCAGTCATTACATACTAAAAATAAGATAGTAAGACCAAAAATAAATACCCCCAAATTTTTGTTATCTGTGGTTGTGAAAAAGAATATTTCTTCATGTAGAATCATGTCTTATATTTTTTTTCTCTTTATTGCCTCATGCTGGAAGGTTTGAAATTTGCATTCTTTGCAGCAAAGAAAATGTGCATCTGTAAACCTGCTGTGATTTTCCACTTGCATAGCAACACTATACTTTAAAATGGAGATGCCAAATGTCACTCAATTGTTTGTGATTATTCTGGGTTGCTTTGATGCGGTAATGCAAACTGCAATATTTGATACCTTCCAAATACATAATGTATGACTTTTCACACTAGCGGAAGCTTTTAGGTTTTATGTAGTTGGTGAAATTTCCTAATCTGATTTTACTGTTGTGGCACCAACAGTTTGAAAAGCACCTCTTTCTTTAGAGGAGGTCCTAATCTGCAGGGTGGCTGTTCTGATAGGGAAGTACTGCTCAGCTTGCAGGCAAACTACTTAGTTACTGCTTTGAAAGTAAAGTGGTAAAAAGAAAGTAAAGACTCAGTCTTCTGGACACCCTTGCAGGGTCTGACTGCATCCTGACACCCCACCAGGATGGCCTTACTGCTCAGCAGTGGAGGGGCAGACTGTAGTCAAACCACGGCTAGAATGTTATATGACCAGAGCATCAACAACTAGCTAAGCTACACAATGAAGCAAACTAGGGATAATTTTGTATTGCCGTGTATAGGCACTCTGAGAGAGAACGAATAGATTGCATTGTCATGTTGACACATCAATTAAAACTCTTTACATACTTACATCATTGTATTTCAGGGGATGGGAGTTATCTTGTGAGTAAAATATTGTTAAATAAACTGTTTTTGAAATATCCCCATTTAAATTCTAGTAAGTTGACAAGCACTTAAAATGCTGTAGCAAAACCAGTTTACAGTATATTTCACTGAAAAAGCTAAATGAGAAAAAAAATCTGCTTACTGCTCAAATAGGTATTTGTATGGAATTGGTAGATAAAGCTCAATGAATAAAGAAACATAAGAGGAACTTAATGTGAAGGAGCTGGACCGTTCAGTTTCCTTATGCTGACACTTGTTCTCTGGGCAGATAAGGTGAGATTCATTTGACATTATGCAGACATGGTATATGTGAACCCTATCATACTAGGTGTCCAACGAGTATACTAAATCCCAAACCCACAGTCTTACTAGAAACCACTTTTAGGCTAATCAGAGAAATGTTAGTGTCCAAGTGCTAATGCAGTTGTCTGTCATCTTTTCACATTTACAAGTTCAGTGAAAGTGAATTATTTATCCAATTTTGTGTCTCTCAACATATAATGTGTGGAAGCTTTCAAACAAAATGTAATGTATCTACAGTAGAGAAACTAATCTTTTACATATAATAAAACAGTTAATACTTAGTAATTAATCAGGAATTTACAAAAATAATAAAGAAAAGAGAAAGAGTGTAAACTGATTCCTTGCAGTCGTAACACTTTAGTGCTCTAGAATGGTGACTTTTTAGCAAGCAAACACTGTATCACACAATCATTTACTAAATGTTTGAGCTGTGTCAATTTTTCTGTTTTTCCTAGTCATGAACGTCAACCTTATAGCTTCTACATTTTATAGGGAGCATTACTGTGGTTGATGATTTTCTTCTCAGAGGAAATGCAATGCATTTTACATGAAAGAATTGGCATTAAAAAGTATCTCAATTTTCTTCCTCTTTGATTATTGGAAGACATGTGACTTGATATGACTGCCAGAAGAGATGATAACGCCTTTGCATGTCTCTGATATTCTGTATTTGTTATGATAAGAAATATTTTGTTAGTTTATCCCCCATACAGTTCCAATCAGCCATATTTTCACACATATAATCTGTTTTCAATAACAGATCCTTTAGCAACCTGTAACTGATAGTCAGTAGCTTTGAGTTATCTCTGTTTTATTTGTACTTATTAGAAGAAGGAAGAATGTATGAAAATGGTGGGAGTACCGTGGTGGCAGAAATGAGTCTGCTTTGGGAGAACACTGGCAGGATGCTTTATTGGCAGAGGCAGAGCTTAGAGGTAAACTGGTTTTGTTGCTCAAACATTCAAAAAAGCCTTACAGCTGTGGAATCACCAAGTTTTTAAAGAATGAAAATTAGCACATTTTTAATTCCCAGAAAGACATTGGCAAAAAGCTCCCACAGAATGATATTCATTGGAAAAGAGAAACCTCAAATTACTGCTAACGTAGGTTTTCAGTGAGGAGATAGTTGTGATTTTAAAGTACACCACGATCCATGACTGAGACTTTAAAAAGCGTAAGTGTCACTATTCTGTTGTAACTGCTAATTCAAAAGGTTTCTGAGATGTATATTCCTTCTACTGCTTAGTTTAAATTGATTTTAACATTCTGTCAGTTATTGTAAATCAAAACATTTATACTGATACTTCCCTCAGTCAGATAATTAGTGTTATAAAAATTCTTGTTGCTTTCAAAGATCACAAATCATAAATCTCAGAACATTCATATAAAACTATATAATCCTTAAATTTCAGAGTCATATGTATTTAGTTCAGTACTTATGTAGGCATATGTAGTTAGTTTAAAAAAATAAACAAGGTTAAACTAACCTTGTTTTGTACTTCTATTTCTCTCATTTAAAATTTTATTTTTTTTTTTTTTTTAATAGCAATGAAAATAGTCATAGAATGGTTGTGTTGGAAGGGATCTGAAAGATCATCCAGTTTCCCCCCCCGGCAATGGGCAAGGATGCCACCTGCTAGATCAGGTTGCCCAGGGCCTCGTCCAGCCTGGTGTTGAACACCTCCAGGGATGGGGCATCCACAGCTTCTCTGGGAAACCTGTTCCAGTGCATCATCACCTTCTGAATGAAGAATTTCCTTCTAATGTCTAATCTAAATCTCCCCTCTTTTAGTTTAAAACCATTCCTCTTTGTCATATTATTGTATGACAGAGCAAAAAGTTGCTCTCCATCTTTTTTATAAGTCCCCTTTAAGTACTGAAAAGCTGCAATGAGGTCTCTCCAGGGCCTTCTCTTCTCCAGGTGGAACAGCCCCAGCTCTCTCAGCCTTTCTTCATAAGAGAGGTGCTCCAGCCCTATGATCATCAAAGGCCTTACACAAGTCCAGGTAGATGACATCGGTCAATTGCATCAGTTTTCAGTTGATGCAGTCACTCCCTCATAGAAGGCCACCAGATTGGTCAGGCATGATTTACCCATGGTGAAGCCATGCTGCCTATCTTGGATCACTTCTGTGTCTTGCATGTGCCTTGGTATTGCTGCCAGGAGGATCTGTTCCATCATCTTCCCAGTTGCAGAGGTGAGCCTCACCAGTTCCCTGGGTACACCTTAAATCTTTCAAAGAGGCTCTCTGTGTCCTTGCAGTGGCATTTTCAATTGTATTGGAAGAGACTTTCTTAACTGATCATTTTTGTATTGCTTGTTTATTTATTTTTTTTGTTTGTTTGTTTTGTTTTTTGTTTTGTTTTTTTTTTGCTTGGTTGGTTGGTTTTGCTGAGTTCACCTCTCTAGTAAAAGTCTTCCCATTATTTCAAGCTATGTGCAAAATACCCCCTTAATATATCTATTTGCAAATGACTGTTCTACATTACCATTTCTGCATCTATAAGAACAACATACAAATTTCCCTTTGGCAACAGGGTCTGCTTGGAGAATCTCCTGAGTTGTCCAAAATTCCTACCTGGAGAACTGATAGCCAAATGCATAGTTTTTCAGTCAGCTACCTTGTCTCAAGTGACTCTATGGTCTCAAATTAGGCTACTATATTATCAGCACTGGGATTAGTGAGGCTGATTTTGAACTACTCCGAGGACTGATAACTATGTAGTAGTAAACTGCTTATGCACAAAACCATAGACCTACTACTGACCTATGTCATAATTATATGTAAAAGACAAACCTGTATTTTACCTTCATTTTAACTTGATTTCCACAGAAGTTCCTTTCTAAATTTCAGGCTTAGCCACTCTGTGTGAAATGCACATGAATAAGCCACTGAAGGTAAAAATGGAGCAAAGCACTGCGGCGAAAAATTATATAATGTGCATTGTGTTGAAAATTCTCAAATTCATTTTCCTGCCCTGCTGGGCCAAGATGAAGAAGCACATATGGTGAGGAAAGCCACTCTCTGTTGGGAGACCTCTGCATTCCCTCTGCACAGGAAGGAATAATTTAGCCTCATCCCTCACTCTCTTCTGCTAATTTGGCACAAACCAAATGCAAGAGACAGAGCTTGAATGTAGATAAGTGAGAAGATGCAATTTCTTTTCTTGTGTGGCTAAATGTTTCTTGTTAAGTGTCAGGTTTAGAGCTGAGTAAATAGTGGAATAATATATTCAAGATTCTGTTCATGCTAAGGGCTTCTCCTTGTTTTCTTACATTTGCCTAACATAGTTCTACAAAAACTGTGGTTTGCCTTGGAATGTACATGTGCAGAATAAATAGGTTTGCAGTCCATCTTTGGCATACCTACCTTTTGAAGATTTTGAATTTTCATGGAAGTGGCAGAAGGCTGTCAGTAATATGGATAGGAAAAAGAAATTAGTGAAGAATACTTGTATTTATCAAGCAAAAAAATACACAATAAAACATATGGTTTAGTGGAGGACTTGTTAGTGTTAGGTCAGAGGTTGGACTAGGTAATCTTGGAGGTCTCTTCCAACGTAGACGATTCTGTGATTCTGTGATTCTGTGTGATCAGATGAGGAAAAACAAGGGTCGTATATGTATGCACAATAGAAGAACTACTTGTGAAGTTTTTACACCACCTCCTTCCTCAACAGTATGGTGTAAGAGATCATCATTTGAGGGCAAATGCCCCATGAAAACATTTTATGGACCTCAAACACACCTTGGACATATCAGGGAGTGAAAGCCAGGAGCTGACAGTCATCTGGGCCAATAGCAGTGATAGAGGAAGGTGATGGTGATGGTGATGGTGATGGTGACAGAAATAACAACTAATTAGTAAGAAAATTGCAGGAGGAAAGGGTCTGCAAAATTTGCTAAATACCATGTCTCATTTAGATCTCACTCTCTCTTTTGCATCTGGAAGTGAGAAACACAACTGATATATACTCTAGAGTTCACATTTGCAGCCAGAAATAAAACTCATGCAAAAAGCAAAAATGTTGGTGAAATAGGGGTAGGATTTGTGGGGAAGGACAAGAAATTATTTTTACTGTCCTAAATGTTCCTATGCTTACTGTCTCCTGTTATAACCCTCATTCTAAAGAACTCTTAGCCTTCACCTGAATAGGATCAGGGCATTAATAGTTATTTCATTCAGCACTCCTGCTGGCAAAAATTAGGTCATCCAATCAGAGAAAGCAGTGAAGGCAGGATACTATGCCAGCAATGTAGGCGACCTGTCAGATAACAAAAATCTAAAAAATGCTTTCAGAGATAAAGGCAAAGGAGAACGCAGGGAAACAAAGGAAGTGACATGAGCTGAGGGTTTATTCTAAAATCTCAGCAGAGAGACAATGGCTTAGGGTAACTTTTGGCTGTAGAGGATTTGTGTAACTGGTAAATAACAGGGCTTGCATTTCATATTTATTTTATCATGCGCCATATATTATTTTGCCTCTCAGTGAAGCTCAATAGATTTTACACGATGGGTTTATTAACTGTGCTACACAATAATATATTTTATATAAAGTCGTCATGGGCCATCTGTTACTGGCGTCCAAAACATTTCCTCTTAGTATTATAACCTGTCACAAACACAATTTACACAAACTACTACTGCATATAAGTAAGAGTGTGCTAAATTTGACTGGACTGTTCCTACTCCAGAATAGATTATTTATGTAGTTATAAAGCTAAACAATGATTAAAATAGCATCTTATTACATCATATTTATTCTTTGTTTGCTATTAGTTCTGATTTGTAAAGCATGAAGCAAACACCCTCTACCTTTCAGAAAATGAAAATTGTGGATGTTTACATTACAGGCAGTCTTACTAACTGCTGATTAAACATCAACAACAACATTAGTTTTCAGGTTTATAAGAATGATAAGAGGAAATGTGGTAAGATCTGTCTTGCTAACCTAGGTATTGGTAAGGTTCTGCCAGAGTGAAGTATGGGCAGTAAATGCAGTTATATATCAAAGGCTATTAGAGTTTATTTATGACCAACCCTGGTCATCTTATTTCCACAAATTAAAAAGAAAAAAAGGAAAAAAAAAAAAAGAAAAAAAAAAAAGAAAAAAAAAAGAAAAAAAAAAAAGAAAAGAAAAAAGAAAAAAAAAGGCATCCAGTTTCAGCCAACTTTTCATGTAGAAATTGAGGTTCTCTGAATTACATGGAAATGGACAGCCAGAGAAGAGAGCAACAACCTACAGTGTGAGCTAAACCATATTAGATATCAGAAAATGCCTCAATTACAGAAGAATTCTGTAAATATTACAGTGAAACACTTCAGATGGAGAGTGCAACTTCTTGGAATCTGTAGTTAAACAGCTACAAGTAACCCATTTCCAAATAGTTTCTTAACAAGTCAAACAGAATCCTATAAGCCCCAGGGTTTCATTTTTTAATCCTTGTATACACTTTAATAAGTTAAATACTTTACAGATGAAAGTCAGTGAAAGTCACTGTCATCTGCTATTGTGATCATTAATAGTAATATTTGTGTACCACATCTACAAAGACTTGCCAATAAAGCTGAGAGGAAATTATAAAAACAAACAAATGAACAAAACAAAGCAAAACAAAAACCTCAAAACCATAAACATGCTGAAGCTGACTGACATAGTTACACTGGCAAAACCTCAATGTGTGGGTATGCCAAAGCTAATGTTAGTTTTGCATCTGTCATTCAGTGAAGTGATGCAGCTATGCTGGCAGGAGAGTATCTCTTCTTGGCATGCATCAAGGGGTTTTGATAGCATGGCCCCAATAGACTGACTAGTGGCAGAGGCTCTTTATTTCAGGCAAGCACTAAATTTTGTATTGGAAAACTGGGTGATCTGGCAAGATAGAGTATTTAATCTGGAATAGCCCAACAAAGCAGTAAAGGGAGAACCAACCTCTTTTGTCTGACCACCATTTTGCAGGCTGCAGACTGCATTCCAGCACACTGATTCAAGTTCACTGAAAGGAAAGCTACTAGTAACTCCTTGCATTTGTCTGAAAGGACACAAAGTGTTGGTCCATTTATTTAGATGCATTGGAACCGTAACTAACAAATTTAGTGATTTTATTTTATTTTAATGACAGAAAATCATTATTTAGTAACTGGTAATTGTGCAGTCATGTTCCTTTTAGCACGCAACTGCTCTCTGTCACTTAGTTATATAATTGCAGGTATTAATTACAGTTTGAAAGTAGATAAAACAAAAGTGTCTTTTTTAAAAAAGAGGAGGGGGAGGGATGGAGGAGGAAAACTGCCTTTTAGTCCTTACACTTAATTGAGTTGGTTTTCCTCCAGAGATGGAATGTCCTATTTAATTATTACAGCAGATGTGCAATGACAATCTGAATATATAGGAATGCAAACCAAAGAGATTTTCTGTTTAAAACATTGGCAGCATCTTAAAAATATGCAATCTGTTGAATTCTGGGTTGGCTTTTGCACTGGAAAAACAATACTGAAGAGGTTTTACTTTATATTAATAATTAACATTTGTAAAATGCCTTGAGGATATAACCTCTTAATTTGTATAAGGTAGTCAACTAAAATATACCATGTAAAATACACACTATTAATTGAGCTGACCTGAATCCCATGTACTTTACACGAGTTTCACCATATTTTATCATTTTGCTTTGAATACTAATTTGTTATTGATATCATTATTTAGGCTGTTTAAATAGCCATAATTTGCAAATTAGAGCACATTAAAGCAAATTAAAGCAAATTAAAATATAGTCTCTGTCTCAGTCTTCTTTTTTTAGTTCAAAGACAGAACATGGAAGGTCAAGATGTCAAGGAGATACCACCACAGAGAGAAAGGAAAAAAAAAAAAATCATTAGGTAGTTCAGAAACACTTCTCAATTATTACTAGTTAGTAGTTCAGTAGCTACTAGTTCACTATTTCCTATTTATACTACTATTATTCAAGTTCTGACTGGAAAAAAGACCTCTGTAGCTAGATAAAGACATGAGACCCTGCTTTGAGGAGGTTGGATTGGAGACCTGAGGTCCCTTCTGACCTGAATTGACTCTACTAGTAAATGAAGCAAAATATATATTTTTTCCTACTTTTATTTTTTTTCCTAAAAAAATGATCTGGATGTATGTTTCTGTGGATTTTCAGTACAAGAAAAATTCAGATGGTGATCCGGAACAAAAACTCCTTTTGACGCTGAGAATACTTACGGAATGGATAAAGTATTTCCCTCTCATCAGCAATGTGGAGACACTCTTGCAGAAAAAAAAAAAAAAAAAAAAAAAGTAGATCAAGAAGTACTGCAGCTGTTTAAATGTTAGGGGGCAATTTTACATCATCTATTCATAGATCAGGCCAATATATTGTCAAGTTTAGAGTTCAGTTCTGAAGAGCAGGAAAGTAAGATCTCTTAGATATGCCTCACAGTATGCTTGAATCTATTTCTATTCTGTCCTTTTAGACATTATCTTTGCAGGCTGACAATAAATCTCTCCTTCTTCTGTGGCAGATAATAACAGTGATTATATAGGAAGTATCCCATATCTCTAAAGGGAAGCGCACTGACTTATCTTTTCTGTATGATGTTACCAAAGCAGAAGAAGGTGGATATGTGCAGATCCCAGTGTGTCAGATCCACCTTGTATGATTAACTGCATTTTGGACAGTGATGTAAATTCAGTCACTCATACTTCACCTGGATACTATCAGACAAGGCACACAGGAGTCAGGCCTGAATCACTCACAAACACACCTTGGTACTTTTTCTGCAGTGCATTTTAGACACTTCTACTGCCACATACCATCCACACACAAGTTCCTTTTTTCTGGTGTTGCCCCACGAAATATTAACATGTTAGGTTTTCTTAGGGTTAAAAATCTTTTCAGTTATGAATGACAGAGGAAAAGCAGAGCTCAGATGCTGACACCGGACAGATTCTAATGCTAAACCTAAATCTAGTAAAAGGTACAGCATTACCTGTCAATGACATTATAGCTGGTGAGGGTTCAGATAAACATAATTTTCAATATTAACATAGAAAAATTGTGGAAGGACTGCATTGTGTTATTATCCAATAGAAACTAATTGAATCCCCACCAGAGAGTGTTGCAGCTGATTGTTGATTATTTGTTTCTTAAATGTTGGGTGGCAGAACAATTTTTAAAAAAAGGATTCATTCTGAGCACAGAAAGAGCAACAGTAAGATGGAAGGTAAAAGGAGGGTTTCTATTTATGCACGTGTAGGACTGAGAGAGGAGATACATATGCCATTACTGTTTTATCTTGTTGCTCTTCTAGGATCCTCTTCTGAGATACCTCAGAGATAGCCCTCTAAGATATCTTCATACTGCACATTTCACTGTGAGTCAGCAAAATGCTGCCTTGCCATGTGAATTCTCCAGGTAGTAAAGCTGAGATGAAAAAGCAATTTAAATGTTGTTCAAGTTCCCACATAAAAATATTTTTGTTAGAGGTCTATGCCATAAATACCTGGTTACATGGTGAAGAAACTGAGAACAGTCTGTAGGTTACAGAGAACTTTCAGAGACAAATGAGGAGTTTGGGAAATAGTTTGCTAAGCCCTATTCAAATCACTCTGTGGTTCTCATGCTGAATTTTGATATAAGTAAACACAAGGGTAATCAAATTAATGTTTTTCTTTTGGATGTTGGGGACCATTACAATATGATACCTATCCAGATAAAGTGGACCCCTGACAAGAACCAAGTCAGACCATTGTCTGATCATATTTTTGAGACTGTATTTCCCCATTTCATCGCTCACCCAGAAAAGTTTTCACACAAAATAAATGCAGGCATGCACTTTAGATGAGAAATGTAGAACTCTGAACAGATATTGGTTCAGATGATGAAGTGTCAGGTCTCCGTGGCATTATATGACATTATATATAAAGTAGAGGTTCGTGCAACCAAAATAAATGAGACAATTTGGGTCACAGTGCAAACAGCTGGATCAAACTCTGTGGTGGAATGGCAGGATTGGCCTTGAAAGGAAGTATTGTTAGTCTGAAATTATATAACTGATAACGTTTCTTGTCTCATGACAAGCTGCTGTACCTGCTATGAGCTTTTATAGGGTCATAAAATAGTCCTGCAGGAACAGAATCACAGAATTGGCTGAGGTTGGAAGGAACCTCTGGAGTTCATCTGGTCCAATTCTATTCAAGCAGGGCCATCTATGTCTGGTTGCCCAGGAACATGTCCAGGTGGTTTTTGAAGATCTCCAAGGAGAGAGACCTCTGGGCAATCTCTGTTTCCATGCATAACCCTTATTTGATAGTTGCAGCTGCTTGTTAGGTGTTAAGATTGGTTATATCTGATAAATTGAGCTATTGAGTAACAATATATCTTGGTATTGTAATGAAAATGTGTCAAAGGAGTGATAGGGAGGCAAAAGGGCAAGCTAAAATTACAAGACTTCACAAGGCTATGCTATTGATGTAATTTGATGGAAGAAATGAAGATACATTTGTTCTGATATACCTTTTGTTCCCTTGGTAAATCTGCTCTTGGACAAATATGAAATAGTGGTAAGCTTTTATCAGGTCTGCTGTCTAGGAAGAACACAGAGGAGGTAGTCCATAATAACAATACATTATAGAACAGGGCTTATAGGAAACAGATAGGCTTTTGCATAGCCTACAGGAGGTGATTGTTCTTCCTTTTCCCTTCTAAGCCAGTATTCTTAGGTCATTTGATATGATAGCTGCAAAGGTGGGGGGAGGAAAGAGCTGAGATTTTGCACATATGTATCAATCTGAGCTCAAAGAAACTGCCAAAGTGAAATTCAGGGGAAGTAAAGCCACATCACTAGAAACAGTGATTAAAACTAAGTGACTAGAAGTGACCAGACATGACTAAGTGACTCATTTCTAGTGACATCACTAGAAACAGTGATTAAAAAGTGACTAAAAGCAGTGTTTTTAATCCACACAGACGAATCTGGACAGGTTCATAAAGCAAGCATATGCTATCGTGGAGGGACACGTGATGGCCC
Organism: Aythya ferina; assembly: GCF_964211825.1. Taxonomy (NCBI): domain Eukaryota; kingdom Metazoa; phylum Chordata; class Aves; order Anseriformes; family Anatidae; genus Aythya; species Aythya ferina. The sequence continues at coordinate 185,016,958 of NC_140296.1, read as the reverse complement.
AAAGCAAAGTTCTGCTTGCTAAACTGCTTAGACTCTCATAGTTTCTACTGAATCACTACCTTCTGCTATTTGATGTATTTTTGATATTTCTTATGTATAATTAGATAATAAATTGTGTGGAGCAGAGACAGTACCTGTGTTCTGTGATCCTGTACTTCTAGTGTGGACAATGTTGCCTAAGAATTTTTAATTTGCTACTGTGCATATTAGACTTTTGATTAAGGTGACCATTTTCAATGTGTATCAGATTTTTTCCTATGTAGTTGGTGGTTCATCAGAATTTCAGCAGTAGTGTAATAGTTTGTTTCATGTTTCACTCACATGAAAAATATGAGGGGAAATATATTACAGACTCCTGTATTCTCGGTACTTCTAACAGTTCATAAGCTAACCACTCATAAATAGTTTTTTTTTTTTTTCCTTTCCTTTCCTTTCCTTTCCTTTCCTTTCCTTTCCTTTCCTTTCCTTTCCTTTCCTTTCCTTTCCTTTCCTTTCCTTTCCTTTCCTTTCCTTTCCTTTCCTTTCCTTTCCTTTCCTTTCCTTTCCTTTCCTTTCCTTTCCTTTCCTTTCCTTTCCTTTCCTTTCCTTTCCTTTCCTTTCCTTTCCTTTCCTTTCCTTTCCTTTTTTTTTCTTTTCTTTTCTCCTTCAGTTTCCATTCTGTCCTTAAACTTTTCCAGGTCACTTTCTCCACCACCAGGAGTCACCATCCTCTGCTTCGGTTTTGGTGATCCAGATTATGATTTTTGTCTTGGATTGTAAAACACTATAGGCTATTTCAAAAGTCTTACTTGAAAAGTCTTTAGAAGTCCTATTTTGAACATTCTTTTGAAGTGGACTCAGAAAGGGATATGGGTTAGAAACATAGCATCATAGAATCATGTAGGTTGGAAAAGAACTTCAGGATCATCAAGTCTAACCAAGAACCTGACCTAACAAGTCCCATCACTAAACCATATCTGTTAGTGCCACATCTATGTGTCTCTTTAATTTCCAGGGACTGGGACTCCACCACTTCCCTGGGCAGCCCGTTACAATGCTTGAACAATGCTGCATGAAGAAATTCTTCCTAATATCTAATATGAACCTCCCCTGGTGCAACTTGAGACTTTTGGTGCAACTTTCCTCATTTTCTATCACAGACGGATACTCTCCTCACTGCAACCTCCTTTCAATTAGTTGTAGAGAGCAATGAGGTCTCCTTTGGCCTTTTCTCCAGACTAAACAACCCCAATTCCCTCAGTCATTCCTCATGCGTCTTCACCAGCTTCGTTGTTCTTCTTTGCATATGTTCAAGCAACTCAATATCTTTCTTGTAGTGAGGGGCCCAAAACTGAGCACAATATTTGAGGTATAGTTTTACCAGTGCCATGTACATGGGGACCTTTACTTTCCTAGTCCTGCTGGCCACGCTGTTTCTGATGCAAGCTACAATGTCATTGGCCTTGGCCACCTGGGCACACTGGGTTAGATGTAGCACAGAATGTATAGTGCATAACATACCCTCTGCACTGCAGCTAGGAACTTCTTCTAACATCCAGTTCAAATTAGTATGAGTTCCTTCCTGAATTCCTAGGTAAGGAATTCACAATGGTCTCCTGCAATGAATAAAATCTGACAGAAAAATGTTACTAAAGCTATGTCATAATGAATTATGGAACAAAAATTTCAGAGTACCAGTGCAAGTAAATAGTCAGGTGGAACTTGTATACATTAGTAGTAGGAGGGGAAAATATTTTTATAATGCACATATTTCAAAGTCTGATTTTGGCTGCTTATACCAATTCTGGCTTATTTTTTCTTCTAAAAAATGGGAGAGAAAAATAATGAAGAAATAATTTTATTAGCTTACATGTTTTGGTCAATTCACCACTGGGAGCAATTCACTGATTTCAAGGGAGGAACTATCTGTGGATTCATCCCGCTGTCATTAAACTTATTCTGACATAAGGGATGAATTTAACAAACATTTCTAGATAAGGCTAGTACTTGAGTACAGCCATTGTAAGATTTCTGTTAACTAATTGCAATTGAAATGCGTGCTAAGGGCTGAAGGGACTTGTTTGATTGTTTGTTTTTCTTTTTGTCATTCCATTTTAGCTGCTTCCTTGCTCATTACATTGTTCCCATTAGCATAATGTATTGGTTGTGTTTGCACAGCTTTTTCTGCCAAAGGCTGCCCTGCAGTTGTACAGCCATTGGGGTAACCAGCTGTTACTTATTTAAGTCTCCATCATTTTGTATGACAGAGTAACTTAATTATGCCCTGCTTGAAGATGCTAAATAAAATTATCTTCTGAACAAGTGTACTTCATTTAGTATTTGTCTCTATCAGGTACTTGAACTCTGACACATAAGCCATATGCATTAAATAAACAAATACATTCTAAAACTAAACCTACTGGCTCTAAGACTAATAAAGCGTTAGAGGTTGTTTTAACAGTATTCCTGGAGCACAGCTCTCTCTTTAGCTAAGGTATAATATATATTCGAATGACTTCAGAAAAAAAAAAAAAAAAAAAAAAAAAAAAAGATTAAAATGTTGCTGATAAACCAACAGCTAAGGTTAAACTTCTGCTATGTATTTTTTTTTTTTTCCAGTTTTTAGGAAATAGATCTTCAGTCAGTATTGGTCATTAAAAAAGGCAGGTTTGTAATACTCTGCAAATTTCAAATCCACTCTGCTATATATATTTTAACTCTAAAAGTGTTTCAGTCAAAAACAATGGTTTCTGTGTTGTGAGAAATCATTTCATTTTTAATTTAAACCTAGAGTATGAATTAAATACAAGCTACATGTTTTTCTTTTTTTCTTTTTCCTGGTAAAATCTCTATGTAGTTCTCTATAAAACAGCCTTTTTTTTTTTTTTTTTTTTTTTTTTTTTTTTTTTTTTTTTTCCTTTTGCATTTTCATCACTATACAATTATGCATATGAAAGTAACAATTTCAGGGTTGCCAACTGGCTTCCAGAGTTTTAGGTGTTCCAAAATGTCAGCTCCCATATTTTCAAATGGATTATAGTTGAAGATATGCCAATCTACATGAATTTATTTTGAATATTTGTCCACCTGCCACATTTGATAGTTGATTTAGCCTTTGGGCAGATACAATCTGCATTTAATGTAGATACCTGAAGAATGAATTAAAAATTCTGTTTTATAAGAAATACACTTCCCTCAGAATTATAATAGTGCAAATATAAAATGATTTTCTAAACTGTGCTACATCCTGTATAGTAGTGCAAATCAGAATGCATTTGACCAAAGACAATTAGGATTTCTAATGTGTGTGTGACTGATTTACAGACTGGAGTACATCTGTGGTAGAAAATCTTTGGCAATCTTAAAATAAAATAATATTTTTATTAAATAAAAAATATCAAGCTCTAGCCCACCAAAAATGACTTCCTAAAAGGAAAAGGGCACAGGCTTTGTAATAATGTGTCTGTGATTGTTCTTGTGATGTAGCTGGGCTTGTGTACTGAGCCTGTGCTAGTTGTTATAACAACTGTCCAGCAGTTAGGAGACTATTGCCTAACTTGTATCAGTTTATGTCTCTGAATATTGTATAAATTGAAGGTCTAATTGAAGGTCTGTTAGCCTCTGAATAACAAACAATGGGACTTGGGCTGAAAACATTGGGATGAATCTGTAGTGCTTAGGAACCAAAGGATAAAGGGTATTGACCACTGGAGAAAAGGGATTGATACTGGAAAGTTTAATATAACAGTTTTAGCTATATTTTTAATGGCTATATTGTTATATAGCCAAAACAAAATTATATATTTAGCTATATTGTTAATAACTGTAATAATTAAACAATTCGGACAGTAAATGTTAGTAACATTATAAATGGATTAATAATAATGTTTGCTGTAATTTTGATTAGGCTGTTAAGATTTTAGTTAGACTAACAATAAATTTGTTGCTTAGCATTTTACCTCGAAGAAAATCTTAAGTGTAACACAATAAAAATCTTACTTCTACACTATGTTGAATAGTCAATAAACATATAGCAGAACAATTAATATTAAATAATCTCCTTCTTCAAGTTTTCTATGCAATGAAGAATTTTTTCTGATATTTATTGTTGACATATATTTAAATGATATTTGGAGATAACTTTCTCCAATTTACCTTTTGGAGCTCAGCACTCCTGAATGCCAGGACTGACATATATATTACAACAGATATACTAAAGATTAGTCTTTGATTGGTGATTGACTATGGTGACTTTATTTATACCAAGGCTGATGAGATGAATGGATTACAGGGCCCTTGAAAAAACAAAATACTTCAGTAAATTGGGGTGATGGGTTATACATAAGCTGTATGGTACTGTGATATCTTAAAAGAAAACAGAATCAAATTACCTACTGATATTTTAAATGAGTTTAAAGGTCTGTAAGACAGTGCATAACATTTTGTATGATGCCTATGTCCTGAGCTTTGAAGGATTGACTGTAGTACAGAAGCAGAGCTTAGTTTATTGGTGTTCTAAATAAAACGCTGTAAAAAGTTGTAGATGAAGTAAAGCTGAACAATGACAATGACTATTCATTACCAATAAGCAGAATATTTAATAATTGCAATGCTTATTTCATTCTAATCTTCTATATCTCTTTCTATAAAACAGCAACATTTCTGATGCCAATGTTCTGTGATGTTATCTGTAAAGCCACAGTCTAGGTCTGCAGGAGTTATGTGTTGTCAGAAACCTTTTGCAAATGTAGAAATTACAGAAGCATTTGAAACATGAAACAAAGGGAAAGGAAAGGAACTAACTCCAGGAATTAAAGCAGGCAAAAATCTAATTTGGGGGAATTTTATGGTAAAGATGACATGCTAATAGTAATTACAACTGTCAGTAATATCCTTCCTGTTAAGAAGGTGGTGTTAATGTGGACATTGTCTTCTGTTTTGCCCTGTTACGTTCTATCTAAGTTGGTTATGATTCATTGCCAAGAAGCTAGTTGGCACAGTCTGGCTAGGCTGATAGTATTAAAAATTTAATCTAACAGTAAGAACAGAGAAGATATATCAATATTACCTACTGGGAATAGTCTCGAACTGTAGGCAGACTCCTAGGAATAGTTTGGGAGACTGTGATTTGGTTCAGGCCAGGGACCGTTCAGGTTGGTAGTGCAAATAGTGTACACACACACAGATAACAGTGCAGACAGTAAAGTCTGCACGCAGTGCACGCAGGTCTATACCTTAGTATGGTTTTATTTACTGCTGTAGACATAGTGGTAGAGTATTGTAGAGTGGTAGAGTACTGTTTGCTTCCTAGACCTAGAGATCACCTATTTCTCTTTTTATTTGATACAGTCAAATGATAACCTGATACCCTCTGTATCACAAAGGAATCATGCCTTGTTAGGAAATTAGATGAAGAAATATACAGAGTTGGACAACCATTATTGGCCCAATGAGAAGTTGTTCCCAAATTGCAGGACAGATTATCCAAACTTGGTGAAGTGAATATCATCAGCTTCCCAGTATCTGAATTCCACGTATTTTCTATGTTTAGGATAGATCTACCACTATGGTAAAAGTAGGTGTTGAAAAGTCACTGGAAAGTGTTTGGAAGAACTAAGGTTAATTTTAGGCATGCGATGAAAAAGCACTTTGGAAGGGAATATATGCAATGCAAGCTTTACAACATGCAGATGTTGAACATATCTTAAACATATTGTTTCCAATGAGTGGTTGACAGATCATTTGTACATTTAAAAATAATAAAATGCCAAAACAAACAAACAAACAAACAAACAAAAAAAGACCTAGTAAAGTAATTTCCATCTTTACATAAAATATTTTATGGGTAGAAAAAGAATCTTTATAGATATTGCTGGAAAGGTCAAAATTAGACTTAAATTGGAGAAACTGAACTTTACCATAATTCAGTTCTTGAAATGCAGGTATATTTATGTTCCACTGAGGCCACAAGCTTTCATAGCTGATGACAAGATGACAAGCATTCACTTTGAAATCAGTCATTAGATCTTTTATTTCTCTTAAAATTTCTGAAAACAACTGAAATGTACAAATAAAAATAAAGAGGATTTGTTTTCTCTCTTTTTTTTTTTTATTTTTTTCTGCAAGGTACAGAATCACAGTCTATGTTTACTGCTTGAGATAATACCCTAATGAATGTGTTACTTCCATGTTTGTGAAAAGGCTTTGACTTTCTTTTGCAGCCTCATTTTAATTGATATTTTGGTAAGGAATATTTTTAAAAGGTTAAAAAGATATATATGTTAAGTAGTTTTCTATGTTTTCTAACTAAGCAAATGTTTGAATAAGACTCACTGCATGAAGTTTGTCCTATACCTGGAAAATAATCTTGTTATGTCAACATGAGCAAAACAGTGATGACTGACTTGTACCTGCAATGTTTTTCCTCAAGAAAATATGAATTTTCTTCCCACAGGTCCAGACGGGAAAGTATGTTGGTCAGTGAAAAGAATAAAAAATATGTAGGTGTAAGCTTATGGGGATGCAGGTTCTGCAGAGAAGTATGAATCCTTTTGTTAGTTATTGGCTGCTTGCCAACATTGTTACCTCCCTTTTGTAGTGTTTCCAGGCTTCTAATGTATCTGCCTGCAGTGAGCCTTTTCCGTGTTGATTCTTGGTGTGGAATTAATTCCATGGTGTTTCTTTCTGGTTTGTGAGCACAACTGTGAAACCGTAAGTGTTGTCATCCAATCAACTCTTTAGTAAGCAGCAACACATGCAAAAGTAATTTTTGTGTTATGGCATGCTCACTTTAAGAGAGGGACTTTTTTTTTTTTTTTTTCCTAAGCACTCTAAATTCTGCAGTGAAGGAAAACTGGCTACCAATGCTTGTGTTTTACTGAGACTGCAAATACCTTTGCTGTCTCCACTACAAACTGAGAGACATTTTTGCTGTCTTTCCAAATTTGTGGCATGCATGCAGATAGATGGCATATATCGTTATTGTATCATGTATCATTTATCTTCTGGCTATGAATGATCTAGTAGATGATTCCAACAGCTGGGAGTTAGGGCAAGAGTGGTGGGAGAGACTGATAGCTAAAATCCCTTACAGGAAATAATGCTTACTACAGTTCTGGCATTAAAAAATGAAACTGGTTGAAGTGGACGAGAAGATTCATAGAAGAGACATGAAGTATTTGATAACAAGGATAAGGGAAAAATAAAATCATAATTTCATCTTCTGCTCTGTTACTCTCAGTGTAGGACACATTCAAGAGTGCCTATCTGGATATATCTGTCTCAGCAGGGTTTTTCAGACTCCAGTACTGAGGCTGTTTCTTTAATCTGTTCTTCTAAAGGGCAAATTGTATAGTTAGCCAGTAAAAGACATTAGACTAGCTGCATCTTTTAAACACCCACTTCTTTTTGGAGTGCAAGTAGCTGATTTGGATCTATGTTAGTCACACAGATAGCTTGCATTATATCTCTGTAGCTGAGCACTCACTCAGTACTGGACTTGTTCATCTGTTATAACTACTAGCAGTCAGAGAATTTCTACCAAAGTGGAAAACAGATTCAGTTCACTCAGGAAATCACAATAACCATATCTCCCACATCTCTAGGGTATACTATTAAAATCAGATTTGGGAACAGGCTAGGTGAAAGGTACCCTCTATTTGACCTACTAAAACTGAGTAGAAAGGAAAAATATGTAGATTAAGAAAAACGGGAAGCCTGAAGGAAGCTAGAATATAATCTTATGTGTGAAAATAAGGGAGGATTCAAACCAAGGAAGCAAACTGGACAAAAAATATGACATTACCGCTATTTTTGATCTCTAATGAAAGTGGTTGAACTCATTTCATGCTATGTGCATGACATTGCCTCTGCAAGCACCAAGCGGATGGGAGACATGGGTGATATTTCAATTCTAAGTAGTTAGGCCTAGCTGAGAGGTAGTCACTCAGCTACCTGAATTCAGACACTTTGGTGCACACACCAGATTTGATGCATAAACTTTTTTCAGGTTACCAAGGAGGCAAAGCAGTTTCAAGTACTTCCAAATAAAGGAAGTAATTTTGAAATGTACATATTTTCTAATATTCTTTTTGACTACCCCAGTGTTTCCTATGTAATATTTTAAGTTTCAATAGGCAGGAGACAGTTAGTCCTAGAAGACATGTTAAAAGGTAGAAAATCCCTAGATATCCACACAACCATTATCTATTTTAGCTGCCTGAGGCCATCAAAAGCTGTGTCACTAAGTGAGTAAGATCCTTCTGATGGGGAAAATGTGAAGGTCATTTATGAGATAGTGGGGACAGAGGGTCTGGATCATTTATATGAGATGCTTTCTCAGTTATGAGGGTAGAAAACAGTACATAAGCCCTGGATCAGTTCTGGAATAGAGGTAGGGTGGTGGATGGAAACAGAAAGGTATTTAGGCCTCAAGTTTTTCCCATAGTGTAAGGGGAAGCAAGATTTTGTGTGTGTGTGTGTGTGTGTGTGTGCTGCTGTGATTTTAGTTTTCTGTCTTATGTGTTCTGACTGTCAAGAACAAGGAGAACAGATATAGCAGCCTTTGTTATATCTGTGAAAAGCTTTACTGGACAAAATGTAGTTCAGAAGGTATTTTAGTGTGAGGAATGCTGAAATCCATTTCTATGTAACCATGAATCTGAATTGTTGTGAGAAAGGGACTTTTATTCTCCTGTAACTTGGAGTTAGCTACCACTGTGAGACTTCTGAAAAAAAAAAATAATATCAGAATTCATTTTTTGCTACTTTTGTTGCTGCTTGATTTTCAGAGAAGCCAATTCTCTAAAACTCATAGGCTGTTATGCTCCCAGGATGATAAGAAATATCCATAATGCACAAAAACAAAACAGGGTTGTCTTCTTGTCAGGGATAAAATGAGGACAAAAGCCAAACCAAGTGTGAGGCATAGTGTTTGCTAGATTTGGGCTGCAGGAGGGGGGATTGCAAAGACAGGAAGGACTACATACGGGGCATGTTCCTGTCCTGTATTCAGGCTATCATCCTGAAACTGGCCATTTAAAAAGAAGTAGAAAGAGTAATTGGCCCAGACTGTTTAGTAATCAGAGTGATTGACAACTAGTCTCCAGTTGAGTATGCAATTTCACTGGAGTAAAAAGTCAGGTTAATATACATACATGTGTAAGTACATGTTCAAAGCCTTCCTTTCAAGGTCTAGAAAGTTTCTTAAAGTCATTCTTTCTCATAAGTTTCATTAAATAGTATGTAGTAAGGGCAATCCATGCAAAACAGGGTCCATGAGGCCTAAAATCTCTAAAAAGTGTATTCACTGTTTGAAAATTTTCTGTCAGAAAATTCCCTACTTGCTGTAGAGTTAATTCTTCAATGACTAGCAGATGGTTAAAAAATACTGTCACCATTATCAATAAAACTCATTGTATGTGAACTGTAATCTGCAACATGAAAGAACCTGTGATTTAGATATTTTTCAAACAGGCCTTTGTGTTGGTCATTTCAACTGAATCCACAGAAACTAAATTAAACATAATGATATAAAATACATGCATGTAAAATACCTGCACAAAGTGTATTGAAATCCATGGGCATTCATTATTGTGGTGAATGCATGGTCAGATTTAGAACTGATTCACTTATAAGATTTACTTGTATGGAAACCTTCAGGAAGAGATTGTTCCTCTTTGGTATTTATTTGTAAGAGCTTGGCATTGTGGACCTTCTCAAAAAGGCCTTCTCCAAAAAGGCCCACACCATGATGCAAATACTTGTTGCTAATATAGCTAGTGCTATTATATGAATTTATACTTTACTCTATAACATCCAGAGGATCTTTATCCTTTTTTATCCTCTGATACTTATATTGAACCATAAGAGAAAAAAAAAGAACTTATGGGTCAGGTATTGTCTTTAGACTTACAAAATTATTTCAATGTCAGGCACAGTTAGAGGATCCCCAGGTGATGCTCAGCTAGTCAATTAATAGCCACGGGTTTGATTTTCAAAACTAGTAAGGCTTCAGAAAAAGACTTTTTATGTTTAATGGAATTTTCATATACATTACAGTTTGTTAAAGATCTTACTTGCATTGATTTCAGATTTGCGAATTCTGTTAGGAAATACGTGCATCTTTAGGAACTAAAATATCTTTACTTTTAGACACCACTTAACACAACACTTTACTCTAAAAGCCAATGTTGTACCAGTTCAATTGGAGATAGGGAAAAAGATATATCGTTGGTACTGTCTGCATGTGAATGTGCATCTGCAAAGAGGTCCTTCTATGGAAGTCTGAAAAAAAACCTGCCTATTAATGTAACTGTGAGAAGTTGTCCTTAGAAGCACTCTTGCAAAATGATGGTCAGGATCTGCCTTCAGGCACACAACTGTCAATTTGGAAATTGAAAGGAACACAGCTATTTCACTGATGTGAGAAATGACTCCATAGTATATATTTCCTGATGTATTATCTCAATGTATTATTGAAAAGAAGGGAGATATTGCCCCTATAACATTCCTCAACACAAGAGGAAATCCTGATGGTCTTTTCAGTCTCGTGCTCTCCCTGGAACCAGGTTCATCATCATATAAATTTTGAAGCGTTTTCCATCTTTTCTTAAAGAGTAGATGTGTCCTTGCCTCATTTTGTGAGAATCTTGGGCAGTTTTCTGTATAATCGTTCTTATGCTTTGCAAAGTGGTTCACAGTGAGAGTCCACCCTTTGGAAATACATTTGTCACATTTCTCAGCTAATGGTGCTTTAAGTAAGAACACAGTTTGTTTATGATCTCTAGGGAGAAAGTAATGGAATAACTTTGTATATGAAAATACATTTAAAAATATTCAGCTTAATGGTGACTGCATACCAGTTTATAATATATGTACTTTTCTCCTTAAGGCAAAGTTATCTCCAGCTTAAAGTGATAGTATTGGCTAGTGCTTAAAATCATGCTTGACAACAAAGTCAGTGTCTGCCAAGACAATGAGCAGGTTTTACTTCATAATTGTTTTTTTATGAGAATTAAGTTTAATAAATATTATGTTATTTCTAGTGCCTACTTTTAAGGTTAAAACTATCTATCAATCAATCTATCAAAGAAACAAAAACATAAAGCAGCCACTGAATCATAGAATCACAGAATGGTTTGGTTTGGAAGGAACCTTAAGATCATCAAGTTCCAACCCCACGCCCCCACAGGGACACCTCCCACTAGACCAGGTTGCTCAAAGCCCCATCCAGCCTGCCCTTAAACATTTCCAGGGATGGGGCATCCACAGCTTCTCCAGGCAACCTGTGCCTGTGCCTCACCACCTTCTGAGTATAGAATTTCCTCCTGTTGTCTAATCTAAATCTACTTTCTTTTAATTTGAAGCCATTATTCCTTGTCCTATCATTGAAATCCCTGGTAAAGACTCTCTCCAGCTTTCTTGTAGGCCCCCCTTAGGTACTAGAAGACTGTCTGGAGCCTCCTGCGTCTCCCTGGAGCCCTCTCTTCTCCAGGCTGAACAATATCCCTCAGCCAGTCTTCGTAGGAGTTGTGCTCCTTGATCATTTTTGTGGCCCTTTTCTGGAAGGGCTTTAATAGGTCCGTGTCCTTCTTGGACCTTGGGGCCCCAGAGCTGAATGCAGTACTCTTTGTGGGGTCTCCTGAGAGCAGAACATAGGGGGAGAATCACCTCCCTTGACCTGCTGGCCATGCTTCTTTTGATGCAGTCCAGGATATGGTTGGCTTTCTGGGCTTCAGGCTCAGTTTGCTGACTCACATTGAGCTTCTCTTCAACCAGCATCCCCAGGTCCTTCTCCGTGAGGCTGCTCTCAATGCAGATGGTATTTGTGCTTGGGATTGCTGCAATCCAGCTGCAGGACCTTGCACTTAGCCGTGTTGAACTTCGTGAGGTTTGCACAGGCCCACCTTTCAAGCCATACTTGACACTAATTAAAGGCAACCAAAGTCAAGGGTCTTTCTGATGTATGTATAAAAAAGGAAGAATGTTATTATTTCTGTTTTTTGGCTAGTATATTTAAGATAATTATTTTATTTGCCTTCATATGTTAAACCAATATAACAATGATTTTTATGTTGTTTCTTTCCTTCCCCAGATGTACATCCAGACAACAACACTTACTGTCTCCATGAGCTTAAGTGCTTCTGTGTCTCTGGGCATGCTCTACATGCCCAAGGTTTATATTATCATTTTTCATCCAGAGCAGAATGTTCAAAAACGGAAGAGGAGCTTCAAGGCGGTAGTGACAGCTGCCACAATGCAAAGCAAACTGACCCAAAAAGGAAATGACAGACCAAATGGAGAGGTCAAAACTGAACTATGCGAAAGTCTTGAAACCAACAGTAAGTCATCTGTAGACTTTCCCATGGTCAAGAGTGGCAGCACTTCCTAATAGATGTACGTTTACAGGAATGCATTTTATTTTAATAATTAACTTTATTCTTTTCGTTGTTTCGTATGCATGAATCCAGAGAATTAACGTACTGCTGAATGCAGGAATGCCTAGAGTTGTTTCTAACAAATTGGTTTTCATAGGTAATAAGAGGCTAGGTAAGGCTAGGTAAAAAAAGAAATTAAAAAAATCACAAGCAAATATTGAAAAGCCACATCTTTAAAAAAAATAAATAACAATCTGTTTTAAATAAAGCTAATTTGCTGTGTTGTCCATTGATTTGTCAGCTTTTACAGTATGTCCTGTCAATTCATAAGGTGTATTATTGGTCATCACTATATATTCAAAACTCAAAGGCTCATTGAAAAAATACAGGAAAGTTAACATGGTTTTTATTTTGCAGTTAGATATAGGAGTGAAAATAATCCTTTTTACCTTTCCACCCTAAGTTAATATTTATTGTTCATTTATCACAACTCATGATCGCTAACACTTCCCAGAATAACACTTCCCATCAAAGCATTTCATAGAATCACAGAATGGTTTGTGTTGGAAAGGACCCATTGCCATGGACAGGGACATCTTCCACTAGACCAGGTTGCTCAAAGCCCCATCCAGCCTGGCCTTGAACACTTCCAGGGATGAGGCATCCACAACTTCTCTGAGCAACCTGTGCCTGTGTCTCACCACCATAATAGTAAATAATTTCTTCCTGTTTTCTAAACTAAATCTACCTTCATTGAATTTAAAGCCATAATTCCTTGTCCTATCACTACACTCCCTCGAGCTTTCCTGTAGGCCCCTTAGGTACTAGAAGACTGCTGCTATAAGGTCTACCTGGAGCCTTCTCTTCTCCAGGCTGAACAATCCCAACTTCCTCAGCCTGTCTTCATAGGAGAGGTGCTCCATCCCCTTGACAATTTTTGTGGCCCTCCTCTGGATTCATTCTAATACTTCATCTGTTGTGATCCTACTCATCTTGGTACAAATATATGGTAATTCCTATACAACTTAATCATTACATGTTCTGATTTGCCATGGGTTATTAATGGGAAGAAGTTCTTTCCTGTCTAAGGAAAGCTATTGAATTTGCCACATCTCTAAAATTACACTAGTTTGGAACAGAACAGAGGTAACAGAGGTTATAGCTTCAATTGCGCTACATGACATACAGACTTATGGTCTGGACTTAATAATAAATACTTACAAGCAAATATTAATAGAACCAATAACTTTACCCCCCAGAGCTTAGTAGTAGTGGAAAATCAGTTATCCATTGAAGAGCTAAAGGACACATGGGGTAGATAGAAGCTGTTACAGTTAAAGACTAATTTTTCAGTCATTTTACTTTTTCATTACTTTCTGATGATGTGGATGGACAGGAGATTGAATAGTACTATTTTACTTGAGCACATTTGGACAAGAAAGTGCCAAGTTTGAAGAAAGATGTCATTTCATAAAAATGCAGACCCCCGCTGAATTCAACCAGAGCTTGCCAGGTTGAAGACTATATAAAAAAATATTCCATAGGTTTACCATTCTCTAGTTGCTTATGCATGGAGGATACTCAGTGCAATTGTCTTGCTGAGCTCATGGGCCTTCAAAATGTTTATGTCCACCAGACTGAGATATGTGTTTGTACAGCTTCACATTATCGTATATAACAAAAGGCAAAAGGAGAAAGGCAATGAATCTCCTTGTGAGTCACAAAACATCACGGAAATGTGAAGAACTCATTAATCTGTCAAATCTTTAGAAGTCTCCCAAAGAAAATTCAGAAGGGAAAAAGGAGTGTATTTTGCTGAGTTTTCAAAATGACAACTTCTGAGGAAAAGTCAAAGGAGGGATTACACACTAGGGTGAGAAATAGAATAGGAAATATAGTCTTGGGTGTCTGATGCTTATCTACTGTGTCTAATTAAGAAATGCTGTGTTTGGTATTCTTTAAACTATGACTATGCATAATTCATAGAAACAGCTGCTGTTGGAAGCAAGTTTGTTTCTCCAGTAGTGTGAGGTACACAGGGTAACGCGTATTTACTGGGCTCTGAACATGATTTTAACAGTAGCACATCAATATAATTTTGAGAGCTCACTAGGAGTATATTCTGACTAGGCTTTGATCCAGGCATCATAATGCTCCAAACACAAAAATTCAGACCCAAGTCATTTGCATTGTCCCTGTATAATTGAGCTTTTGGCCTCAAGATGGGTTTCTCTCTTCTCAATGTGTTCTGTAGCATTTGGATTTGATCAGCTTCCCTCTTTTCTGCCAAAACAGTTATTATCAAAACTTTTGGAAGTTCCTGTGAATTCTCACTGCACAACTCAAAATAACTCATTTTCACTAGTTCAACAGTAACAACTTCTTAACATTGCAAAATGTCTTCTTGTATTGTCTCCATTTGAGGAAGATCTTTTCACGGACAGCATATGAAGCTGATTATGAAAAAGCAAGATATTCTAAGTATTCCAGAAGTGCATAGTGATTCCTTCCCTTGCCTAAGCACACATGCTGGTAGAGATAATAATGCTCATAACTAGGTGAGAAATAAGATGAGACAGTCAGTTAATTCCTTTGGCTTCCCATCCAGAGACAGCTCTGCTTTCTCTCATTCATCCTCTTTCATGTAAATAACCTCCATTCCATGTTGTCCCCCACATGAATACAGTCACCTTTTTTGTAGAAATATATTCATATTTAGTGGAAAACAAATTGTATTGGGAAACAGAATGAAGAAAAAATATCCAAATGCAATTACAGAAGACATAACAAAGACAACTTTAAATTCATATAGGTCAGCTCCCAGTAATCATTCTAAAATGCTTTAGATCCTCTTTTATTTTATTCTTTTTCTCTTTGTCTCATGCCAACAGCAGTATAGTAACTGGAGCTAGAAAAGAGTGTTCATTCCCAGAAATATTTTGAGCCAAGTTTGTTACTTTTTCTGGCCATCTGAGCTTGCCATAATGTGGTTCATGTTATTACTATGAAATGCTAACAGTCTTAAAGAGCAGGACACCAGCTGCTGAAGCTTTCAGATTCCCACACAGGAACTGTAGGCTTATTACAGTGAACTGTAAAGACACTTGCAATACTTAACAAGTGAAAAAAGTGTTTGGAGATATTAAATTTAACAGATTTTGAACTAGTAGCTACAATAGCTTCCTCTGTTATATTTTTTTTACAGTGATAGTACTCAGAACTCAGTAGGATAATTTTTGTTTCTTGATCAATCCCAAATTAGTTCTGTCAAAAAATGTTCAAGTTTTGGACATACAATCAAGTTATGGCAAATTAATAAGTTAATCTAAATCAACTGAGGTGAGGTGTGTGTTTGTGTTTTGTGAGCTTCTTGCAAATGTCCTTCCATAATTCAGCTTACTGAGTTGTGATAAATCCTATTATATTGTATCACTGTAGGCTGAGAACATACACATGAAAAGTTATCATGAATTCAGCTGATATGGGATAATATGTTAAACTAGCTTAACCTTTTTCTTAAACCATTTTTCTAGATTAACCATTTATCTAAGCCTATTTTCAGAGAGAGGGAAAAAAACAAGCCCTCCTCCTGCCATCATTTTTTTTTTTTTTTTAACAAATGTGCAGAGTTTGCAGATGTCCATTTATTTGTTATTTCTTAGCTGGGAATAAAATCCTTTTATGCTCTCAGGAACTTGGTGCCATTTCAGCAGTCCTATATTTTTCTCAGAAGGAACTTAAAGAGCCAAAGAGAAGAAATAGAATCTTCTCAGAAATCCAGCTGTGGGAGCATGGGAGAGTTCAGATGGAAGCAGTACATCCCATCTGAAAGATCTGAAAGATGTAAATGAGCCTATATTTGTTTCAAGTGTCCCGATACACACAAATAAAGCTATTTCATGTTGGTGCTGTACTACTGCTATCGATCAGAAGACTTATGTGAAAGAATTGCTCAGTGTTCCAAAAGAGGTCCATTCATGAAATAGCTCTTCCAGACACAAAGTTCTTCTGGACACAATCCCAGAAAAAAAAATTCTCTGGTACACTGGAACTACCTGTGCAAGTGGGAGTAAGAAATATTCAATTTTGCAGCTTCCTTTCAATTATTCATTCCTATATATAAATTTTTAAGAAAAAAAAAATAAAAATGTAGTGACAGATGAACTACAATGGTCTGGTTCTGTTTTGTCTTACAAAATGAATGCAATATTAGAATCAAATTTATCTGAAATACAAAGAAAATATGAAGCAAGTAGTAAGCATAATTATTTCAACTGCAAAATAGTATTTTGCAGCAATTTTAGTGAAAAGAAGTGCAGGAGAGGGAAACTGTCATTTCTTGGTTTCTGTACTTTGCTCTTCCCAAATCATAAGATTGTCAGGATGGATTTAGAAGACAGAATGAAGAACCTATCTAAAAAAATATATAGATAAATAAAATAAATAAATAAAAAAGAAGAAGAAAAGGGAAAGAAGACATGGGATTAAGATTTAAGAATTCTTAAGAAGAATTAAGATCAAAAAAGACTAAGTCCCCAGTAGTCTTGTTTGCCTTGTACCCAACTAGTTTGCAGTCAGAGAGCCCCCTGTGAGACCTGATATCATCACTTCCCTCTTCCCAACACTATATTAATTACAGACTTGGGTCACATTTTTTATGCCAAAGGATTAGAAGCTGACACAAATTTCCATGTCAAATTCGCAGTTGATAACTATTTAAAATTGTAAAGCTGTTTAACTTTCTCAATTTATTGCCTCATTTTGAATGAGGCATTTCAGCTTTAACCAAAGGTGAATCTGGTCAGATGACAATCAGCATTAGGGTACTGTGATAGCATTCCAGTTTTAAAACACAGCTCAAGCTCTTGTAAGCATTTCTGCTGGCTCATGTATACAGAGATGTTCTGTGCCTGAAGACTTTCCAGAGAACACGTGCCATCGGCATTAGTTACCCTGTGTCAGTTGCTTGAAGAGATGTTTCTCACAATAAGCTTTGTTGCTTTCAAGGAACATATAGCCCCCTTCTAGATGGACAGCACAACCAGCTGCAAAGTTGTCTTCAACCAGTAGAAGAGAGGGAAAAAATATATATTTAAAATAAATAATAATAATAATAATAATAATAAAGTCAATGCAGAATCAGCTACTACTAGTACCAGAAAAATAGTACATTGAAAGTACTTGTTACAGCTATGCTAAAATCAATAGCAAAATACAGATAGCTACTAAAAACACTGGTGGTACATACAGAAGATATAACCAAAATATTGTAGAAAAAGTTTCTATTGTCTTTGCCAGGAACTTTCTTTTCCACTTCTCATTGTTTTTCTTCTCTTTTGACCTTTGCTTCTCCAAGTCATAAACAAAAGTTACCACCAAGAGCACAGAACTTAATATCCAACTTACCCACTGCTTATGTTTGACTGAACTTTCTTACATTATTCTACAAGCAATTGGAAATATAGTGGAATACTCTCTGAGTTCAAATACTAAATGTGTTTCTTTACCTCTTGCTTCTCAAAAAACTGAACTTTGCTTTTTGTTGTTGTTGTGTGTTTGTTTGTTTACAGCCTCCTCTACCAAGACTACTTATGTCAGTTACAGCAATCAGGCAAACTAAGCAGGGATGAAATTCAGTGGAAGAACTCCAGGATGGGATCTGACAAAGACTTTACCATCACCAGAATTCAGTCTTGGAATTATCAGTAGTCTACATTCAAATCAATAGTCAGTCTCCTAAAAGACAAGGATTAAACGAGAGGCAAAAGGCAAAAAGTGACAGGGGAAGGAAAAGTCCAGTTTTATAACATAGAGACAGTGTCAAACCTCTGAACTGTTCATTCACAAAAGGGAGTAAATCACAAAAGGAAAACAAATGTTAGCTTGTGAAAAAAAAAAAAAAAAAAAGTGCTGTTGAATAAATCATGTCTGATGTTATATTTGTAAGTACTTTTTTGTGATTGTGACAATTTCCTTTCCTGTCCTACATTGTTCAACTCGTAAAAGAAGATGAGTTTGTTTCTTGTGATGGCTGACTGATTTAAGTCCTGGGTTATGCTAAAATAAATGCAATGATCAACGCATGCTAATTTTTATACAAAATAATTTATTTCTAATAATAAAGGAATGTTTTGCAAATGTTGAGACTTGTTTTGTTGCAGTTTTAAGGAAAAAAGTCCTTACACTGTTGTCTATTGTTTGTTTAGAATGTGCAGTAAAGGTGGGTGTACAAATAAAATAATAATCATGGCATCAGAAGAATGAAGTGTAAACTCTAAGCATGTGTGTGTGTGTATGTGTGCACATGTGCGTGTATATACGTGCATGCCTGCATGTGTGTGTGTGTGTATGCCCTGCAGTGTGTGAATTTATTTGTTAACTTTTTGTGACTATATTTTCTAGTGGAAGGATTTTTCCCCCTTCTCACCCTTAAAGTGAGGGTATGAAGTTTTATATGTTTGTAAAGTGAAGGAGTCCTGATGGTTATTATTTTGTATGATTGTATTACATTTTTGAACCTCAACTAATAATTCTGATCCTTTTCGTTTCTGGAACTTACAGTTTGTTAGACTGTATGACAGCTAGACTGGGTTAAGCTGAAAGTCTATTCAGCCTGGTATCCTGTTTCTGACAGGGGAATGTAGCAGATGCTTATCTCAATAAAGGTGACATTGAAATAACAGGAGAGAAATCAATGGAAAATTTGGAAAGCAGTAACCCAGTGTGCTGTTGCCTTACTAACACTTAAAAATCAAAGAAACAGATGTCTAAAAAAATGTCACATCTTCTATCATATTGTGTTGAAATATTCTGTGTGCATTAGACTTTACCCAAAGAGAGAGAGAAACTCATATAGGTGTCTATCATGTTATTAAAGCCTTCCAAAGAAATTTAAAAGAGATTTAAAAAATTTCAACTATTACTGTTCCTGTGATGTTCTTTACAACTTTTTCACTCCACACAGTACTTATCAGTACTCATCAGGACAATGGGTCTTCATAATCAGTTGGCTCTTTCTCATGAGTTAGCCCAGATGGCTTCTTACGCTTTTTTCCGTCATAGGAGCTGTGGTTTTGAAACATATAGTAAAACAGCAGTCCAGAAGCTGAATTACATAGTTTAATGAACGAACATTGAAGTATCTGAAACTGATATTCTTTCTGTTACAGTGTCAACATTTAAATGTCAGTGCAGCCAGCAAACTACATCTCAATGAATTTCCCTTTTCAAAATACTTTGACAAAGCATAGTTACTTTTTCCCAGCATTCAAATTAAATTATTGTCTGGAGAAAGCCTTGGCATAGTGTGTTATAGTGTGGTACAGTGTGCTTGGTATGTGTGGTATAGTGCATGAAAAATTCTTTTTCCTTGCCTTTCCATGAGCACATCAGTCTCAAACCTGTGAACTAACATATGCTTGGTTTTAAGCATATGAGTAAAAAAGCGAATGTACTGAAAATTATTTATATGTTTTAAATTAAACAAACCTAAAAAAAATAAAAATAATCAAAACCCTATTTGTTCTGTTTGGTTAGCTAATATTGAACCAAACTGAAATGTTTTGTGTAAATGAGTTGACTAGATCAATGCTTTAACCAGATTCCCATGTCTAGGAGGAATTTCCTAAAACAGAGAAAGAATATATATATATATATATTATCTGAAAACTAGTGTTATGGCACAGTTCCTTTTAAAAGAAAACTTTGAAAAGTTTATTTTTCAATCCACAACAAAACAAGTTTCAAATAGTTTGTAACATCCGTACATTATAATATATTCATAACAGTATGCATCTGAGTAAAAATATTCACAAGAAATGCATTTAAAACACATTTCATATTAGCACGAACACATTAAGAATAAACATAAACACATTTTTACATAAACATAAAAAGTAGTACGTTATATGAGTATCTTTCAGTTTCAGAGACATCTAAAGAAAACATTCTGAACAGATTTACCAAGACCAATACACATGTTTGTTGATTGAACTGTAGAGTAAAAGTGGACTGTTATAAACATTATTTTGTGCATTTCCTGCCTTTCTGCTTAAACATAGACTATATGAAACCTTATCAGTCTCATTAGTATTAATGTAACTTATCAGAGAAATGGGCCCACGTTCATCACATAATGAGCTGGGCATATGCAAAATATAATGGAACAAAGTGACCTCAGAGAAAAAAGAATAGATAGAAAGAAAGAAACAGAAAATTGTATTGTAGTTGAAGAAAAAAAATTTATAATTTTGCAACATGGGTATAAAAAAGGATGAACTTTGGAAAAATTGCTTCCACTGTTCTTTATTTTTTATATTATGAGGTCCATTTTTATGAGAAGATTGGGGGAATTCAGTCAGCAATGGGACAAGAAATCCCTACAGTCTTTTGTTATTGTGCCTTTGAATACTCATGCAGCTGCTTCATTTTTCTTCTCTCTCTATGAAATAGCCATCACTTATTCTTTTTCTACAGAAAGCTCACTGCTTTTTAACAAACTCCGTTTCCTGGTCTACCCCTTTATTTATTTTATCACATTGGAACTCATGAAGCTACAGTTAAACCATTATAAATATTTCCATTATGAATGGCATTAACACACACATTTTACAGGTTAAAATTTGTCATGCTTGTCTCAGTGTATATGCAAAAATTGTAAGCATATATGTAGAGACAGATATGTTTCTCTTTTCAAGTTTTAAGTAAGCTAAAATGAAAAACTTGCAAGCAAAATGAAATCCTGAGGCAGATGTAATCAGAAGGTGGTAGAAATTTGAAAACTGAGATCTGACCAATGATCATGTTACAGTACATTCTAGCTACAGACAAAATAATTCAAAAATTTTCATTTATGTAGTATAGGAAAGAACCATGCAAAATATAAATTTCCTATATACACTTTTACATACCTTTTCATTGTCTTCCCCTCAAACTACGTTTTTAGGGCCTATCGACCTAATGTAAAAGAAAATAAATGTCATGAAGAACTTACCTTTAATTTAACAGATCTGTGATGAGACATCAAATTATTTATCATTTAAAGTAAATGTTTCTTTTTTAAGCTGTTAGTGTTGAATAAACAGCTGTCAGGTAAAGCTACGTTACTACGTATCGATTTTAAATTTTGTTTTAATTGGCTTTTATAATCATTTATATTTCTTATTCATACCAGTAACTCCAGCATGCAAATCACCTGTGTTTATAAAAATATCTCTGGAACTTAGATTTTATGAATTAAATGGTGTTATGGGACTGCTAAGCTAGATCCTGTTGGCCTAACATTTACAGTCTCAAGCCACTCTTAAATCATCTAATCTTCACTGTTATATGAACACTGTTATATGAAAATGTACAACAGCTAGAGCTTCAGAGGATCATTTGTAATCCCTCTAGAACAATTGCTTGTTGTGATGAAAAAAACCTAAGAGCCAAATCATTCAAAATGTCAAAATTTAGACAATGATAGATTACTACCATTGGGACGGACTGAAGTTAAACACCTTGGTACCTAAAAGTTTCCAGATCTTAGAACTTTTTATTTACAAACTAGGAATGGGCAAAGAATTCTTGAACTGATTTACAATCCTAGTTCTGCAAATTCTTAATGTCTGCCTTTACAAATATGAGTTCTTCACTATAGAAAAAAAAAATAAAATACATACAGGTCATGTCCTGGGTTGGTGCCTTTAGCTTGCAGAAAGGTGTAATTGTGAGACCTATGCTAATGGCAATTCCAACAGTGAAGGAATTCCAACATATTAAAGCTTGTGCACACTATTCTCTTTGGCAAGGATTTACCCTCTCGCACTTGACCATACACAGACCCAAAACATATATCTCATGCTAAAGAATTAATCCAAAGCCAACTGAAGTTCACAGTAATCTTTCAGAAAACTTAGTCATAATCACACAGAGGGTCTAGATGATTCTACTTATTTCCAGTCCAGGCTGTAACCTGAAAACACCCAATAACTTAGAAATCAGATGGGCAATACACAACTGGGCAATGCATTGCAATCTAACTTTTATCCGGGAGAAACTGCAACTGTTATAAATGAGGTGCTAGTGGCAAGACCAAAAGTTGTATGCCAAAAGCACAGTGGCTGAGGTATTATAGTAGGCTAGCCTTTGGGGGTATTGCTTATACAGGTTAGTGAGACAGTGTCTGAAAACCTGATTATCCAAGGTTCACTAAGCAGTTTTGGCTCCAGCATTTTCAGTCCACTCATTTTTCGCAGTAATGAATTAATGGTAGCTGAGATCTTGAAGTTTAATAACTAAACTTTTTAATAGGCACAGTAATATTTTTTAACCCAGAAATTATATATATATGTATATATATATATAAACATATTTTATAATCTCATGGTTGAGTTCTGATCATGGAAAAGCAGACTACTATTTTAAAATTACTATTACTGGTCACTTATGTATGAGTGTGCTGAAGCAACACAATCAAGACACACAAATCTATTTTAATGAGATCAAGAATAAGTCCTTAATGGTGTTTTGTGACTGCAGGATAGATCCAATGAGATCTGAATGACTATGTATCAGGTCAATAAACCAGAAATTAAACAGAATTTATAGGCAATACTTTAACTGTTCTGTAGAGAGAATAATGGGTCACTTTGTCAAAAATCCCCCCTTTCAAGAAATGCCTAAATAGCAATTTCCACAGCAGGGTTTTTAACTAATAGTACTAGCTCTCTTCCAATGAATAGATAATTTTCATTACAAAAAAGGGAAAAAAAAAAAACAAAAAAAACATTCCTAGCAGCTCCAGTTTTAAATGTGTTGTATCGGAATACTATTTCATTATTTATACTTCTACTGGAAGGGAGAAAAAGAGAGAACGGCAGATAAAACGTCTCTTTGCAGCCTCCTTTTGTCATGTTTTAGCTTTAAAAATGCACATGAATGATCCTGCATATTTCAACATTACATCAGCTATTAAATTAAATGATAGTTTATCATTATATTTTCAAATAGGTTGTATGCCATGAGGTATAATTAAGGAATTACATATAGGTCTATATATTCTGGTTAAATTTTAAAGAGTCAAATTCAATGACAGAAGATGCAAGTATTACTTTTCCTGGTTTCAGTGATGTCTAATCCAATGCACCTTGGGCCCTATTGGTGTTTTAATTTAATATTTTACATGCATGTTTCATTTGCTGTGGATGATTACCTCCTACAAACTAATTATGAAATGGTCTTTTTATCAGAGAGAAGTAATTTCTTTGTGACTTTCTCCTGAAATTTCAGTAGCTAATAGGAGAGCAAAGTATATGTGTCACTAATCTTTATTATTTTTCCTGGAGGAAGAAATGGTTGTGATTAATGGGATACAGCAAATGCAAGAAGGAATAGATCTTATCTGTGGACTGCATCCTATAGTTCTGAATATATGTAAGTCATGTTGTCTCCTTTTTATTTCTTACTTGGCTTAAATTTACAATTCAGATCGTGGGAACTGCAAAACACATTTGGTGGAAATAATCTGTTGAGTCTATGCAATGAAAATAAATTGGCTGGTGTGAAAGACATATTTATCTGGCAATATTTTGGTTTTGATAATTTAAAGTAGATGGGACATCTTAATAATGATTCCATTAAATTTATTGTCAGGAAATGATTTACAGATTAGTAGTGCGTTATACTTGTTTCAGCAGTAGTCTTTTGAAGATTTTCAAAGTCTGTCTATAAAAGGTCACTGAAAAATTCTTTGTATGTTTCATGAATGTTAATAACTGCACATTTTTCCATCATACTGAAACACTGAACAAATGGGGAGCAATAGTTTTTCTTGTTTGGCATTATAGTATGACAGAAGGTGGTTAGCTCCCAGGGACTTACAATTTTCAATGGTATGGCAGCAGGGAAGAGAAAAGAAAGAAGCAGTGTCCCCCAGAGCTAAAACAATGTTAGAAGTACTGTAAGATGCACAATATCCTGAATGGCAAATGAAACTTTTGTCTATATTACACAAATATAATGTCTCTCAGTGAAAGTAGAGCAATATGACATGCAGATAAATATGAACATGAGGGGAAAAAAAAAAAAAAAAAAAAAAAAAAAGTAAGAGCAGTGACAGAACGATAGTACTTAAAACTTTAGGAGTTTTCACAGCAGGATACGATGTTGGAAATTTCCACTGTCAAAGAACTACGTCAGCTCTAAAGAGTCCATGCCGACCTCTGTCAAGGGCATATACCATCTCCAGACTCTGTGTTAATCTTACATACGCCAGAGAACTGCAGCAGGCAAACATGACAAAATAATTGATGGGAGCCATCAGAGCTAATGTTGGATGAGGTAGCAAATAAGAACATAGTCTCATTTTTCTTTGAAATCCAAGAAAGTATTATGATGGTGTCCAAGGAATACGCGCAATTTCTGCAAAGACCTGCAAATAAGAGTATTTTAACTATTTATTTATAAGGTGTAGGCTGAAATAAAGGTTGCAACATGTACTTTGGTACTTCTACTGGTTGTCATCTACTTGGAATTCTGTAAGGCCTTTGACATGGTCCCACACTACATCCTCATGTCTAAATAGGGAAGATATGGATTTGAATCATGGAACATCTGGTAGATAAGGAATTGTCTTGATGACTGTACCCACAGTGTACTGGTCAATGGTTCTATGTCCAGGTGGAGGTCAGTGATGAGTGGTGTCCCTCACAGGTCTGTCTTGGGACTGATGCTTTTCAATATCTTCATCAGTGACATAGACGGTGGGATTGAGTGCATCCTCAGCATGTCTGCAGATGACACCAAGCTGAGTGGTGCGGTCATTACCAAAGAAGATGCCACTCAAAGGGATCTGGACAGGCTGGAGAAGTGGGACATGCTATTTTTACCAAAAGTAACTATATTACCAGCTCATCACTATAATAAATATGTTCAGCAGAAGATGTCTGATAACTCTGATTATTATCTATTAGAAGATTTTTTCTTTTTCTTTATTGGTCACAAGTAGAAAAAAGAAACATGCACCTAGAGACCCATACAATGGGAAATACAAACCCATACAATGGAAAAAGCATTACAAATTGAGTGTCCTGTTCCACAGCCACATCTAATATTTACAAAACTCCAAGAGCAACAACTTCATCTTGATCACCTAGAAAGCAAAACCTAATTTGTATTGCCAGTATGAGCTCCCGTTTCATGCAGATAAGCCTTTGATAAGCCAAAATTTAGTACTGCTGTGTAGAATGTTTCTACGAGATTGATACTGTAAAAAAAAAAAAAAAGCTATACACAATGCTAGTATCAAAGACTTTTTTGCATCCTGTTTACCTGATATAGCATGTACTTATTTTCTGGAAGGTTATTCTACTTTCTATGTTAGCTGAAATGCCTTTACTGTCTTATTGGCTGATGATATTAAATAAGAATGACCTTTCAGAAAGTAAACTATTTCTATTTCATGTACAAATTTTAATCTTTCTAGTCCTGCTACAGTGTTGATGCATTTCCCAGTAAATATGTTTTGATGTATAGCTGATCACCTTCTTTCTACAATATTGTTTTTGGTTGTTCTTCTATGGTCTCTCTAGAGTATTGTATTTAAGTATTGAGTTTGGTATCATGGAGAGAAATGGAGAAAATCTGTGGTAACAACAGTAAAATATATGGGGTAACAGCATGAAAAGTACTTCAGGGAAGTAAAACACCTTGAGGCAGCATTTATGGTTGGAGGGAGAAACAATTGATTTCTTCTCAGAAACCAGAGTCAAATTTAGAGAGTTTCCACAGGTTGCTGCTGGTGGAAGTCTGTCTCAGTGGCTTACTGTTTTATTTTTAGAAAATCTCAAGGACTGTATTAGTCTTGAATGATGCCCGTATTCTTTATATATATATATATATATATATATATAATATTAATTAAAAAAATTAAAAGGTTAGAGCAAGAGAAAGTTCATATTGGAGATGAATACTATATATTAAGCCACCAAACTTTTGTAGACTTGTCTGTTACAAGAATACAAAATGTTCACTGGAGATAAATCTGTCCATATATCTACTACCTCTTTGCATATCTCACATATTGCAGGCTGTAAACAATAAAACTCAATACTGTCTGCCTACTATATTTAATTCAGATATGCAATTCTTACTGCACATGTAATTTAGAGATGTTACAGCTGCAAATATAGCTGTATACATATATATTGCCCCTGCTACCCCCCATTTTTTATCACTGGTGACAGTCATTTCTAAAAACAATGTACTGTTTCTTTCTTCATTTCTATAGTTCATACACTTACCTGAAAATGCAGAAAAGTTGCAATCATTTCGATATACAGAGGTTATTATTCCTTGTGAGAATTTTCATCTGTTGCCATCGTCTCCAGTGTGACACTGAGCAAGGAATGACAGAAAGATTAGTTTTATATGAAATTCAGTGTATTTTTCACTGAGTGATAGCTATGAAGTACACAATTTGCAAGATAAAATAACAAAAATGTGATTATTTCAAATGCCAGACTGATAGTACTTTATAAATTATTGCCTAAAACATTGAAAGTTTAGGACAGATGCCTTGCAAGTATGTTCTGGAGATACTTTCAGATGATGGTGTTTCAGAACCTATTTCTTCACTTAAGAAAAATGAACTGTTACTTCTAGAAACAAACCACGTATAAAAACAGAAAAGTGAGAAACAACAACACTGGCAACAACAACATAAATATTACAGGTGAAAGAAAGGAATCATTTGTTTTCTCAGGAAGTGTGATTAATTCAGGCCATTTTATAGCTATGGATATTGCTTTGCCAAAGAGGCAGAAATGAGATAGTAGAGGTAATATGTTCACTAAAAGTAATCACAACTTGTGTTACCATGTGTTGTGGTTGTTCTATGTACAGAGCGGTGTCATACATGCTTTATAGTGTGGTACTACAACCTTCTCCATGGATTTTATTTATTTATTAATTTTTGTCTTGAAAGGCTCACGTTTTATTCACATTACAATGCTTTGGGTAGCTTCATTAGAAATGGTCTCTTTTGGAGAAAATATACTACTCTGCACTAGTGTGGCCTCACCTGGTGTACTGTGTGCAGTTTGCACCACAGTATAAGAAAGATATAAAACTGTTAGAGAGTGTCCAAAGGAGGGAAACAAAGATGGTAAAGGGTCAAGAGGGGAAGACATACAAGGAGCATCTGAGGTCACTTGGATAGCTTAGATAGCTTCTTGGAGAACAAGGAACTGAGGGGAGACCTCACTGTGGTCTACAACTTCCTCATAAGGGGGAGCCGAGACATATGCACTGATCTCTGCTGACCAGCAATGGGACCCAAGGTAACAGTTCGAAGCTGCAACAAGGGAGGTTCAGGCTGGATATCAGGAAAAGTTTTTCACCAAGAGGATGGTTGAGCACTGGAACAGGCTCCCCAAGAAAGTGGTCATGGCACCAAGCCTGCTGAAATTCATTCGGACCACACCATCAGACACTTGGTCTCATTGAAAGTATGTTTGAAAATACCTTCGAGGTTCTGACTGGGAGTTCCCAGTGAGGAGAAAAAACTTTCCATATGACCAATCCCTTACACACTGCATAAGTAAAAATTGTTGATACGTTACCTAAGCACCCCTCCCCCCCAAAAACAAAACAACCAAAAAGAAGATTTCTCTTTAATCTCTCCCAACTCAAATTAGCAGCCTGAAAAGTTAAAATGATTAATTTACAACCTAGTCAATGTTTAATGGAAATGGGTAGGTGATACTATATGAGCAATTTGTCTAGTAGTCCTCAAGTGTCAATAACCTTTTGTCAATATTAATGATATGGCTACACACTTTCAACACACAGTTTGGGCAAAATGAGCTTGGTTTGTTTCTTCTCTTCATAACACATCTGTGCATTAGCACTCTCTGTGGATCATAAGTGTATATCTATAATTTTTGATAAAGACAAATGATAAATCTTTATCATTTCCTACTGACTAGAAAGGGAACTTAGGTATTCACTTGAAGAGTTTTGTTAATTAGAAGCAATATAACACTGAAGTGCAAAATAATGGGCACTGAACCTTCCCAACACAGTATGTGAATAACAACGATACTTCTGTTTGTGTCAGCATTTCAGTCTCTAAACACGATTATTCTTTATGTCATTTTAACAAATAGGACCAAAAAGCAACTATATCAGTCTTTCCTAGCTATGAATTTCCTTATATTCTATATAGCAGAAATTAATAAAATTAAGTTGTGCAATTATCACATTTTAATATATTATGAATAGTTTTGGGTTTTACAAATTCCTTGATAAGTTTTCATCTTTCACTTGACAGCTTTCCTTCAACAGAGCAATGTGATAAGATTCTATACTAGAATGGCATAGGTTTCTCCATTTGTTAAACTTTCATCACCACAGTACTGCTGTTATTTGTAGGGTTAGATGTGCATAGTAATTTGAATAAAATCAAAAGAAACAAGAAAAAGAATAAGCTAGATATCATAAGTTAAATGGATAACAAGTATGTAAAAAAGATAAAAAAGTTAAAAAAAAAAAAAAGGAAGAATTACAGTAGCTGATATACATGTATAAGTAAATAGTAAAAAGGAAATACTGTCCTTAAGGTTGTCTATGCATACAATCTACTATGTTTTCTCCTTGTACATACAAAATCTAATAATTCATGTATCACCTTGAAAAAAGGTGATATCTCAAGAAGAATATAGTGTAATGTAGATGTTTGGGACACTTTTATTACAATATTAATTTAGATAGATAATCAATTTCTGACCTAAAATTTCTTATTTTTATTTGTCTGTCTGTCTATTTAGAAGAACCTAAAATTGTCCAGGAGAGGCTGATTTATCTGTATCTGTCACTTATTAATAGACTTTTTCATAGCTTGTGCTTTGACGGTGTAAAACAAGAATATGCATCTCAGATCTGGAGGTGTTGTGGTGGTTCCGCTCAAGTGGGCAGCCAAGCTCCACCACAACCGCTCTCTCACTCCCCCTCCTCAAAGAGGAAGGAGGAAAAAATACGATGAAAAGGGCTCAAAGGTTGAGATAAGGACAAGGAGATCACACAGTAATTGTGACGGGCAAAACAGACTCGGCATAGGGAGACAGTAAGATTTATTGCTTATTACTAACAAGCTAGAGAAGTGAGAAACTAAGGAAAGAAACCAAAAGTACCTTCCCCCCCCCCCCCCCCCCCCCCATCCACCCTCTTCCACTTCCTCCCCCCGAGCGGCGCAGGGGGACAGGGGTTATGGTCAGTCTATATCACTTCTCTGCCACTCCTTCTCAGTCACTCTCGTCCCCTGTGCTGTATAGGGTTCCTCCCACAGGATGCAGTCCTTGATGAACTGATCCAGCATGGGCTTCCCACAGGCAGCAGCTCTTCCAGAACTGCTCCAGATATGGGTCTGTACCACGGGGTCCATCCCTCAGGAGAAAACTGCTCCAACCTGGGTCCCCCACGGGCAGCAGCTCCTGCCAGGTCACCTGCTCCTGCGTGGGCTCCTCTCCACTGGCTACAGGTCCGTCCCGGAATCTGCTCCGGCAGGGGTCTTCCACAGGCTGCAGCCTCCGTTGGTGCAGGGCTACCTGCTCCACCGTGGTCTCCTCCACAGGCTGCAGCCTGGAACCCTGCTCCACCGTGGTACTCCATGGGCTGCAGGGGGACATTCTGCTTCACCATGGTCCTCACCACAGGCCGCAGGGGACTTCTGCTCCAGCGCCTGAAGCACCTCTCCCCCTCCTTCTTCACTGACCTTGGCACCTGCAAGGCTGTTCCTTACTCCTCTCACTGTCCCAGCTGCTGTGTGGCACAGCGTTTTTTTCCCCTGTCTTAAATATCCTCTCACTGAGGTGCAAAACAACATCGCTTATTGGCTCAGCTCTGGAAAACAATGGGGCCCTTACCAAACATGGGACAGCTTCTAGATCCTTCTCACAGAAACCACCCCTATGGCCTCCTGCTACCAAAGCCTTGCCACGTAAACCCACTACAGGTGGATGCAATACAATCAGTCCAATAGATATGAAACTTAGGGGCTGAATGCTTTTAATTCCATCAGAATTCTCTTTCAGAGTTTCAGTCCCCCCAGGGAGTCATCTAATGTAATTGTTTTTTGAATGGCTTCAGTGATTTTGCTTTAATGACAATGCCCAATGGGCTGCTCCACACATTTCTAATCTTTCCCATGAAAAAGTTCTTCCTGGCATCTGCTTGAAGTTTGCTTTTTTGCTTAGTTTTTAGTTTTTGTTTAGTTTTTAGTTTTTGTTTTGTTTATTTCTGGAAGGCAAAAAAAAAAAAATCATTTAAGACTTCAAATGTATCATGTGGTTCAGCATCATACTTTAAGCTGATGATGTAATCCTTACAGTTTAATCTAGGAGCCAATATGACACTATTTGCTAATGTCTGTACGTGTCTATCTACATATGATGTGTGGCCAATGGTGACTGTTCACTGTAATTTGTTGAGAAATATTCAATAGCTAGTAATTCATTTTCCGTAATGGAACTTGCTTTATCATTTAAGAGCAACCACGAGAATTAGATTCTCGTCACTATGAGGTTAATCCAAGATTTTCTGTGAGATGCCAGTACATTCTGAAATATTCTAGAAAGCTGAGGTCATCCAGTTCTCACTAAAATGCCCCAAAGCCTTCAAAATTAAATAGGAAGAGTCTAATTTCCAGATCACTAAATTATCATTTTGTAAAAAATAAACCTGGCTGTTGGAATACCTTGCCTGCCCCATGCAGTTCCTGGGCTGATATTTTCTGGGGAATATGGAAATGATCATAGAATGAATAGCTAAAATAGGTGAAAACTGTAACTGGGTTGTGACTTGGGCACAGTGCCTGGTACTATGTTGGTGCCACAAAACTGCTGCTAGTTTGAGGTAAATCCACAAAGCAATTTAGGTGTTATAGTTCTGCACTCAGAGGGTCAGACTGAAAATCAAAATCAACTTCAACTAAAAAACTGTACAAACCAGCCTATAACTTGTTTTATATAGCCCTGAATAGAATGAAAGTCTTTGTTGGCTTCATCACCTATTCTCTGCTTCAGGGTCTTAATCCTTACTTCAGCCTAGGGCTGCAGTTTCTCTCTAGTTCGTCAGTCCTGAATAATAGACACAGGGAGAGGGGTGGAAGGAACTGGACTGTGCCAAATAGTGCCCCATGTCTGCACTAAAAGGAAATTGAAAGCTGGTATTTGCTCTGTTGTATAACCCCTTGAAGTTATAGCTGTAGGACTTTCCACCTGAACTAGTTTGAAGAAGTTTAAAGATAACGAGTTAATGAATCAGTTAATGAGCCATTGATTACCTGAAGTGAAAACGGACAGTAACAAGTTGAGGTATATGTGAATCTGTACAATAATGAAGCTAAATCAATCAATCAATCTTGGGTCTATCTCTTGGCTTAGCCTGAGGACACCCTGCTGTATCACTGAATTCATAGCCCCAGGGCTAGATATTCAGATTTCGAAACATTTGCCGGAATTCAAAAAATTGTGTTATCAGGAAAGCTGAAGAAGAATAGATCATAAACACTTGACAACCTCAGGAACAAGTAACAAAACATAGGTCTGGTGTCTTTGATGAAAAACGAACAAACAAACAAACAATAAACAACCAAAACAACAACACAAAAGAAAAACGTATGATATCCTACCTGCTCAACATGAGTCTGTTCAACATAATCTGGGATTTGGAAATCCAGTGTTATAACATCTGCTCTTTTTCCTGATTTAGAGTAGAAGTTTTTATATTTTCCTTCACATGTATACTCTTGGCTTTGTGCACTCTACTTTTTACATAACGTAGAAAAACTTCCTGCAAGAACCTGTGAAAAAATAATAATAACTTTTTAAAATGAACTAAGTCCTGGAATAAGACACCGGTGATGGTTTCAGAAAATAACTAGTGTTTCCATTTTGTTTTGTGCTTTGAATGCTTAAATAAGCACATGTAGAGGCAGTTGAATTCTACAGCTATTAAAAGGGGACTCTGGGGGATGTTTTGGAATAAATGACCCATGAACAGATAAGTTTATACTAAACTGTGAAGACTATTTTGTATCATAAGTACCAATTTGTGGTACATAATGAACAACTCTCTGGCTCTGGAGGAGGGCAGGCTTCTGAGCAGTATTCTGAATATGTGAGTCTTGTCCACAGAAGGTGTTTGACACTCCTTGGAAGATTATTACTGAGATGTCATCAAGAAGCAATTTTCAACAGTTTGCTAATGGTTAGCAAACATTTCTTTATTTTAAACAGAGGTGGCTTAATCAAGTAATAACCAAATTCAACACAACACAGCAGGAGATTGATTGTGTGTAAAGCAATAACACTGAGTGGAATGGGAAAGAGGAGAAGAAACGATATATAAATTGAGCAATAAGGGTGACACTATTGATAAAATGACCGAAGTTCATGTATGTTGTTTATCTGTTTCAAGGTCTGTGACTCATAACCACCTTTGTATGAAAGAAATGTCACCCTTCTCCACACCCAGAAAAAAATAATAAAAAAAATTAAATGCTGAGTAGTTGTCTGAAGAGTATGATTCCAGGATTAGTTAAGTGGAACTTTTCCATATTTGAGCATCCATGTTTGGATGAAGTTAAGTTCTTTTCTGGAAAAATGCCTAAAGATGATTTAGTTAGAGATGTTTTTCTGTGAAGTACCTGCAGCTGTGCACTAAAATTTTGTCATTTAGGACCAGAAAGTACAGAAAAAATACGGAAACATACATCTCCAAAGATGTTGATGCATTCCCTAAGAAAAATCTTCTGACAATCAAAGATTTGAATAGAGATTCCTTTATCAACTCTGAGGTTTTAATGTTACATATGAACTTGTTATACAGTGAGAATCATGCCTGGATAAAATAAGATATTTCAGTAGCTCCAATAGCTACATTTTAAAAGTTACAAAAAAAAAAAAAAAAAAAAAAAAAAAAAAAAAAAAAAAAGAAAGAAAGAAAGAAAGAAAGAAAGAGCCTTTGTTCAGTAAAAGTAGAGATTCTTGTAGACCTTTTAGACTATGATGCATCCAGAGAGCAAATATTTTGAGAAAGGTAGATATTTCCACTGTGAACAGTTGTTTAATCTCTATAAATCTATATATAACTTGTCTAGCAGAAAAAAATTCTCTTTGGAACTGAATCAAATATTCCTTCAGTAATGTGGTAGATTAAGGAAGTGATATTAGAATTAAGTTCCATGATGAAATGATGGCTAAGAATGTATAGCTTGAAAAATATAGATAAGAAAGACTTAAGCATGACAAACATTTTGATCATTACAGAGCAAAGCTCAAAGACTGATTTAATTAGCAGTCCAACAATTTATGTTAAACTATAACAATCATGTTTAGAATCAGTAATTAAGATGCCATTAGATGTAAAAATTATGCAAAATGTCTTAATGAAAAATGTATAATAAATTAAAGAATTAAACTTTTAGAACCTACTGTGTACAGAGATTTTTGTCATTAAGGAAATCGTCTGCAACAAGATCTGAAATCTCTCAGCCATGACACAGGAGATTATCCACCTTCCCACAAAGCAATGCGTTTAGGTTGATATAATATTTGAAATGTCAATTAAAAATTTATGTCTAAATATTTCTTTAACAATAAAAAGGACAAACCCTTAGATACAGCAATGATAATTATAACTGTAGAACCACTAACTTATTAGAATCAAGCTTTACTTAGAAATATTTGTGAAATATTTCAAGCAAACCTAGTTTTAACATGTATTTCTCTTTAGTAAATTTGAATGGATAGTAAAATGGAATACTCTATTTGTTTTTGAACATCATATAAGCAAATTATTTGAGTAACCTCTCAAACATCCAGCTACATTTGTACAAATCTGTTTACATGCCAAAACAACCATTTGAAAGTCAAACAAATAAATGCATATATGTCCATTTGGGAAAAAAAAAAAAATATATATATATATATATATAATATGCAAATTTGACGTTTTGATTTTTGGGAAGAGAATCATGAAAATATCTTTAAAACTTGGAAAATGTTTTGAAATCTTGACAAGTTTTCAATTAAAGCCTCATTTTTCTCCTGACTAGTATAGTTATAAACAGAAATACAGACATCTGGCAGCTTCAATATGTTTAAGGTCTCTGGAATTCACAACAGTTAAGTTTTACTTCAAGTTTACTAGTGAATGCTGCCATGCACTCCTAAACTGTGGAATGGAAGTTAATTTTACTTAGAAGATTGTTCTGGTTTTGGTTTGGGTAGAGTTTTCTTTCTAGTAGCTGGTATGGTGCCATGTTTAGGATGAGAATAATATTGGTAACATGATGGTGCTTTAGTTGTTACTGAGCAGTGCTTACACTAAGGGGCAAAGGGACTGCTGTTTCTCCGGGACTGTCTGGGTATTGTTTGGCTTGTGGTACGAAACTGCATTGTGCATCACTTGCTTTGTTTATTGCTTTTGTTGGGTGGAGGCATTCTTTGTTGTTATTAATTTGGTCTATTTTTTTTTCTTTCTTATTAAACTATCCTTATCTCAAGTTCTTACACTTTTCTTTTTTTTTTTTTTTTTTCCCACATCCTACCAAAAATTGTGGAGAGTAAACAGATGTCTATGTTTTAGCCACCTGGTGGTTAAACCACAAAAAAAAAAAAAAAAAAAAAAAAAAAAAAGATGAAAGTAAATTATTTCTTAATATAGTCTACAAGATTTCCTGGTCAACAATGACCTTTCTAATACAAAACAAACAAAACAAAAACAAACTAAAACAAAACCAAAAACAAGCTATCACCAATATTTCATGGTGTGATTAATCACAGAAGAACGAGATTAGATAGACCAAATATTAGTAACCAATAAACCCCAAGTGGTTCAGCTCAAATGCTCAGATCATGATATCACTTTGGGATTACACACACACAAAAAAAGCAGACCACTCAATGCAAATTCCTTTGATTCTTCTTCATATATCTGTTAAATTTAATGAATTAATTTATTAACTAGAAAATATTCAGAAATCCTCAAGGATAACTACAAAAATATATTTTAAATATAGAAGAAAAGCTGTTAAGAAACAGATCAGTTAATTGACTGATGGTGAATAAGGGGTTGACTATATAAAGGGATAAGCACTTCAAATAAATAATAAGAAGAGCAGTGTCAACTAATTAAATCATTGAAATAAGAATTTTAACCCTCAAAGGGACGATCAGTTTAATTCCAAACAGGCAGATTGTTCCACTGATTGTTCAACTCTTTAGGAGGAGTTGCACATTTAACTGTATACTTGCACATTTTACTGGATCACACCAGGGAATGATTTAACAAGAACATGCTTATGCATTTGAGATGTTCATAATGCCAGAGGAAAGCAAGTAACAGTGTAACTGGCTCGCATGGGTATTATGGAGTTTAGAATGTTGCCATGGGTCTTTAAAGACATACTAACTTCTTTGCTTTATTGAATGTACCTTCAATTTTAAGGCCTAGAAATCCTTGTGGAACTATCTGCTGACCATAACATGAAGATGCTCATATTTTTCTATTCTACATGGATGTAACCAAGGTAAGAATATAAAAGCTGTAAGACATTCTAATACTGTAGCAAGTAGATGATTGAGAAAACTGACCTAAAAAAGACAAAACAATTATTTTTCTTTTGAGTATAATAACAGAAACATCATAAGCTTGCCTAAAACATAAGAAATTACATTATGTTTTACAAGACTATTAAAGACGTCCTTGAGTGCTCCAACTATGTGTGAAAGCCTGAACTTGACTGAAATTAATATATTTATTTTAGATTTTTTATTATGGCTACTACCAATATTAATTTTATCTCTTTTCTGATGCAGCAGTCCTCTGTGTTCATGTAATCATGATTTCTGCTTGGTGGAAAATGAGCTTGCTTAATGTATAAAATTTTTAATACGTAGTGCTTGAACTGTTATGAAGGATGGTCTAGTATGTATCTGGGGTTTTGAAATTAACAAAATTTATATGGTCAATAAAAAATAATAAAAATAATTGCCTGCCTAGCTGACATGCAACACTGTTAGATCTGAACATTTTAATATCTCAAAGACTTTGCATATATAGCATATACATATAGCAGAAATTTACATGAGAAATCATAATAAATGTGCCATCCTTTAAAGTATCTAGGTTAAAATCTTGTATAACAAAAATTCAAAAGGAACTGGCTGTTACCCTAGCATTCAAGGCTATTGAGTTGGTATAACTCTAGCTTGCTATATGTTTTTTAATATGCCACTTTCTTATTATTCAGTTCCTAATTCAGTTCTCATTCTGGCAGATGAGTTGAAAATCTGGGAATACGAGAGATTATTATTATTATATAATTATACTATATATAATTATATAATATATAGTATATATAATAATAATATATTATATATTATATATTATATATTATATATTATATATTATATATTATATATTATATATTATATATTATATATTATATATTATATATTATATATTATATATTATATATATAATAATTATATTAGTAGTAGTAGTAGTAGCAGTAGTAGTAGTAGTAGTAGTAGTAGTGAACTTAAAAAGCTGAAAGGTTACAGGAAGGATTTTATCCAAAGCAACCATCAACAAAAAAATAGATGTAGAATCTTACTTCATAGATAAGACATTACATAATCTTGACAGTGATCAAGCTAGGAAACAAAGGGAAAAACAAACTCAGCAAGATAAAACGAAATCAAATTATAATTTGCAACAGACTCTATTCATGCAACTGCATTCACCAGCCATAGTGTAAAATGGTGTATAACTAGGGCCTGTGTACTCAAGAAACCAACAGTTGTTCTTAGAATAAGGTTGAAATTCAGAAAGTGATTGCATGTGGCAGTACATAAGCTCTATGCTTTCAGCCCTACAGACTTAAATCAGCTGCACAGATTCCTCAAGGATGGAACTGAGAGATGGCCTCCAAATGGGTACAAGAGCCAGGATTGGGGGGAGGGGGGAGCTGGTGGTGAATAAATTGTTTAGTAGGAAATGCAGAGGACAGAAGCATTCCCCAAATTCCTATCAAACCAACCTTTCGCCTTTCACCTGCTAGGAATTCACCTTCCTCTTCAGAGACAAATGTACTGTGAACTTGTACGTTACGTTTAATTTTATGGGAAAATAAATAAGTAAATTAATCACAAAGAACTTAAAATATTGTTGGAAATAGTTATAAATTAAATTCTAATTCAATAATTTTACGAGTCTGCTTCACAGGTAAGAGACGTTTGTGAACATATCACATAAATGTGAATTTCTTTACTCAAAATTATATGTAGTTTTGAAAAGCAGCTGGACAATCTAATGAAAGAAATAACCATGAAGGGATGTTATCTACAAAGACACCACTTCTTAACCAAAAGGCTGTGGTACTAAAACTGTGCCAGGATTCTTCTTGGAGAAGTATCATTATATGCATGCTCTGTTTTAGCACTTTTAGAATATCCATTACAGTCAGAGACAGAATACGGGACCATGAAGACCAGTGATTTCACGTAGTGGAAGTTTGAAGGTGTAAAATGTTGTCCTCTCAAAGAATCTGCTCTCAGTATATCATATCCCATATCATCTTCTGTTTTAGATTTGGCTATTAAGTGTTTGTTATAACAGAATCTTTGTTCCACACATGCACTATGCCCACTGTATTGAACATCTTCACAAGTTCAGTTCTTCAGCACTATTTCCATACCAATAACAGATATTATTATTAATTCATGAAACCACACAATATCTATGTCTCCTTCATGCAGAGCTAGTATTGGCACAAAGATGAAGGCCAAAACACAGTCATTTGAATTGACAATTCAATATGAATCCAGGAACCAGATTAAGATATACTACTAACCCAAAATACATCTATCAACAAGTACATATCAAGGGAAAGAAACAATGTAGTCTTTAGTATGGATAGCATCATTCTTCAGTAAAATTCATTACAAACCATCTGAACATCAATCTCACAAGGGAAATCTATTCAAGATATCTGTGGAAAAAAAAAAAGAAAAAAAAGAAAGTTGTTCTAGTGTGAAAAGGGTAGTTGGTCTATGAAGTATGCAAAATATGCAATATCCATGTCCTGTATATCACATTTAGGATTATAGAGAAAGATGTATTAAAGAAAAAAAATATATTTTTTTAATTAGCTGCTTAGATAATTTGCATCTCAGCACATCAGACTGATAGCTGAAAACTCTGGAAGTGGAATGGTAATAGTACATGATATTATGCACACACATAGAAAAAAAAAAGTTCTATCATAAAACCAAAATAATTTC
The DNA here is from genome assembly GCF_964211825.1 of Aythya ferina. Classification (NCBI taxonomy): domain Eukaryota; kingdom Metazoa; phylum Chordata; class Aves; order Anseriformes; family Anatidae; genus Aythya; species Aythya ferina. The sequence continues at coordinate 184,978,272 of NC_140296.1, read as the reverse complement.
AGATGATATTTCTTTTCCATAACAAAATTATTGACAAAAACACAGTCACTGAAAAACAATCAGAAACTCAAGGAATATATATGGACTAAATCTCCATCAAAGGAATGTACTATTCCTTCAAAAATTTAGATCCCCCTTACTATGGTTATCAGAGTAGAACAGCATGAAGTAACAGAAGCAAATATCAAAATCCAGTAATTTCCAGTGATTCTATCCTGGTTACTGAAAAGTAAACTTTGTTTACTAAGTTTATAAAAGAAACTGAAGGAGACTTTAAAATAATACAAAAGTCAGACAAACATTCTTTCCATTTTTGCTAGGTACCTGTAAATGGCAAAGCTGATCTATTTTGTTTAGAAAATTAAAAAATCCACGTGCGGAATGGTACTTCATATATAGAGTGTTATAAGACATTGAAGAAGGGGAAAATAGTTGTAGAAAGAGATTTCTGAAACACAAAATTTTTAGAGTCATGGTATGTTAGAATATGAAAGAAAGTTGGAAGATAATATCTCAGTATCAGTTCAGTATATGCATTTCTAGGTCAAATAAACTAAACTTTTCATGTATTTATTTTTTCCTTCTGCAAACTTAGGCATATTCCTTCCTTACCTCTGCCTCCTGAGAAAAATAGATAGAAGTTATGGGCAAGGCTTTTAGGTTGGAAAATAGGAGAAATTTCTTCTCAGAAAGAGTGATTAGGTATTAGAACGAATTGCCCTGGGAGGTGGCGGAGTCACCATCCCTGGGGGTGTTTAAGGAAAGGTTGGCTGTGGTGTTTAGGGACATGTTTTAGTGGGTAATATTGGTGGTAGAGGACCAGATGATGGTTGGACCAGATGATCTTGGAGGTCTTTTCCAAACTTAAGGATTCTATGATTCTATAAGACAAATATACGTGCAAGCTAAGTGTTTATTTTTATGTGCCAGATTAAGAAGCAGTCTGATGTTGATATCAGTTCTTCTGTTTCTGTGTGAAAGGGTGATTCTGAACCCTGAAGGAAAGGTCTGAAAATCTGAAATTGGAATGGAGATTTGAAGGGGAAATAAAACTGCAAATTCAATGGATTAAATCCACACAGAAGTCATTGAAAGATATCTATTGAATGGAAAACATAACTAGGATAATAGGGATTCAACCAGGCCAGACACCTGAATGGAAACACAGAAGTATGCTGAAGCTGATCTGTAAAGATGATAGAAATAAAAATCACAGTAAAACAAAACAGAACAGACAAGTTTTAAAACAGATTTTGTACAGATATCATAGATCTTATGACCTGTATGAATTAAATACGGGTTATCTATAGGAGCAGTAGAACTAAGACAAAGCTATTTTTGCAATTATGCAATGAAAAGAGGTGACTACTCAGCCTAACATGAAGAATTTTTATGATAAAAATTAAGTGGATTTCTATAAACATAAGTCTGAATGTCATAGAAAATATATACCATCAACAGGACAAATGACTGGTTGAGTTCTATGATCAGCATGATTCTCCATTATATTAATAGATTCATCGATTATATATCAAGAAAAGTTCATGTAGTCTGACCTGTAAAATGACAGAACTTTCTTAAATTAAGTTCTATTTGAACTAGAACAAGTCTTCTGAAAAAAAAAATAATAAAATATCAATTTAAACATTCTGAATGATCATGAATCTACCACTCCTCTTGGTAGAGGAGTGTTGTAAAGGTTAATACCTTCACTGTTAAGGAGAAAAAAAAAAAAAAAAAAAAAAAAAGTGCTTTTTTTTCCTCACCTGAATATATTTTCTGCTATATACTTTCTGCTTAGATGTGCGGGCACACTGACATCTCTGGTTTCCTTGTAACTACTTATATGCTGTAATGAGGTTGCCTTTTAACCTCCTTCTTGTTAAACTAAAGGGGTAGAGTTTCTGGAGTCTTGCAGAGTGCGACTTTTAAGTTAATCTTTTAATCATTTCTGCAACTCTGTAATAAAAAAGTGTCATCAACTTTCTTGAATGGATCCATCCAATACAGTCGGGAGCTCTGGAAGTCATTGTCCCAGTGACAAATGCACAAATTATACTTATACTTCTTAAAGTTGCTGACAGAGAGTGATTCCAGGCCCCCGAGATAAGCTCTATAGAAGCTCCTGTGTCCATATTAATGTTGCACCTGCATCCATACTTCTACATGTAGTGCTGTTACACAGCCCTATATTTGGAAGAAGTTTCTTCTGGATTTCCCATGATCTATCTTTGGCCCCAGGATAAAGCTGCAGTGCTTGCTTGAAAATGAGAATTGTCTTACAGGCTTTCATAGAATTTTTTTGTAGCATGAACACGAAGTGCATGTTTTGCAGGGTCTTGGATGTGGTATGAAGGAAATGGAAGTGAGACAACCTGAAATATCAAGGTAGGCCTTCTAGACTAAAGTAAGGTGAAGAGTGCACTTAGTGCACTTTGACTCCTTTTCCCTCTACCTTAGTCCCTTGAGTAAACTAACCTGAGAATCACATCCAGATTTTATCCAGGGAGAACCTGTTTGTTTGCTTCCAAAGACAGTCCAGGAATGAGACAGATTATGTATAGAGCAAATTACAGAATCACACCCAAAGAAACTTTTTTTTTTTTTTTTTTCACAAGGAAAACATGCACAAGCTCCATGCCAGTTCTTTGACATGCAAGAACTATGTTAGTCTATTTTCCTACAGAGAACTTCCACTAGAAGCTTCTAGAAGTATCAATTGCTTCCCAAACTAACATCTTTCATGCTATCAAGAAGCCCTAGAGAACAGTTCATAATCTTACTCTGGGAAAACTGTTTTTCTCTATTAAATCCTATAGATATTTATCTAATGGGAAAATTGGCCTAGAACATTATCCAGCTGTTGTTAATTAGGTGGGCCCAGAGTGATGGCCTTGTTTGTTTTAAAGTAAGGTAAAAATAGATGAGCAGCTGCGTTATACTTTTGCTCTTTTTTTTTTTTTTTTTTTTTTTTCCTTCTGAAAAATAAGCACAAGTATTATTTATGAACTGCAAACTATCAGTCTCATTGTGATTTCATATTCTGAAGCTTTCCCATTCAGAGGTAGAGCTTGCTCAATGTGGAGAGACAAGTGCAATTTTAGAATATGTAATAATAAGAATTATTTAGCCTTTATTACAGAATACTGAGATGTATTTGATTGTCATTCAGCAAAACATTTTTAGCCTTCTAAGAAATTCAGCCACATTATTATATCTTCTGATAAATCATGAGGTATTATTCAAGCCTAGAAGAGCTGCATTTCATTGAAGTATCAATGGCAAATTAAGCCTTATATATTGTATATAGCATTATATTTATCACTTTTTTGTTTTGTTTTGTTTTGTTTTGTTTTTAAGAATGTCTCAGTCTTTTCTTTAGGGGGTATCCATAAGAGGAGTATAAGAAACGCAGATGTACCCGTGTGACTGGCAAAAGGAAAAGTTTTAGTTCCACCTAAAAGGAAAGTTTTAGTTCCACCTAAAAGAGGAAATTGGCAAGTTTTACCAAATCCAAAGGTTATCTGAATCCTGATCTAAGAGTATGATGAAAAATGTTGCACTCCAACTTGGAAATTGGAGAGGAAAATGTTCGGCCTGTCTTGAAAAATAGTTGCTCTAGGACTAAAACCAGAGTTTCCTTTCTGTTATGTGAACATCCAGAGAGACTCATCCTCCCTTCTCAGTTGAGTTCGGTGCTGCCTTATCTTAAGATTTTCAGTACTCAGTTGCATAGTCCAGACTCTCATATTTTGAGAGGGATTGCACTTAGAAATCATTGCAAGTTGTGGTTTTTCTATATTGCTACAGAAATTAAGGCCATGCAAGTACCTTCTACTCTTTCCTCTGCCCTTTCATTTGCTGTCTGGTTACTACCAAATATTATATATTTGGTGAAATGCCTTAAAACAACATTATTTTTTAATTAACAACTTTTTTTTTTTTTTTTTTTTCTCTCTCTCTAGGTCTGCCAGTAGCTGACAAAGTAGAAAGGTGTGCTTTTCTCTTTCATTCTGGTATAGAGTTAGAGGTAATGCCAATTTAATCCATGACTGAGGTTCTGCAATGGTGCAAGTCTATCCTACTACTTCAAATCCAGTGATGCAACCTGACTTTGCGCTAATTAACTTTCAGGGATTGAACCAATTTAAAGCTTTTGGACTATGACAATTCTTGGAAAACATTCCCACAGGTATATTTTCTTCATTTACATTTGTTTGCTATCTCTGTCTCATTCAAAGCAATCTGGACTGGTTTGCTTCTCTCTTCTCTGGAAGAGTTCTCTGCACTAGGAACCATTGTTAGAATCTGAATCCTGATCTAAGAGTATGATGAAAAATGTTGCACTCCAAGTTAGAAACTGGAGAGGAAAATGGTCATGTATACGTAAGAATTGTACTCAAACAGCTGATTACACCTTTTCTTACACCTTAACAGATGCTTACACTTTTGAAGGGGACACTTTAAAGCTGAGAAGCAACAGGCAGTTTTCTATGTTTTCCTTGGGGATAGTGTACTCTTCTGTATTTTGCTTCTATAAAAACAGATCAAAATTTTTAAGTCCTGTTGTCAGTCATACAACCAAACAACCTTGCATGGCATTACGTGTTCCCCTCCAGATAGATCAAGCCCTGAATGCAAGATCAGACAAGTAAATAATGCCAACATGTAAAACTGATTTGTAAATACATTAAATACATTACTTTTTTTTTTTTTTTTTTTTTTTTTGGCACTTTGTTGGGCTTAACTGTACTGAAGTGAGAAGAATGTCTTCTGGTGTGAATTTAAATTATATTTAAATTATACCTCTACGCCAGAATGTCTTTTTTTTTTTTTTTTTTTTTTTTGTGGTGCTGGGGATTGGGGGGGATGTGCAAAATTCTTTGTGGACACCTGAAGGAGTTGCAACATAATAAAATTACGTGAAGGAAAAGTTCCTTCACTTTTGTCGTTGTCTTCGTTTTCTTTACAACATAGTTTTAAAATGAAGGTCCCATTTTCTGGCCTTTGGCAGCTTGTAAGCATGCCAGAACACTTCACATTATGTAGATCATAGTTGTCTGAAATTATATCATACCTATTATGTGCTGCAGGCTGAAAATTAGCCTATGCCTCGGTACACTTTTATGGTTTTGTTTTTGTTACTACATCCTTGTAAGTCTTCAAAAGGGAAAGGAAATTTTTTTACCCAGAAGAAACACCGTCCAGAAGACACTTGAGTTGTTAGGGCCTGATTTCTCAATGAAACCAAAGGCAGGTATCTTACTGACCTGAAGAAAGAGGCTTTAATCTATCCTGGCTTGTTTACTCATGGAGGAGGGTGAAAGAGATGCATGTCCTTGTATCTGAAGACGAGGTGAAGGAACAGCTAGTGCAAGGAGCACAAAAGCCCGTTGCGCTAGACTAATAAGTGGTTACCTCTGAGCTTGGGGACTGCAATGGAATCAACTAGATTGGAAGAGTCCTCTAAGATCATTGAGTCCAACCTCTGACCTAACACTAACAAGTCCTCCACTAAACCATATCACTAAGCTCTACATCTAAACACCTTTTAAAGACCTCCAGGGATGGTGACTCAACCACTTCCCTGGGCAGCCCAATCCAATGCCTAACATCCCTTGCAGTAAAGAAGTTCTTCCTAATACCCAACCTAAACCTCCCCTGGCGCAACTTTAGCCCATTTCCCCTCGTCCTGTCACCAGGCACGTGGGAGAATAGGCCAACCCCCACCTTTCTATAGACTCCTTTAATGTACCTGTAGAGTGCGAGAAGGTCACCCCTGAGCCTTCTCTTTTCCAGGCTGAACAATCCCAGCTCCCTCAGCTGCTCCTCATAAGACTTGTTCTCTAGACCCCTCACCAGCTTCGTTGCCCTTCTCTGGACTCGCTTGAGCACCTCAATGTCATTCTTGTAGTAAGGGGCCCAAAGCTGAACACAGTACTCAAGGTGCAGCCTCACCAGAGCTGAGTACAGGGGGACGATCACTTCCCTAGCCCTGCTGGCCACACTGTTTCTTATGCAAGCCAGGATGCTGTTGGCCTTCTTGGCCACCTGAGCACACTGCTGGCTCATATTCAGCTGACTATCCACCAATACTCCCAGGTCCTTCTCTGCCAGGCAGCTTTCTAACCACTCAACCATCTTCAAATTTCCAGATCTAGAGGAGCACTTTGGCTTCAGCCTAAAAGCCATGTGTACAGAAGCTCCCCCAAGCCAGCCAATCTTCTTCCCACGACCTGCCAGAAAACAGCTGTCCTGGTTTCAGCTAGGATAGAGTTAATTTTCCTCCTAGGAACTGGTAGGGTGCTATGTTGTGGATTAGGATGAAAATCATAGAATCATAGAATCATAGAATATCCTGAGTTGGAAGGGACCCTTAAGGATCATCAAGTCCAACTCTTGACACCGCACAGGTCTACCCAAAAGTTCAGACCATGTGCCTAAGTTCACAGTCCAATCTCTTCTTAAATTCAGACAGGCTCGGTGCAGTGACCACTTCCCTGGGGAGCCTGTTCCAGTGTGCAACCACCCTCTCTGTGAAGAACCCCCTCCTGACGTCCAGCCTAAATTTCCCCTGCCTCAGCTTAACCCCGTTCCCGCGGGTCCTGTCACTAGTGTTAATGGAGAAAAGGTCTCCTGCCTCTTGACAACCCCTTACGAGGAAGTTGTAGACTGAAAAAGAATGTTGATACCACACTGATGTTTTAATTGTTGCAGAGCAGTGCTTATACTAAGCCAAGGACTTTTCAGCATCTCGCTCTGTCCTGCCAGCAGGCAGGCTAGGGGTGCAGCAGGAGCTGGGAGGGGACAGACCCAGGGTAGCTGACCCAAGCTGGCCAAAGGGTTATTCCATACCCTCTGACATCATGCTAAACAATAGATAGGAGTGGCTAGCCAGGATGGGGGGGTGCGGTCTGCTCAGGGATAGGCTGGGCATCGGTCAGCGGGTGGTGAGCAATTGCACTGTGCATCACTTACTCCGTACGCATTAGTAGTAGCTGTACTATTATCGTTATTATTATTATTTATTTTTTCCTGTCTTAATAAACCGTCTCTGTCTCAACCCACAGGCTTCATTTTCCTATTTCTCTCCCCCATCCCAGAGACGGAGGGGGGAGGGTGAGCGAACGGCCATGTGGTGCTTAGCTGCCAGCCAGGGGAAACCACAACAGCAATGTAGTTATGGAACCAAATTAAAGCCAAAACTTTCAGCCCGGTCCTTGACCTGAATAGGGAGTGAGGATCCGGATCCTAGCATTTATACGTGATAGTTTATATGCAGCCAAAGTAAATACTGTAGTCAGAGGTCATGGTGCTACATTTTGAAAAGTCCTGCATAAAGAGTTCTCAGAAAAGCAAATTTAAGTAACATTAATGTCAAGAAAAGTCATTTTGATTGCTATATTCTTTATCTGTCGTGACTAGACAGATGAAAATCTCTGACAGCAATTTTGCCCTTAAGGTCATTTTCTTGTTTCTTTTATTTATTTCTTTTATTTATGTTTATTTAACTTATTATAAGAGGCTCTGTACTAATTTTCCTCACAGAATTTCTAGCAGAAATATGACCCTTACGCACCTTTTGTAATTAATTCATTAGGTCATCTCTAACCACTAAGCCCCTTGTCAGGTTATTTCTACTAGTGATAAGGAGCAATTGACCTTAAAACATTGAAGCCAGGTGGATGAGCCTATTCCACAAGGTCTCTTGGCTCCACCCTTGTGAAGTGAAATCTGCCAGGTGGGGATCATTTGACCTTTGCTATATAGGTAGCATGAGGACATGTGGGAGGAATTGTCTCCCCAGGAGAGTTTGGGGCTTAGGTTACCTAGGGTGATTTTCTACTGTCATGGTGAAATAGACTCAGTCTTCCACAGTAGGCTGCTTTTTCTTCATGTTATCTACCATCTCTGTGAAATAGTTTTAGAGACTCTATGAGCTAGTTATGTTGGTGGTGCCTTCTCAGTACAATAAAACCCTGGTGATACTACTTCACTGGGAAGTAGTTTGGCAGTGACTCAAGTTCAGAAGCTGGCAGGTAAGTGTTCCTGGGTTCTATGGTTGTTTCATGTTGGGGAGTTGGAGTACTTCCTTCACCTTGTCTGTTTTCCATGAAGTTACTTACATGGATTCTAAGCTTCCTTCCCAGCCCTAAAAAAATAATAATTATAAACCGAATAAATAAAAAGCAACCTCAGAATCTCAAGTGCATGCAGGTAAGGCTGACTTTTGAAGAATGTTTTTGAGTATTTGTGAAGACTGAACAACGGGCTGTATGAAAAAGGTGCCTTACTGTGAATTCAGACCTTCCTTTGTGGTAAGGAGAAACAGATCTGGGTAGATACTGGTGGTGTTATCATTACTTTTGCAAAGTGTCAATTGTGAGAACATGCTGTTCATAAAAGAGATACTGTTTTCACAATACACAAGCCAAAAACCTTTAAACTACCAGAAGTTACGGTTTCAAGGAGATAACTTGAAAGAAAGACATTGTTGGTCATCTCCCCCTGAGGAAAAAGTGTGAAGGGTGATGTTGTTAATGGTTTCCGAGGTAGGGTCAGGGCAGATGTGTTTTCCCATGTGTTCACTTTCTTCCTCTCCAGGTGAGTTATGGTAGCTTTCCAAAACTTGGACTATACTTAAGATGTTCAGACCAGCATGTTCTTATTCATATGCCTCCTGAATGCACTCCATGTTTTGTCTAAGGTCCCCCAGGTTGCTCTGTCCCCCAGCTCCAGACCAGGATTCAACAGAGCAGTCAACTGTTTCTTTGGCTTTGAGGATTCTGAAATAGTTCCTGGTTTAAAAAGAACCAGTTCCCAGCCTGTCTTGAAAAATAGATTTTTAACCCTAGAGCAACTAAGTTTCCTTTCCATTACATGAACATCCAGAGAGACTCATCCTCCCTTCTCAGTTGAGTTCTCTGCAATGACAATGTAGTCTTGTAGCCAAATTAAAGCTAAAACCTTCAACCCAGTTGTTGACCTGAATTGGGATTGAGGATCTGGATCCTGTTATTTAAAAGACATTTAGATGTAGAACTTAGGGATATGGTTTAGTGGGGACTGTTAGTGTTAGGTCAGAGGTTGGACTTGATGATCTTGAGGTCTCTTCCAACCTAGAAACTCTGTGGTTTATACATTTATCCTGGCATTTATACCAAGTTATCTGTCTTCTAAAGTCAAGTTCAGAGCCTTACCTTATATATTTAAATCCCTTCTGCTTCATGTTGTTAGCACTACCCTGGAGCCCATACTCAAGGTGGTTTTTTACTATTCTGAAATTCAAGACAGTAGAACGCTCAGAATTCCCTGACATGTATGTACATCTAAAATATCCCCAAAACTGTGTCTGATTTGCCTGTGGTGAATTTTCTATACTTAAAATCCACACTACAAATTCTCTTCAGGAATTAAAGGTGGGACAGTCTCACCTTAATTCAGATATCAACTATGTCTACCTCTGAGCTATTAATACTATGTTGCCTTTATTAATGGAGAGAAAGAGGACTTCTGACCTAAATTATCTGCTCTTGAAGAAGGTATTTTGAATATGTCAGATATCCTACACTTCTATCCTTTTTCTATGAAAGAATCTATGTAACTAGCTTCAGTGTACATGCTCATGCTAAGTCATGTAAATATCACTCTAAAGGTAGGATTAACCTTTAAAAAGGGAGAAGGGATCATGATTTGGTTTCAGTGTAATGAAGATGAGCTATGTTTCTCTCCTATCTTTATCCACAAGCATCTTCCTATGCTCTTATATGTTGTAAAGGTGGCCTTCTGGATGTACTCTGAGGGTATGTATGCTCACAGTAAGGAAGTAAAATGAAGAACAGAGAATGATGTAACACATTTCTACAGTAACTTCAAAATTCATCACACCAGTAACTTTCATTTTAAGGTAAGAACAATGATATGCAAAACACGTGAATGCTTTTAACTCTTACATACATGCACATAATTATATTCAGCTTTTTGATAGATGGCCTTAACAAATGACTCAGAGGTGATATGCTTTGCAGATTTCTGGGCATTTTCTAGAGGGGCTGCAGCCAAGTGGTTGGAGAATCATGTTTGTAACAATGACTGCTGTCAAAACTGTTAGGTAATGGGGTGCAGGTGCATCTTGTTAGCAAGAACATTGTCCTCTATGTTGGTTTTCAGTAGGTATTTATAAAGAGCAAGATAATTTTTATCTCAAGGCTGCTTTTAAAACACCCACAGACTTTCTGCTCTAGTTGAATTCTATTAATTTCAGCCATAAACATAGCGATGTGACCTAACAAAATATGATGTGACACTATGCAGGTCAACGCATTGTTCAGAAGATCTGAAGCAGCAAGGAATGCTGTACTTTGGTCAAAGAACATGCTGTTTGAAACAGGAATAAAAAACTTACAACATGTCCTCTTATTGTGTTATTTGTCTCTTTATAAAGACAGAAACCAACACAGAAAATTAGGTACTTGTTTCTGAACTTTATAGCAGTAAAATACTGCAGTCACAGAATCATAGGGGTTGGAAGGGACTTCCGGAGATCATTGGGTCCAATCCCGCTGCCAAAGCAGGGTCCCTAGAGCAGGCTGCCCAGGTGGGTCTTGAGTAGCTCCAGAGAAGGAGACCACAACCTCCCTGGGCAGCCTGTTCCAGTGCTATGTCACCCTCACTGTGAAGTTCTTTCGCATGTTGGTACAGAACTTCCTGTGCTCCATTTTGTGGCCATTGCTCCTTGTCCTATCCCCACAAACCACTGAAAAGAGGTTGGCCATATTGTTCTGTCTCACACACATAAGATATTTGTAAACATTAATAAGATCCCCTCTCAGTCTTCTCTTCTCAAGGCTGAACAGACCCAGGTCTCTCAGTCTTTCCTCATAGGGAAGATGCTTCAGGCCCCATATCTTCTTTGTTGTCCTCTGCCAGACTCTTTTCAGGAGATCCCTGTCTTTTTTTGTACTGGGGAGCCCAGAACTGGACACAGTACTCCAGGTGAGGCCTGACCAGGGCAGGGTGGAGGGGGAGGATCACCTCCCTTGAACTGCTGGGCACGCTTCTTTAATGCGTTCCAGGATCCCACTGGCCTTTTTGTGGCCACCAGGGCACACTGCTGGCTCATGGTCAACCTGTCATCCACCAGTACCCCCAGGTCCTTCTCCTCAGAGCTCCTTTCCAGCAGGTCGTCCCCCAGCCTGTACCCATACATGCTGTTAATGACTCCAGAATTGCTATTTCCATACCTTGCCTGATATAGAATTTCTAAGACTTCTATTAATTTTCATTTTCCTACTCTGAGGGTTTTTCCCACTTGTTTTTTCTTTCTCCTAAACCTTTCTGTTTTTGCAAATAATTTTCCAATAGAAAGCTTAATACAATTAACATAATATAGGCCTACAGAAATCTGCAAACATACTCTAAATACAAATGATTTCAGGTTATTTTGAACTAAGGAGAAATACAGGAATGCAAAGAACTTAATTAATAAATCTTTTAATACTGCTAGCAGAATAGATTACCATTTATATGAATCCAAGATTGTTACTGGGTAAGAGCTTTGTATATCAGACATGGTAAAATAAGCTTCTATTATAATTATATTTTAATGTAAAGATGTTATTTTAGGTTATCAGACTGAACGCTACTGCACAGCTCAAAAGACAGAATTAAGAAAAAGTTAGAAATTATGTAAGTTTTCATATGGAAGTAATTGCAAAGAAGAGTTGTCTTAGTAACTCTTACAGTATATATTCAATCTAATTCTTTTTTCTTATGTTTCTTATTTTGAATGAATTCTTAGGAAGAGATACATTTCACTACTTCTGAATCTTGCTTGTAAATCGGGCTTAAAAGTGTATTTGTCTTTTTATCTGCATCAATTATCTGTAAGTTCTTGTAGCTTATATAGTTAGTATAAGTTCCTCATCACTGCCCTGAGCTGCTGGGCATGAGTTCAAGATGCGTGCACTTTTGATGCATTTCCAGTCTGTTCAGAAAGGAGTTTGGAGTTAGAGGTTAAATGGAAACAACATTTATGTCCCACTCAATATAATATTCAAAGCATAGAGCTGTAATTTTTGGGGGGACATCCATTAACAGTATAAATAGCAAGCCGTAAGTAGCAGCATAGACATCACTTCATTAAGTTTAATGACAGTCAAACTAATGTTTATTAGTTTTAAAATATTGAAATACCTTGAAACTCTGGTCCTTCACTTCTACCTCCTATTACTTCTACACAGAAGCAATTTGTTTTAAATTGAACTTGGACAAAGTAAACCTAATACGTCTGTTTTGAGCATTTTCTCGCTATTTGCAGCATCTGTTCTGTCTCTGCTAAGATTCTTCTTCTGACCTGCATGATTGCCTCTCTTCATTTCTGAGTGCCAATTAAACTCTGAAAGTCAGCCAGAGGATACCATGCTTAGGCAACTAGGCAAGTCAGTAGATTTATGTTACAATTACCATGCTTTAGTCATTATTAAAACACATTTTAAATTCTTTAATTTCTACTGACACATAACCAGAAGATGCATGTCCAAACAGAGCTTCCAAAAGTGGCTGTTCTTCTAGGAAAATAAATAAAATATGTTGGCTTGCCAGTAATGTTGTGGAGCATAGATGAGCAAAAATAAGTAGTTCTACAACAAAACAAGAGTTAGTGTAACCTCAAATCCTTAGAGATAATAAAGGCTTAAATCTCCCCGGAAAGGTAAATGGTATCTAGGGGGATTATCCACAATAATTCATTTTCTCAGGCAGAAACTAAGTCTAGGCCTGCTCCACAGAAGAGGTGACATTCTCCTATGCAAAGCTAATTGAAAAAATGATACATAGCTATGGCAATATGATTAGCAATGTCAGAAAAGAACTAGAGTGAGTGGGTGAAGTTCCTTACATCTAATAAAATAAATAAAAACAGATTCTTTACAGAGACAGGAAAGACTTCTCTCCGGAGAGGCCTTTCCTGTTATTTCATAGTAAAATATAATTAGCTATGTTCTTTTAAAAAAAAAAAAAAAAAAGGCAGAACAGATAGATTTTGTTGCACAATATTTATTTATTTATTTTTCCTGACTAGCTGCTTACAACTGATCATGTTGCTCATGACTACATCCCTGCATAACCAGAGTAATTCTCTGTGGAGTTCATTATGATAGCAAATGCAAACAGGAATGTGAATGAAGGATCGCAGCACATAATAGGGGGTAGATGATCTGCTGATACAGATTTTCCAAGAAAAAAGAGACAAAGTGGGCTTTGTTCTAATGTAAAACAGTCAAAACATAAACTCCAACTTTATGTTGTACTTTCAGTGTGTATTGAAGATACTGCTTTTGATCTAAGTTATCAGATATATACACAGTTCTACTTCATTATCATGCTGAGGAGGAAATAACCCCCCTTGGCCCCTTTTGATGGCCTCTTTTTTGTCTCTCTCTAATCCTGATGCTGAGAAATATAATGAAACACACCATGCTGCTGCAGCAATCACAGAAAACACATATCTGAGCTTAAAAATAATCTTGGGGAAACTTACATACCTTCAGAGTTCTCTGGTTAAATCTGTGGAAAACATCAGTAGAGCAGTGTAGAAGAGAATCTTTGCAGATAGCTCTAAGGTGCATTTGCAGAGGTGTTTCAGTGCCTAAAGATGTAGATGGATGATATATGGGGTTTCCCTTATTTTCACTGGTTTGAAGAAGAAATCTCTTCCTAGTTTCCTTTTGAAGATCATCCCATTTGACTCCATCTGAAGGTAAGCACTTTTGAAAATCCCATTAAATATCAGTCTGCTTCTCCAGGCAGGAACCTAAGTAAATTCGAAAAACTTGTACTACACCTCTAGAAAAAAATTGAAGGAATGGAAGTGGAAGACAGAAACAGCAGGCACCAGAACCTCAAGACTGTTTCAAAAGGATACTTAACATCCATTTTATTCGGTGCTCGTGTTGGGTGTTGAAATGAGAGTAAGCACTGACACCATTCAGTTTTGGTCATTGAAATTATCCCATTATCTAGGCAGTTTCTGTAGGCTCCCTTTATTATCAGGGGATTAAGACAGACGCCTCCAGAGGAGGTTTTCTGAATTAGTCTGTAATGGAGTTATTTTCTTCCAGTGGCTGTACAGGGAATCTGACTGGCTCCCTACTTAGCTAAATCAGGTAACAAAAGATGGAAGTCAAGACACCCTGTGATATTTATTTATAACTATAATGTAGGAGTACAAGATTACCCCAACTGTAGGCAAAGCAGCATATAGCATGATGATTTTTTTTATATGATTTATTATGGAACACCAGCATATGAATATCACTGAAAGCATATTTCTTCTAAAAGTGAGAAAGATTATTTCAATTGCATCACCATCCACTTTTCAATCTTTGTCCATACTTAGTTTACTTGAGGCTTTACAGAGATTCTTCTGTGTGAAAATTCAGAGCTGACCACAGAAACACTATGTTACGTATAGAATAGACAGAATCCTGTTTTTTTTTTTTTTTTTTTTTTTTTTTTTGGGTGTGTGTGGGGGGGGGGTTGTGTGGTTGTTTTTTTTCTTTCTTTTTTTTTTTTTCTTTCATGGAAGTAACTTCATTTATTTTCAAAGACCTAATTCTTCCATTACAAATGAATGGAAAATGTGGAGAACAATCAGAAAGTAAAATGCAGAAAAAGAAATGAAAATCTAAGCCTGTTTCTACAGGTTCAGGCATGAACTCCTATACATCTCCAGAACCTCATTGCAGACAGTGATAAGAAATAGTCTGCAACTGATACCGTGTCTGCCATTACTCAATTCCAGTAAATTATTTTTGTTTGTTTGTTTGTTTTTAATCAACATCTTGAAAGAATAACAGTTGTAATATAACTAGAGAACTGAGTAAAAATTTAAGGGAAATAAGTTAATTATTTACTGTAATGTGGTTAGGATTTTTTTTGTAGTGTTTATTTTTCCTCTGAATAAATAAAATATACCGTTGAGAGTTAGGAAATGAGAATTTCATTGAAATGCTAGTAATATGTATAAGGGCCCAGCTTTCTACAGAGCTCAGAATGACTATTTAAGTATTTTCCATAGACTAAAGAAACTCAAAGAGGAGATAATTAAGGGTATTATATCCCACAGTACCCTACTCAATTGACTAAAATGTAAAGAATGTACAAGCAGATTGATTCTGCTATCTCACCTGAATTAGAGAAAGAACAGATGTGAAATTAGATCCTCTACCACAGATGAATGGCTTAACTGTACCTCCTTTTAAAATATTCAAATTAGATATCTGCAAGATACATAGGATTAGGCTCTACTAGAGATTGGAACACAGAGTAGAAGATCTGAGTTCTGCAATTTACACATCCAAATTATTGGCATTTAACAGGAAGACAATGTATATATAGATCATAGAATTATAGAATATGCCGTGTTGGAAGGGACACACAAGGATCATCAAGTCCAGCTCCTGGCACTGCACAGGTCTACCCAAAAGTTTAGACCATGTGACTAAGTGCACAGTCCAATCGCTTCTTAAATTCAGACAGGCTTGGTGCAGTGACTACTTCACTGGGGAGCCTGTTCCAGTGTGCAACCACCCTCTTGGTGAAGAACCTTTTCCTGATGATCAGCCTAAACTTCCCCTATGCTTAACACTGTTCCCGCGGGTCCTATCACTGGTGTTTATGGAGAATAGGTCACCTGCATCTTCACTCCCCTTTGCAAGGAAGTTGTAGACTGAAGGCAATGTGTATATAGATCCAACAGAGACGATAAGAACCATTTACCTAGTCATTCCACAGAAAAAGAATAGCAAGGTACAGTGAGATGCATCTGGGTAAGTGGGCAAGGGGGGTTCAAGTATTGGTTAAAAATTTGATCCTTATTTATTCTGAGTTGACTGAGTGCTCTGTATGCTAAATTGCTGGATGTGAAGCACAAAATACTGCTTCAATCCAAATAACGTTAGGACAACCAAAATTCTGTGTTTGGTGAAGAATATTTTTGTTTGGCGAATTAATCAGAAAACAGAAAACATACAACACCACTGTGGCTCCCCAGTATCCCAGGAATACTGATCTGCAAATTCTTAGTAGCATCTGTGATTTGTCTTGGAATAACTTTCACTGAATATTACAACTGTGAATTATATAAACACAAATGCAGCAACAAAGCTCTCTTGCTAATGATGATTGTTCCTTTAGTAATTATATGTGTCATTCCTTTAATTACATTATTTATTATGTTAATTTATTGCAATATTCCCATTAATTATTTCTAAATGTGATTGGACTAGCTATTTCTGATACTTGGTGCAGTTAGGAATGGCGTGGCTAACATTTCAATTAATCTCTTGTGTTCTTATTTGGTATGTGCTGTAGCTGTACTGTGAGGGGACTGCTTATTTTGTGAGGCTTTGGGGGATTTTGTTATTGTTGTTTTAAAAAATTATTATTATTATTATTTATTATTATTATTATTATTATTTTCCTGGTGAAGTAATTTATTCTAAAGATGTAGCATAGAATGAAGGCATTTGCCAAGTTATAAGATATATATATATATATTCCCCAACTCCCAACTTTATATTTCTACTATTAAATAAAGCCTTAAAAGCATGTGTATATATATATATATATATACACATATATGTTATATGTGTGTGTGCTTCTCTCTCAGAAACAGAATATAAATTATTTAGTAGCACCAGCAAAAATAAAATAAAATGACATACCAGTTCTTAAATATAAGACCTTATTTTCAAGTTTGGAAAGGGTGAATTAACCTCCCAGGAAAGATGCTGGAGGCATTACTGAGTTTTACATTGGCAGGGTAAAGAGGGTGTTCATATCTTGACTGATTGTCAGACAACTGTGAAAAGAACTAGAAAGGAGTTGCTGCCTAAAGGCACTTTTCCATGTCTGATCCTGGTCCTGTTTTTTTGTTTTGTTTTCCTGGAATCTATCTGGGCAAGAAATGCACAACAATATTAAGAGAACAGCAAGGCTGGACAAGCAAAAATAAGTGGAAGAGGTGAATGATATCTTAAAGTAAGATGAATGAGTACAAATAGAAGTTTTTACTTAAAGAGTCATACAAAGTACAAAATATCTGTGGCCTCAGAAGCCCCAGAAAAGTCTCCATGGCAGACCAACCTATTTAAGCACAAAGGTCAGACTGTCAAAGAAACTAAACTGCCTCACAGAGCTGTAGAGCAGATGATGAACTGGGAGGTAATTTAATAAACTCCTGCAACCTTCCATCCTTCAATATTTCACGCTCTCAGATATTTTGACTAACAGTGCAACAGACATCAGATTACTGAGTTCCAGGCAAAAACAATTATCCTGAAAACATTTGAAGGGGGAAAGGCAAGCTTTAGCCCCTTTGTGCCATTAAGATGACTCGTTTCTTGAACAGTTGTCATCCATAATCTTTTCACCTTTTCAGAATTGTCAGTTTTTGTTGCTCTTATTGGTGGTGGTGGTGTTGTTGTTATTATTACTATTGTTATTATTATTCTTTAAAAACAATGACCTTTGATGCCAGAGTATGTCTTTACTGCTAACTTATAGGAAAGAGGAGATCCCCTGGGGGTGCAACCTGCATGTTATTCTCCCCTTCCATGGTTTCCCTGGGTATAGGTTACATATGGTTGCCTGAGACAACAAATGTTGCTACTGGCATTTTCAGATACAGCTCAAAGTCATTTCTAGATGACTGGAATTTTTTGATTGAAAAATTAATGCTGGTGACCAAAAATACCATTTTACTCTCTCCTGTTAACTCTGATACAACTCATTTCTAGGTAATAAAATGTCTCTTCATCAAAATTAAAAACAAATGTTTTTATTAATTATTATTATTACTAGTATTTATGCTACTCTACTTTCTTACTCAAATGGGTACAGATATACTTGAAAGAATGAAAAAATATATATTATTACAAAAAAAAAAAAGTTAATCCATTAACTATTGGGTGCAAACAGGCTGTAAAGAGGACAGGGCCATGTTATTTTCAGTGGTGCTTAATGCCAGGACAAGAAGCGATAGGAACAGATATGCAGACGGGAATACAAGTGGATCCATCTTAACATCAGGAAAAACTGGCTGTTCCGGTGGCTGAGCACTGGCATGGATCGCCCAGAGAAGTTGTGGGGATCTCCTTGGAGTTCTTCAAAAGCAACCTGGACATGATCTGGGGCAACCTGCTCTGGGTGGCTCTGCTTCAGCAGGGGATTGGAGCAGGTAACCTCCAGAGATCCTTTACAGCCTTACTCATTCTGCGATCCTGTGAATTACTACAACAAAATTAGCAGTGACACACTGGAGATATATTTATTTTTCTTATATGAACATGAGCTAAGTATCTTCTAGAATGTAATAGTTACTATGGTGAAATAGAGCATACTCCAAATATTCTCAGCCATCTCAGATAATGTTACAACCTCCGTTCAGCATAAAATTTAAAATGTTCAAAAGTTTTACTGAAATTAATGTGAAGCTTTCTATGAGTACTTTGAAATTTACTCTGCATGTCCTCTCCTATCTATTATTTATTTGTAGTTTCAGCAACAGCAACTTCTTTTTTCTTTTGTGCCCTGAAGCTTCTGACAAAAAAAAAATAATCATTCATGCTACAAATAATTTTATGCCTTGTGAAATGGAGAAAGCTAATATTCAGAACAATAAACAAGCATAAGTGACTGAGGGTTTACATATCCTTCTCCTAAAATACATGCAACTTACAAAACTAGTTAAGAAACTTTTTTTAAAATTACTATTCCATTAAATAGAGCTAGCCAAGATGTAATCAGAGGTGGGGAAAAATAATAAAGGGCAGTATTTTTATTATTTGATGTGTGTTAATGTATATTGGGACCCTGATCATAAGTGTAACACAGCTCAATGCAGTCACTCAAATCAGAATGATTTGCACCATATAAAAATAGACAAGAGTAGACTGAAAGAGAATCAACAATAATTAGAAATTGTAGTATTCTCTAGGCCAAGCAACTTAAAAACATAAAAGTTACGTGCCTCAAAGACATGCTGGCCCTGAAATACAACATGATCTCCTGGCTTCCAGTAGTATTCACGGGGGATGCTAGTGCTTCACCTCATGGGAACAAAAGTTTGAATTTTGAAGACTGACAAGACTACAAACCATCTCTCTGTCCATTCTTCTGCTGTCCATTCTACCCATAAGCAAGGCAAGACTTGACAATGTGTTCACAGACAAAAGTTTTAGAATCAACCACCATGCAAGAACCATGTGCTGCACCAGTCTGGCCTTAGAAATGCCACTTTCCCTAATCCCTATACTGCTGAGCTACAATCCAGTTTGTTGTAACTGTGGCAGTTCCAGAGCTTCTTCACAAAGCGAATAAATAATGACAACAGCTCTGTTATCCACCACAGGATAAACCATTCCCATTTGCAGGAAAATAAATAAATAATAAAGAAAGAAAGAAAGAAAAAAAGATAAAACATACAAACAGGATGAAAAACAGAAACTTTGACTTGGTTTAATGGTAACCAAGTTAGGTTAACCAGTGAGGTAAGCAAGCTAATATTTAACTTGGTTTAATTGAACTTGCCATGTATCATTGTTTGGTCCTGTGTTGCCTTCAAATTACACAAATGACCTACAGAATATCACTAAACACATACAAAACAAATCTGCCAATAATAAAGAATCACAGAATTCACAGAATTGTCTAGGTTGGAAGAGTCCTCTAAGGTCATTGAGTCCAACCTCTGACCTAACACAAGTCCTCCACTAAACTATATCCCTAAGCTCTACATCTAAACACCTTTTAAAGACCTCCAGGGATGGTGACTCAACCACTTCCCTGGGCAGCCCAATCCAATGCCTCACAACCCTCTCAGTAAAGAAGTTCTTCCTAACATCCAACCTAAAACACCCCTGGTGCAACTTTAGCCCATTCCCCCTCGTCCTGTCACCAGGCACGTGGGAGAATAGACCAACTCCCATCTCTCTACAGCCTCCTTTAATGTACTTATAAAGAGCGATAGGGTCGCCCCTGAGCCTCCTCTTCTCCAGGCTGAACAATCCCAGCTCCCTCAGCCACTCCTCATAGGACTTGTTCTCCAGACCCCTCACCAGCTTCGTTGCCCTTCTCTGGACTTGCTCATGCACCTCGATGTCCTTCTTGTAGCGAGAGGCCCAAAGCTGAACACAGTACTCAAGGTGCAGCCTCACCAGAGCTGAGTACAGAGAGACAATCACTTCCCTAGCCCTGCTGGCCACACTGCTTCTTTTGCAAGCCAGGATGCTGTTGGCCTTCTTGGCCACCTGAGCACACTGCTGGCTCATATTCAGCTGACTATCCACCAATACTCCCAGGTCCTTCTCAGCCAGGCAGCTTTCCAACCACTCATCTCCCAGCCTGTAGCTCTGCTTGGGGTTGTAATGCCCCAAGTGCAGGACCCGGCACTTGGTCTTGTTGAACTTCATACAGTTGACCTTAGCCCATCGGTCCAGCCTATCCAGATCCTCCTGCAGAGCCTTCCTACCCTCGAGCAGATCGATACACGCACCTAACTTGGTGTCATCTGCAAACTTACTGAGGGTGCACTCGATCCCCTCATCCAGATCATCGATCAAGATATTAAAGAGGACCGGCCCCAGTACCAAGCCCTGGGGAACGCCACTAGTGACCGGCCTCCAACTGGATTTGACTCCATTCACCACAACTCTTTGGGCCCGGCTATCCAGACAGTTCCTAACCCAACGAAGCGTATGCCAGTCCAAGCCACGAGCAGCCAGTTTCTTGAGGAGAATGCTGTGGGAGACGGTGTCAAAAGCCTTGCTGAAGTCAAGGTAGACCACATCCACAGCCTTTCCCTCGTCCACCAAGCGCGTCACTTTGTCATAGAAGGAGATCAGGTTTGTCAAGCATGTCCCGCCTTACATAAATCCATGCTGACTGGGCCTGATCACCTAGTTGCCCTGCAAGTGACACTCAAGATAATGTGCTCCATGGGTTTCACTGGCACTGAGGTCAAAGAAATGACTAAAACTCATAGAGCACAGAAATTTAGGTGAACTAAATTAAAAAGCAGTTATAAACAAGCTAATGAAACATATACCTGGTGTCACACAAACTGAGAAAAAACTCCACATATGCTTCAATCCTCAAATGACTGAGGGAGCAATTAGAGTGTACCCAGATCCACCTGGTTGAGGGTGAAGGACAAGTGGAGAGCTTGTGGATGAGAATTAAGGGGTGGGCTGGTATGGGGGACACGCTTGTGGGGGTGTACAACAGGTCACCAGATCAGGAGGAGGAGATCGATGAGGCCTTCTACAAGCAGCTGGCAGTAACCTCACGATCATGGGCACTGGTTCTCATGGGGGATTTCAATTATTCAGACATCTGTTGGGTAAGCAACTCAGCCAGGCACGCACAGTCTAAATGGATCCCACAATGCATTGAAGAAAATTTTCTGACACAGGTGGCGGAGGAGCTGACGAGGCAGGGAGGTGCTTCTGGACCTTGTTCTTACCAACAGGGTAGGCTTGTTAGGGATGTGAAGGTTGGGGGCAGTTTGGGATGCAGCGACCATGAGATGGTGGAGTTCCAGATGGAACTTGGTGGAAGAAGTAAGGCAAAAAGCAGGATTGCTACCCTGGACTTTCGGAGAGCCAACTTCGACCTCTTCTGGGACTTGCTTGGGGGTATCTCATGGGGTAGATTACTAGAAGGCAAAGGTGCTTGTAGGAGCTGGACAACATTTAAACAGCACTTCTTCCAAGCTCAGGATCGGTGCATCCCTAAGGGTAGGAAATCAGGAAAGGGGGAAGGAAACCTGTGTGGATGAGCAAGGTGATCATTGATAAGATCGAAAAGAAGGTTTATGAAATGTGGAAAAAGGGCCTGTCCTTTTGGGAGGAGTATAGAAGTGTTGTCAGGGCCCGCAGGGACACAATGAGGAAGGCTAAAGCCCACCTAGAGATGAGGCTTGCAAAAGAGATAAAGATAATAAGAAGTTTTTTGTTTTATTTTATTTTGTTTTTTAAGTATGTAAACAGTAAAAGGAAGACTAGGGATAATGTGGGTCCCCTGCTGAACAAGAGGGATGTCCTGGTAATGGGAGACACCGAGAAGGCAGAGATACCGAATGCTTTCTTTGCTTCAGTCTTTGTTTCAAGGACTCCCCTCTGGGACTACTGGACCCTGGAGGGAGAAGAAATGGTCTGGGAAATGGAGGGCTCCCCACTGGTTGACAAGAGAGAGGTTTGGGAGCGTCTGAGTGGGATCAATGCACACAAATCCATGGGCTCCGACATGATGCATCCACGTGTGCTGAGGGAGTTGGCAGAGGTGATCGCCGAACTGCTCTCTATCATCCTTGAAAGATCCTGGAGAACAGGAGAGGTGCCTGAAGACTGGAGGATAGCCAATGTCACTCTGGTTTTCAAGAAGGGCAAGAAGGAGGATCTGGGAAACTACAGCCCAGTCAGTCTCACCTCTGTCCCTGGAAAGGTATTGGAGCAGCTTGTTCTGGATCCCATCTCCAAGCAATTGGAAGAGAAGAATGTTATGAGGAGTAGTCAGCATGGGTTCACCAAGGGGAAATCGTGCTTGACCAACCTCATTGCCTTCTATGATGGCATCACCAGCTGGGTAGATGGGGGGAGAGCAGTGGATGTCATCTACCTTGACTTTATCAAGGCTTTAGATACTATCTCCCACGACATCCTGATAGCAAAGCTGAGAAAGTGTGAGATAGAGGAGTGGACAGTAAGGTGGGTTTAGAACTGTCTGACTGGCCAAGCTCAGAGGGTGGTGATTGGTGGCGCAGAGTCTGGCTGGAGGCCTGTGACTAGCACTGTTCCCCAGGGGTCGGTGCTGGGTCCGGTCTTGTTCAACATCTTCATCGACAAACTTGATGAGGGAATAGTGTCTGCCCTCAGCAAGTATACCGATGACACAAAGCTGGGAGGAGTGGCTGAAACGCCAGAAGGCTGTACTGCCATTCAGTGAGACCTGGACAGGCAGGAAGAAACCAAATGAGGTTTAATAAGAGCAAGTGTAGAGTCCTGCAACTGGAAAGGAACAACCGCAAGTTGTACAGGCTGGGGGACGACCTGCTGGAGAAGAGCTCTGAGGAGAAGGACCTGGGGGTACTGGTGGATGACAGGTTGATCATGAGCCAGCAGTGTGCCCTGGTGGCCACAAAAAGGCCAGTGGGATCCTGGAACGCATTAAAGAAGCGTGCCCAGCAGTTCAAGGGAGGTGATCCTCCCCCTCCACCCTGCCCTGGTCAGGCCTCACCTGGAGTACTGTGTCCAGTTCTGGGCTCCCCAGTAAAAAAAAAAGACAGGGATCTCCTGAAAAGAGTCTGGCAGAGGACAACAAAGAAGATATGGGGCCTGAAGCATCTTCCCTATGAGGAAAGACTGAGAGACCTGGGTCTGTTCAGCCTTGAGAAGAGAAGACTGAGAGGGGATCTTATTAATGTTTACAAATATCTTATGTGTGTGAGACAGAACAATATGGCCAACCTCTTTTCAGTGGTTTGTGGGGATAGGACAAGGGGCAATGGCCACAAAATGGAGCACAGGAAGTTCTGTACCAACATGCGAAAGAACTTCACAGTGAGGGTGACGTAGCACTGGAACAGGCTGCCCAGGGAGGTTGTGGTCTCCTTCTCTGGAGCTACTCAAGACCCATCTGGACAGGTGTCCAGATAGTGATAGGGACCCTGCTTTGGCAGCGGGATTGGACCCAATGATCTCTGGACATCCCTTCCAACCCCTATGATTCTGTGATCATTTCAATAAAAGCATGGGGAACTTTGTTTTTGAATAGTTATTTTGTTGGATTTCCAGCTAACAGTAGATACAAGAGTGAGAGACTGCTCAATTGCATTTTGGGAGCACTGCACCTGTTGCCATTCTGACAGTGGTGAGGGAACTATGTACAACAGATATGGATACTTAAAATAATAATAAATTTAAAAAATTAAAAAAAAACAAAAACAAAAACAAAAACAAAACACAGCACATATAAACAAACAACAAATACCTCACTGTACTAACTCAACAGTTACATATGTAATAGTCCCATTACATTTTAGACTATGTGCATATGTGGCACAAAAATACTGCAAAAGAGACAATAAATGGTTTGTGATTTAAAATATAATTATTATTCCACTGAATGTAGTTTCTAGTTGATACACGAATCTTTGCATGCTTCCATACAGTCAAAAATGAACCAGCACTTTCTCTGTTAAAATTACATTTTTTTTCATGACTTTGGGTCAGCTTGAGCTCACTCCTTAGTCTTGGTAAGGCAACAAAGAGGATTACAAATCTAAGTAGTGTTTTGATATTTTTGAAATTGATGTTTTGAAATCAATATTTTGATTTTTTGTATAAAAAGTTAATGTATTTTATTAAATAAAAATGGAAACAGTGGTTACAGAAAGCACAAGTGGTCCTTAGGGGTGGGAAATAGAACTTAGCTTCTCTTCCACTTATCACTGGGTAAATGTTCTTACCATTGGATCAGAGAAATGTGCTTGTTTTTATTGCCTCTGCTTTCAGGTAATCAGCTAATATCCCAAGCAAAGATGAACAACTCTTTTGTTTGTTTTTAAAATATAATATAGATTAATGGTCTCAGACTGACTTTAGTGAGTTGAAGATACAAGTTTAATTCCTGCCAGGAACAGAAAGTATTTGGACGCAGGTATACTACTGACTCTAAACCTCGTAACTGCTGAACTCATAGCTAATATCAGTTGACCCCCATTTGAAGGAAACACTTGACCTCCTCTTTTGTCAGAAAGAACTTAGGCTGTGTCATTCACAGGAGGTCTGAGAAGTGTTGAGTGAAGTACAGAGCTCCTTACAGCCAGAGATGCCTTGAGAAGAGCAGGACTCATGCAGTCTCATCAGCCAAGAAGGCAAGCTTGAATCACCCTTGTGGGACCCCAGCTTCTTCTTCCAAATAGATTCAACAGAAGGTGGTATAATTCTGAACATCTAGCAGTGCAGATGGGGAGGAAAAGGTCTTTAGCTGGACCATGTTAGTAAAACACATTCCCACACAGTATTTTCCATTGCCTAACTCAAAACAGTCCTTGCACACTGTGCTGACTGCTGGATCTAAGGTAGCTGATTCTTCCCCTAGACTGTATAAAGGATGTAACTGAAGGCTATGGGTTTTTCTCTGGTATTACCTGTCTCATTTCCTTTCTAAATACAAATGTTGGGTTTCTTCAGGAAATATAGGAGTTGGACTTCTAAACACTACTAAAGCCTGATCACCATTTGCACAGTAGTGTGTTACCTATGGCAAGAACAAAGCAGCCATGAACACTTTTGAAGAGTGAGAATCAATACAATTTCTTCTTCAGTATATGAGGCACAAACAAATACAACAGTGATTTTGCATGTTTCCCTAGTCTGATAGTTTCCCTAGTCTATTACATGTTTATTGCTAAGATTGATCAAAAAACTATATTAGTTCTTTCTAATTTTAAATTGAAGTTTGCTAACTGGTGATTGAAATATCTAGAGAGCTGGAAAAATAAAGCAGGATTTAGTCCTTTTCTTCCAGCTTCCTTGCACAGCTTCAGATAAGGCTGTTGTTTGTTTAATATATTACTGTCAATGGAATCCATTAATATCTCATTTTCATGGAAATTTCTCATCACTTCAAACACAGTGTTTCTTTTTATCCCAGTCTAAATTAGTAGTTTTTGATGTTTTAGAAATTGTTTCCCCACTTCACAACTTGTAAAAGTGAGCACACCATTGCCCACATGATCCCATCATAAAGTTGTAATATGTATGCTAAATAATTAGTGGTAGGTAGCATACATAGAAATACTCAGTATTGTTATCCTCTACAACACAAACAAATCTTAAGAAACAACACTAAAATTTACTTGTTACCTATAAACAAGCAGCGATACTAGTCACTGTGCCGTTTCACAAACACAGAACAAAAAGCCTGTTCCTAAATCTCTGTATTCAATCCATGTGCCCTCAGCCATTTCTAAATCACAGGAAGTCCTGAATATGGAAAGCCTGCAGCTCCTACTGAATTTTAAAATGTTAAATCGGTGCAATTTCTGTATTGGTCTTGCCTGAAACATTTACTGAAACATGTTATTTTCTCTGCCAGAAATCAAATGTATTCCATATAATATAATGAAGAACTAAAGTGTGTTTATTTTAAACTGAAAAGAAAATGTTCTGTTGAACATTTTGAATTTTATTTTATTTTATTTTTAATGTATGAACCAGCAAAATATAGTATGGATAAACACAACACTGTATTTGCCAGAAGATAATCACAAGTTTTGAAACAGCCCAGCAATAACACTTTCCATGATGCTGTGATTAGAGACCTCCTAAGTCCTCATGAAAAAAAGATTACAGTTTAGATGGTAAATAATAAAATGCTCAGTTTGGTATTTCTAAGAAGAAATAACCTTTTTATTTCTTTATATATATTTTTAAATATTATGCTGCTGATATTTATTCATCTGTACTGAGCCAAATACTGTCCTTGCAGTTCTTTTGTAACTAGAGATATACCTTCAATAAAAGACAAACTATTGCCTTTTTTTAAGAATAGTGGAGAGTGAAATAGACCCAAAATGTGTTGCAAAGCCACAGTCCCACAGACACACTTTAAGCCGCAGATCATCCTCTTACATAGCATGATAATTTCTTTTTGAGTTTTAATAAGGTGTGTCTTCGAAAAACGTTGACAAACTCCTCTCTGTTTCTGTCCTTACGTTTTTGACATGATTTGCATTCATGAGAATATTAATTTTAAATCTATAAAAAAGACATGGAGATATTACAAGACAGTGGTTTAAAGCCTCCCATCATGAAATTTGCAGCAAGCTTTTGGCTTTTGGATTCTTTATTGATTTTCAGGGAATACATGCTGGTGGAAGGTATACATAGAGAAACACAAATGTCTTTGAAACACCTTTAATACTGACATAAAAGAAGAGAAATATTGATACATATTGATTAGTTTGTGTCATCTACATAAATATAGGTATGTAAAGTTCTTGACTCCAAAATTACATCTAAGTATAAATCCCTGATCAGAAATTTGACAGTCCCTGTTACACTGGACAGTCTCTGTAACTATAGGGCAACAAAGGGTCTAGAAGGGAAGGCTTACAAGGAGTAGAGGGGAGGCAGCCTACAGCTCATTGCAGCCTATAGCTTCCTCATGAGGGGAGCAGAGGGGCAGGCACTGATCTCTTCTCTCCACTGACGGTGACAGGAACGGCATGTAGGTGCAATAGGGGAGGTTCAGGCTAGGTGTTGGGAAAAGATTCTTCACCAAGAGGGTGGTCGGGCACTGGAACAGGCTCCCCAGGGAAGTGGTCACAGCACCGAGCTTGCTGGAATTCAAGAAGTGTTTGGACAACACTCTCAGACACATGGTCTGATTTTTGGGTGGTTCTGTGTGCAGCCAGGAATTGGTCCTTGTGGGTACCTTCCAACTAAGGATATTCTATGTTTCTATATCAAAACAAATGAACAAAAATACTAAAGATACCATGACAAGTAACATGTTCAGCAAAATATCTGTATAATTATACATATGAGGAATTTGATGAAGTTGACAATTGACACTTGCAACTAACTGTTTTTTTTTAAGGCGGAAAATATAGGCCAACCAAATGAGTTATTTATGTTCAAGATACAGAAAGTGGTATTTAAGAGTACATATTAAAAGAGAGGATGGAAAAAATAACTTACACCTTTGAATATTTAATTGTTTCATTTTTAAAGTAAACATGTATGGACAGTAGTGATGGATATGTTCAATCTCAGGACACAAAGCATTTAACTAGATCTGGCTTTATGAAAAACAAAAAACTTGGGTATTTGATGCATTATTTTAGATTACTTGAATATTATAGTATTGGAATTTTGATGAACCAAAGAAGAAGAATGTCAATTTATAGGTGTCTGGTCTACTGTATTAAGATCAATAAAAGTAGTGATATGCCAATAAGCCATTTAAACAGCCTGAGAGCAGGATTCATTTATTTATTTAATTTGCTTGAGCCATACAATATGAGGTTTAGTCTATCACAGAAATAAGAATGAAGATTCGATTTGAGATATTAAAAGAATAGCTCTGTATTATGATACCCAATTGTGAACTTTATTAAAATGCTAACAATAGCTTGCAGTTACTACATAATGGAATGTAATGATAGATTTCTTCTGTTTGTGGAATAGGAAGACATATAGAGAGACTTTTAAAATACATTTATATAAACTACTTTGTTTTATTGTTTTCTAGAAAAGATAATGCAAATGCAAAATACTGTGCCTAGTGGAAGGAACATTATGCCTCGGAATTAAAGCATTACACCATGGATCTTCTCTGCAAACTTGCGAACTTTTTATTTATTTATTTATTTATTTATTTATTTATTGTCAAATTGAAGCATTGGTTTCGGGAATTTCTGGCACATCTTTGAAAAAAAATGAAACATGAAGTAGTATTTCCACTGGGAACACTGGGAAACTAGACATTCAGAATAGGATATAGAGTTTTGTTTATCCTATTTATTGAGAGATTTTCTGTTTATGAAACCTATTTTCTTCTGGTAAATATAATTTCTTCTGAATGCTGCCTTCACTTAATTTATTAATGCTGTAATGAACATACCTGATGTGCAATAATATTTTCAGGTGCCTTCACAGTGTTTTTCAAAATAGTACTTGATGTATCTTGGATCTTTCTAGTATAGGTGAAAGAAAAGAAAAGAACAAACTTAGATACAACAAATCAATAAATGATTTGAAGTACTGGCAGCTAGGTGACTCATGAGGGTCGTGCTCAGAAAAAGAAAAAAGAAAAAAAAAAAAAGAAAAAAAGTAATAAGTGGGTTTCCACTTTTTACACAGAAACCAAATATATAGGAAACCTTACAATCAGAAATCTTTGATTTCACCTTTAACCCAAAGGGTTGTTCAGACAAGCACACTGACTGTTGTTCTTTGTCAGAGTAACTGTCATGTTCCCTTGAGCTGATGTGGCCTGATTCCTTCTGAAGCTCCCTTAGGGAGCTACATCTGCACCTTCTCTATTGTGAGTTTATGATTCTCCACTATGTGTGCCATTAACTTTAAATTAGTTTTTATGCAGAGTACTGAATTTATGTGAAGAGCTACTTCCATATATTTTCAAACAATCTTTAATTTGGATTTTCTTGATTAGTTCCGTTATTCTGATTACTTACTGATCTGTAATGGTGACAACTTGGTATCTTCTGTATCCATAAAGCTTTTATTAACCATAATAAATACCATTGCCTGCTTGAGTATCACTTAGGTAAGGTTCACAGTAGTTTCATGATTTACTAATAAGCCAACCTCATTGGTGGGAGTAGAAATCAGATTTCATAACCTATTCAGAGGTTCTGGTTTAGGTATCCCAGGGAAAAATGACAATTCCCTCTCCAGTTATTATATAGGGAATTTAGATACTCTAGAGAACTGAATCTCTAGTCATGTATTTAAAATCAGTTTAGGATGGACTGTTTCCTAATGGTCCTTCCATATTTTAAAGGTCATGCTATGGAACTATATAATTTCTTCTGTTAAATATTAGGCTTGTGATTTACAAGGTCTAGGCTCTAACTGAAAGAAATTTGACTGTTTCACTATCTAAAATGTAGGACACCTGGGTATTTTAATCATAGTTCCTTGTATATTAAATGATGAAGATTTTACCTCGATTAAAGTATATCAAGACTCAGGTTTTAGATTGCACCATAGACAGAGAAAAGCAGAGACCATGAAATCACCATTTGGAACAAGATACAGCCAAATAATCCAAGGAAATGATCCAAGTCCTTGGCAGTGAAAAGGTGATTCCTCTGCCAATTTGAATTTAGGAAGAAATTGTTTTCAATTCCACATTGAAATCTCAATGTAATGTTAACATGCGGCATCAGCTAAGGGAAAAAAGTGCTTGAGACAAAGTTGTCTAGTGTCTCTGAGAACTTTAGGGTAGTTATTTGGTCTCAAATCTATTAATGTTTCAAACAGAGAAGAAAGGAAAGAAGTAAAGAAAAGCTGATTACTTCAAGTCATTTCCACAGTAACAAAAGAACAAAACATGAAGAAAAAACTGAGTTTGCAAGAACCTAGCTGAAACCATGAAACATAAGACGTTACTATAATCGTTTTCCAGATACAGAGCAGTGAGTGTTACAAGTTCACTGATAACACAGGTGATCATATTCTCTGGGGATCCCATGTAGAAAATCACAAAAGATACTCACCTATTTGCAGGTACAAACCATAGAAGAGACTACTAGGAACAGAAAAAAAAAAAAAACAATTCTAATCCCACATACTGGAAAAATATTTTAATTCAGAGTTAGTCCTCTGTTTATTAAAAAATAAATAATAAATAAATAAATATGTTTTTAAATAGCAGAATGCCATTCCATCCACTTAAGTGAGACACAATGCCAGTCTACACTGAAAACAGTTATGATTTTAGGTAAAACTTATAATATGCCACTATTACATTTCTACTTTCCAGCTATCACTACAACTCTCGGTGATGCCAATGCATTAGCAACTTGTCCTTCTCAGTATTTGTTATCCTGTTATTAGAATGTGATCTTCAAACTATTTCAACAAACATGTTCTATATTTATTGAGACCATACCAAGAAACACTAAAAAGTGGAGAACCAAAAGTCATTCCCTCAGGGAACCTCAGCAGAAATGCCTCCACTCGTTATTGAGGAGGTCCTCAGTAACAATTATAGTTTGAGATATGTCAGTGAGACCATTTTCAATAACTCTGATGTGTAACTGATTAATTCCCTAATGCAATCTTATTAATTAAAATGTTTTATAGAATTAAATTAAAATGTTACGCAAAATGTTATGTAGAATTAAATTAAAATGTTATGTAGAATTAAATTAAAATGTTATGTAGAATTAAAATGCCTTGGAGAAAATGGTATGACAAAGCAAAGGAATTACTTTTATCAATACGCAATTCTGTCAACAAAAACAAACAAAACAAAACAAACAAACAAACAAGCAAAAAAGAAAAAATAAAACAAGGACAAAAAGAAAAAACAACAAAACAGCATGACGGTTTGGGTTGATAAGACTTACTTGCCATGAAGCCATGCAGGATATCAATGAATATTTTTATTCTCTAAAACTTTATTGGTAGAGTCCCAAAATAAACATGCAGTTATTCCAGTTATTCTACATGATGTTGATTAGATATAGGTTGATAATGAATTATTCTTAATTGAACTCTTCTATATGGCACATGGAGCTATGAGCCATAATTAAGAAGCAAAAAAATCACTACCTTCAACTCAACAATTTGTAAAACAGGAAGAGACAGGCTGCCTACTGCATATTATGATGGTATAACAGAAAGATTGAATCTATCACATTTCTCATTGTCATCCTGGTCTTTGTGCTAAGTAGCATATCCTCATCTAAGTAGCCTGTAGTGTACAGTAGTGGTGTAGTAAGTTCTAGACATGTTTGCATGTTTTTGGCTTTTTCCTGCATATGAAAATATAACAATACGATACCAATATCTAGTGGTAAAGTTTTTTATATATCCCAGGAACAAAGTTGAAAGAGGCAGAAAACCCATCAGAAGATGGCTATTTCTTTGAGGGAAGCCTGAAAGCTTTGGACATGTAAAAAATTGTGAGTATATAAAGTTTGAAAAAGCTGTGTATAATTTCTAAAGATTTCTAAAGATTTTCTAAAGATTGAATATCTTTTTAGCAAGTTGCTCCTTTAATGCTAATGAATACATGTATGTTAACATTCTATTGCCTGAATCACATTTAAATGTGAAACTTCATATTATTCTATGAAGCTGTTATTTTCAATTCTGCTGGCTTTTTTATAAAAAACAAAACAAAACAAAAGGAAACAAAACAAAACAAAACACCCTATTTGATTTTATTTTAAATGCATCAGTGGACATTCAAAGTAGGTCTTTTTCATGTCATCAGATTGAAGAACAAAAATTGACTGCAGGATTTAAGAGAACAGTTCTGCTTTACTTGGACAAAATATGCACTGATTTTCAAGGGACAACTCCATGAAGAAAGAATGCAGGAACACGCTGTGCAGCAACGTGTTATGTAGTCAGATATATTAGTGCAGATACATGTGTTGTTTCAGTTGCTACCAAGAGCAACTAATATCCAGATATAGGTCAGGAGCAATGATAAACCCCTACTCACCTAAACCTCAGTGTTTTCTGTTATGAACATTTAGAAACAATAGAAACAGAATAAAAATGTTTGGTCTGCATCTTTCCTTCTCTGTGTTCCCACCTAGATCCTGTTTCAATTCATATGCCAACCCCGACTGAAATATCCAGTTGGAGGGGGCGCCTAAGACAAGGCGACCTACACGTCGCATTGCCACATCATCCTTCAAAAAAGAAAGAAGGGCTATTGTTATGGGGGGCTCCCTTCTGAAAGGGACAGAGGGACTGATATGCCGACCGGACCCAACCCGCAGAGAAGTCTGTTGCCTCCCTGGGGCTCGCGTGAGAGACTTTGCCAAGAAAGTCAAGCGCCTGGTACAGCCCACTGACTACTACCCACTACTGGTCTTTCAGGCTCGTAGCGATGAAGTAGCAACGAGAAGTCCGAAGGCGATCAAAAGAGACTTTAGGGATTTGGGGCGACTACTTAGAGGATCAGGGGCACAGGTTGTGTTTGCCTCTGTCCTTCCGATAGGGGGGATCGAAGCTGAAAGGCGTGCTGTTCACATAAACTCGTGGCTTCGAGACTGGTGTGACTGGCAGAATTTTGGGTTCTTTGATCACGGGAAGGTCTATGCTACACCGGGCCTGATGGCACCGGATGGGATGCGCCTCTCTCGGAGAGGGGTAAGGATCTTTGGTCAGGAGTTGGCAGGGCTGATAGATAGGGCTTTAAACTAGAGTCGAAGGGGGAAGGGGCTAAAACCAGGCACACCGGTGAAGACCTAAGGGATGGTACGCTAGAATCAGAGGGGCTGTGTGCCAGTGAGGTCCTTTGGTCAGATCCACAAGGTGCTGAGTGTAAGGAGACACACCTGAAGTGCTTCTACACGAACGCACGCAGTATGAGGAATAAAATGGATAAGCTAGAAGTCCTGGCCCAGTCCCGCAACTACGACATCATCGGCATAAGCGAAACCTGGTGGGATGAGTCCTGTGACTGGGGTGTTGCGATAGATGGTTACAGGCTCTTCAGGAGGGACAGGCAGGGTAGGCGAGGTGGTGGGGTGGCGATGTATGTGAAGCAGGGGCTGGACTGTGTGGAACTTCAGGTCGGCAATGGCAAAGTTGAGAGCCTCTGGGTAAGGATCAAGGGACGAACGAATAAAGGGGATGTCGTTGTGGGAGTCTATTACAGACCGCCTGGCCAGGACGATAGCGCCGATAAATTATTCTTTACAGAACTAAGAGAGGCCTCGAGATTAACTCCCCTTGTCCTTATGGGGGACTTCAACTTGCTGGACATTAACTGGGAGTGCCACACGGCTGACACGAGCAAGTCCAGGAGGTTCATGAAGCACCTAGATGATAACTTCTTGGTGCAGGTGCTAACGGAGCCAACTAGGAAAGGTGCCCTCCTAGACCTGTTGCTAGAAAACAGAGAGGGTCTGGTGGGAGATGTGGTGATTGGTGGCCGCCTTGGTCATAGTGACCATGAAGTGGTTGAGTTCAAAATTTACGGTGACAGAAGGAAAAGTGCCACCATAACCTCATCCCTAGATATGGGGAAAGCAGACTTCAGGCTGCTCAGGGAACTAGTCAGCAAGGTCCCCTGGGAAACTGCTCTTGAAGGCCTCGATGTCCACCAGTGCTGGTCATTCTTTAAGCGATGCCTCCTAGAAGCACAAGATCAGGCTATTCCTAAATATCGCAAGTCAGGCAGGCGGGGCAGGAGGCCGGCGTGGCTGACCAGGAACATTCTAATGGAGATTAGGCGGAAACAGAGAGTGTTTCGCTACTGGAAGGAGGGCCAGGTGTCATGGAAAGAATACAGGGATGCTGTTCGTGTTTGTAGGGAGAAAGTTCGAGTGGCCAAAGCACACCTAGAGTTGAAGCTGGCTGTGTCTGTGAGAGAAAATAAAAAGGGTTTTTTTAGATATGTGAACGGAAAAAGAACTAAAGAATACATAGGGCCACTCCTTGATAGGGAAGGTCTCCTCACAGACAATGACATAGGCAAAGCAGAGACGCTTCTTTGCCTCTGTCTTCAATGCCGATGATGGGCTTCGGGACCCAGGGTGCCCTGAGCTGGAGGACCGGGACAGTGGGGATGACAAACTCCCAACCGACCCTGAACATGTGCGGGATTTGCTACTCCACCTGGATCCCTACAAGTCCATGGGTCCGGATGGGATTCATCCCCGGGTGCTGAAAGAGCTGGCGGACGTCATCGCGGAACCTCTCTCAATTATTTTTCAATGATCCTGGGAATTTGGAGAGGTCCCGGTAGACTGGAAGTTGGCAAATGTTGTGCCGATTTTCAAGAAGGGTTAGAAAGAAGACCCTAGCAATTACAGGCCTGTCAGTCTCACGTCAGTGCCTGGTAAAATCATGGAGAAGATGGTTCTCGAACTTACTGAGGCGCACCTGGGGGACAAAGCAGTCATTGGTCCCAGCCAGCATGGGTTTGTGAAGGGTAGGTCCTGCCTAACTACCCTGATTTCCTTTTATGATAAGATCACCCGTATGGTGGACCAAGGGAAACCAGCTGATGTGATTTTTTTGGACTTCAGCAAGGCTTTTGACACAGTTTCCCATAGGATCCTACTGGACAAAATGTTCACCATACAGCTAAATAAAAACATCATACGATGGGTGAGCAATTGGCTAACGGGCAGGGCCCAAAGGGTTATGGTAAATGGAGCTGCGTCAGGCTGGCGGGCGGTCACCAGTGGGGTCCCTCAAGGCTCCATTTTAGGGCCGGTACTTTTCAATATTTTTATAAACGATCTGGATGTAGGAATAGAAGGTATTTTGAGCAAGTTTGCTGATGACACCAAACTTGGAGGAGTTGTGGACTTGAATGAGGGTGAAAAGGCCTTGCAGAGGGATCTGGATAGGTTGGAGAGCTGGGCGATCACCAACCGCATGAAGTACAATAAGAGCAAGTGCCGGGTCCTGCACCTGGGACGGGGAAACCCTGGCTGCACATACAGACTGGGCGATGAGACGCTGGAGAGCAGCCTAGAAGAGAGGAATCTGGGGGTCGTGGTAGACAGCAAGTTGAATATGAGCCAGCAGTGTGCCCTGGCAGCCAGGAGGGCCAACTGTGTCCTGGGGTGCATCAAGCACGGCATCGCTAGTAGGTCAAGGGAGGTGATTGTCCCGCTCTACTCTGCGCTGGTGTGGCCTCACCTCGAGTACTGTGTGCAGTTCTGGGCACCACAGTATAAGAAGGACATGAAACTGTTGGAAAGTGTCCAGAGGAGGGCTAAGAAGATGGTGAAAGGCCTGGAGGGGAAGACGTACGAGGAACGGCTGAGGTCACTGGGCCTGTTCAGCCTGGAGAAGAGGAGGCTGAGGGGAGACCTCATCGCAGTCTACAACTTCCTCGTAAGGGGGTGTTGAGAGGCAGGAGACCTTTTCTCCATTAACACCAGTGACAGGACCCGCGGGAACGGGGTTAAGCTGAGGCAGGGGAAATTTAGGCTTGACATCAGGAGGGGGTTCTTCACAGAGAGGGTGGTTGCACACTGGAACAGGCTCCCCAGGGAAGTGGTCACTGCACCGAGCCTGTCTGAATTTAAGAAGAGATTGGACTGTGAACTTAGGCACATGGTCTGAACTTTTGGGTAGACCTGTGCGGTGTCAAGAGTTGGACTTGATCCTTAAGGGTCCCTTCCAACTCAGGATATTCTATGATTCTATGATTCTATGATCCATTATTATTCCTATAAAGACACACAGCAATTAAAAAGAAAAACAGAAAAAAAAAAAAAAGGGAAAAAAAAAGAAAAAAAAAAAGGAAACATTATTTTTAATAGCTTCAGAGTTAATTAAAAACATCTCCCTATTGGCCCTTTCAGATAATGTTATTAATCATTTCACAAATACTGAAATTCATGCCAAATAGTTCCATGCAGATAGAGATACCTTTGAAAAAACAGTCCCAGAATGCCTCAAGGTGTATTTCCTAGTACCTCGCTTAATCAAGAATGTTATCCTAAATGAATCTCATGCTGTTATTATATTTAACATTTTCTGCTTAGAGAACATTACTTAAGTGATTCTGATGTTTAAGGACTAAGTCACCAATGAGACAAGCAGAGGACAGAAAGCTTTGTGTTGGTTCTTTTATCGTAACACTGCAAAACTGGTTAGTGTAGGCATGTCTTTGGTAGCTTCTGCAGGCCTTCATTTGCCGTTTACTAGGACAATGTGTTGACAGTGAGAGATGAAACAGAGGTCTTTATAATTTGGGGTGTAAAATCCAAGATAGTTTCTGTTGCTGTCTCTTCCAGAAAACCTGGAAGTAGATATGTATTATTTTTATGATTTGTCAAATTTTTTGAATACATTTTCTGCCTCAGTAAATTTTCCAAAATGATTGCTGAAATTAAAATTAGATTCCCCACTGGTATTATTACCTTGAAACTGTAGAGAAAACCTCAGAGGAGGAAAACATTTCTATTTAAATATGAAAAACATATTTTTTATTGAAGATTACACCTATTGAAATAACAAATGGAATTACCAATAAGCATCATTCTGCACAGGTAAGACATATAATTTATGTAGTCCAGAAGGTCCAAGAAGAATGTAGTGCCACAGAAACTTAATTTCTGTTTTGACAAGAAAATACAGGATTAAAATTAAGTGACAAATATTACTTGCATTTGCACATAATGTCTGTTGACTCAAAAATACAGTATTAATCAAGAAAATTTTGATTAGCTCGGTGTCAGTATGCACTAGCAGACATCAAACCTTGAATGAAGAGGCATGAAAACTGCAGATGCAATCAAACTAAAAATAACATCAAGGATGAGAAGACATATCTTGCAACAATCTTACACTTCTTGATTTCTGTGAGAACTTCAAGTTCCTGACTTTAAGTCAGAAAATGCAAGCAGGACACATGTTGTGTGAGATTGTTCCCAATCTGATTCCAAAGACATCTTTGGCATGAGTCCTATGCATCCTCCACCAGATTTTCTGCTACATCAACATATCTGATCCTCAGAAAGAGAATTGTTATTTCTCATTATGGTGTGGGATCAATAGATCTTTACTAATATTTAGAAACTGGATTGTGCAATGCTTATTCATAATGTGAAAAGAAACACACAGTAAAGACTTCTGCTAAGTTCATTATATTTGGTAGACCAATATATATACCAAAATGGCATAATATATATGTATATGTATATATATATATATATTTCTTCTCAAAATTCATTCAGGTTTATAAATACCCCAATTTTTTGATGCTTAGTCTGATATAGGAACATGACTATCACAAAATGCTTTCCACTCTAAGTTCTTCATCCTTCACATGAGCAACAGCAACACACAGCTTTACAATGTATCACAATTTAGAATTAGGCTTGTACCTGCAAAACTTAGAATAACTGTAGTTAATACTCTACATTAAAAAATGAACTACTTTTCACTGTGTTATCCACTGTGGTCTCAGGATAAATAAAAACATTGACATATTAATAGTACTACAGATGAAATTGAAAGTGATAATTTAATATAAAAGAATCATCTGAAATAGAAGAGCCAGAACAGATCCTGGCTGTGATGAGAAGAAAAAAAAAAAATAAAGTTGCACAGATGGGGAAAAAAAAAAAAGTTATAGTTATTCCACATTTTCAACCAGTCTCCTGGGTTAAAAAATGGAAACAGAACCAGCATAGAGGATCCATTACAGAAGACAGCGATTAATTAAATTCAGTAGCAAAATTATTTTGGCTGTGCTGGTTCAAACAACAGGAAAATAATCTGGAAATTCAGTAGGAAAATCTAAATTATTTTTGGATGGTAAATGGAAGAGATGAAAAACAGAAAATAGAAATATCTAGGTGTGTAGAGAATGAAAAATAAATCTCCTTGACAATAATACATATTTGTTTATAAAATACCTTTATATATACATATGTGTGCTGTTCAAGACTTATAAACTCTCTTTTCCTATTGCAGGATCTCTTGACTTCTATAGAATTCACTCTGTATGATGAAATTCCCTGTTACACATGTGGTGCTTTTAGGCTCTATAACTGTACAGTCTGTGCAGTGAAATTCTAGCTTCTCTGAAGAGAATGGAAAAACTCACCTCTGGTTAGCTTAAGAAATGCAGATCTCCTCTTTGCGAGTGTAGACTTTCCATTTAATTCCTTCTTCTTCTGTTAGAATATTTTGAAAAGGCATTGCTATGATATTACACTTATCACAGGAACAGGAAAGGGCGAGAGTGAATAATATATTGTTCTAGAAATAGTTGCTAAAGGCATGGTGTCACAATGATCCTGCTGAAGAAAAGTTCTTCCTTTGTTCCATTTGCATTCAAAAAGAAAAGAAAG
Organism: Aythya ferina; assembly: GCF_964211825.1. Taxonomy (NCBI): domain Eukaryota; kingdom Metazoa; phylum Chordata; class Aves; order Anseriformes; family Anatidae; genus Aythya; species Aythya ferina. The sequence goes on along the minus strand of NC_140296.1, from coordinate 184,939,661 downwards.
TTTCCCTTGTAGAAAAGACTCTTCTTTTCATTTCTTTGCAGATGTGTGGGGACGAGTTACCCTACTCATTCCTATGTTCTTCAAGATGATTTCCCACCCAACCTATCCTAGGCGATATGTCTGGAGAACACTGAATATTCTCAGTGGAACCTAAAGAGTTTTATTAGTGAGTCATAAGACTTACTGTTTTGGTTAAGAGGTACAAAAGCAGAATTTCTCTTAAAAAAATTATAAAAACTTTCTGGCGTTCCCTGTCATTTGCATGATTTTTTACAAATGGAATTGCTAAGTGCAATTCTCGCATGAAGACCAATTTGAAGTGAATACTACAACAGGACTACATCTAAAAATGATTATCAAAATTAAGTTGCAGAACAGTACAAAAATTCTGAATCAGACCCCACATTTGCTATCATTTGGACTTATCGGTTGTGTTAACTAATATAATATCTAGCGGCACTTTACAGATTTCATATATCTTCTTTAGTGTTAATCAACTACAAAGGCTTTTTGTAAAGTCTAAAGTCAAGTGTTGGCATTGTGGCAAAACTAAAAGCACTTCACCTTCATTACACCGGTGTGGCCTTAACAGATAAGTGTTTAGAATGGTGTTACAAATATGTGTTGTAAAAATAAGGATAATTACAAGGAGAATTACTATGAATGGAAGCTAGTTATAGAGCCATCAGAAGAACATATTATAAATGTTCAGTTAATTAGTGTAATTATTTCTCAGGTAGGAGAAGTATTAAATATTTGCTTTTGTTTTCCTTATGCAGTCTCAAATAACAAGATAAAAACAACTGAGAATTATGCACATTACCGTTCTAAACCATTTCTGGTTCTTAATAATTTTTTTACAGAAAATACAGTAAGTTAATTTCTGGCACTTTTTACATTTTATGAGTTATAGAATACATATTTAATCAATGTATGGAAAATACTTTCATAGCTCACAGGCACTATCTACTCACAAGGGCAATAGACAGCTACATAAATATTTCCAACCCTTTTCTTTATCGATGTTTAACATTTGCCAAGCTGCAGGAATTTATTGTTAATAATTAATCTTCTTTATGTTACCTAACTGCTAAGTGATCGGCACGTTACTAAAGTTTCCAAGCTATCAAAGGTGTAGTGGTAGGGAATTAAGCACTAGAATGGTAAATGTAAAAGCCTTTCATATTAGGAATAACTGCAGTCTTGCATTTGCCCTATCTTTGCTATTTCTGATAGCCAGACTTCATTTAGCATCTGCTGAGAATTATTCAAGCTCTCACTTTTTTCCTTAAAGGTGCATCACAGTAGATTTAGCCAATGGATATTAATTGTCTTTGTGTTACAATATGTTTACTAGTACTGCTCTGAACTTTTCTTTGTGGGATAGCGAGTACACAACAACAAAAAACATTTTTCTGCTTTCTACATTTACACCCAAGTGTCTTCTCTCTTCTATTCTCTCTTACCTAAATCTTATTCTAGATATAAGGCTCAAAATCATAGCTCCTGCAATTCTTGTTTTCCATGTATTTCTTTGCATTGTAACTGGAACCTAGCTATCTTCCTCTTCAAATTCAAATCTACTTGGATAATTTCTACAGCTATCTTGCCTAAGAATGAATTTGGATCTTGTCAGGAGCTAAGAATACAAGAAATGCATTTACATATAACGTCTGGCACAATGCAATTATAATCAGAATCTTTGGTCTCACTGCAATGAAATGAAGAATGGTAAAGAATGGGAATAACATTATTAAACGATAAGTGTAAATAGCAGCAAAATTCTCCCATGAATATCACTGAATGATATAGACTAATGTTTGTTTAATAATTCTTTTTTTTTTTTTTTTCCTTTTCATTTCATTTATGATTTTCAAGTGTAATGGCAAATCCTCATCTGATCACACTTCAAATCAATTACTGACAATAAGTAAAATATGGTGACAGAGAAGCTGTGTTGGTTTCCCTCCTTACTTCTACTTCCTCCTCTCCTGAGTAACACAGGGGAGATGAGGACTGGGACTGCGTCAGTCCACAGTGCTTTGTCTCTTCTGCTCCTTCCTCCTCATGCTCTTCCCTTGATCCACTCTGGTGTTACTTCCATGGGATACAGTACTTCACAACCTGTTCCAACGTGGGTCCTTCTGATGGGGTGCAGTTCTTCACGAACTGCACAGGACCTTTACATGGGCTACAGTCCTACCAGGAAATGACTGCTCCAGTGTAGGTCCTCAACATGTTGCCAGAACATGCCAGAAAACATGCTCCTGTGTGGGCTCTTCTCCATGAGCTGCAGTCATGGCCAGGAGCCTGCTACTGCAATGACTCTCTACAGTCCGCAACTTCCTTCAGGTCATATCCAGCTGTATGGGGTCCTTCATGGACTGCAGTGTGGATATCTTCTTCGATGTGGTCCTCCATGGGGCTGCAGGGGCTGCCTGTTTCACCATGGGCCCCACCACAGGTTGTAAGGGAACTTCTGCTCCAATAACTTGAGTACCTCCTTGCCCTCCTTCTTCACTGACCTTGGTATCTGTAGTATTGTTTTCTCTCACATTTTTCTCACTCCTCTCTTTCCCAGCCACTCTGTAGTGTTTTTTACACTTTCTTAATTATGTTATCACAGAAGAGCCACCACCATTGCTGATGGGTTCAGCTTTGCCCTGTGGTGCCATCTGTTTTGGAGCCAGCTGGAAATGGCTACCTCTGACATGAAGGCAGCCCCTGGCCTCTTACAGATGTCACCACTGTAACACTCACCTTCCCACTCCCTGGCAACAAAAGCCTTGCCATGTAAATCCATTTGAGGAGCAGAAACTCTACTGCTGCTCACTATTACTACTGCTAGCTGTTACTGGCTAGGTAAATGAAAAGAGAGCAATGAATATTTTTTACCTTGACTGGTTTCAGTGAGGTTTTTGACACCATCTTCCACTACATCCTCAGAGAAGTTGGTGATGTACAGACTGGATGAGTGGACTGTGAGATTAATTGAAAACAAGTTGAACAGCCTGGACTAGAAGGTGGTGATCAGTGGCACAAAATCTTGTTGGAGGCAGGTAATTAATGGTGTACATCCCCAGTACATGAGACGTAGTGCTGCTGGAGAGAGTCCACCTAAGGGTCACCAAGATTAAATGACAGGAGTATCTGTCCAATAAGGAAAGGCTGAGACAGCTGGGACTGCTCAGCCTGGAGAAGAGAAAGTTCTGGAGAGATCTTCTCAATGTATACAAAGGCCTGAAAGAAGGCTGGAAAGAAGGTGGAGTCAAGCTCTCTTCAGTGTTGTCCAGTGACAGGATAGGACCAATCTGATGGACAGAAGCATCCAAGGGATTCCTCCCACCTGGTCCTCCAGATCACAGAAGAAAGACTGTGCACATTTTCCCAGTAGCAATACACATCTGATCACATACAGTTACTTGTCTGACCCAGCAAGTTCCTTGGTTCTGTATAGTAGTTTCTCATATTCTGCTCAATTAGCGTAACCTCTAGGCCTAGTTGTTTGCTTACAGCCTTAATGCTCAGCATGTTGCCATGTGCTGAACTGGCATTAATATTGTCATCTTGTACTCTAACACTTGTAGTAATTTTACCCTGCTAGGCAGCTGAACTCTACCACGACTGTTTTCTCACTACCCATCCTCAAAGAAAAGGGGAGAAAATACAATGAAAAGGGCTCAAGGGTTGAAATAAGGACAGGGAAATTACTCACCAATTAAATCATGAACAAAACAGACTCAACATAGAAAGATTAATAAAATTTATTGCTTATCACTAGCAGACTACAAACGTGAGAAACTAAAATCAAAATAAGAACACTTTCCCCCCCCCCCCCCCCAGTCCACCATTTTCTATATCCTCCCCCTGAGCAGTGCAGGAGAACGGGAATTGGCAGCTGTGGTTAGTCCTTAACACTTCATCTTCTCCACTCTTTCATTGTTTTCATCATCGGTCTCTTTCCCTGCTCCAATGTAGGGCATGCATGGGATGCCGTCCTTCCTGAACTGAGCCTGCGGGGGCTTCCCACAGATGAGCAGTTCTTCAAGAACTACTCCCACATGGCTCTGTACCACAAGGTCCATCCATCAGGAGCAAACTATTCCAGCACAGGTGCCCCACGGGCGGCATCTCCCCCCCGGCTCCCTGCTCCTGCATGGGCTCCTTTCCACAGGCTGCAGCTCTGGCCTGGGGCCTGCTCCTGCGGGGGCTCTCTGTGGGCCACAGCCTCCTCCAGCTGCCACATCCATCTGCTCCACCGGGGGCTCCTCCATGGGCTGCAGCGTGGAGATCTGCTCTGCCGTGGAACCCATGGGCTGCAGGAGGACAGCCTGCTCCACCAGAGGCCTCTCCACAGGCCACAGTGGAACTTCTACTCTGGCTCCTGGAGCACCTTCTGCCCCCTTCTGCACTGACCTTGCTGTCTGCAAGGCTGTTTTTCTCACATTTTCTCACTCCTCTTTCCCAGCTGATGTTGCACAGGACTTCTTTTCCCCTTTCTTAAATCTGCTGTCACAGAGGCAAAACCAGCATCACTCATTGCTTGGTTCTGGCCAGCAGCAGTCCCTTTTGGCATCTCCTTCCTTATCTTCTTAGACTCCTCTACTGCCAAGCAAGAGGACTAGGGACTTCAGAGAGCTTCTTCTGCTGAATTCAGTAGACCTTCAGTGTCAATTGCACTGCTTTGGATTTCACTGAAGTTCATTTCATTTGACAAGGTCACAGATGTTCATCTTTCTTCCAGTGCACCCTTTCACTTTGGTCACTCAAAGGTCATGAACTTTGAATTTTATTGGAACTGAAATATGCAAAGCCTTGAACTAAGACACTTCTGAGCAGAGATGGGAGTCTGTGTTTAGCTGATTAAAACACTTTGCAATTTACAGTAAAAGCAGTTATTTAGCTGTGGTGTTCCAAGGAAGTGGAAATTCATTATATGAAGTTTTGTATGCTGTGCTTTTTTCAGTTAGAAGCTGGTGGTATCTATCACTACCTTTTTTTTTTTTTTTTAATTTTTTTTTTTTTTTTTTTTTCATCACAGCAAAGGTTTTAAACATGCCTCAGATCACTTTGACATGTTACCAAATCCTATTTCTTGAATGAGTAGAAGAAGAACTAACTACATTAAAGGCTATATGTGAGACAGGCATTTACTTCTGCTACTGTCTATTCCAATGGATTTCAATCAACCAAACCTTTTCACTGAAGTCCTCAGGTACCTGTCCACAATACACTTGGTATCTTATGCCTGCTCAGGCATTTTTTCCCATTTAAATACTCAAGACTTTTTTGTTTGGTTGGTTTTGTTATTAATTAGACACCCATCTGTGACTTTTTAAATCTTTTACTAAACTTCTTTTATTTGAACCAACAAAGCACAACTCCCTTCTATTCAACCATTTGTTCTTAATTGACCTAACCAGATGAAAGTTCCTAGCCAGTTAGCTAATTTCTTCAATTAATGAAGCCAGCTGTCTCACAGTCATGTTATTGATCATTTTCAAGTCTAAGCATCTGTTATTCTAAACACTTTAATGGTCATTTCAAATTGCCCCAGATATCGAGTATTATCATTACACTGTCTTCTTATTAATTTAATTAATCCCAGGCATTTCCACTTTTCTTATTACTCTAATATTCCAACATGTTCTTCTTTAGAAAAAAAAGAAACAAACAAACAAACAAAAAAAAAAAAAAAAAAACACCGTTCCATAGGTAGGAAACCAAAAAATATTGCTGTATCCTTTCACAAATCTTTCATTCAGAACACATTGCCAACATGTTGCCTAGCAAAACTTTGCTTTGTAAGGGGCTACTGAATTTCTGATTTAAAACAATGCTTCCTTCTGTTTTCCTTCCAACTACGAATGGCTTTACTCATTATACTGTCAATTATTTAGGTTAGATGCTCTATCAGTAATAAATTTGAAAATCAACAAACAGACTTTGAGAACTACTAAGATCCAAAACAACCTACTAGAAGAATGTTCTACTAGTTGGAACAGTCTTGAATTGAGAAGACAAGAACACAGAAACCTTACACTCATGAAGCTTAGCAATTATTCTGATCAGTGGGCCATAAAAGTAGAAAAACATAGTTTATGCTTAATATCTTCCACCTTTTAGAGGCCAAGTATACCTCACTGTAAATCTACTTCAACTTGTGCTTTCTTATGCTAAGAATGTAAATACAAAAGATACTGTAAGAAGGCGAAATTATCATGAATACCCAACTTCACCTACAAAGTCAAGATGTTAAAACAGATTAATGGTTTGCTGAACAGTATGTTAAAATCACATAATTATAGAATGTTTTGTATTGGAAGGGACATTAAAGATCAACTAGTTCCAACACCCTTGCCTTGGGCAGGGACATCTCTCACTAGACCAGGCTGCTCAAAGCCCCATCTAACCTGGCCTTGAACACTTCCAGGTAGGGGCATACTCAACTTCTCTGAGCTACCTGTTCCAGTGCCTCAACACCCTCATAGTAAGGAAGAGCAGAGTAGAGAGGGAGAATCACCTCCCTTGCCCTGTTGGACATGCTTCTTTTGATGCAGCCCAGGGTACAATTGGCTTTCTGGGCTGCAAGTGTGCATTGCTGACTCATGTTAAGTTTCTCATCAACCAATAACCCCACATCCTTATACTCAAGGTTGTTCTCAATCCAAACCACCACTACAATAAAATTTACATTTATTTGAATAACATAAAAACAAAATTTTCTCTCAGCAGCCACTCATGTAGTTCAAATAAAGATTAAGCTTAGATCCTACATATTACTTAATATCACATAAAATTTTAATCACCTGAATATTCCTTGTAAAATGTATGGGACTGCAAAGGTACTAGAAGTAGACACATCCGTTAGCTACCATCTAAATCAGAACTGCAGAGCAGCATCCCATGGACAGAGTGGAATATTGCATTGTTTTACTTAATTGTTATTAAGTAAAATAAATTTACTTAATGATTATTAAGTAAAATAAGTATTTACTTATTGGATATCCAGAATTCCCCAGAAGAAACCCCCTGATTCTTTCCATCTGGTAGTGAAATCTGTAGTTACCTGACTTACTCTATGTACACCAAACCTTTCAAATGACAGATTATGTACTCAAACAAACAAAAAACAACCCACAAACCAAACCAAACCAAAACTTAACTTCTTTTCTCATTAAGAAATCTGCAATGAAAAAGTAACATTGTTGATTTTTTTCTAAGTTTACTAATGGTAGAATAATTACATTAAAATATCCAAATTCCTATCAAAGAAACAGCGGATACTTCTCAGAATCAAAAACAATCTATATTTTCGTCTTCCAGAAAGGACAAAATTTAGCAGCTGCTGGCTGGTGCCTGCTGCTGTAGACAGTATAAGTGCTAGATGAGCTGTGGATTAGTGTTTTTTCACCCTATTTAATCTTCTGTTTCATAGGGATAATCCAGCAAGATGCTGAGTACTCTTTGGCAGGTGCTGAGTGCTCCATACATTCAGAAAATAGAAATAGAGCCTTTATTCCATTTCACAGATTTGAGCCTTTGAGACTTGAATGTCCCAAGGCAGTTCAATGACATTGTATTCTTCATTACAGACATTAAAAGAGTCACTGCCATACTGTTCTCCTGTGAGACCAATGAACTCACAACTTTGGGAACAAAACATAAATACAGTCTGTTTATATTAATTTTGCCACACAACCAGGAAACCATTAGAGCCATTTGCTATGCATTATTTCTCTTAAGAAGAAGGGGAAAAGAGGGAAAATAAGTGAAAATATTAATTGTGCTTAGTTTTCAATGTTTCAGTTTTCCCTTCTTTCAGTCTTCCTTGTGTTGGCTTCCCACTTTCATCTGTTTGAACGGACAATTCTAGCTCCAAAAAAAATGAAAAGTCTCAAAATATATAAAATCTTTGAAAAATGCTCCTTACTCTGAGCATACACTAAAAAGTGTATGAAAGCTAGCACTATAACACCGAGTCTCAAAGGCTGAACTAAGGACTTCTTCAACTGAAAACAAAAATGGAAAGCAATAATAAAAAAATGTGGTATTCTTCTTATAAACTACAATTTCAAATGAGATGTATCAAAGTTCAAAATTCTAATATAATGTTTTGCCAAAAAGCTTGTGCATAGAAGAAAATGTGAGCACTTCAATAAAACTCTATTTTTCAGTCAATGTAGTGAATATGTAATGCTGAAAATTTAATAAGTTGCTGATTGCTGTGTGACATCCTTCAGGTATAAACTTGTGCTCCCAGTTTCATAGTTTCAGTTGACCTATTAAACTTCTGGTAATGATTAATTCTCTCTACTAGTATTTATTGCTGTTAAAGATGAAAATCATAATACTATGAAATGACTATGTTAGTAGCATGCAAACTTTTACTCACATCAGAAAATTACACTTAAGGTAAAAAATCATTATAATACAGATGGAGATTAAGCAAAAATCTGGATTGCTTAATATACAAGTATATAGTAATTCTTAAAATAAGCATGTAATAACCCAAGTAATGCTGAATATACACTAAATATCACAGATATGTTCAATAAAGGGAATAGGCAACTCCATATTTTTCTAGCTAACAGCATAAAATACGCTAGCGTTCAGTGTGGCTATTTACAACACATATCTATCGCTTGTTAGCCTCTGCATTGTGTCCTTCAGTGAATCCAAATGCCTACCGAAGCAAAAAACATTTGTCTCACAAATTTTAAATTTCTGGTGTATAGGTCACTCATGTTGACCGATGTTATGTTCTTACTAAGTCACCTGTGTGCCATTCCAAGTCAGCAGTTAGTGTTGCCTTGGGTAGAAAACTCTTCAATATTTGATGGTATATAATAGCAAACAATGTTAGATAACAAACTTGTTAAAACCTTGTGGTTAACCTTTCCTGTTAAAAATAATACCATAAAATCTCTATGGCCACAGGAATTGCACAGGCTTTGCTGACACTGAAACAGGTCATCACAATTGCTGAAGGCATCTGACCTAACAAAATTTCATTGGAAATAAATCATAGAACAACTAGGATCCAAAAGAAAAACAAAATGTTTTAATGTTTTATGATGTATATTATATTCAAAAAGGTTTAACAGCCTGTATGCCCTATTTCCTTTTATTTCTTCTCACATCGTAGAATCATAGAATTCTACGGGACCTTAAAGATCAGCTAGTTCCAACCCACTTGCCTTGGGCAGGGACCACTAGATCAAGTTGCTCAAAGCCCCATCTAACTTGGCCTTGAACACTTCCAGAGAGGGGACATCTGTTCCAATGCCTCAACACCCTCATAATAAAGCTTTTTTTCCTTATATCTCATCTAAATCTTCCCTCTTTTAGTTTAAAGCCATTACCCCTTGTCCTATCGATACAATTGCTGGTAAAGAGTCTCTCTACAGCTTTCCTGTAGGCCCCTGGCCCCCTTCATGTATTGGAAGGCCGCTTTCTGGGGGTCTCCCTGGAGCCTTCTCATTTCCAGGCTGAACAACTCACCTCCCTCAGCCTGTCTTCATACAATAGGTGCTCCAGCCCTTTGATCACCCTTGTGGCCCTCCTCTGGGGATGCTTTCATAGGTTCATTTCCTTCTCTTGTTGGGAGCCCCAGTGCTGAACACAGTACTCTGTGTTGGGTCTCACGAGAGTAGAGTAGAGAGGGAGAATCACCTCCCTTGCCCTGTTGACCACACTTCTTTTGATGCAACCCAGGGTACGGTAGGCTTTCTGGGCTGCAAGTGCTCATTGCTGACTCATATTGAGCTTCTCATCAACTAATACCCCCATGTCCTTCTCTTTTGGTCACAACAACCCCATGGAACACTACAGGCTTGGGGCAGAGTGGCTGGAAAGCTGTGCTTAGGAGACATTCCTTCTCAGAAAGAGCAGTCAGGCATTGGAATGGATTGCCCAGGGAAGTGGTGGAGTCACCGTCCCTGGGGGTGTATAAGGAAAGGTTGGACATGGTGCTTTGGGACATGGTTAAGTGGGTGACATTGGTGGTAGGGGGATGGTTGGACCAGATGTTATCAGATGGCTTTTCCAACCTTTATGATTCTATGATTCTCAGCCCAGCCTGTATTTGTGATTGGGATGGCATCAGCCCACATACAGAACCTTGCACGTAGCCTTGTTGAACCTCATGTGGTTCACACAGGCACACCTCTGAAGACTGTCCAGGTCCCTCTGGATGGCATCCCCTCTCTCCAGCATGTTCACTGCACCACAAAGTTTTATGTCTTTGAAACCTGGCATCGGTATCAGTATTGTCAAATATAAGTAATTCCATGACTCAGTGTTTGAAAACTTTTTGAATTACTTCTTAGTTGATAAAATATTTCAAAGAAAACTAAAAACAAGTGTAAAATTTATTCCCCAATAAAGCAATAGGAAAAAAAAAAAAAAAAAAAAAAAAAAAGATGATAATCTTTTTAATGAACTGTTCTCAGCATTGTTTAATATAATGTAATTTTTATATTAATTATTAGTGCTTAATTTTTCTGAGCATTAACAAAATAACTAAATATATCAACACAAAACCAAAGAACTATAGTTTAGCTTCACAGGAAGAAAAAATTGTAATTTATGAAGAAAATAAAAAAAAAAAGTGTTTTAAAGTTGACTAATTGCTGTGCAACTCTCAAAATGTGTTGTGCACAAAATGGAGTAAAGCAAATACATATCTACAGAAATTCAAATAGTGATTTTCATTTTGAATTAATACTGTTGTGTCATTTGAAAAACTGTTTTGTGTGTCCTTTCACAAATTTTCCAATGATTTCATTTGCTGGAAAATATTCACAACTTTAAAAAGTTACAATCATTTGTGAAAACTGATTTTTTAATATCAAAGTAGAAAGTATGTTCAGTAATTTATACACTAAAAAATCATGTCAAAGGAACAAGATATGATGGTTACGTACGGTATCAATGCTAGATAACGGTGGTATTTATTATTTCCCAAAACAAAAGATTAAAGAAGAACAGAACAGAGTTAAATAATTTATCCTGATTTCACAGATAATTCACAGATGAACATAATATTGATAATTTTTGGAATAATTCAACAAAATTTATGTCTGCCTTTCATACAAAATGGGAAAAAAAATAAAACAGCTATTTATGGTTTAGTCTAATGCCTATTCATTTCAGAATATTCACCCAAATGTGCAGAATAAAGCTATTCATAGCAAGGGAATCAATGGTTTCTTATATTGACCTAGAGAACAAGAACATTTTTACAAGGTTCTGAGTTTTCATTACTTTTTCCTTATATTTAAGTTTTCTCTAAGAAGTGAATTGCTTGTGTCCTATAAAAAAACAATCTGTTTTATACCTCACCTGCTGTCTGTCTGAATACAATAGCCTGATCTACTTCTATGACAAAATGACACGCTTAGTGGACGAGGGAAAGGCTGTGGGTGTGGTCTTGACTTCAGTAAGGCTTTTGACACTGTTTCCCACAACATTCTCCTCAAGAAACTGTCTGCTCATGGTTTGGATTGGCGTACGCTTCATTGGCTTAGAAACTGTCTGGATAGCTGGGCCCAAAGAGTCATCGTGAATGGAGTTAAATCCAGGTGGAGGCCGGTCACTAGTGGTGTCCCCCAGGGCTCAGTACTGGGACCAGTTCTCTTTAATATCTTTATCGATGATCTGGATGAGGGGATCGAGTGCACCCTCAGTAAGTTTGCAGATGACACCAAGTTAGGTGCGTGTGTCAATCTGCTCGAGGGTAGGAAGGCTCTGCAGGAGGATCTGGATAGGCTGGACCGATGAGCTGAGGTCAACTGTATGAAGTTCAACAAGGCCAAGTGCCGGGTCCTGCACTTGGGGCATTACAACCCCAAGCAGAGCTACAGGCTGGGAGATGAGTGGTTGGAAAGCTGCCTGGCGGAGAAGGACCTGGGAGTATTGGTGGATAGTCGGCTGAATATGAGCCAGCAGTGTGCTCAGGTGGCCAAGAAGGCCAACAGCATCCTGGCTTGCATAAGAAACAGTATGGCCAGCAGGGCTAGGGATTGTACAGGATTGTCCCCCTGTACTCAGCTCTGGTGAGGCTGCACCTTGAGTACTGTGTTCAGCTTTGGGCCTCTCGCTACAAGAAGGACATCGAGGTGCATGAGCAAGTCCAGAGAAGGGCAACGAAGCTGGTGAGGGGTCTGGAGAACAAGTCCTATGAGGAGTGGCTGAGGGAGCTGGGGTTGTTCAGCCTGGAGAAGAGGAGGCTCAGGGTCAACCTTACCACTCTCTACAGTTACTTTAATGGAGGCTGTAGTGAGGTGGGAATTGGTCTGTTCTCCCACATGCCTGGTGACAGGACAGGAGGGAATGGGCTAAAGTTGCACCAGGGGAGGTTTAGGTTGGATATTAGAAAGAACTTCTTTACTGCAAGGGATGCTAGGTATTGGAATGGGCTAGCCAGGGAAGTGGTTGAGTCACCATCCCTGGAGGTCTTTAAAAGGTGTTTAGGTGCTTAGTGATATATTTTAGCACTAGGTCAGAGGTTGGGCTACGTGATCTTGAGGTCTATTCCAACCAAAATGACTCTGTGATTCTGTGATTCTGTGATCATATAAATAGATTTATACTTTCTTCTCACAAGGCTTGTATAAACAGAGCATGAGGCTCTGTTTTTTGTTTGTTTGTTTTATTTTCTTCAGTTTAGGACAAAAATTAGTACGAAATATCATTGTAAGAATTCCAAATATATTTGTTTCTGGTTATTTTTATATTTTTCTGTCCACCATTAAGATCATCGGAAATTATCTCTGTGGAAAGAGATTTCAGAATATTTTCAAGAAAAAAAAAAAAAAGTTTCCAGGAATACATATTGTGTCCATTTGAAAACTGACAAGAATAAAAAATATTTTTTCATTTTTTTATTTAATTTTAATCCCAGTTATTTTTATTCTTAATTTCTGAATAGTGCAGTGGAAAGTATATTAATAGGAAAATATATCAAGAAGTTACTTACCTAAGTTTCTCAGTTATTCATCCCATGGTAAAAGCATTTTCTTGTTGTCTTAAGCTTAGAATTACTGATACGAAGACTGTTGTTAATTATATGTTAGTTTTCTAACTAAAGCATTTGTTGCTCAAATCATCCTTTTCACCATTTTCATGATGTCTATGAAGCTCATTTCACTCAATTTTTGTCAGCATCATTTGTTATAAGTGTTGTAACTGTTATAATTATTATACTTACCAAAATTCACATTCTATCTGCAAAGTCTCATTGGCATGAAATCCCTGATATACGTGTAACTCAACAGTTTATAACACAATTTAATAACTCACTATTAGTTTGTGTCTTTGGATCTGGAAATAACATGCCTCTAATTTCTGGTACAATGAATTGCAGTCTGGAATTTTGTTCTATTATCCATTTTTTAATAATGGTGGATTAATCTTTCTTTAATACATCTAAGCAAAGTATAAAGAAATTGATTGTACTGATGATGCTTCAGCTTAGTAGTAAAATCACATGCACGTAGAATAAGATAAAATTCATATTAAAGGCTAAAAATCTTAATCTATTTCCTTAAGAAATTTAATTCTTAAAGGTCTAGGCCTGACAAAAGAATTAGAGGGACTTTAAGGACCTAAGGGTAATCCTGTAATATTGAAAATGTCTAATGATTTAATGGCTAACTGTGGAATTTTATATACTCCTCAACACTGGTCATATTTTAAATCCCCAATGTGCTAAATGGTTCTCCTTTTGCATCTGCACAATACTGCTTTCATGCTGACAAGAATAGGAAACGTGTTTATCCCAAAACAAAATCCATTTTACGTGTAGAAAATTGTCCCATTAGGACTTAAATCCAAACAGACATTTTCCAAAATGCCCCGTACACACTTTTAGGATAGCCACATAAAGTAAACATCTCGGCTCAACTGTTTTGTCAAAGTGAGTAGATATTTGATATCAAAGATGATCAATACTTTCAAATATTAATCTATTGTTTCTATTTTAATCTAAAGCAGAATGAGACAAAACAAAAAATTAAACAAAATAGTCCTTTTGTTTCAAATGCTCTTGAAATATTTGGCTTTACAAAATAGTGATCCCCACCTGCTATTTGTCTGAACAAATGAAAATTTTATGTATCTGGAACTGGTTTCATGAAGAACTTCCATGCTAACCCACTGCATGACCATCATCTTGGGTGAATGTGCTGAACTGTATCCAAAACAAAGACAGCAGCGTTTCTCTACAGCACTTTATCTTTCCTTGGAGATTTTACATAGACGTGGAAATACATGTATTTGTCCACAGCAAACTACTTCCAACTAGTGACATTTCTTTTTACCACTTCATTTTGTCAAAGAGCTTTCACAGTATGCTTAGCTTCCTTTTTTACTTCTCTTTTGTACAAAATAAATGCCACTTCTAATTAAATATATATACATTATATTTCATCTGTGCATGGTTTGATTTTGTTTGTTGTTATATTTCATCTTATATTCAATTGGTACAATTTTTCTGCTTTAACTGCTTTGGTAATTTTGCTTTCCTTCTTTAAGAGCAAAGAATCTCTCCTTTCAACAAATCTTTCCACATCTTTCCACATGTAAAATTCACAGAGATTTTCTTTCTAAGATAGAAGTCAGTTTTTAAGAGTAATTAAAAAATAATCATTTTAGAATTTAAGGATGGATGTCTTAATTAGAAAATAAATATGCTGGAAAAGTAGTGAAATCACTTATGAAATTGCATTTCTAAGCTGCAGAATATGCTTAGATATGGGATTCACAAAATCCATTTGGAAGGCCTGTATCTGATGCTCTTTTAGTTGTCTGACTAGCAGGAACTGGGAGATTTGCATACATTAATCAAAAAGCTTTGTTGGTGGCCTTGGAAAAGAGTTCAGCCTATTATTCTGCCAGAAGAATAGAAATTATCACAGGAAACCTTAATGGGCATGTAAAGTAAGGAAATGAGGATTTCCGGTGGTGATACACAGATGTGAAAGAAGTTTCCTGAGGAAAATCAATGTGTGTGTTTGACTGCATGTATCTGCTTTAAATGAAAGAAAATGGGTGTGAGAGAGTGAAGATAGCCTTCACTCTTTAAGAGATATCTTTAAGAGGTATCTCTCTTAAGGTTTTACAAAGGAAAATCAAAGTATTCTGAAGTTAAATATGACATTTTAGAATCTGGCAAGCCACATGTTAGGGACTGCTTGGAGCTGGGTGATGGTGATGAAAGGGCTGAGTGTATCTGGGTGAGAGTTGGGGGAAAGGCCAATAAGGCAGATGTTATGGGAGAGGGAACAGACCACCAATCAGGATGAAGAGGTGGATGAAATAGTCTATAAGCAACTAGGAGAAGTCTTACAGCCCTTGATCTCATGGGTGACTTCAGTTTTCCAGATCTCTTTTGGAACAGTAGAGAGTAAACAGTCTAGGAAACTCTTGGAGTGTGTGGAGGTTAACTTACTGACACAGGTAGTGAGAAAGCGAACTAGGGAAGGTGCCCCAGTTGACCTATTGTTTGCAAACAGGGAAGTACTTGTAGGTAATGTGATGGCTGTCGGCTGTCTTGTCTTGGGCACAGTGATCACTAAATGGTAACCTTGATTTTTGGTGAAGTAAGGAAGGCAGTCAGCAGAACTGATACCTTGGATTTCCAGTGGGCAGACCAGGCTATATAGAGACATGATGGCCAGAGTCCTTTGGGAAGCAGTTCTGAAAGGTAAAGGAGTCCAGACAGGCTATACCTTCTTTGAGAATGAAATCTCTAAGATGCAGGATGTCCTGATGCCTAAAAGTTGAGCCTCCAGGGCTAGAAGACTAGCCTGGCTGAACAGATTGCTTCTTTTGGAAATAAGGAAGAAAAAGAGACTTTATGAACTCTAGAAGAAGGAGCAGGCAACTCAGGAGGGCTATAAAGCTGTTGTCAAGCCATCCACAGAGAAAATTAGAAGGGCTAAAGCCCAACTGAAACTCAATTTGGCTAGTGCAGTAAAAGACAATTAAAATGCTTTTATAAATGGATCAACAGCAAAAGGAGATTAAAGAGAATCTCCATGCTTGAATGGATGCGAGGGAAAATGTAATGATGAAAAAGGAGGATAAGGCTGAGGTACTTAATGCTTTTTCTTTTTCTTTTTTTTTTTTTTTTTCTTACTTGTCTTTATTAGTATGGTCAATTGTTCCCAGATTACTCAGCCTCCTGAGTTGGAAGACCGTGAGAAGGAGTGAGTTGAAGCTCCCATAATCCAATGAGAAACTGTAGTTGAACTACCACATCATTTGTATGTTCATAAG
Source organism: Aythya ferina (assembly GCF_964211825.1). Lineage (NCBI taxonomy): Eukaryota > Metazoa > Chordata > Aves > Anseriformes > Anatidae > Aythya > Aythya ferina. The sequence goes on along the minus strand of NC_140296.1, from coordinate 184,923,377 downwards.
TACAATTTCCTAGCAGAAAAGGACTTCAGGTTGATGGTTGACAGTTGGCTGAGCATGAGCCAGCAGTGTTCCCAGGTGATCAAGAAGGCCAACAGCATACTGACCTGCATCAGAAAACAGTGTGGCCAGCAAGACTTGCGAAGTGACTGTGCCCTTGTATGTGGCACTAGTGAAACTGTACCTTGAATACTGTGTTCAGTTTTGGGCCTCTCACTACAAGAATATTGAGTTCCTTGAGCGTGTACAGAGGAGATCAGCAAAGCTAGTGAAGGGACTAGAAAATAAAACATATGAGAAGTGACTGAGAGATTGGGATTGTTTACTCCTGGAGAAGAAGAGGCTGAGGGGAGACTTCATTGCTCTCTACTATCCTAAAGTAGGTTGCAGCAAGGAGGATGTTGGTCTCTTTTCTTAGGTGACAGGCGATAGACCGTGAGGAAGCAGTCTCAAGTTGTACCAGGGGAAGGTTAGATAGAGTATTAGGAAGAAATTTCCTCATGGAGAGGGTTGTCAAACATTGTAACAGGCTTCTCAGGGAAGTGGTGGAGCCTTATTACTGGAGGTATGTAAGAGAAAGATGGACATCTTAAAAGAATATATAGATATTTTTCTGAGTCACTAAAATGTTTCTAATCTTTTGTGAATGCAATTAAATTAATCTGCCTTACATGCATTTACATATACTTTGATAATGCTAATGCACTGTATAGAGGAAAAAGGTAAATAAAGGGAGAAAGGTTGGTTTCTAGTTCATTAGAAACTCTGTGGTAGAAAATCAATATTAGATAAATGGAGGACAGAAAATATAATGGAATAATCTCTCTTGGATCCTCTTGCTAAAAAAAAACTATGAATGAGTCATTGGCAATTTAAACCATGGCCTATTGTATAAGTCAAACAGAATAGAAAAAAAGTCATATGAATATTAGTAGAAACCAATGTTTTTCTGCAGAGCTCTAAAAGCCACAATCAATTTTTGTGAAGTAATAAACTAGCAGTGATTATCAGGATACTGCATCAGAAAAATCAGTACATGTTTTTGGTGTATCAGAAGAAGGAAGAAGAAAGCATCTCTGAAACAATTTCATTCTACAGGACAAATCCGGTAGTCTAATTCCTAGGTCACAGCCTCTGTCAAGACTACAGGCCCTTCCTGTGGGGCCCTTCCTTTCCATCTTCTGATACAAAAGGAGGAAAACAGCAGTTGTTTGACAGGACTTTATCTATATAGGAAGTTTCTCTATAGAGATACTAATATGATGGGAATCAGTGGCAAAAGTCCAATTCATTCTACTGACTTCAAGATTTTACCATAGACTCACAGAATCACAGAATCATAGAATCATAAAGTGGTTTGGATTGAAAGGGACCTTAAAGCCCCATCCAATCTGGCCTTGAGCACTTCCAGGGGTAGGACATCCACAGATTCTCTGGACAACCTGTTCCTGTGCCTCACTACTCTCTGAGTAAAGAATTTCTTCCTTATATCTAACCTAAACCTTCCCTCTTTTAGTTTAAAGCCATTACTCATTGTCCTGTCACTACACTCCCTAATAAAGAATTCCTCCTTCAGTTTCTCTCTAGGCCCCCTTCGGGTACTGGAAGGTCTCCTTGGAGCTGTCTCTTCTCCAGGCTGAACAACCCCAACTCTCTCAGCCTGTCTTCACAGGAGAAGAGTTCTAGCCCTTTGATCATCCTCGTGGCCCTCCTCTGTACTTAAACACTCTTTATCCTCAGTCTAAAGTTAAATAAGTTTTTGTTGTTGCTGTTGTTTAAGTAAGACAATATCATGTTGTCATTAAATTGAGGTTAGATGTCATAAAGCTACATCCTAACACTAAGCTGAAAATGGCATCTGAATGCAGGAATCTGGGTGATACTGCCTTTATTTAGTCAGTGGGTAAAATATAGATCTACAAGACTACTTTATAACTTGGGAAATCCAATAAGTATTTGTGCTGTTTTTTGTTGTTGTTTCATTTTGTTTTGTTTTGTGAAAAATGTATTTATTTATTTATTTTTTTTACTTTACAATTTTCTGTTGTATTTATTGATATATTTTGGTTTATTGCTATCAAGAAAAACTTGTAGTTAACTTTTAGAAACAATATCAGACATCACTTTTTACTAAATTAGTATTACCACTTGTTGTATTGATAGTATTATCTTCTGCAAATAAAACCAGCTAGAATGATTTGAATGATTACCATTTTTAAAAGCAAGCACTTTCAGCAGCAGTTACTAAACATGAGTAATGCAAATTACAAGCAAATGAATGAAACAGTAAAACTTGTGGCATAAATCTGGAGCAAAATTGCACCATGACAGCTGCATGAATGAACAGGACATACATTTTGGAGTACAAGAAAGAAATAATCTGTATATTGAAAGGTCAGTAGTTGTAGGCATTAACCTTTAATGTTAAATTAAATTAAAATTAACTCCTTATTCATCCAGACTGAATTTAAAATCAAGACAGCTCAATTTGCCAAGGGTTAACCCATGTATGTGTCCATGTCCTAAAATACTGCAGGTATTTAAGAGTCTGATTCTAATGGTAATTTAGGAGGGTCACTGGAAACAGCACTTATTTCACATTTCTTTAGCTGTTGAATTTTTGCATCACCTACTAGTCTCCTTCCAAAGGAGATGGAGTAACATGGAAACCTCCAGATGATGATTCATACTGTCCTAAAATAGGTGTCTTGGATAGGATTGATTATATTCTGGTGGTAGCTTCCTGAGGGACCTTTTAATAATTTAAATTATGACATTAGTTATTAAAGAAAGACTAACTTTTTAACAACAAAATTAGGTGAGATGAGGGAAGCCTTGTGTGGCCACTTTTTTTTTAAATATTATTTTTTTAATAGTGACTTTAAAAAAGATGTGATAGCATATAATAATATATTCTTAGAATTTCAAATTAATAGATATTATTATAATAAAAATGTAATAATAGTAGAGATGTATTCTGTATTTCAGCAAATGTGTATTATGGTGATTATTACGGTCTTCTTACAGAACTTCTTACAGAACATCTGGACATCGACAGCATTAAATCTATAGTCCTTTAAGGTCTACACCTTGAAGGTTTTTTTTAAATAAAAAGTTGAGAATAACCCATAATTTGAATTTAGCCTCATTGTGATCAAAGGAACTGTCTCTGTCCATCAGATCTTTAGATCTGGATCATAAACACTTAATAGAGTCATTTTTCTATCAATGCAATAATAATAACTTTTAAAGAGTAATTAAAGGAAGAGGTTTTCTTTCTCCAAGAATATAAATTCACTACCTTTATTCCTTATGAATGGGTGAGGCATAGGTGACATGTTTCTGATGTGTTTTACGTCTTAATTTCTGTGATCATAGACTACCATTTAAAAAGCAGTAAAAGCAGTAAGCAGGAGCACATCAATAACAACAAACAAACCTGTGTGTAATTTGACAGTACAAATTTATTATAAAACTATGTAATTTCATTATTTTCCTTTTCTACTGATCTTTAGCAGCCAAAAAACAATGGACAAGGAAAAACCAAAATCACAGATATTTCTTCAGTTCTTGGCAACCAAAGTAACTAAACACCTGAGAAATGAGATAGTGCTATGGGAAGAAAAAGAAAACCTGTTTTTATTTTTAGAGTTTGGTGAAACAATAAGATTGCAGGAAACATGAAGCACTAGGACCAAATGGATTTTAGCTTTAATGACTACCACTGCTGGGAATTTTACCTTAAAATAATTACAGCAAACTCTGTATGTAATGACAGCTTACTTCTAAGTGATGTAGTTTTTTAAATAATTCACTGTAACTACAATGACAACAAAGTTTGGAAAGATAAGAGAAGTGATAAATTTAAATTCAAAACAGAGTTGGAATAGATAGAAGGGAATTTACAAAATGACTCAAGCAGCTAAATTACTATTTTTTATTTTTATTTTTTTTTTAGCTAAATGCCTCTTTCTGTACAAAAGTTAAACCCACAAAAGTCTTTTTAAAATTTTTATTCTCTAATATGCATGGGGGAAATAACTATTTAAAGTAAAAGTGGATGAGAAATAGTAGTAGAAAATTCTAAAACACCAGACAATATTTAATAAATTCTTTCAGGATTCCTATTTTCTCTTTAGAGTATCAACATGCACAAGGCTTATCCTTTAACATAGGCTGCCAAATGAAGATAAACAATGTTACTTCATTTAAAAACTTTAATATGAACACTATACTTGCTGGTTTTTTTTGCTGTTTTTTTTTTTTTTTTTGCTGTTTTTTTTTTTTTTTTTTTCACATCCATTTTATTTAACTAATGTTCAATTGTTATTGGTTTGCTTTATTCTTGACAGTCATTCTTACTGCAAGAATTCTGTTTCCTGCTGGTTTTGATTCATCAAACATTAACTCTGGAAGTAGAATATGCCAAGTCTTCACTCGACACAGAAAGCACACCTACTACAAAATAATCTATTTTTAGAGCCTACTATCCTTTGTAGTGGATCAGGATGAGAAAAAGGTAACAGAAATTTACCTGGTACAGGGATAAGTAATTTAGTTAAAACAGAAGAATGTGTTTCTGATGGATGAGATAAATTATAAAATAAAATAGAAATGCAGTTTCGAACTCATTTTGTCCTAAATGTTATATAATTTTCCATAAAATATCCAGTCAGTAAATATAAATATACAAACAGCCAAGCTAGTACTATATCTTGACTATATCAAAGATCAAAGATAAATTTAAAACATTATCTGCCTAAATGCTGGATATTCAGTCTAAACTAGTTGTGTCAGCACCCTCTGCAGACACTGGAATTTGGGCAATATATATCCTAAATCACTTATCTGAAGTGGATAGAATGACCTAGTCTCTTTGTTTTCACTGATTTTAAAGGGAGATTTTGGTTGGTGTCTTGTAACACAGCTACTTCAAAACAGCAATTTAAAAAGCTTGTGATATATACTCTAGTCCTGACATGGCTTTTTGATGTAGGTTTTCAGGACTGTGCCTATCTGCAAGGTGGACACAATACAACACAACACTTGCTAAGTTTCATATATATGAAAAAAGAGTTCTAGATCTTACAGGTGAATCCTGCTAGCCTTAACCACTAGTTATTACCTTCACTCCCACAACTCACATACAAACATCTAATAAAATGCATAATTTGATAATTTTTAGAGTGCATAATGCTCTTGTGACAAGAATTATTGCTAAACTCTTACACAGTTGTGGTTGTTTGGCACTCTTTCTCAGTCTGCAGTGTTTTCATGTGTTTTACAATATATGGCCTTTTGATGTATATTGAAGGAAGTCTGAGGAGTGAAAGTATAAAAGACTGCAGTATTTGCATCTCTTGTACCTGTCTCAAAAAAAATATTTTGTGCGCTGATCTCTATTTACAAAGGTTGCACAACTGAAACAGTCAAACATTTATATGGTGAGAGGAACTGTTCTGAAATTGCAATTGAAATTATAATTCAGAAAAGCTTCATGCAGGTTTTCCTGAAATTGTGTCCTTAACTTTGATGTCAACAGACAATGTACAATTCACTCAAATTAAAAGAAACTCAATTTTGTATTCTTCTACTGATTTTCAACTAATTATCTGTTTAGGAATCAAGTGCCTTACTTGGATATTTGGTAGAAAAATACTGGCACTAAGAGCTTCAGTTTTTAAATGCTTTTCTCAGAACCTTATTTCAGTAACCTAATTCCTATTTTTTTTTCTTAAATGTAGGTAGATGACATAACACAAACATTAATCATTGCCATTATGCTTAAATGCAAGACATAGTGTTTCTGAAATAACCTAGTCGTTTAATGTGTGCAGTTTCCTAATCTTACATATATATATTTTAAGACAATTAAAGAAAAATTAGGAAAACGCTTTTACAAACTGTTCAGGGCAAAATATCTAAGGCACCATTACAAAATATACAGAATATTTAAGGCACTGTATCTTTTCAGTGCCCCTCATTTCAATGTCCAGTGTTTATTTGGTTCGGAACCCCACTTACATGATTATCCTACTCTTTTTCTTTTTTTTTTTTTTTTTAAGAAATAATGCAACATGATCAAAGTGAATAAAAAAAAAAGAAAAAAAGAACAAAAAAAACACCACCACTACCAAAAAATGTTTACACTAATACAATAGATCTTAAAAACTTCAGAATCTTTTATGTATTGTAGTATTTATTTCAGTTCTTTATCACTTTTTTTTTTCAAATTTCAGCCTGTGTATATATCATAGTTTACAATATGTTATATAAATATACATATATACAATATATATACAATATATTATATAAATATACAACAATATATTTATCGATTGTTATCAATTTTCTTAAGAAGACATGTAATTGCAGTTACTGCATGTAACTGCAGAAATTTGAGAGCTGGTTCGGTGTTAAGAAACTTCAAATATAGGATCAATACATCTTTACCAAAATGGACAATAATTTTACAAAGAGTTAAAGAACCTAAAGGTATTTTCCTTTTTTTTTTTCCTTTCTTTTTTCTCTTACAGCTTGTCATCCTCTCTGAGATGACAACAACCCACAAGCCTCTACAATCAAGCCAAGCTCAAACCACTCCAAATACATATGCATTTTGTAAGACAGTATTATTAAAAATGAATGCACTTAGAGTCATAGTTTTGTATCTCCTTTACTCCAAGCCATCAACAATCTTTTTAATCAGACATTTTAAAGAATTAAATGTTGGTGCTGTTCAAAAGCATTTGTAACATGCCTCTCTCGAACCACATCATTAAGCAATTATTTCACAAAAAAAGATGTGTATATTTTCTTAAACTGTAGAAGTATAGAACTGTTTTTCTCTCGTGCTTGCTACAACAAGCCAGAAACTATGAAAGCTGTTGATTTTGTTTCTATGTGAAGTTCTTTCTCCAAGATGAACTTAATCTAAAGGGAACTCAGATAGAAACTAGCTGTATAAGTCCAAAACATTTTACCCAGAATATCCCAGCATAAGCAAAGTTAACAGCATTTTCATATTTTTAATTCAAAAATCCTCACTCATTTTCTACTTTTTTTTCTTTCTACTTTTTTTCCCCCTGTATCAATTATGTGAATGTGACCATGTGAATTCCATGGTCTTCTCTGAAATTTTCGTCTGCTTTTTTTTCAAACTGTTCAGGCTTAAAGTTCACTTTCCTTACTTTTCTCTGAGCTCTAGTATCTCGTATCTAATTTCAGTTAGATAAACAGAGAAATTTAAAGACTTTTGTATTTTTGCCTTCATGAATATCCAGGCATTATGTGTCCAAGGGAAATAAGCATATTTGTACCAAGAAAGAATCATAGAATGATTAGGTTTGGAAGAGACCTTTGAAGATCATCTAGTCTAACTCCCAGCCATGGGCAGGGACATCTTTCACTATAGGACACTTCCAGACATCCACAACTTCTCTGGGCAACCTGTTTCATTGTCTCACAGCACTCAATATATTTTTTTCCTTATGTGGAACCTAAAAGTTTAAAATCATTATCCCTTCCAATATCACTGCATAAAAAAGTCTCTTGTTCTGTCTGTCTTGTAAGGCCCCCTATAAGTATTGAAAGGTTGCAATAAATTCTCCACAGAGCCTTCTCTTTTCCAAGTTTAACAAGCCCAACTCTTTTAGCCTTTCTTCATAGGAGAGGTATTGCAGCCCTAACCATTTTTTGTGGCCCTCCTCCAGACCTGCTTTAACAGGTTCATGTCTTTCTCACGTTGAGGACCCCAGAGCTGGAAGAAGTACTCCAGGTGGGTTCTCGCAAGAACTGATTCTCACCTGACTCTCTTACTGACTTATGCATACTATGAATTTAACACTTGAAAAGTTAATATTCTTTAGAGAAAGTAATTAGTTCCCCCTCAGTCAAGATAAAGTGATCTATTTTCCATGTAGTTTTGATTCCCTTCTACAAATGTGCGTTCTAGCTCTAAAGTATGAGGCTGTGCAGCCACAAGCAGCTATAAGGAGGATACAGCACATTAGCCCATACTTACAGGATGATCCCACACCTGCTCCCTTACATTACTCTCATAGATTGGAAGCAAATATTTTTATTGGACTTTGATCGTATGAACTGGGTGACCAAGTCTGTGTCTCAAGAATGTACATTAAAACCCTTCATCAAACAACTATCTTCAGTGACTGGTTATGGAGATAGTAATTAAATAGTTTATGATGAATAGTTCACAATGTGCTAAAAGGACAGAAAAGAATACTGCTACGCTGAATTCCTTTATATTACAGAAAAGTAATTTTGCAAAATGGAAGATTCAGAAGTAGCTGGGCAACATGAAGATTGTTTAGGTTTATGTCTGCAGTATGGGATTTTACTGTCACAAAGTTGAGTGCTTATGACAACATGACATGACAACTGAAAAGTAGACAAAAGGTCATTAAGTTCTTTATCTAGACATTGTAGTGTTGTTTTTTTGTTTGTTTGTTTGTTTGTTTTTCTCTTGAAGTTAAGTTACTCTGTGGCTAAAAAGACACTTTGTGCTGGACAAATTAAGTTATGATTAAGAAGTAAAGAAGGGCCACTGAAGGAAGTCTGAAGAGCCTTAGAGGAACAGGAAACAAACTGGCGTGTAAGACCTGTATCACTCTCATAGGAATTCAGTGGGGCCATAAGGCAGACTTAAGTAACAGAGAAGGAAGTAAGAAAATGGAGGCAGTAACTGATTTAAAATTACTGTTTTTAAGACCAAGATATATATGCAACACCAATAAAGAAATAAATTGAAAGTATACTTCAATAATCTCACATCCTTCAAAGATCTTGTCTATTAATTATAGATATGAATGTGCACCTTGACTAGGTGCATATTTTAGATATTCTTTTTGAGAATTAAAAAAGATATTTTTGTAGTGAAACATATACATTCTGTACATGAAATTAGATCAAAACAGAAGCAAGCTTGAGTAAACAGAAGGAAGTACTCAAGACTATAGTGTTAAGTAATTGAGACTGATATGTGATTTTACAAATAGGGTTAAATGGGCTGGCAACATTAATGGCTGTATGTACCATGCATACATGCTTTGTCTAAAGTACAAAAGTTTATCAGGCAACTGTCTAAAATGTAAAGTATGGTGGATGAAATTTTGTCTATAGGTAAAGAAAGAAATCAGAGCTGTAGCATTCTGGATGACTGTTCCTAACTTCTTGGCCTCTGGTTGGAAATAGGCCAGGACTATCAATTGCCTGAATAAAAGGGAATTTGCTATCAGTTTGAATTAGGGTTTATGGAAGTCAGAATCCATGTGAGAAATTGATTTTCTTGGCTTTTCTCAGAGGGAGAGACAACATGAACCACATTGCATTTCTACTGTGAAAGTACATGAAGAATAAACAGTTTTATTTCTGGTGTTATAATGTAAACCAGACAGAAAAGGACACTTACTTGAGCTGAAAGAAGCAGACAAGTTTTCTGTAGGGAATTGGACAAATGAACTTACTTCAGCCACTTCCAGAATTTCTGAAAATCAAATGGAAGTTTGAAAATTAATTAATAATTACAATTAATAATTTAAAAAGTAAATATTTAATCATAAGTATGTGGCCGAACTGCATATAGCATTCCCTGAATTATCATTAGACAGACATCACAGAAACATAGGTTCAGATGCTCAATTGCTGAACTGTCATGAGTAAGGAATGCTGATCCTGCAGTTTGCTTAGGTCACCTCACACTACCTCAGAGTTCCTTTGGCTATTTCAGGCACATATTTCAGCAATAGGCTGTGACCAGATTCCCAGTGGGCTCTGAATGTTTTGCTGCACAGCATTTTGGTCTGAAAGTTTAACAGGGTAACACATCAGAGGGAAAATGAAGAATACACAGAAAGAGACATGGGTATCTATCTAAAGTGATAATAATAAAATTTCGAATAATTGGTACATTATGGCTTTTTAAGTATCAGTTTCTGGCCACAAACAGAAACTAAATTTAGCATCCTTCAAGCATCCCTTGATTCAGAGGAAAAATAATGATCTAACTGATCCAACCAAACTAAAACTAGGAACTAACAACTAAAAATTAAAACATAATTAAAAATAACAGTTGTGAGTTTATCCAATAAAAGCAAAAGATGTTGTCAACAACACGGAAGGGTTATATAACTAAGAAATCACATGACTTTCCAAATTTATTTCTTTGATGTGTATTTTTCTAAGGAATAAATCCACAACAGCAATTTTTGTTTTCTTTCAAGGATAACTTGAATATTTAATGTTAGCCTGTTGAAAACACCAATTTACACTTATATTGGGATAAAATTTCTCTAGCTTTTTTGGTAATAATTTCAGACTTTTAGTGACCCATCTGTATTATTGTCCTGGTTTCAGTTGCAATAAGTATAGTTTTCATTATGTTAGCTGGTATAGTGCTGTGTTTTGGATTCAGGATGAAAATAATGTTGATAACACACCGACATTTTTGCAGAGCAGTGCTTACACAAAGCTAAGGACTTTTCAGCTTCTCATACTGTCCTGTCAGTGAGGAGGCTAGTGGTGCACAAGAGGATGGGAGGGGACACAGTGAGGATAGAAGACCCAAAGTGACCAAAGGGATAATTTCATACCATATGGTGTCATGCTCAAACATAAAGCTGTGAGGAGTTGGCTTGGGGGACTGCCATTGGTAGGATACTGACTGGGCATCATTCAGCTGGTGGTGAGCAACTTTGTTGTTCATTGCTTTTTTTTTTTTTTTTTCCTTATTACACTGTCCTTCTTTGCCCTGATGAGTTCTCACATGTATAACTCTTGATTCTCTGCCCCATTCCACTGCAACAGGGAAGTGAGCAAATGGCTGCCTCCTGGGTTAAACCACGACACTTATCAAGACAGCTTGGAGAAAAAATGGAACTGGCCAACTGCAACAACATCAAATGCATAAATCACGCTGTCTTGCCACTGCAAAGTCTGTATCCACCACATCAGTAACCAGGGAGCATATCCCTTCCAGTAAACTGCAAGGAACCAGGATTATTTATGTAAGAAGCAGCATACTGCTTTCATACCTGCTTTCAGCCTGCATGCCTTTCTTTCTCACCTCTTACTCGTATAATTGGTCCTACTGAAATCAGTGAATAATATGCCACTATCAATTCTTTAAATTTATGTTTCTGCATTAGATGCTTCCAGAGGCTTGAATGGTGTCATTTTATTGGCATATGTATGTATCTGGACTGTTCCATTCTTAATTCCCATTATAGAAATATTTTGGAATTACATAAACAAATTTATACTAGGGAGGAATAATCTAAAACTGAGTAACTGGGTGAAAGGTTTCTTTTAGTACCTTGTGAAGACTGAATATTCAGTAAAATATTGTAGTACGGTAGAGTTACTCTAAGAAGTGATTGTGTCATTTCACTCATAGTTCTAACAGCACGTTTATTTAAAAATAAATAAATAGATATTTTTTTTCCATTCTCAAGTTAAAATGGAATTACATATTCAAGCATGTCAGGTAAAATCAGATAAACAATTTTCAATACTGAAGATGATTTCTTAGTATTATCATAGAATCATAGAATCATAGAATATCCTGAGTTGGAAGGGACCCTTAAGGATCATCAAGTCCAACTCTTGACACCGCACAGGTCTACCCAAAAGTTCAGACCATGTGCCTAAGTTCACAGTCCAATCTCTTCTTAAATTCAGACAGGCTCGGTGCAGTGACCACTTCCCTGGGGAGCCTGTTCCAGTGTGCAACCACCCTCTCTGTGAAGAATCCCCTCCTGACGTCCAGCCTAAATTTCCCCTGCCTCAGCTTAACCCCGTTCCCGCGGGTCCTGTCACTAGTGTTAATGGAGAAAAGGTCTCACATTCCACAAGTACATCTTATTCCCTTTCACACTCAAGGCCTAAAAGGTCTTGAAACAATTCAGCATAAGTTGCCTTTGAAACATATTTTAAGGTGATTTTTACAGATTAAACATACCTGGAGATAAAATTTTATGGGGACTCATTGATAGTTGCTGAAGAGCCAAATGAAATACGTAAGGAAGTAAGGTCTGTTAGCACAGACCAAGGCAGAGCTAAAAAGAGCAGTTTAACCTAACTCTAGAGAACTTAGTTTGTGTGTTGGCTAATATGGTGGTGTGATACTCTGTGGCACTCCTCCCATTGGGAAAAATAAGAAATGGGTTATATTACCTTTGGAAAAGCACCATGAACCACCTTCACTGCTGTGGTGGTTCCACTTGAGCGGGCAGCTGAGCTCCACCACAACCACTCTTTCACTCCTGCTCCTCAAAGAGGAAGGGGGACAAAATATGATTAAAAGGGCTCAAAGGTTGAGAAAAGGACAAGGAGATCATGCAGTAATTATTGTGACGGGCAAAATAGACTCAGCATAGGGAGACAGTAAGATTTATTGCTTATTACTAACAAGCTAGAGAAGTGAGAAACTAAGGAAAGAAACCAAAAGAACCTTCACCCCCCATCCACCCTCTTCCACCTCCTCCTCCACCCAAGTGGTGCAGGGGGATGGAGGAATGGGGTTATGGTCAGTCTACAGCACTTCTTCTCTGCCACTCCTTCTCGGTCACTCTCGTCCCCTGTGCTGTGGGGTCCCTCCCACAGGATGCAGTCCTTGATGAACTGATCCAACGTGGGCTTCCCACAGGCAGCAGCTCTTCCAGAACTGCTCCAGATATGGGTCCGTACCACGGGGTCCATCCCTCAGGAGAAAACTGCTCCAACCTGGGTCCCCCACGGGCAGCAGCTCCTGCCAGGTCACCTGCTCCTGCGTGGTCTCCTCTCCACAGGCCACAGGTCCGGGCTGGAATCTGCTTAGGCAGGGGTCTTCCACAGGCTGCAGCCTCTGTTGGTGCAGGTCCACCTGCTCCACCGTGGTCTCCTCCACAGGCTGCAGCATGGAACCCTGCTCCACCGTGGTACTCCATGGACTGCAGGGGGACATCCTGCTTCACCATGGTCCTCACCACAGGCCGCAGGGGACTTCTGTTCCAGCACCTGGAGCACCTCTCCCCCTCCTTCACTGACCTTGGCGTCTGCAAGGCTGTTCCTCACTCCTCTCACTGTCCCAGCTGCTGTGTATCGCAGCATTTTTTTTTTTTCCCTGTCTTAAATATGCTCTCACAGAGGTGCAAAACAACATCGCTTATTGGCTCGGCTCTGGTCAGCAGTGGGGCCCTTACCAAACATGGGGCAGCTTCTAGATCCTTCTCACAGAAGCCACCCCTATGGCCCCCTGCTACCAAAACCTTGCCATGTAAACCCACTACAAGTGCTCAAGCTACTTCATTCAGAGGCACCTAGAGTATCTCTATAAACAAACAAACAAAACAACAACAACAACAAAAATAAACCAAAGTGCAGACATTTGCAATCTCTTTTCATGACAGTGAGAAAAAATATATACATGTATATATATATTCTCTAGGTGCATAAGACCAAACTACACTGTCACTTTCCTTGGTATTTTTCCATATTTATGTTAGGGCTGGGTAGCATGTGTGTTTCTCACATAACTGGTACTACAAGCTGCTACATAAATTTCTTGGCAGGCTGCTATACAATGAAAATACTGCATCTTGTCTTTCAGTAGCCAAACCAAAGCTTTTGAATGCCAAAATCCAGGTAGAATGTAGAACAGTCATTATTAGAACTGAGACTGTGTCAGTGGTACTTACAGAGTACACCCTGCACCAATTCTATACACAGATTTGTGTTTCCACATTATATACCATAAATCTGAAGCCTGTTGAGATCCACTGAACAATATTTGCCAGTATAAATCTTCCCATCTTTATTTTGCAAGGACACTGAGGGCATCTTTGAACATGGACATTGCTTTAGCTTATCCATGCTTATAGCACTTGCTGTCTGAAGTGCAAACACATTGCACCATGTATATTCAAACCATGTAAATTACACCAAAAAAAAAAAAAAAAGAAAATCAAATAAAACATACATACACAAAACAAACAGAAGCAACAAAAAACAATGCACAGAAACACGAGTGCTGTCTGCCTCAGTGACATTTCTTGCTGAAAGAAGACTGGAGAGAAGACCATGGCTGATCTGGCCTGGCTTACTGCCTATTTTTGTGAAAAGCTTAATTGGAAGGGATATGACTTTGAAAGCCCTAAAGATTTGGAGGTCTTGTCTACAGACAAGATTGATTATTCCCTGGTCTGTTGCCATAACTGCTGCCATTTTCCAAGGGACTTAGACAAAGAGCTTTGTGTTTTGAATGTGAATATAACAGCAACAGGACATATACTAGCAGGCAACTGGACCCACGGGAAAGCACAGAGCCCCCTTATTAAGAGACAGATATGTATACCATGTCAGCTAGCATTAGACACATTTGATTTCCAAGTTGAGCTTTTATCTATGCTCAGTGGCAGAACTCCTAACAGATTCTTTTTGTCAATAAAGATATACCATGGAAGTGAGCAATCTATGTCTCTCTGTGGACAAGAATGGCTTTGAGGCAGGCGCTAGCTACATCATGTGGTCAGGTATACATGTATATCTGCAGCGGTCCCTGGATTGATGGGCAACCCCAGTCTCTCACTGTGGGAGAAAATTAGCCACAAAAATCTGATGAGGCTGACATTGTCTGCAGAAATGTAAAAAGATCATAGACATATTGTCAAGTCCCACAGTTGGGACATGTATGAACTAGGCTGATACTTCCTTATCCTTGACTTTTGGAGAAGTGGTATATACCTTAGGGGTCTAAGAATACAACTTGAAAGGCTGGGAAAGTTGACCATACTGAAAGATATTTATTTTTTTTGGTGCTGGAAGGTATATTTGTTCCTTAACGTATGATAAATATAGGGACAGAGAGGTCTCCAACATTTTAATGATGATACATTAATTGGTACATTACTTATTTAAATGTAAATATTTTAATTATCCCACTACTTCCTTGTGATCTCTCAACCATCTTTCTCTGATTATGCAGGATTTTACAAAGATGAAGAGTATATTTTGCCCCAAATAGCAGGGTCTCAGCTTATTGTGGCTTGTAGGTGCTACTGAAATACAAATAAATTCCAACAGAGTTATTAACATTTTTATACTTTGCCCAAGATCTTTCATTGACCCACCTAGTGACACATGGAGTAGCACAACAGCTTAAAGCTATGTTTATACAAGACATTAGCAATCCCATTAACATAATCACTGCAGCCACTTTTCTCTGCAGCAGCTGTGCCATCACAGAGTCTCTTTATTCATATAGATTGTAGCAGTAACAATAGGCAAATGCTGACAAAGAGAAAAGGATATGCATGAAGAATGATGAACCTCTGAGGTTATAGGAAAGTGGGTAGCTGCTTAACAGGAAATTTGGATACCAAATTGAAAGTAAAGTTTAATTTCTGCCTCTTATCTAGTAAAGCATCACAGTCAAATGTTTGTTTTGTAATTTGTTCTTATCTGATTTGGGGTGGTTGAACATTTTCTGTCGACTGACATTTCTTCTTTCTTCTAATATTGATGTGGATGTTATCACCTATACAAACTGTTATGTGAATGTGTTCGAAGCCTGTAATAATAAAGTATGTTTGTAAAATGTATCAGCAATAACAGCAGTAAACCTCTGGATTTTATATGTAAATTTTGACCTTAAGCTAATGTCATTTGCTGGAAGTCTGGATTCTTTTTTTTTTTTTTAAAAAAAAAAAAAAGAAAGAAAAAAGAAAAAGCTTCAGCTATTTCTCCTGAGCTTTTACTTCCGAATGTTGTCAGAGGGCATATTTAAGACAGGTACATGGACATAACTCTTGCACTGGGGAAGGATGAAATATACCCACCTTTTTACAAGGTCCAGCCTCTCCTCATTATGTGGGGACATTGATTGCCCTAGGGAACCTGCTTTGGCAGGGGGTTCGGACCTGATGGTCTCTTGAGGTCCCTTCCAACCCCTACAATTCTGTGATTCTGTGATTGATTAGGTTAGATTGTCCACTTCTTCCTTACCAGCCACAGGTGGAATACAACTCTCTAGTAATACCTTCCCAGGATAATATTTTACCATGCCAATGGTTTGACACAGGGCTTATGTGGTGGGATGAAGTGGAATCATGACTCTCATCATCCTCAGTAGGAGTTTTGCCATTTTTCTGAATAGACAAAAGATTTCATCAAATGATTATCAGGGATTATTTTTCATCAAATGATTATCAGGGATTATTTTTTATCTGCCCTCCTTGGCAGATGTTTTGCCACTTTCAGTAAAGCAGGGCTTCATCTTGCATAACAGTTACTTAGGAAGATAAACAAAGGAGTTGGACTCGATGACCCTTGTGGGTCCCTTCCAACTCAGGATATTCCATAATTCCATGAACGCTGAATATTTCCCCTTCTTTTTCCCAGCTCGTATTGCTGAGCATGATGTCATATGGTATGGAATATCTCTTTGGTCAGTTTGGGTCAGTTGTCCTTGCTGTGTTGCCTCCCAGCAACTTGTGCCCCCTCAGCCTCCTCACTGTCAGGGCAGCATAAGAAAATACTCTGACTCCGTGTAAGCACTGGTCAGTAAGAACTGAAACATCATATGTTATCAGCACTATTTTCAAGGCAAATTAAAAACATAGCACCATACAAGCTACTGTGAAGAAAGGTAACAGTATCCCAGCCAAAACTAGCACAAGAACAAAATAAGTTTTAATAGCTACTGCCTTCAGGAGCAATGGCAGAGGCTGTGGGATCAGCTTTCCTGAAAAGGACCTCAGTATGCTGGTGGGCAGTAAGATGAGCATGAGTCTCTGCTGCCTTGCCAGCAAAGCTGGATAACAGCTCCAGTGTTAGCAGGAGTGCAGCAGAGGAGTGGATTATCCTGCTTTACTGGGAATTGGATTTTTTGTCTGAAGAACAAAAAGCTTAAGGGGAGAGTAAATGACAGTGTTCTTTTATCTACACATAGGTAACTGAAGAGATGCTAGAGATGCAGAGAAAGCTAGGCTTTCTACTGAGGTAGCCAGTGAAAGTCAGACACAAAGTGAAACAGGAGAGTTTCCAACTATACAATGGGGGGAGGGGGGGGGTAAGGAGGGGGGAAGGAATAATTCTCACCATCAGAATGATTAAGCATTTGAATAAGCTGCCCAGAGAAGATGTGGTGTTTGAATTCTTATCTCTACTGAAACAAATACCTAAATATCTTATCTGATTACAGTGTTTGAACTCTGTTTTGGACAGGAAGGTGGACTGGGTGACCTCCCGAGGTCCCTCCTGGTGTGAATGATTCAGTGTTTCTACATTTTTTACAGCTTTTCAATAAGGCTGATTCAACTCAATAGCATGAAATGTCAGGAAGCACTGGTACTCTGAATGATTATCAAAATATAAGCCGAAGGAAATCAATGGAAGTCATATGCATATATCTTCAGGAATAGCTGGTCCTAATAAAACAGCATTTATCAATAAAACCCAGGCAACATAGCATTTTTTAATATAGATGTTTTATCTATTCTGTCACTTTAGTGTGAGATGTTTCAATTCAACTAGAATCCAGAATTTGATTTTCATTTTCCTCATCTCACAAAGATTATATATGACTTCCTTCAAATTTAAAATGGTTTCTTATGGTCTATTTAGATGTAAGGAGACTCATTCTTGACACCGCAGAAACTAAATTAAATTTATGTTGTCAGTAATCTTTGAAGTGTCAGTTTTACTAATACCTCCATACATTTGCAGAATAAGTTTTTTGATTAATTTTTGAATCCTCAGTAAACCTGTATCAATGCCAAATACTACCTTGATTTCATACCTCTTATATTAACATAAAAACCTAAAATACATACATTGCATGACTGAAAAACAGCCTTTTGTTCTTTTATGGAGTTCATTGAGTCACATTAACTCACATTTGGGCCAATAGTGTAATGGTCATGCAAGCAAATATCACTATCAGGGCCCTGACTGAGGGCCTGTTTGTGAAGGTTCCTGCTCAGCCCACCCTCGGGTGTTTTCCAGCCAGGGGCCATCAGTCCCTGCCACAGTGATGCTGTAGGAGTGCCAGTCTCCTGCCCTCTCCCTTGCCTCATCTAATTTGTAGCAGTTTTGTTTCCTGGATGGCCTCTGGACCTGGCTCATCTCTTGCTGTATCTGGGACTGTTGATACATCCAGTTCTTTCCATCATGTCCAGACCCCATGGGACTGTACCCTCTGGTGAGGGCACGGCCTGTGGTTGGCTCTGGGCTGCTTGTTCCTTGTGTTACTGCTGGCTCTTGCAACTTCCCAACAACCAAATGATTTAAGGTTACATCCTGGCAGGAGGCTAAAAAACCCAAGAGGTCAGTTTTCAATAGTCATCACAGTTCAGCTGATTCAGGGATAAATAAGTAAAAATTTATCATGTCTGATGCGACAGGTTTTCTTCTTTCTTTTTCCCCTCTTTTTTGAGAGCCAGCCTGATATTCCTGGCACTAGCCAGAACTGGATATCTAGGAAAAAGTGTAGTACCAGGCTGTTAACTGAAGTGAAGAGCATGATGAGCATAGCAACCTCTTCCAACCACTCCAGCCCTGGACTGCTCCTGTCCTCAGCTTTGTGTCTGGGGACCCATTTGGGCGGTGCAGCTGCTACTTTCCCCTTTGCAGGTTCAACTGGTAAATCTGAGCACATATCCCAGAGACAAATGAATACACACAAAGACAGGACATGACCCATCACAAAGTCTGCCCCCGACAAAGGCTGCCTTCAACAACACTTACACACAAGATTCATGTAAAACACATAATGTCAGCTAAGACCCCTTCCTCCGTTCCAGCTGGTAAAGATAGAAATTCACTAGTAAAGGTTCATACACAGCACTCTCCAGATTCACACCCACCCACACATTTGTGGATGCTTCACGTACCCAGCATAGCCATTCTGTCTGTCCAGAAACCCAGTCCAGATCCTGGACCTCGTACACAACGTGCAGGTAGCCTACTCACTTGGTAATCCAAGCTGAAGTTCACTGCAAACACACACATACTCACGCACTCATCCCTCATGCACACCACATTCACAAGCTCCCTGAATATACCAGCACAGTACCAAGATGCAAGGCCTCCACTACTTGCTGGCTGGTTCAGCATAAACTTTGCTAGCCAGCAGACATGCAAACCACACACACTTGGCCAGATGCCAGCAGACAGCACCAAGTGCATGGGCAGAGACCCACAGCCCTATTCCAGTCACCAGTACAGAGCCCACAGTCATTCACACTGCTCACCCCAGTAGCTGGTTTGGGAACACATACTGGTCATGCTCCGATGGCTGGGAGTAGAAGACCTCCCTCACTCCAGTAGCTGGCACCACTGCGGGTGCCCATACTTTTGGTCAGATTCCAGCAGCTGGCACCCAGTTCACTCACATACACAGCTCTCACCAGTAACTGAGGTGCACACCCACAACTCACTTTGGTAGCTGGCACCACCGTATGTGGGACTTCTATGCCCCTGGCCTAACTCCAGTAGCTGGCACTAAATTCCACTGACACTGGCCCCTCATTTGTTGACACTTAATCCTTTAATGTAGCATACACGCATATATACAAGCCCACAGTCACAACAGTTCCACCCCCACCAGTTGCTTTGAGAACACACGGTGCTCTAGCCCCAGTGGCTGGTAGTAGGGAACTCCACTCACTACTAGCTGACACTGGGAGCCCTCCAAC
Source organism: Aythya ferina (assembly GCF_964211825.1). NCBI lineage: Eukaryota > Metazoa > Chordata > Aves > Anseriformes > Anatidae > Aythya > Aythya ferina. The sequence goes on along the minus strand of NC_140296.1, from coordinate 184,903,689 downwards.
CAAGTGCTCCAGTAGCTGGCACCACAGGTTCAAAGTCTGTAAGAACCCTTTCAGATCCAGATGGCTATGACCCTTGCAACTACCAGCTCTGGGATCCCCATTTACTCCAGTAGCTGTCACCACAGGCCTGGGCTGCCAGCTCCCCTGGCTTGACTCTATTAGCTGGCACTGATGTTTACTCACACACACAGGTCCCCCCAGTATCTGGCACATAAGCATTGCAGCACACATGCACATGGGAGAGCGAGTGTGAGTACACACAGAGAATGTCAAGAAAATATGGAATGAGAAAACATACAAGAACTGGACAGACTACAGTGTTCATGCACAGGGCTTGGCTGGTCCCATTTTACACACAGCAGGCCCTTTTCTACCCTTTTCTACCTATCCCTCACCTCGTTATTCTTCCTGTTCCCCCCCCCCCCGCCCCCCCCCCCCCAGTAACCTCCATAGCTTTACAGAGCTGTGCAGTTTCTGCACCCTGCCAGACCAGGGCTCCTTGGTTCACAATCTTATCAGCTTAATCAGCTGGTTCATCCTTCCTGGAAGTGACACCTGTAGCTTGTTGTACTTTTACACAGGCTAGCAGAGTGTAACACTTCTGGTATATCTTTCATACAAAATTTGTGTCTGAAAATAGTGGAGACAAAGGTTTCTCTGAGCCTGTTCCGTGAATTTGTCCAATCAGTTTTTGAACCCATGTAAAGTTTTCATGTCCAAGCCATCATGACATAATGAATTACAGAACTGAAGAATGTGCACCTTTTGTTTTCAACCTGTCACTGAAAAGTATGTTTTGATTCCTGCATTCTCTTTGAGAAGGAGGGAATAATTAATTTCTCTTCTGTGCAACACAAACTTTGATATATCTCTTCTGTGATAAAGACAAAGAATCAAGAGTCCATGTAACTTCTATTTGTGTGGAATTTGCTCAAAAGCTCTAGTCATCTCAGCTACTCTCAGTTAAAGGCCTCTACAGTTATACCTTTCTAATAATATTCTTAACTGTTAGAGATTAACTGTCAGAACTGGACCCAATACTTAAACTGTAATTATGTACTGGTATAATGAAGTTTTTTGTTTTGTTCTCTGATGTGCTTGTCTTGTGTTTTGATTTGAAGACAAGGTTGAGGATTTTTCTACTCATAGAAAGAGTAGTTGGAAACTGTGGCTACCCTGGCCTTCTATTGTTTTCTCATTGCTCTGGAAGTTCTGTAAATCCCTGTCTGTAGGAATTATCTCACATAATTCAATGCAGTTAAATATTTAGCATATCAGATAAGACACTTTTCCAGGCTGACTGTACAATGAAGAAAAGCAGGCACCTTCTGTATGCCAGGAAACATATTCTGTATGGGTCTGTCTGTTTCCTCCTTTTTTTTTTTTTTTTTTTTTTTTTTTTTTTTTTTTTTAAGAAAGATCAAGATAGACAATTTAGATTAAATGACTAATTTTTAGACAGTTGAATTTAGGTGAGAGCAATCCCAAGTCATATTCGTATGCTTTTTTTTTTTTTTTTCTATACAGATTCCTAAGGGTACAAATCTATGCTTATGGGCATTTCATAGACAGCTTTATTTAGTTTTGAAAGGTTGGTATGCTGTCCTTATGTCCTTACTTTAAAAGATAACAACCCCATGCAGGCTTGGGGCAGAGTGGCTGGAAAGCTGTGCAGAGGGAAAAGATCTGGGAAGTCTGATTGATGCTCACCTGAACATGAGCCAGCAGTGTGCCCAGGTGGTCAGGAAGGCTAATGGCATCCTGGCTTCTATCAGGAACAGTGTAGCCAGCAGGACCAGGGAGGTGATTGTCCCCCTGTACTTGGCTCTGGTGAGGCCGTACCTCGAGTACTGTGTTCAGTTTTGGGCCCCTCACTACAAGAAAGGCCCTGGAATGTGTCCTGACAAGGGCTAAGAAGCTGATGAAGGGCCTGGAACACAAGCCCTGTGAGGAGCAGCTGAGGGAACTGGGGTTGTTTAGTCTGGAGAAGAGGAGGCTCAGGGAAGACCTTATTGTTCTCTACAACTACCTGAAAGGAAGGGAGCTGGGGGTCAGCCTCTTCTCACGGATAAGTAGTGGTAGGACTAGAGAGAATGGCCTTGAGTTGCACCGGGGGAGGTTCAGGTTGGGAATTAGGAGACATTTCTTCTCAGAAAGAGTAGTCAGGCATTGGAAAGGGGTTGCCAAGGGAGGTGGTAGAATCACTGTCCCTGGGGGTGTTTAAGGAAAGGTTGGACATAGTGCTTAGGGACATGGGTGACATTGGTAGTAGTGGGATGGTTGGACCAGATGATCTTGGAGGTCTTTTCCAACCCTAAGTATTCTATGATTTAATGAAAAAAAATGCACTTTTTTCCATCTAGTCTAAGTTTTCTCCTACTGATGTTCAATTTTTTCTTATATCTACATAATCTTTCTCCTACTTAACCTGTAATTTGTAGGCTGCTAAGGCACTGATTTCTTTGTTTCCTTTATTCTTTGTTTTGTACAGAATAGTGTATTATAAATTGATTGAGAACAAGAATCTTGGCATCCAATCTACCCTTCAGTAAATCTTGGAAATATTTTACTAAAAGGTTGTAACTGAACAGAGAATATCAAAGAGCCCTAAACTACCTGCAGTCTTCTTCAGACTGATGAGTAAATTGAATGCTACAGTATACATATTGTGCAAGACCTCTGATGCTTCATCTGCAGGGTGAAAACTTTGCCTTGCAAAGGCACATTTTAGCTCAGTGCAAAGTCCATCCCCCTAGATGGACAAAAGTAAGCAACTCTGCATGGAACATCAGCTGATTTCTAAAGGCTGAGGTACAAGCAGGCACATTTCTTAAAAGTATAATAATTGACTCATACTAATGTTCTCAACATTTCTTATTGTACAGTATTAAAAGCAAACAAACAACAACAAAAACAGTTTGTTTATGGCAGTGACTGCTTCCTGGTTGTATGTAATTCTTCATATATATTATACTGAGATCCTAGCCACCTAATTCAGTACTTATTATTCTAAAGCCTAGGCCATTTAGTACAAGCAGCCTTAAATCTCTAAAGGCTTTTGAATATAGAAGAATTTCTAAAGTAGAGTAATACATATATTACCACAAGGGAACATTCAGTATCCATATTAAAGAAAAGATAGTTCAAAATACCTTAAGAACATCTTAATCCTCAAGAGGTCCAATTATGTTTGTAATAATTGCAATGTCAAAACAAACAAACAAACAAACAAACAACAAACTTTTTGAAAGCAATCCAGGATGAACATGTATCCTATTTCAGTATGCTTGTGTTGTTTTATTTCTAAAGTAATATAACGTATTATGATGAAAGAATTTAAATGTAGAGAGATATCTAGAGAATTCAGCTGTCATTTGGAAATACATGAAGTCAATTGTGTTATTACAGCAGAAGGAAATGGAGATCACGTCAGTGCTTGTTAGGCTCAAAATTAGCTTCATCACAGAACTGTTCCTACATTTTGATTGCTTGCAAGATACAATTTTCTTGAGGTTCTTCCTCTCCCTTTCCAACTTCCTTTCTAGTTTCCTTTTCCAACTTCCTTTCTAGTTGTTTTTTGTTATCATCCTTTAGAGTAATTTTTCTAGGATTGACAAAACATACTACTGAATAATATGTCATATTTCTTAACTTTCTATCTTTGTAAATAGGTGTGTTAAACCAATTTCACAAGAATAATACCTTAAAGTTCATCCTTATACCAAATACAATCTAGTGCTTTGATAAGCTCAGAATTATGTCTCTTTTTACAGTAACGCATCATCATCATGTAATGCATCATCAAGGCATCTGTGCCTCTTCACCACCTGAAGCTGCTCCAGCAATCCACAGAGGTTCTTGTGACAAAGCATAATTTTGTATATTTTTGAGTCTAGTTTAGGGACAGAAATCTGTGCTCTGAAAACCTATTTCTCTTAAAATGTCTTTCATTATCCATTTCCAATATTACTTCTTCGTCATCGACCCAAATTCCTCTCCATCTAAGCAGTATCTACCTGCACAAATGGTTTGTTGTTTACAGTGATATCACTCTTCCTGAATCACTGTCTAGAAAGCCTTTGTGTTGCAAAGGTTGCTGATGCTCATATCTGTTCTCCATTTACCTCAGCTGTGTCATGAATGTCTCAGATTAAGCCTAAGGAGGTAACTTTTTGCTTTGAGCTTTTTTACTCATTGTATTTTATTCATTTTTAACATCTCTTTTTCACATTTCAGTTTCCCATTTCCATATGTTTTCCCAGTAATGGAATGACCATTTTGAAGTGCTACCTTCTTAGATCCATTTAGCTAATGATGTATAAACTTGAAAATAAATAAATAAATAAAAAATTTGTCTTTTCACATGATAATTAGTAAAGAAAAGCTGGGCTTTTCATTTTTTCTATAGGTAATGTCAAACCATTCTAAAAGAGATGGCACAGCAGTCTGATTAGAGTTATTATTTCCTTTAAACTGATTTGAATTGCGATATACTGGTAGCCTTTGCTGTTAGCATCACTCCTTATTCTCAGGAGATGTCCAAAGGGCACCCTTCGGATTTTCATGTTTCAAGATGATGGAAATCTATTTTCAGCTTCCAAAGTCAGAGCTCCTTGTGCAAAAGCTCTTTTAACTCCTTTAATGAGAGATGTCAAAATGAAAGGATATATGTTGTGCTCACTTCTGATAAAGGTTTGACATCCCTGACACAGAAGTTTTAAAACATCTTTAGAAAACAGACGGAAAAAAAAAAGTTAAACCAAAGACAGCATATCAGAGACCAATTAAAAACTAAGATAGAAAAAGAAATCCATCTGCTTGTAAAGAAAACATATATGCAGAGACATATTTACTGATTTTTTTATTTATGAAATGCATTTTTTTTAAAGAGGAATTTTGATTTAAATCAGAATGTTATGTTTGTAATACCTATAAATGTATAGCTGATATAATATGATATATATATATATATCATATATATATAATAATGATATAATATTACAAAAGTATAACATTCTGAAATATGAAAAATCATTTGATCAGATTTAAGGATAGAAGCACATCTTGCCAATCTTCTAAATGGTGGTTTGCAGATTTACAAACAAGAACTCAAGCATTCTGAGTAGGAAAGTGGAGAATCACAATGAAATAATACTAAATATGAAAATTTTCAAAATATAAAACCAAATGAGTTTTCACTTCTGTTGTTTGAATGAATCTTTTTATCTTTATTTTTTTTAATTTTTATTTTTATTTTTTGCTTGGAGATTTGCCTATTAGAGTAAGTGATCTACAGAGGATTTGACCTGGAAAGAGACATGCTCTGTCTGAATGTGCTGGGATGGGATCTGGAAATCCAAGGCACAGATGGAACTGAGCTTGGCAAGGGATGCAAAAAATAACACGGGGTTCTATAGGTACATTGGCCAGAAAAGAAAGAACAAGGAGAGTGTACCCCCTCTGATAAATGAGAAAGGAGAACTGGAAACAACCCATTCTGTGACTCTGTGATTTTAATTGTATAAATTTTCAAGACCTTCACTTTCTTTCATGCCCACTTTCTTTCATGTCTGCGTATATTATTTCTTCCATAAAGCTTGATTCAAGCTTTACTTGAAAGCAAGGAATTTTTCATCAGCTTTTGTGCACTGTGATCATTCAGATGTGATGCTAAAATCAAAGAAGCATATTTAAATTAATGTTGACTGTAATAGGTGGGTTGCCTATATATGGCTTTTTAAGGTAAAAACAATGAAACAGATTTCTTTGAACCTGTAAGTTCAGTAGTCCGTTACTGTGGAATATTTTCAGAAATATGTGATCCCATAATGTTCCATGTGAGTACACTCACTATTCACACATATTGATTTAATAATCCAGAGGAACTGTTTTTAAGGGTTGAGTTATTTGTGAACTGTTTTCATACTGTTTAACTTGACTGTGTGTTAGTGAATGGCTTCGTAATGCTGTTTCTGCTTTCCTAGAGAATAAACGAACATTTTAAAATAACAATGCATTTCAGAGGATACAAAAACAGAAGTGCTTCACCATAACATAAAGCTGAAAGTGTTCTCATGATCTTTATTTCTTTTCACCACCATACGTTCAAACATTCAATAAGATCAGAATGAATGCCTTTAATAACAGTCAATAAAATGTAATGAATTTTAATGTATTAATTTTGTTCCCCCCCCATTTGACTATTTTAATACTTTTCTTCTAGTATGCTAAAAAATTGTATTTTTTTCATTAATTCTTTGCAAATTGCCTTTTCTTTTTGTTCTATAGGTCTTCCAATGTACTTCATTAGACTAGACTACAGAAGTGTTTTAAAAACAAGGCAGACAAAAACATCATTATTATAATCTACTGAAAAACAAAACAAAACAAAACAAAAACAAAAACAAAAACAACAACAACAAAACATTTGCCAATTTTGCTACTTAAAAATTAGATTTATTATTTTTTTTTTTTCCTGAAATGATCTTTGTACTTACACTGAGTGTCATAATGTTTAGCTAAAAAAAGATAGGGAAACAGCACAAATGTATTAGTTTCTAACCTAGCCATTTTTAAAGTGAGTCTTTTTAATCATCTATTTTAAAAGAAACATTTTTTACCATTTTTGGCAAAATTCAATTAATTTTTAAGAGAGATTACCAACAATATGGAATGTCTTCTTTAACCACGTATTAGACGTACTTCTAATTAAGCAGCAAACAAGTTATAACAAGTTACTTACAGATGTAAGAACAGTGATACATCTTTTATTGGGTATAGTTTGTACTCAGATAAACCCATACAGTTCAGATCTGTCATCTTTTTCCAAGCATAAATCATTGAAGACAAATGCCCATATTTTCTGCTTGGAGCTGGGTCTATTACATTACATTTCCTTCTCAGTCAACGTGTCTTTCATCTTCCTTTCACATAGGTCTCTCAAGTGAGTATAAAATGCTACTGATATTATAGTAGCTGCATTATACACTGAGCAAGTAATAAAACATTTCTATATTTTTCAGCTGCCACTATAAAAGAAAAACTACACAGGAAAACGTACTTCAGTAACCTGCATGTCTCAAAAAATTAAAATATACAAAATACACTAGAGGATCAGAACAGTCAAGCTGCATAAATGTTATCCTTCATAATCTAGATCTGTAAATACAGGTGATCTTCCAAAAAAAAAAAAAGATTTTGTGCAAGAATACTTGGGGATAAAAAAGGAAAGCTATATAACAGTTCTTTTATGGCACCAAGGGGAGCTTCAGACCTTGATTGCAAGGCTCATTTTTGTGTGTATAGGTCCATATGTCATTGCCTTATATTCAACATGAGCTCTATCAATTCAGCCATCACTTATCTTGAACAGACATGCACAGAAACTCTTTTTCTTGGTGATGATTCATTTCTGCCTTCTCATACAGCATCTCAGAGCCATTTTATTTCCTGATAACAATTTTGTCATGTTTCCTCTTAGGTGAACTGTGTTCATGGACTTTTTTTCTTCTTTTTCAGTTTAGCACTCTGTTACGTACACCTTTGAAAAGTGAGTTCATGGCATAGTTCTTTCCAGCAGAGCAGTTTCCTACTGTAGTGTGAGGGTATTCTAGGAAATAGAGATCAATGATTTCACCTATCTCCAGAAGAAATAAATAAGATTATGAAAAATTAGACTAAACTGGACTCAGGTAAATAAGTTAAATTTTCCGTCCTGTAAATGAAGGTTCATGACTACATAAGTAGCAGAAGGGCTGTGCTAATTTGGTGGAATTATTTTAAGTCAGGGTTTTTATTTGATAAAATAAAACCATTTATTGACCAGAGTTCAAAAATAGAATTTGCATGGTAATTATTGTGTTACATGTCTTCAGATGTTGGTAAGAACATCACTCTCCAAACTGGAAACTGAAGACATAGGTTATGGTTGTATATTCAAACTGAGCAATAGAATATTATGTGAATAAATAGAGTGTGTGATTTTAAAGGAGTACATGTTCTGTCCTGTAAACAGCATAAATTTAAATGTATAGGAATAACTATGGTGCAGTTAAAGTGATTGGAACCAGAACAAATCTCTTAAAGTATGCAATGCCACCAACAGAATACAGGTTCTAAAACAGTATTCTGTGTGTAAAATAGTATGATAGGAACGGGGAAAATCTTGTCACTAGCTTAGTGAAGTTTTAGATATTCTGTTTCTGCTGCTTTTACTGAAGTTTTCACTAACAAATAATGAGGCATCATTTTTGTACTTTTGCACATCTGTCTACCAATTAAGTATAATCGTCTGGATTGACTGTACATCCTGAATGATCCAAAACAATATTTAACAGGTCAAATGGGGATGAAAGGATTTCTTATACTATAACATCAACAATTTGCTATTGTGTCCAGATAACCCAGTGGTGGCATTCCAAGACCTCTTCCAAAAATAAATAAATAAATTAATTAATTAAATGCTGAACTTTCCATCTGGAAATCAAGGAAATTCAGTAAGAATACAAATATGTCAGGTTGAGTTTTCATGCATCAATGTATAAACATTTTGTGTATTTCATTGACTATATTCAGTGATAGCCCTGTAATTAATAGGATTTTTCTCCAAGAGGGCACGAGACGTGAACCATCTAATTAGATAAATTTCCTATTACCTACATGTACAAAAGTAATTAAGGCAAACTAATTGCTTTCTTGAGAACATTGTCCAGATTTGCAAAAGTAAGCTGTCCCATAATATCAGAACAACCATTATTAATATCTATCTATCTATGATTTGAGGGGAGCAGAAAGAATCATGGGCTAAAAGGAGTAAAATTAATTCCTATTCTAGGCAGTTGTGACTATTCCTATCTACTTTTGGCTGAAGATTGAAGGCCCTTAGTTAATATGTGCTGTAATCATTAGAAAGATACAAAGCCAATTGAGCCTTAAATGTAAATCCAATTTTAAGCAAACTGGGACTTTTTTTAGAAACTAAAAAAGAAGGAATTAACTTTTACGCTAAGAAAAAAAAAAAAAAAAAAAAAAAAAAGAGAGAGAAAGAGAGAGAGAGACAACTGTAGACCTTTCATTGAAGAAACTAAGTAGATTGCTTTTTTACTGCATTCTTAGGTGTGAAGACAAGAAGAAAGAAGCAGTATGGTATTCTGTTATTCATCTATTGTTTCTCTATGTCCAGAATTAAGGGGTAAATTTAAGAAAAAGATTTTTGGTCAGTCCCTTTTACCACTATAGGAACTGTCCATACGACAAGAGCATAGGTTTGTACTTCATGTACATGTACATGTTCTAGAAGTACATGTACTTCATGTACATGAGTACATGTTCTAGAAAATGGAACAAGGCTTTAGGTAACAAGACTTGACAAAAGACTTGTAAGTATGATCCACCTGTCCATCCAGACAGTTAAGATGAAAAAAAAAAAAAAGTTGTGTTTTAGAGTAAAAAGGTACGATATGATAAGAATCATATGATAAGAAGGTCATCGTGCCCACTGTTAGGAGGACCATGGAATGTGCCTGCCATTGCCAGGGTTTTTCTTACCACAAGAGCACCCCAGGAGTTGAGGCACCTACATCTCGTGAAGGAGGGGTGCAACAGAGCAACTGCATGACTGGAAAGTTTATTACTTGTCTTTGAAGAAGCAATTGTTAAAATGAAAGTTGAAATTCCATTTATACTTTTGCAGTGTTTATACTTATAGTAATATTATAAGTATTATGGTAAGTGTACAAATGCTGTAGACAAATGTTTGCTTTTCTTACAGATTTTATTTAAAAATATCACTAAAAATAATAAGTGTTGAGTGACTGGACTTCATATCTAACAATTCGAGTAGTTTATATGATACATTTTTCTAATTTAGTTTATTTTAATAAGTTTCCTGATTTTCTGTGGCTATATAGGATTGATGATTAGAACACAAATATTAAAGAAAAAAATCAGGGAGATATTCTAATGGATATATGTTTTTGATCAAATAGAAATTTTAGTCTAAATGCTGCAGGTTGCAGTGGACTATAGGGCCAGAAAAGAGAAGTGACATTTTGAAAAAATCCCGAGACAATAGAAAAGATTGAAAAAAATCTGATTAATTGTGACTTAAAAGTACTGAGATATGATAAGCAAAATCTCCATATAAAAATCAATAGGCTAACTTATTGCTGTTTGCAAAGGAGATCTGAGAGAAGGTTTAGAACAAAGTTGGACTCTGCCCCTAGAAGAATTAAAAATCTTGTTAAAGTATCCTATCTGAGGATAATTTTCCAGATGAAAAGAGGTTGTGATGCAAATTGACTTTTTGTTACATGGACATTATCCAGTGTGATTATGGTGGTGCACTACACAACAAAGGACTGTCTCTCAGCTAAGGTACTAGCTTGTAGATGAGCTTTCAGCATAAAAACTAGTTATTTTTCTGTAGTTACTGTGTACAGATAAATGCTCATAACATCCTCTCACTGTCTCTAATTAAGCCCTTAGTAGATACTGGCAGAATTCTTCATTCTTGTAAAATGTACACCTTTCTTAATGGAAAAGAGGAATGATCCCACAAAAGCAGAATCAACAGTACTGTTTTATATTACTTGCAATTGTATCACTCTATTAGTAATTGCCTGCTCATTAGATCTTACCTACAAAGTGTTAAGTGTTCAAATTCAATAAAGAATACATTTTTTTTTTGTGACTCATACTTAATTTTTTTCTTAGTGACTGAACATAGAGAATGACTTTTCTCTTTTCTTTCTAGTGTGATCTGAGGCGAGATTTTGTTTCCTTAATGTATAGCTCAATGTATAGCTTAAAATCTCCAGACATGGAACTAATACAAGTGTTATCAAATTTGTGTTAATCTGTACAAAGAAGGATAAAATAATGTGGTCTACCTTGACTTCAGGAAGGCTTTTGACACCGTTTCCCACAACATTCTCCTCAAGAAACTGTCTGCTGGTGGCTTGGACTGGCGTATGCTTTGTTGGGTTAAAAACTGGCTGGATAGCCGGGCCCAAAGAGCTGTGGTGAATGGAGTCAAATCCAGTTGGAGGCCAGTCACTAGTGGCATTCCCCAGGGCTTGGTACTGGGGCCGGTCCTCTTTAATATCTTGATCGATGATCTGGATGAGGGGATCGAGTGCACCCTCAGTAAGTTCGCAGATGACACCAAGTTAGGTGCGTGTATCGATCTGCTCGAGGGTAGGAAGGCTCTGCAGGAGGATCTGGATAGGCTGGACCGATGGGCTGAGGTCAACTGCATGAAGTTCAACAAGGCCAAGTGCCGGGTCCTGCACCTGGGGCGCAATAACCCCAAGCAGAGCTACAGGCTGGGAGATGAGTGGTTGGAAAGCTGCCTGGCTGAGAAGGACCTGGGAGTATTGGTGGATAGTCAGCTGAATATGAGCCAGCAGTGTGCTCAGGTGGCCAAGGCGGCCAACAGCATTCTGGCTTGCATAACAAGCAGTGTGGCCAGCAGGGCTAGGGAAGTGATCGTCCCCATGTACTCGGCTCTGGTGAGGCTGCACTTCAAGTACTGTGTTCAGCTTTGGGCCTCTCGCTACAAGAAGGACGTCGAGGTGCTCGAGCGAGTCCAGAGAAGGGCAACTGTTTCTGTTTTTATCATTATTCTAAAAAAAGATTTCAGAATCTTTTTAGAAAGATTCCAGAATAGAGTTGTCAGAGTGTTTTACAACCTTACTCCACTCTCCGTTATATTTTATTTATCCTGTAGATGCCTTAGGCCAATTGTCTAAAAGGCATTGATAAAAATACTTCTGTTATGAACTGAGGGATGTGTGGTATGGGGGCTTGTTCTACTTTCCTTTCATAGTAAAGGAAAAATTAATTGCTGCATGCATATACCTCTGCTCCAGCTGAATTGTTCTTAAATAACTGATTCAGGTCAGGTATTAAATGTTCATCCTTCCAAATTGTGAATAACCATATGGTTGTTTATGCATCACAAAATGTTCTCTTTAAGGGCCTCTTTTATCAGGTAGTAACACAAACACTTTCTTCTGGAAAAACAAAAAACAAAAAAATAAACTTTTTTTTTCTTTCTCAGACCTCACTTTCATGTTTGTTTTTGTTTGTTTATTTGTTTTTGTTCCGCCTCTTACCCTCCCCCAATAGAATATTAATTTAGAGACTTTTTCTATTAAGCTGGCTGTGGCATGAAGATACTATATCTTGACTCTTCATTATACCAACTCCAATTGTGAATTATTATCTTTACCAGTGCATGTGTTCGTCTTATAAAATTGACCAGAAAACAGCTTACACAAGCTTACACTGGTAGTCACTGGTGACTGAAGTGTGATTAGGACTTCTGAATTTATGTGACATCTGATGCAAGTGCATTACTACATTACTTTGCTTTTAATGATTAAGGTTGTACTTGGTTTAGAATAACAATAAAATTGAAAATTAATTTTCACTTTCTGAAAGATGTAGCAAAATTCATTCAAAATACTATTAAAGATCATAACCATCAGATGCTTTGGTTGAAGAAACCAAACAAGTCAGAAAAAGTTACAATGAAAAAATTTTCTTTAGTTAGTAACACAAACAACTCCCTTCGCAGGGAGTAAAATACTTCATCTTTATTTTCTTATGCATTACCAAAGAAAGAAAATACTAAATTAACCATATTCAAATCATTTTGTTTCTTCTTTATTGTCTACTACACTATTATTTCTGATTTTGTGTAGGAATTTGCTTTCTGGCAGAGCTAACATCTCAGTTATAGAACATGACTCTGTGTTGATAGATGGGCATTGATAAATAGACCTTACCCATAAAGAATAAAGTGCTGAGCAACAAAGATGTTTACCGGATGATAAACAGAATTGAAACATTGATGTTTTTAAAATCTTAATAATAAATTTCTAAAAGGTACAGTCAAATTTCTAACTGATGTCATTTTATAAGCTATTCATGTTATGTAAATAATTTGTATTTTTCTTTATTTTTCTGGGAAAACAAACCACCAAAACAAATAACAACAACAACAACAAAACAACCAACATATAGAAATGTTGTAAGTTTTGGATCAACTAAAGAATACAACTTTTTTAATTGAGATAAAAATGGTATGTTAAATTCTGTTTATCATTTTTCCATCCAACAAAAGTATTCCACTTACACACTTAGAAAGAAAGTGAAGGAAGATTAAAACCAAAAGAAGATGCTCACCATTTATTGAATAGCTCCAGTGTCAGAATTTTGTGACAGTTCTAGCTGATCAATATTTTTGCCAGTTTGGAGTGAATTTGCAAATACTTGCAAAAGAATGGAGCACACAATTCTCATATTGACTGTATGCTGGAATAGGTAAAATTCAAAACTAAAATTTCTGATATCAGAAGGATAACTCATTCCTTACTGGAATCCTGTTTTGATTGACCATGTGTACCTCTTTCCGCTTTTGAGAGTATTCTACTAGAAGAGAAAGGATCCCCAAGAAAACATAATTTTGGACCTGTAATGAGATTCATCTCAATATTTTGTTTCTATTTTGTTTTGAGAAAATCCCTACTATCTCAACCTGGCTTCTTGATTGAAAATTAATCCCTAATTATTGGAATTTAGTCAGTTATGATTGATATGATCTAGTCATTTTTGTGGCATTATTATTGCTATTATACTAAAATATTTTCCAACCATCAAACAAACCTCACACAATTGTCAGGCACAGCACAGAAAGAAGATAAAAAATCACAAGCAAAACTATTTACTGAGGACAACATGCTAACAGATACACTACTTCCTATTTCAACTGTTCTTATGTCTGCCATTAATGGAGCAAAAAATTGTTTTCATTTTTCAGTCTATTGTGCAAATAAGCCCTTACTTGAAAATTCTTTCATAACCTTGAGGCACTAAGGCAAATATGCCATTCTACACACACATATTCCGCTCCCAGCAGGTCTTATCCTCCATTTAGGTAAAGGTGGCCAGTAAGACAGCTGTAACTCCAGCCAATATCACGGAATCACAGAATCACAGAATTATCTGGTTGGAAGAGACTTCAAGTTCATCAAGTCCAACCTCTGACCTAACACTAAAAAGTCCTCCACTAAACCATATTGCTAAGTTCAACATCTAAAAATCTTTTAAAGACCTCCAGGGATGGTGACTCAACCACTTCCCTGAGCAGCCCATTCCAATGCCTCACAACCCTCTCAGTAAAGAAGTTCTTCCTAATATCCAACCTAAAATACCCCTGGTGCAACTTTAGCTCATTCCCCCTCGTCCTGTCACCAGGCACATGGGAGAATACACCAACCCCCACCTCTCTACAGCCTCCTTAAATGTACTTATAAAGAGCAATAAGGTCGCCTCTGAGCCTCCTCTTCTCCAGGCTGAACAAACCAAGCTCCCTCAGCCGCTCCTCGTAGGACTTGTTCTCCAGACCCCGCACCAGCTTTGTCACCCTTCTCTGGACTTGCTCGTACACCTCAACGTCCTTCTTGTAGCGAGAGGCCCAAAGCTGAACACAGTACTTGAGGTGCAGCCTCACCAGAGCCGAGTACAGGGGGACGATCACTTCCCTAGCCCTGCTGGCCACACTGCTTGTTATGCAAGCCAGAATGCTGTTGGCCGCCTTGGCCACCTGAGCACACTGCTGGCTCATATTCAGCTGACTATCCACCAATACTCCCAGGTCCTTCTCAGCCAGGCAGCTTTCCAACCACTCATCTCCCAGCCTGTAGCTCTGCTTGGGGTTATTGCGCCCCAGGTGCAGGACCCGGCACTTGGCCTTGTTGAACTTCATGCAGTTGACCTCAGCCCATCGGTCCAGCCTATCCAGATCCTCCTGCAGAGCCTTCCTACCCTCGAGCAGATCGATACACGCACCTAACTTGGTGTCATCTGCGAACTTACTGAGGGTGCACTCGATCCCCTCATCCAGATCATCGATCAAGATATTAAAGAGGACCGGCCCCAGTACCAAGCCCTGGGGAATGCCACTAGTGACTGGCCTCCAACTGGATTTGACTCCATTCACCACAGCTCTTTGGGCCTGGCTATCCAGCCAGTTTTTAACCCAACGAAGCGTACGCCAGTCCAAGCCACAGGCAGACAGTTTCTTGAGGAGAATGTTGTGGGAAACGGTGTCAAAAGCCTTGCTGAAGTCAAGGTAGACCACATCCACAGCCTTTCCCTCGTCCACCCAGCACGTCACTTTGTCATAGAAGGAGATCAGGTTCGTCAAGCAGGACCTGCCTTTCATAAACCCATGCTGATTGAACCTGATCACCTAGTTGCCCTGCAAGTGCCGCATGATGACACTCAAGATAATGTGCTCCATGAGTTTCCCTGGCACTGAGGTCAAACTAGCAGGCCTATAGTTCCCCGGTTCTACCCTCCGGCCCTTCTTGTAGATGGGCGTCACGTTTGCTAGCCGCCAGTCTACTGGGACCTTCCCTGATAGCCAGGACTGTTGATAAATGATGGAAAGTGGCTTGGCCAGCTCCTCCGCCAGTTCTCTCAGTATCCTCAGGTGGATCCTATCTGGCCCCATTGACTTGCGTACATCCAAGTGCCGTAGCAGGTTGCCAAACATTTCCTCATGGATAGTGAGGGCCACATTCTGCTCCCCATCCCCTTCCACCAGTTCAGGGTATCCAGAGAGCAACTGGTTTTGCTGCTAAAGACTGAAGCAAAGAAGGCATTAAGCACCTCAGCCTTTTCCTCATCTCTTGTAACTAAGTCCCCCCCCCACATCCAGTAAAGGATGGAGATTCTCCTTAGTCCTCCTTTTTATGTTGATGTATTTATAAAAACATTTTTTGTTGTCTTTGACGGCAGTAGCCAGATTGAGCTCCAGATGAGCTTTGGCCTTTCAAATTTTGTCCCTGCACAGCCTCGCAACATCCTTATAGTCCTCCTGAGTGGCCCGCCCTCTTTTCCAAAGATAGTAAACCCTCTTTTTCCTGCTAAGCTCAAGCCACAATTCCCTGTTCAGCCAGGCCGGTCTTCTTCCACGCCAGCTCGTCTTTGGGCACGTGGGGACAGACTGCTCCTGCGCCATTAGGATTTCCTTCTCGAAGAGTGCCCAGCCTTCCTGGACTCTTCTGTCCTTCACAACCGCCTCTCAAGGGACTCTACCAACCACTGTCCTGAACAGTTCAAAGTCAGCCCTACAGCAGTCCAAAGCAGCAGTTTTACTGATCCCCCTCCTGAATTCGCCAAGAATGGAGAACTCTACCATTTCATGGTCACTCTGCCCAAGACAGCTCCTGACCACCACATCTCCCACCAGTCCTTCTCTGTGAACAGAAGGTCTAGTGGGGCACCTCCCCTGGTAGGCTCACTAACCAGCTGTGTCAGGAAGCTATCTTCCACGCTCTCCAGAAACCCCTAGACTGTTTTCTCTGGGCTTTGTTGTGCTTCCAGGATATATCTGGAAAGTTGAAGTCCCCCACAAGAACAAGCGCTGATGATTTCGCAGCTCTTGTCAGCTGCCTGTAGAATTCCTCATCAGTTTCCTTATCCTGGTTTGGCAGTCTATAACAGACTCCCACCAGGATGCTTGCCTTGTTGGCCTTCCCGCTGATCCTAACCCATAGGGACTCAACCTTATCATTCCCAGCCTCAGGTTCCGTGACATCAAAACTCTCTCTGATAGAGAGAGCCACAGCACCACCCCTTCTGTGCTGCCCTGTCCCTTCTGAAGAGCCTATAGCCAGACACTGCAGCACTCCAGTCACAAGAGTGGTCCCACCATGCTTCCGTGATGGCAACAGTCGTAGCCTGCCTGCCACATGATGGCTTCCAGCTCCTCCTGTTTGTTACCCGTGCTGCGTGCATTCTTGTAGATGCACTTCAGTTGGGCCATTGCCTTCTCCTCTGGCCTAGCCATTGTTCCCCCTGGCACACCTCTAACAAGCCTTATTTCAGCCCCATCCCCCTTCTTACCTCGTTTAAAGCCCTCTCAATGAGGGGAATGTTGGGATGGACGAAAATACCACCTGAATGGATAGGTTGAAACAGACCTAGGGACATCATCTAGTCCACCCTCCTCCCCCCCCCCTTATGAACTTCAAAGGAGTGCGGGCTAAATTCATAGATGAACTTTAGAACTAGCACTCTCAGGGGAAAACAATCGAACAAACAAACAACAACAACAACAAAACACTGTGTCTACAAACATGAATCTTAGCAAGAGATTACAAATGTTTCCTCACTCTGGGGTTTTACTATTTCTTTTTAACTTTCCTGAAGTTTCATCACATGCACATGGTCATACACACATTGACCATTATCCAGCAGTGTGCCCTGGTGACCAAGAAGGCCAATGGGATCCTGACATGCATTAAAAGGAGTGTGGTCAGCAGTTCAAGGGAGGTGATCCTTCCCCTCTACCCTGCCCCTGTCAGGCCTCATCTGGAGTACTGTGTCTAGTCAGGGCTCCCCAGTACAAGAAAGATGGGAATCTGCTGGAAAGAGTCCAGCAGAGGGCCACAAAGATGATATGGGGCCTGGAACATCTTCCTTATGAGGAAAGACTGAGAGACCTGGGTCTGTTTAGCCTAGAGAAAAGAAGACTGAGAGGGGATCTTATTAATGTTCACAAATATCTTAAGTATGGGAGACAGTGGGATTTAGCCAACCTCTTCTCAGTGGTTTGTGGGGACAGGACAAGGGGCAATGGCCATAAAATGGAGCACAGGAAGTTCCGCACCAACATGCAAAAGAACTTCACGGTGAGGGTGATGGAGCACTGGGACAAGTTTCCCAGGGAGGTTGTGGAGTCTCCTTCTCTGGAGATATTCAAGGCCCATCTGGACACCTACCTGGGCAACCTGCTCCAGGGACCCTGCTTTTGCAGGGAGTTAGACCCAATGATCTCTCGAGGTCCCTTCCAACCCCTACAGGTCTGTGATTCTGTGCTAGGCAGTGTGAAAGTCTCAGTGTTTCTACATTTTCAGAATGTATAAAAAGGGTTTATGAATTGAGACAGATATATAGCAGAAATAAATTATAGAAAATGGTGAACATTCTGATTGGTCTGTAAGTGCATTGTGATAAACAGAAAAGAGTGAAAGTTAAAACAAAGTGAAAGATAATCACTGAGGTCCGATGTCTTTTATGTATACATTTAAAATATCTAGGTGACAGAGGCAAGCTTTTTGCATAGACTTGTGAAGACAGGTGATTTAACCTGTCTGTTCAAGAAAATGGATTGCTGACTATAAAAAAGGCACTTGAATTGGTCTGACAGGTAATTTTATTTTGTAAAATATTTCAATACTTGGGCAATTTCTCTTATTAAAAATTCCAAAATTGCCTGTAACCTTCAGGTAGTCATAGAGTCATAGAATGGCTTGGATTGGAAAAGAACTTAAAGATCATCTAGTTCTAATATCTCTGCCAGGACAGGGATGCTGCCCACTAGATCAGGTTGCGCTGTGACTCATCCCTTACCCTGAACACCTCCAGGGATGGGGCATCCACAGCTTTTTTGGGCAACCTTTCCAGTCCCTCACCACCCCCTGAAGAATTTCCTCCTAACATCTAATCTAAATCTCCCCTCTTCTAGTTTAAAACCATTCCCCCTTGTCCTATTATTGTCAGACAGAGAAATAAGTTGCTCTTCATCTTATTATTTAATTATTTATTTTTATAAGCCCCCTTTAAGTGGAAGTGCAGGTGAAAGGCTGCAATGAGGTCTCCCCACGGGGCTTTATTTTCTTCAGGCTGAGCGTTCCCCATTCTCTCAGCCTTTCTTCAGAAGTGTTCCAGCCCTCTGATCATCTTTGTGGCTCTCCTCTATACCCACTCTAACAGATCCACATTCTTCTTGTGCTGGGAACCCCAAATGTGGATGCAGGACTCCAAGTGGTGACTCACAAGGGCAGAGCAGAGGGGTACAATCACCTACCTTGGTTGATGCAGCCCAGGATGCAGTTGGTCTTCTGGGCAGCAAGCACACACTGCTAGCTCATGTTGAGCTTTTTGTCCACCAGAACCCCCAAGTCCTTCTCTGAAGGGCTGCTCTCAGTGAGTTCTTCTCCCCATCTGTCCTCATGTCTGGGATTGCCCTGACCCAGATGCAGCACCTTGCACTTGGACTTGTTGAACCTCATTAGGTTCACATGGGCCCACTTTTCTAGCTTGTCCAAATCCTTTTGGATGGCACCCTTTCCTTCTGTTGTGTCAACTGCAAAGTTGCTGAGGGTGCATCTGATTCCACTTTGTATGTTGTAATTTTTTTAGAGCATCAGTTAGAACAGACTGTTCTAGAGCAATGAAACTCTGTATA
This sequence comes from Aythya ferina, assembly GCF_964211825.1. Taxonomy (NCBI): domain Eukaryota; kingdom Metazoa; phylum Chordata; class Aves; order Anseriformes; family Anatidae; genus Aythya; species Aythya ferina. The sequence continues at coordinate 184,884,422 of NC_140296.1, read as the reverse complement.
CTGAAGATCATTGGAGCTTATAAATCCAGTCTGTCTGTCAGTATTTGTATTAATTGATAAAGGAACCAACAAAATTAATTATTTCACCAGTACTGTTTCAAATAGGTCTAGGCCTATAACAACAAAGCCTGCAGAAACATGACTAATTTTACCCCTGTGAAATTCTGCTACCTTTCATATCAAGGATTCAAGATGCAGAAATATTAAAATGGGATGAATTTAGTACTAGCAACTTGTATTCCAGCATAAATTATGATAGAACAAGAAACAGAAGCATAGCTTTATGACCTGTAACAGGTTGATTATCTTCCCTTTCTCACTGAATTCCTTCCTGTCTTCAAATAATACTAGATTAATAAAGTGAAATGTATGTGTCACACATTTAGGCAGATGAATCATCTCCTTCAAAAAAGTTGTAGGCTGAATTAAGTGGATGAATGTCTTGAATCTGACTCAAATTCAGTTCTTCAACACAAATTTGCTAATGCAATCCCTCTATTTTATTTTATTTATTTTACTAAACTCCTAGTATACCTGTAAGAAATACTGAAATTCTCCCTAAAGCATAATACTGATAAAGTACCAGGGACAATTTTATTTCTTCATGACTATTCTGTACTTTCAACAATTTCTGTTATATCCAACAGGAGTTTTAACGTTATTTTTATGTTTGATAATTTTGTTTGTTTGTTTTGCTATAGTGGTCCTCTAAATATACATCAGTTTATCTATTATCTCACAAAGAGAGATTTACCTTTGATCCGCTACTAGTAAATTCATTCTGGATGCAAAGTTAAGCTTGTTCCTCATGAACTCAGGAGTCTGGAGATTTACAGTAATTAATGTTAGATGATTAGCAACAAGCTTCTTATTTTTAACTCTCACATTGAGTAAATGACTTTCATTAAAACTCTAAACACGGTCTCACTGTGTAGCACTTAAGTACCTTTTCACATTTAAGCAGGTTAGAATGTCTAAGCCAGTGAATTTAAAGCAAATGAATATTTATGTTTTACTGAGGGGGTTGATTATTCACCAGGTTCAGATATGTTCCTGTTGAAACTGGTATCTATAATCAGCCTATAATGCTATGCAATTAATATTGATTCTGTAGATGAGTGTATTAATATTCAATATTTTGCTAAATACAATATTTCCAAACAGGATTTTGCCAAACAAAATCTGATCAATTAGTGAGGAAATAAACTGCAAGACAGATGTTGAATCAGTTTTGATTAAATGCGCATGCACTGCTTGGCTGGCTGAATATTGAAAATGAAAAAAAAAATTATATCAAATATATGACAACTCATCGATCACACATACATTTCCCAGATAAACTCTTAGTTTATAGCTGGACAGGATTTACTTAAAAATGGAGTAGTCTATATTGACTATTATAGTTTTAAAAAACAGACCTAAATTGCAAAGTCCTATAGCATCATTCAAAAAATCTTTCAATATTTAATACACTCTAAAATGTAGAGTTCAACCTTTCACATAATTTTATATCTAGTCCCTTCTCAGCTCTTCTGTGTGGGTTACCGCCCCTCATAAAGCAAGACAGACCCACTTAAAAAAAACACTGTTGAACAGTGGAAAAATTAGAGTTTACTATTATCTGTCCAAAAGTGGATGTGGCAAAAAAAAATAACATTTTGATACAAACCTTCTCTTGCAAACTGCCATAAGAATATGAGGCAGAGCAACATCAGCCTATTGACAGTATAAATAGAATAATGAAAACATGAAATAATACAAATCTAACTGTATTCCATTATAATCCTTTTAATGAACTTATAATTTGTCTCATCCTCACTGAGCAGTGTAAAATATTTAGGAAGATTAGAAGAAGAGAAATTAACAACTCAGAGCTATATTTTATATTGTTGAGTTGGATTGGCATGAAATTTGGAAACCCTTTACTATCACAGGCACCATGAAATTGCACTTATCAACCTTGTTTTTAATGCTTAATGCTGGTATTATATGATATGTAAATAAATTAGTGTAAGTAATGAAAATATCTTGTTAAAGTTTCTGTAGCCTTAGTCATTAGTTATATTAATAATATAGTAATTATGGGAAAGTTAAAACATTTTAAATTAACGTATTAGTTCAGTGTAAAAAAAAAAAAAAGCTGTAAAATTCAATTTTTAATATCCATCTACTGTTCATGGAATAGCTTTCTGTTTAAGTCTTTGTAAAATTTTTGCTTTACTTCAACACACCAAATTAACTCCTTCCAGAATTTATTATCTGTAAAAATAAACTCAAATACATCTGGATGATAAAATTACAGAAATGGAGGCTGGAATTTAAGAAATTTTTTACTCCTTCCCCTTTTGCAAAGGTACGGTCTATGTCACATCTGAACCTGTGACCCCTTTGCAACCTGCTCTTAGGAACTAGAACTAAGGGAGTTGCCACAGCTTTCCAACTAACCACTGCTGTACTTTACAGTCCTCAGAATTATACACTCACTAATGATGGCTAGCACAAACATGACGTTCCATGATTCTCATTTTTCTGAACTGCAGTGAGTCTTGAGAACAGAATAAACTCCTTAAAAGCAATGTTTTACCTATATGAACAACACTACTTCTTTTCCTTTCCTCACTCTAAATATATTTAAATATTTTAGGACCTTTAACTGTCCTTTTCCAGACCTCTGAAAAGCCTCTTGCTCTCCTTGGGACTCTCTTTAGTTGAATCACTCCTTTTAAATTGCATTGTCCCACATTGGAAATGCTAAGGATTTATCAGTAAAAGAATAACATAAACTGTTTAATACTCACCCAAGGGTGGAGTTTGCTCACTAATGCTGTAACTTGTTACCCTAGAGACTCTTGTTCTCTGAATACAGTTAGCTGTTTTGAAGTACCCTGTCTCCCTGTCTTATGTGTTTACTATCAGTAGTATTAATGTTTACAAGAAGCAATGTGGTTCAGATTTGAATTTCAATTTTGCTTACAATAGATCAATAGATTTCTCTCTCTCTCTTTTTTTTTTTTTTTTTTTTTTTTTTTTTTTTTTTTTTGTGTGTGTGTGTAAATGTGCAGCCAAAACAGTACCCACTCCTTTTATAAGGATTTCCTTTGGAACTTATTAGAGGACATTAAACATTCTTTAGCCTTTTAAAGCAGCAAATCTATATGAATAAGGTAGTATAAGAAGACAAAAATTTCCTTTAATTTCAAAGTATATGTACAATATAGTAAATAGGTAGAATGTTGGAAAGAAGACAAATGATATCAATTTCTGTAGAACATTATTACTTTATTCTTATTGCTTTCTAAAGTTGTAGTGTTGTTGGAAATTTTATTTCATGCTTTGTGATTTTTTTTCCTGTTCTGAACAGTGGATATATTAACTGAAAACAGTCTTTTTTTCTTTCTTTTTTTTTTTTTTTTTCTACCATGAATTTTAGCTGTTTTAATACAAATTAAAAACAATCATCTTCTATGTTAGCCTTTAATTCTGAATGAAAACTCCAAAGATTTAAAGTCAAAAGTTGAATGTGCCCCCTTTCTAAATACTAAACAAGGCATAGAACAATAAAGAAACATTATCTTCATTGGATAGATATGTACTCAAATTAATTCAAACACTGTTTATTTAAATAAATACATAAAATGAAAAGAAAGAAAAAGAAAAAAGAAAGGTCCCTGAGACAACATACTGAGTTTCTCTTAGTGGATAAGACATGATATCTCAGAGAAAAGTTTAAAGTGGAGACACTGACTGGATTAACAGTTTACAATAATTTTACTATAAAAAATTCCAGAGCTCATTAAGCTGAAATAGCAGCTAAAATAACAAAACCTCTGCCACTTACATTCAAAGGATGGGAATGACTCAGCTGACTCTGTAGCAAATGCATCTTCTTCATTTCTTTACAAACTAAACAAACATAGATTCCTATCTGTGGAAACATGGTATAGAACATATTTCTTAAATTAATTCATGGGGACAGGAAAAGGGGGTCCCATGTAGCTACATTTACAGCCAGCAGTATAAGCAGTGCAACAATTAAGTTTTTTGGAGAAGTGAAAGAGCGTTATGCAGAAGATGCACTAGCCAGTTTCTCAGGGATTGCAGCTGATTGTCACCTGACTAATTGAAATTCCTCTGCAATGCCAGCTGCTGTTAGACTACCATGGAGCCAGCCATTATCTGCCCTCCTTACTCTAGCAAATAGTGTATCTGTTAAATTCACATTAAGAAAGTTATTGTAAAACATCCCAACAGCATCAACAGTATTCAACTCACTGGAGTCACAACTGGCATCAGTCTGTCAGTCTTGTTTGGGGTGCCTGGTGCACATAGTACTGTCTGTCTGCTTTGTGACTCAAAGGTTCACGGTCATTGTGCAGTCTTCATTTTATTTGGAAGTAGTTTATCTAATCTTATTGAAAGATACAAAATAGATACATTTATATATGTAAAATACAAATGAACATGAGAAGTGTTTTATACAAATTAGTTCCACATATTGTTTATAAAAGTCACACAAGTTGATACAGTTGAGAACTCCACCCTAGAAAACAGTGACAATTCAAAAAGGGGATTGCAAATGAGTTATCATCACAGGCTAGGAATTTGTCTTTTTTTTTTTTTTTTTTTTTTTTCCCTTTTTTGTCTTCCCTTTTCCTTTAAACCCCCTTTTTTTTTTTTTTTTTTTAATCCTTTGTCATTTTAATGGATACATGTCCTAGCTTGTTATATTATACTAAAAAGAAGGCATATTTTGTCTGTTGCACACTCTGCTCACTCCAAGATGTCAACTGAGACATCAAGAGGCATGTAACTCTCAGCACCTTCCAAGCTCTAACTCTTCACATTGACCCCAAGAAATAGGCAAGAATTCATATTTTCAGAGCTGAGCTCTGTGATATTCTTGGGAATGGCATTTTATTTGAAACATCTAAATTTCATGAAAATCAGTATTGAAATGTTAGTAAATGTTAGAAATGTTTCATTTCAAGCATCTGTAAATAAAAGATGCTTGAAATACAAAATTATAAAAATAAATATATAAAAGGTCCTTGAATATAAAAATATTGGCAATGATGCCAAACCATGTTGGATTACAAAGCCATAATTTAAATTAGTGTAAATAAAAATTGGGAACCAGGATATTCCAATGCAAAGTCTGAAAAAGTAATTAAAAAAAAGTTCTTTGAATGCAAGTTTTAGTGTCAAAAATGTTTTTGTATTAAAAATGTTATCAATTTAAAATATCAGGAATACATAATAAATTAATGGGAATAAGGATAACAGAATTGAAATTTACATAATCCAGTATCACAAAATAATCTAGAGCATGCATCCAAATTTTAGACAGCAGAAGGCAGAGTCCAAATCCAATATCTACTGCCAGAAGAAGGAAGAAAGAAGGCCTCTCCTTTATGGGCAATACCCTAACAACCAGATTTGGGGATAAAGAAAGGGAATACAGATTACTCATTATTTGAGCAAACACATTTAAAGATTCATATGACCACAGAAAAGAAATAGGCAAAGAGTGATTTCCTACGATCAAGCTAAGGGCATTATTTTAGAAATTATGAAACTTTTCGTCTAGTGCTAAGATCATTCTAGATGATTTATTTGTCAGTAAATGGGCACTGGATATAGCTATGTATATTTTGAAACTGTGACAAAACTCAGGTCTTCACTTTCACAAATTAATATTGTCTAGGAACCTTCTTCTCATCTCTGCTTTCCCTGTCTCATTTTACATATTTTTCTGGTATTTATTTATTTTCAGATATTGACCCCATGTGTTCCAAAGGAGTTACAGTGACAGAGGCTTTATAACTTTGCCAGGAAATCTTATGTTCTTGAAGAATGAACACCATCAACATTGATAGTCTTCTTTTTTGTGTAATGCAAAATTAATTATTTCCTTTCCCTATCTCTTTTTTTCTTGCTCTTATCTCTTTGTTTGTTTGTTTGCTTGCTTGCAGTGCTTTCTTTCTTTCTGGATTCTCTTATATATATATATATATATGTATATTATATTTATACATATATATATATTTATATTACATTATATATTATATTTTATATATTTATATTATATAATATATATTTTTTTATATGTGTATATATATACACACATATATACATATATGTGAGATGCTTCTTTTATGCATGATACTGCCGACTCATGACCTAAATTCTTTTCTGAAGAATCACTACCAAGTCAGTTATTTCCTTTCCTGTATTTATGCAGTCAGTACTTCCTGAGGACATCTGTGAACTGTGAGCCGTGACCTATGGACCACCTGACAGTAAATTACATGTTGTAATGGTTAGAATACCAGTGCCAAAGTCCTTCTTGGATCTCCGCATGAATAGTAGCATTTTTTGAACTTCTCTATATCAACACTGAATTGAATTTTAGTGATAGTATCTGGTCTTGATATTTTACTCAGTAACATGATTTACAGAAGTATGAGGAAGGGAGGCACAGTGAGATGAATCTCTTTTCTGGTGATATATAGCAGATCCAGAAAATGAATAACATGTTTCAAGTTCAATTTTGTTCTTTTTACGTTTCTAATACCCAAATTTCCATCCTGCAACAAAAATGGGTGATTTTATGGGTTCAAATTAAGAGAGAAGACTAATGCAACACCAGTCCCCAGTAGTGCACTGTCCTGAACTGTATAACATATTTAATTCAATAACTTTTTCAACTCCTGAATTTATTTCCTGTTTTATTTACCATGAAATCATCTCAATTCACTGATGAAGTACTAAGTACAGAATTTGAGACAGGCTCTCTGCTCAGTGAAATGTGGCTGCATTTCTCAGCTTATGATAACAAGTCCGAAAGAGGACCATAAATATGTTCTGACTCCGTGGTAGTACCCAATTCTACTTCAAGGGAAAATCATGAACAGAAAGAGGCTGGTGGGACCTCAGAGTATTTCAGAAGATATGTTGCTCTACATACCTAGTCCACGGTCTGAACACAACCACCATAAACAATACAGTCTTTCATTTCTATCATCTTTTCAGCACGCATGTATGGTACTGATCGGCTCCTTCTCCACTCTTCCACTCATTCAAAAAGCCAGAAGCCTTTCTTCTTTATGAGTTCATTCACTCAAACTTCAACTTCATGCCCAGAACTACTTGTGATAAAATTGGTACCACAGTAGGGAATACAAGACTAACACTAAAAGAAACCATAATTAAGTTTTCACACACATACAAAAGTACAACAAAAATACAACCTCTCTGTCAAGATAGAGGTTATAACATGGGGCCCTAACTGTGTAAACATAAGGTCATAACAGAATCTTTGAAAATAAGGCACAGGTGATACCAGGAACCTGGGGATATAGCTGCAAATCAGAAATAGCAAAGAAATGTGACCTTGAAAGCTTAACAGAACTGGTTTATGGTGTAACAAAGAAAGCAAAAACCATGCATGCAACATACATACATCATCCTACATATGCTGCAAAACAAAGGTGATTACAAAGAAAATGACTGTCACAATCCCTGCAAAAAGAGGGAGGAATGAAAAAAAAAAAAAAAAAAAAAACAAACCAAAAAAAAAAGGATGAAATTCTCTAACATTATTCCTGGTTTAAGAATGCTATGAACAGTCAACACCACTGCAGCAATTCTTCCATTCCTTTTGTTCTTAAAAAATAAAAAAATAATAAAAAAAATTGCTTTTCCAGTTGTGTTCACTGTATTTTGCTAAAGCAGTCATATGTAGTCTGATTTTTTACAATACAACGGGTTAAGCAAACAAATTTTGAAAAGATGTGTGTTCTCTGCTACTGTTTTCCCACATGACAATGTGGTTGATGCTGTAACACTGAGCCAGAATAAATTTGGATGCTGCCATGTATTTCTAAGACAGAGAAATTGATATTCCTACATATATTTTATTTATTTACTGGACTGTAAGCTCACTTCTCTATAAAAGATCTTAATTGATTTAATAGAGCTAGAGGAATTTTTTAAATCATAGAAACAGAGAATCATAGAATGGTTTGGGTTGGAACATAATGATCACGTTATTTCAACCCCTCTGCCATGTGCGAGGACAACTTCCACTAGACCAGATTGCTCAAAGCCCCATCCAGCCTGGCTTCGAACCTTGAACTTTTGGGGATGGGGCATCCAGAACTCTGGGCGGCCTTTGCCAGTGCCTCACTACCCTCTGAGTACGTAATTTCTGGATAGCGGCTTACCAACTACATCCGCCAATTCCCTCAAAACTTGCAGATGCATCACGTTTGGTCCCATGGACTTGTGTGCCTTTAGGTTCCTTAGTGTACTGGGTCAGGCTGGGATGGAGTTAACTTTCCCTGTAGCCAATACCGTGCTGTGCTCTGCACCTGTAGCTAGAACAGCACTACTATCACACCAGAGTTTTGCCTATTGCTGAGCAGTGCTGGCACTGCATCAGGACTCACTCCAAACCCCTCAGAGCCAGCAGGCTGGGGGAGGGCAAGAAGTGGGGAGGGGACATCACCAGGGCAGCTGACCTAAACCAGCCAAAGGGATATTCCATGCCATATGATGTCACACTCAGCAATAAAATGTGGAAAAGGGGAAGGAGTGGGGAGGAGTGGGCTCTCATTATGAAAATGTCTGTCCTCCCAAACAACAGCTTTGTGCATTGAGGCCCTGTTTCAGGGATGCCATCAAGCATTGTTAATGGAGGGGAAGTAATTTATTTCTTCTCTCTCTGTGCTTCCACATGGCCTTTGCTTGTCTCCCCCTCTTGTACCCTCCCTCCCCCCGTCCCTCCTTTTCCCTTTAGCTAAATCATTGAATTTTCCCTTAATAATAATTTTACCTTAATAATTATTTTCCTTTAATTAAATTATTCTTATCTCAACCCATGAGTTGTTTGTTTCTTGTTTTGTTTTGTTTTCCTTTTCTTCTTCTTTTCTTTCCTTTTCTGAGGAGGGGGAATGAGAAAGTGGTTGTGGTTGTTCAGCTGCCTAGCAAGGTAAAACCAACACACTTAGATGGTCTTGAACCTGATCTTCTCCTATACTGGGTAGTTCATCATGCCTCTGGTCTCTTCCTTTGCCTTCTGGGACTTGGGCTATGTGGCTAGAGCACTTTCTGGCAAAGAATGAGGCAAAAAGTCATTGAGTACTTCAGTCTTCTCCATATTCTGGATAACCAGGTTTCCTGTTTCCTTCCAGAAAGGACCCACAATTTCCCTAGCCCTCCTTCACTGATGTGGTTATAGAAGCCTTTTTCATTACCCTTGATGTCTCTGGCAAAATTTTATTCTTATAGGGCTTTGACTTTCCTAACCTGATCCCTGGCTGCTTGGACAATTTATCTGTATTCATCCCAGGCTACCTGTCCTTGGTTCCATCCTCTCTCGGCCTCCCTTTGCTGCTTGAGTTAGTCCAGAGGCAAATGCTGTAGACAAGGGGAGAAAATATAAAGTAGGTACTTTAAAGATATAATCAATAAATATCAATAGAAAGTATTGTTAATACAGCTTATTCAATATTAAACAACTCAGTATATATCTTCTATCTTCTTTTAAGGTTGTAAACTAACAAAACTTGTTGGAAAATGCAAATTGATAGCATACTGAAAGTTCACATGAGTAAAGACAATTTTGAAGATTAATATGTTCCTAAGAATAAGAAATTGCTGTATGGGTATTAATTTGACATATATTATCAGGTCCAAAAACTTCAATAAGAGATGATAATAAAACCTGAAACCACTAACTTGATGGAACTCAGTCTTTGTGAAATATGTCTCTTGCTACTTATAAAATACTTGTGCAAGACTTTGCTACTGTGAAGTAGGGTCATGTGTGCTTTCAATGATAAATTTGGAATCCCTCATCTGCCTTCTCAGGGTACTGGTTTTGGCTTGCATAAAGTTAGTTTTCTTCACAGTGGCTAAAGTGGTTCCATGCTTTGGATTTATGATGGAATCACTGTTAATAACAAATTGTTAATAACACACAGTGATTTAGCTGTTGCTGAGCAGTGCTTGCACAGAGCCAAGGTCTTCTCTGTGTTGCACGCTGCCCTGCTAGTGATGGGGCTGGGAGGTGAACAAGCTGGGAAGGGACACAACTAACTGACCAAAGGGATGTTCCATGCCATGTGACATATACTCGGCAATAAAATTTTCTGGGGAGAAAGAAGGAGGAAAGGAGGTGTTTGGAGTGATAGTGTTTGTCTTCCCAAGTAACTGTTACACATGGTGAGCCCTGTTTTCCTAGAAATGGCTGAATATCTGCCTCCTGATGGGAAGTAGAGAAAGAATTCCTTGATTTGCTTTGTTTGTGTGTGTGACTTTTGCTTTACCTATTAAACTGCATTTATCTTCCCCATCTTACTGGGGTAGAGGGAGTGAACAGCTGTGTGCTGCTGAGCTGCCTACTATGTTTAAACCCCAACACACTGAAAAACATAAGACAGTATTTTTATAAATCTGGTATACTTATGTTAGTAGGTACTCTTTGATGAGGACATAACATTTCTAATATAAATAAACATTCTAATGTAAACAATCTGCATAAACATGCATATGTACTTATATGCACATGTAAAATAGTGGACATATGCAAGATACTGCTCAGAAGTAATGAGAGACTTTTGGTCCTTACCTTCTTTTTTTCTTCCTACAGTCCTGTGTTTCTCAGAATACCAACAATTATGCAGAAAATGCTAGTGCAAGCAATTTTGTACAAGCAATGAGCATATACTTTTGCAAGGGAATGAAACATAAGTTTAAAAAAAAAAAAAAGTGTTATTGAAATGTATTGGAATATATTGCAGAAAGCAGAAATGCAAACAAGTATTAAAATATTTGTTTCAACTAACAAAGTTATAGTTATCTGAAGGAACAATGTCACTGTAGGATGGAAAAGTCATTGATCCCATAACAAGACACTCCTTCCTTTGGCATCAACTATGAAGCAGCAGCAAAACTAATTTGTTCATATACAAGTGATGGAAGAAAGAAATCTTGTGTATGATAAATCAGTAACATGCCCACACTTTTTGAACTACAAATATCCAAACAAAGTCAGCAACCTTTGAACCAGCCCTGATTAGGCTGGGAAGTGATTAGAACACATACTCCAGTAAATGAGTAATCTGATTATGATTACTCCTTTTCTTTATTTTATTATTTGAGTATATTTGGACCCCAGCAAAACACATCCTGGATGATAACAGTGTTTCTGAAGAACCTGATAATCAAAATACACATGCTATATCAAATGCTACTTTGATTGTTAAAGTATCTTTAAAACTCCAGCCTATGTAGTGTTGTGGTTTAACCCAGCTGGCAGCTAAACACCACACAGCCTCTCTGGGATGGGGGAGAGAAACAGAAAAGTGGAGCCTGTGAGTTGAGATACAGACAGTTTATTAAGACAGAAAAAATAATAATGACAATAATACTTATTACAATAATGATGATGATAGTACTACTAATAGTAATGCGTACAAAACAAGTGATGCACAATGCAATTGCTCACAACCCGCTGACTGATGTCCAGCCCAACCCTGAGCAGTCCACCCCCCACACCTTGGCTAGCCACCCCATTATATTGTTTAGCATGATGTCAGATGATATGGAATACCCCTTTGGCTAGTTTGGGTCAGCTGTCCTGAGTCTGTCCCCTCCCAGCTCTTGCTGCACCCCCAGCCTGACCATTGGCAGGACAGAGCGAGAAGCTGAAATATCCTTGGCTTGGTGTAAGCACTGCTCTGCAACAATTAAAACATTAGCATGTTATCAGCACTCTTCTCATCCTAATCCACAACATAGCACCCTACCAGCTACTATGAAGAAAATTAACTCTGTCCTAACTGAAACCAGGACAGTAGGAAGTTATTTTATCAGCCAATGAAGGTCACCCATTAGAAATACACTGTCTCCATCCTGCTATCTCCTCATGCTGTCTGGACTGTGGGCAGTGAGGCACAACCACTTCTAATGGAGAGGTGTCCATTAGAACACCTCTGAGCTTTACAGTTTCTGTGTGATTTGCCCTGTACTTAGTATTTCCCATAAATCTTATATACACGTGGCTACACTAGCACAGCTTTTAAGTGTTTTATATATGGGTTTTATTATTGTACTTGTAATTCCTGTATGAAGTAGATGAAGCAAAAGGGACATAACCTGTTAGAGCTGCTGTGTTTTACAAAACTATTTATCTGAAAATCCATAGTTTATTTTTTGGAATCAAATTAATTCTTGAGGGTTCATATAAACAGATACTTATGTGAAGGCTACTGAAATGTTCTTACTTTTGCATATTTTCATTTCTGCAAATGCATTCATAGAAACTAGTATGTTCAGATTTACCTAATGCTTTGGCAGAGTTTAGGTAACAACAGCAGTATATGTGATCCTATAATATGATCTATGAAAAACATGCTGTATCAGTCTGAGGATCCTGAGTTGTTTTCTATTCAGAAAAACAAACAAAAACTCCATACTTTGACCCTTAGCAAGAGCTAAGCTAGAACTGATAAAAACCTTAGAGTTACAAACTGTATTGTAACATAAAAATTGTATTATTTGAGCCTGTCTATTCTGGTGACTGGATTACATTGTCAGAAAGAAAAGCTCTGCAACCTCCCTATATATCACAGGCTTAACTTCACTAACTTGACTTTAGCATCAAAATAATGTTAGCAGAGAAATAGAAATCATATGGAGGCAACTTTCATTAAACTCTCACAATAATATAAAATAAAATTCAAGTACTAATTGGAAAGAATATTACAAAAAAAAAAAAAAACAGAACTATTTCTGGGCTGAACAACCAGAACTGCTGCTGGCAATTGCACGATAAAGTTAAGATAAATAGCAGAACTCTTTCATTATTTGGATGGGAGAGAGGAAAGAACTAATGTCTTATCTAGTGCTTAAGACCACTTACAGTTTAAAATGAGCCTTGTCAGATAAGTGATTTGAATAAAATAGTGTACACTTGAAAATAAAATGGACAATTTCACAAACAAGTCTTCTTGGATATAGCAAATTATGAAGTTGGGGAACTGTAGAAATGCATGCTAGCCATATGAGATTGTAACTTTCTTACAGAAAAATTAGATCAAAATAGTTTATTTTGAAAAACTGATGGAAAAAAAAAAAATCTGTTTTTACTTTTCTCTTGGAATTGGTAAGACCGATCAATTTCTACTGAGGTCAAATTTACAATCCAAACTGTATTTCTTATCTGGACCACGTCTCACTTTAGTAACCAAATCACATGACTGGGACATCACTGACCTTCTGCCCATTCTCCCACTCATCTTGGCTTGAATCCACCATTCATCCTGGACAAATATCAGGTGGCAAAGCAGAAGGCAGAGCTCCGGGTGTAAAATAGAGTCTTTTTTGTTTAAAACTAGACTAATTTGGGCCTCTCTCCTGCTCACAACATGAAAAACAAAACAAACAAACAAAAAAAACCTCCTGTTTTTGTCATGTCACTGTTTGGGTGCCTGTTAATTTCCTTGGGAAAGCAGCCTGGGTTTGGGAAAGCCCAAGATGAAGAGTCATTCTAACAACAGACACTTCCAGTACTTCTGGAATTACATTTTCACTGACCTGAAGAAGGTGGATGTTGCCTGTAGCACCAGTGCTCTACATTCATCATGTTTTCCCTCACTACATCATCTTCACAGAGTCAAGCTACTGAATTGCAGCTAAAATGGACTCCAGGTCTTCCAGTTACCTGCAGCTAGTTCTACCATGCTTCTGTCCCCTCCTGTTGTCATTCTCACCTGCTCTTCTCTCACGCCCTCAACAAAAATTTCCTAATACTGTTTGTAAAGGCACTATGAAAGCTAGAGGCATACCCAGTGCCCCTTATTAATTCCCGTGTTTGTCAGGAATTAATCCAATAAAATCAATAATGTAAATCCAATTTAAGTGAGGCAGGATCAAGGTTTAAGATCAGGTTTTGTTTTCCTATTTGAGGAAAGGTCTGTTAATGAAAGTATAAACTTTTTAAACTGGCTACAAGCTACTGGCTACAATGGGTTTATGGCCCATTACACTTGGATTCACAGTTTGACCATTACAAATAACACAGAAAGTTTCTTTATAAGCAGATTATAATGACAGAGCATTTTTTTTTATGATATTACCATAAAAAGGTGGATTTTACAATCTTGCATGCACAATTTTATTAAATTAACAATTCCTGTATGTGTGTCAAAAGGGAGATGCTTTGTGTATTTCTTTCAAATAAGATTAAATTATGCAAGAATAACCAAGAAACAGATAAATCAATTTTTTGATCCCTACCACTTCATTCATAATAATAATAATAATAATAACAATAACAATAACAATAACAATAATAATAATAATAATAATAAATAAAATAATTTACATCATTACAGTTATATATCTGAAATTATAACACTGGTGATATTGTACCATCATTGTGGGAACAGCAAAAAGATAATGTAAACATACACTTGCCATGTAGGGGTTCAGATTTTATAAATGGATCAATATGATATGTTTGGTACAATCTTGATGCTAAAACTGTTCAGGAACTCTTTGTTGCGTATGGGATTTCTGTGTCGCCACACATTGAAACCTCCCACCTCTACCTCTCTTTCTGGTGCAGAAGATGCTCTGGAAGCATAACTGAAATCAGTGCCACTATGACAAGAATCCAACATTTAGTTTAGACACCCAAAGAGATAAGGATTAACAGTGCCTGACAGGAACTCCCACTTATATTTACAAAACAAGCTACAACTGCATAAGCTGCCAACACCAACTCCCATTTTTTCCTCTTACACTGCTATATTCTGTTCATATTTCTGGCTATTTTAGTACATGAGGAAAAAAAAAAAAAAAAAAAAAGATTATTAATATTCCATTTCTATGATTTCCTACCTCATTGTGGGGCAAGCAATTTAAAGATGACAATTTTCTTCTCACATTTTCTATCTTGCTTCCATTTATCTTTATAAGGATACATATATTCAATCTAATTTTGCTACTGCATTTTTTTGCTTTTGAATCAATGGTTTATTTTTCCCTCCAAGATGATCAATTTTGTCAAGCACTCTTGTCCCTGAAAAATAATTTGTTCCATTTCAGTTCTGCCTATTTCCTCAGTGCTTTTTCTGTCCTGTCTTTCTTGCTTTGTATTTATTTTTCCTCAATATTTTTTATTTTTTCTGCATCATTCATCAGCATCATACCCCACATTAATTAACACTATCAGTACACCACTTTTATTCACTATTACTTTCCCATTGGGTGCAAGCTACACAGTGATAGCATTACCTCACCTGATTTCGTACTGATACTTGTAACATGTGGAATAGCTGTTTCATGAGAACCCTGTTCAGTTAGTTCTGTTAATCATACTTTGCAAGTTTCATCTGTTTGGGGAGAAATTTTACCAATTTTTCATGAGATGAAAAGTATTTTGGCTGAGTCCTGAGACCATAAGGACCTAGTTCTGTCAGAAGCTTGCTTGGTTTTAGATGATAAATTCCCATTGATTGTAGAGCGATTTGAGATCAGAGTCCTTGATGGTAATTCATTCATCTCTCTGTGTAGTGCAACCAGTTCATACTCATAAGAATTAGTTTCAAAGCAGTCACCCAATGAGCTAAATCCATCAATTTAGATCAAGCAAAAAACAAAATCATGCACTAGCAGAGGTGTCTCATATGAATGCCACTATATAGAATTGAGTACAATAGGAGACAACAGTACCACTTTAGATAGCTAATGTGTGGTATTATGATACTGGCAAGATCAATATCTACTTACAGAATAGAATCATAGAATCATTACAGTTGGAAAAGACCTTCAAGATCATCTGGTCCAACAATCACCCTACTACCAATGTCACCTAATAAACCATGTCCCTAAGCACCACGTCCGAGCTTTCCTTAAACACCCCCAGGGACGGTGATTCCACCACCTCCCTGGGCAACCCATTCCAATGCCTGACTACTCTTTCTGATATCTTCTAATTTCCAACCTAAACATTCCCTGGCGCAATTTGAGGCCACTGCCTCTTGTTCTATCACTACTTATCTGTAAGAAGAGGCAGACCCCCAGCTTCCAGTATCTTCCTTTCAGGTAGTTGTAGATAGCCATAAGGTCTCCCCTGAACCTCCAGACTAAACAACCCCAGTTCCCTCAGCCGCTCCTCACAGGACTTGCGTTCCAGGCCCTTCACCAGCTTCTTAGCCCTTCTCTGGACATGCTCAAGCACCTCGATGTCCTTCTTGTAGTGAGGTGCCCAAAATTGAACACAGTACTCGATGTGCGACCTCACCAGAGCAGAGTACAGGGGGACCACCACCTCCCTGGTCCTGCTGGATACACTATTCCTGATACAAGCCAGGATGCCGTTGGAATTCTTGGTCACCTGGGCACACTGCTGGCTCATGTTCAGGTGAGCATCGACCAACATCCCCAGGTCCTTTTCCTCTGCACAGCTTTTTAGCCACTCTGCCCCAAGCCTGTATCTCTGCATGGGGTTGTTGTCACAAAAGTGCAGAACCCAGCACTTAGCCATGTTGAACCTCATCCCATTGGCCTCTACCCCTCAATCCAACCTGCCCAGGTCCCTCTGCAGGGCTTTCCTACCCTCCGGCAGATCAACACTTCCACCCCAATTTAGTGTCATCTGCAAACTTACTAAGGATGCACTCAATGCCCTCATCCATAAAGATATTAAAGAGGATGGGCCCCAACACCAACCCCTGGGGAACACCACTCGTGACCAGTCTCCAGCTGAATTTTACTCTATTTACCACCACTCTCTGAGCCCGGCCATCCAAACAGTTTTTAACCTAGCAAAGCATGTACCTGTCCAAGCCATGGGCTGCCAGCTTCTCCAGAAGAACACTGTGGGAGTTCATGTGAAAGGCCTTGCTGAAGTCTAGGTGGACTACATCAACAGCCTTTGCCTCATCCACCAGGGAGGTTCATTCAACATGAAGTCTTGGTTGTACAGACATTTGAATATCTTTTTATTCATAGGTATATGAATAAAGAAGGCAGCATAATGCAAGAAGAACAATTTTAATCATAGAAACATGGAATAGCTGAGTTTGGAAGCAACTTTAGAGTTCATCTAATTCTAACCCTCCTGCCTTGGGCATGGACACCTCCCATCAGACCATATTCCTTAAAGCCCCATCCAGCCTGGCCTTAAACTTTTCCAGGGATGGGGCATCCACAGCTTCTCTGGGCAACTTGTTCCTGTGCCTCACCACCCTCTGAGTAAAGAATTTATTCCTTATATCCAATCTAAATGTACCTTCTTTTAGTTTAAAGCCATTACCCTTTGTCCTATCACTACACTTCTTGACAGAGAGTCCCTACGTTGCTTTCCTGTAGGCCTCCTTTAGGTACTGGAAGGTCGCTGTAATGTAACTCCAGAGCCTTCTATTCTCTAGGCTGAACAACCCCAACTCCCTCAGCCTGTCTTCACAGGAGAGGTTCTGTAGCCCTGTGATCATCACCATGGCTTTCCTCTGGACTTGTTCGAACACTTCCATGTCCTTTCTATATTGGGACCCAGAGCTGAATGCAGTTCTCCAGGTGCCTTAGTAGATTTCAGCTACATAAAAAAGCTGTGTATCAAGATCACAGTTTTAAAATAGATACCAATTGCCGGTCAGCAAAAATCAGTCTTACCATGAAGAATATTTAGAGGGTGGTGATGTGGACCCCGAGATTATACAGTCTCTGGTCCCAAACATGAACAAAAATGCTGCTAACTGTCCTTTGTATCTTAATATCAAGATCTATGAATGGATATCCATAATAAATTTGATATCCATATTAATGTATTTACACAGCAAATTCAAGAAGTGTGGAAAAAACACAATAAATAAAACAACCCAAGGAATGTACAGCCATGCATTTTGTGTAGCAACCTATCACATTTGTGGCTGCTCTTCAGGTGTTAGTATTCGGGTAAAATTGACTCCTTTTCTGTGACAGCCTGCCAGCATTTTAAATAATTATTTATAAAGTATCTTTGATTGTCTTCTTTGTTTTGTTTTGTTTTGTTTCCCCAGTATTGAAAGTTGCTTTTGAGCCTAAGTTGGTGTGGGACACCAAGTAACTCAGACATCAGCTAAACTAAAGAAAACAGTCATAACACAACACAACACAACAGCCTAAAAAAGAAACAGGAGGAAATAAATAAATAAAACTGAAATACAGGAGGATTCTCTTACTGCAAATACATATGCCTGATTAGTTTCGCGCTTACCTATTGTGGCGCTTCCGCTCGAGTGGGCAGCCAAGCTCCACCACAACCACTCTTTCACTCCTCCTCCTCAAAGAGGAACAGGGAGAAAATACGATGAAAAGGGCTCAAAGGTTGAGATAAGGACAAGGAGATCACACAATAATTATTGTAATGGGCAAAACAGACTCAGCATAGGGAGACAGTAAGATTTATTGCTTATTACTAACAAGCTAGAGAAATGAGAAACAAAGGAAAGAAACCAAAAGCACCTTCACTCCTCATCCACCCTCTTCCACTTCCTCCCCCCCACAAGCGGCGCAGGGGGATGGGGGAATGGGGTTATGGTCTGTCTATAGCGCTTCTTCTCTGATGCTCCTTCTCGGTCACTCTCGTCCCCTGTGCTGTGGGGTCCCTCCCACAGGATGCAGTCCTTGATGAACTGATCCAGCGTGGGCTTCCCACAGGCAGCAGCTCTTCCAGAACTGCTCCAGATATGGGTCCGTACCACGGGGTCCATCCCTCAGGAGAAAACTGCTCCAACCTGGGTCCCCCACGGGCAGCAGCTCCTGCCAGGTCACCTGCTCCTGCGTGGTCTCCTCTCCACAGGCCACAGGTCCGGGCTGGAATCTGCTTAGGCAGGGGTCTTCCACAGGCTGCAGCCTCCATTGGTGCAGGGCCACCTGCTCCACCCTGGTCTCCTCCACGGGCTGCAGCATGGAACCCTGGTCCACCGTGGACTGCAGGGGGACCTCCTGCTTCACCATGGTCCTCACCACAGGCTGCAGGGGACTTCTGTTCCAGCACCTGGAGCACCTCTCCCCCTCCTTCTTCACTGACCTTGGTGCCAGCAAGGCTGTTCCTTACTCCTCTCACTGTCCCAGCTGCTGTGTATCGCAGCGTTTTTTTTTTCCCTGTCTTAAATATGCTCTCACAGAGGCGCAAAACAACATCACTTAATGGCTCGGCTCTGGTCAGCAGTGGGGCCGTTACCAAACATGGGGCAGCTTCTAGATCCTTCTCACAGAAGCCACCCCTATGGCCCCCTGCTACCAAAACCTTGCCACGTAAACCTACTACACTTGTTGCAGTTATAAATGACTTTTTAATCAATAATAATTCAAAAAGCACAATATTTATATAGACTTGCAAATTTGGAGTGAGACTTTTCAATAATATGGACATTTAGGGGATAATAAACAAAAACATTTCATAATACCAACTGAAAATATCGAACTGTCTCTCACAAACTTGTTATTAAAATTTTCCATTGGGTATAACTGTTTTACAAAACTCTTAGGAAACAGATTCTTTGGAAAACTTAAAATAAAATACTGTAATATTTTAACTCTATACCTAATAGGTTATTTAAGTTCTTATACTAGCAAGTTACCTTTCTACTGTAGTAAGGAGGAAAGGAGCTAGTATAAAAGCAACACTTGACAGTGACGCTTTAATGGAACTGTAAAAGGGGTTTCTTGCATGTGTGGAAGCGTGAATCAGGTCTTACGCAGCACAGCGCTTATTTTTTCGGCCGGTTTATGTACACATTGCAGTTGATCTTGTTAGTGAGACCAACAGTTGATTGCTCTGTTGATTGCAACCAACAGTTGTTGCACTGCGTCTTCCCCTACTTACATAAACCTTTTGGCTGTCCATGTGGTTGCTGGCCAGGGCAAGAAAGCATGCTGCACACCAGGTTGTGTGGTGAGCTGGGGCTGCCCTGGCAGAACAAATATTCCAGCTGAGATCCACTGAGCTGGGAATCATTCCCTCCTCAGGTGTCCCAAGTATCTCCTCTAAAAGCCTAATAGCTGCAGCTGGGACTTGCTGGGACCCAGAGCAAGACAGAGTCTGCCACACAGCCTCAACAGGAAGTGCCAGCACTTAGAAAGTGGAGTGGGCATTAGGATTCCACTAACTGAATCTAGTGCCTAATGCACTAATTTATTGGTCTGAGGTCAACATTGATCAGACTTCATCTGTGCATGATTAAACTTGTGATAAAACTTCACTTTGTGATCTCCTTCTAGGGGAAAGGCTCAATATGTCTGAGACCTGGTAGAACAAAATTAAGAATCTTTGGGAGCAGGAATGTGGAAGATTTTGAGAACTTGCCCCTAAGAAAAAAAGCACGTGAAAAAGCTGATGAAAAAGCAAAGAAGATAGATGAGGGAACCAGGCGAAAACAGACAAGCAAGTGAGCTTCAAAACTAGACTGTTTTGTTAGAAGGTCTGCTGAAATCATGGTTCTCTGAATAACTTTGGTTTCAAAAAATTCTGTCAGAATAAGGTTGCTGTAAAGGATGTCTAGAGTTTTTTCCTAGTAAATAAGGGGAAAAAAATAAGAAATTAATAGAACAATTTTGTTTGTTGGGGTAGCTAAAAGATGACCTGGTAAACTGGATTCTTTTACTTACTGTGCCACAAAACTCTGTGTGTTTCTAAACAAACAGTTAACTCAATTTTTCTGGGTCTCTGAAGTATATATGATGCTTATTTTCTGTAAGTCTGCCTTACAGAATATAGACATTTTTGGCATCAGTTCTGGAAAAAGATGGTGTCACATAAATAAATCAGGCTTGTGCTTTGAATTTATATTTATGAAAAAGTTAGGTGCAAAAACCATGCCTAAATTGTTTCTATAAGGACAGAGGCTTGCTCTGTTCATTCTAGTTTTCTTTTTTTTTTGTTCGGTTTACCTACTAGGAAGATAATGGAAAAGTAATGTTATGTAAATTGATGTATTGACATCTTTGCAAAAATTTAGCACGCTAGCAAGTGATGAGTGCCACAAAAAGTACATAAGTACACAAAAAGTACACAAAAGTACTATCAAAATGTAACCACATAAGAATTAAGGTGTTTTGAACTGCCATATATATGACAATTCACAACATTTGAAAACATGCAATTGCATTCTCATTTCTGCTATTTCAATATAGTGCTTTCATGTCTATCACACATTTGTATTTTTGTGTAATAGGCATGCTCATCACAAATATAAGGGGGGCTTAACTGTTTATAATGCCTTCCTATACCGATTGACAGCATCTCTCCAACCATTTTTCATTTGGTATGTCCAATATTGTTTGTGTGTACAAAGATTCATAACTGTCCTGTGCAGATTTCCTTATAAAGAACAAAACACTATGGAAATGCCTGTTTTGGAACTATCTTGGATATTGGTGAAAAATAAGCACTTTTGCATGCAAAGTGTTATTCATACTGTCAAAACTGTTGGGGAGTAGAAAGTGTTTTCAAGGAAATATGCAAAGCATAGATAGCAGTAACTAATAGCGGATGCCAGGCACAGCAACATTTCTCAAATTCTACCCTCGTTTGAACTTAGATTAATAACTATTTCAGTACACACACTCTGCAAAGCACTGAATCCTCTTTGGAGGGCAAATGTCTTTTTAAGGAGAACATGATAATGATAATATCTACTTTTTAAACAATGGTCGTCCAAGAAATGGAATGTTTGGGTTCTTCAGATGCACCAGGAGCTGCATTCTAAGCTAGTAGTTAGAGCATATGACTCTCAGATATAAAACATAAAAGAGTAAGAAAATATTATCTTTACTCCCCTTGTAGATAACAGTGTATCAATGTAAAAGGACTACAAGAGGAAAACCAAGGAAATAAATCCTCAGTTAAAGGAACGTTAACTTAGTACGTTAGTTAATTTACTGGAGAAGATCATTCTCTTAAGAAATGTTTTGAAACCTTTCTGTGTCTAAAATTTTCATATCATCTGCTTCTCAGAAGAGAGAACTAATGCCCAGGCTGTTGTCCAATGCATCTAGAAATTTCATCCAGTTTAATGAAAACAACCACATGTCCTGTGGCTGAGCTTAGGGCTGTTCCTTTGTGGTAGGAAAGGACAGAACATGCTTAATTAATACCCCACTAAGAGGAATTTCCCCCTGTACTCAGCTCTGGTGAGGCCGCACCTTGAGTACTGTGTTCAGTTTTGGGCCCCTCGCTACAAGAAGGACATGGAGATGCTTGAGCGGGTTCAGAGAAGGGCGACGAAGCTGGTGAGGGGCCTGGAGAACAAGTCCTACGAGGAGCGGCTTGTTCAGCCTGGAGAAGAGGAGGCTCAGGGGCGACCTTATCGCTCTCTATGGGTACCTCAAGGGAGGCTGTAGCGAGGTGGGGGTTGGTCTGTTCTCCCACGTATCTGGTGACAGGACAAGGGGAAATGGGCTTAAGTTGAGCCAGGGGAGTTTTAGGTTAGATGTTAGGAAGAACTTCTTCACTGAAAGGGTTGTGAGGCACTGGAACAGGCTGCCCAGGGAAGTGGTGGAGTCACCATCCCTGGAAGTCTTCAAAAGACGTTTAGATGTAGAGCTTAGGGAAATGGTTTAGTGGGGACTGTTAGCGTTAGGTCAGAGGTTGGACTCGATGATCTTGAGGTCTCTTCCAACCTAGAAAATTCTGTGATTCTGTGTGAATTATGGTATGTTTAGATTAACCAGGGCTTTGGCATAAGTAGAGATGTTGCTGTTTAAACAAGGATTTTAAGAATTCACAGGCCAATTAAATTCTGGGTGTCTCTGAATCACAGAACTACAGAATGGAAGGTTGGAAGGTACCTCTGGAGGTCATCTGATTTAACCATATCCAGACAGCTTTTGAAGATCTCTAAGGACAGAGACTACCCACAACCTCTCTGGACAACCAGTGCTTAGTCACCCTAACAATAAAGAAGTGTTTCCTGGTATTCACATGGAATCTCTTGTGTTCTAGTTTGTGCTGATTGCTTCTTGTCCCAGCACTGGGCACCACTGAAAAGAACCTATCTCTGTCTTCTTTGCATCTTTCCTTCAGGTATTTATATATGTTGAAACCCCCTGAGCTTTCTCTTCTCCTGGCTGAACAGTCCTAGCTTTCTCAGCTAGGACTCAGCTCATCTCTCCTTCTTCATAGGAGAGATGTTTTAGTCCCTTTATTATTTTGGTAGTCCTACATTGGACTTTTTCCAGTATTGTACTGGAATTGTTTCTGAGGAACACAGAACTGGACTAGTGAATCCAGTACATGTGCATGCTCACTAGTGCTGAGAGGAAGAATGAACTCGGACCAGCTGGTAACACCTTGTCTAATGAAGCCCAGAATAGCATTTGCTTTCCTTGCCACAGGGGCACACTGCTAGCTCTTGTTAAACTTGGACTAGGATCCAAAGGTCTTTTTCTGCAGAACTGCCTTACAGCTGGGAAGTCCCCAGAAAGTGCTGGAGCCTGGTGTTGTTCATCCCCAGGTTCAGGACTTTGGAATTCTCCTTGCTGAAATTCATGAACTTCCTGTGAGACCGTTTTTCCAGCTTGTTGAGGTCCTCCTGGATAAAAGCACAACCCTGTGTTGTATCAGCTATTCCTCCCAGTTTTGAGCTTTCAGGCTAACTGAAAAGCCTAAAATACCAATTAGCATCTTTGTCACTATTAGGTGCCTCCAGAATTAGGCAGCAATGCGAATGTATAAATGAGTATGACAAAAGTAGTAGACAAAAAGTTTGCCACCTTTAGTTTCTGTTCCTAGAACAGATTACAATGATTTGGTGATTATGCTGATTCTCTAACACATTGGTATATTGTCCTGGTTTCAGTTAGAACAGAGTTAATTTTCTTCCTAGTGGCTGGTAGAATGCTGTGTTTTGGCTTAGGATGAGAAGACTACTGATAACACCCCGATGTTTTAATTGTTGCAGAGCACTGCTTATACTAAGCCAAGGACACATCAGCTTCTTGCTCTGTCCTGCCAACGGGCAGGCTAGGGGTGCAGTAAGAGCTGGGAGGGGACAGACTCAGGACAGCTGACCCAAACCAGCCAAAGGGGTATTCCATACCATCTGACGTCATGCTAAGCAATATAAAGGGGTGGCTAGCCGGGGGAGGGGGCCGGACTGCTCAGGGTTAGGCTGGGCATCGGTCAGCGGGTGGTGAGCAATTGCACTGTGCATCACTTGTTTGTACATATTATTATTAGTAGTACTATTATCATCATTGTATTATTATTGTTATTGTTATTGTTGTTATTATTATTATTATTATTGTTATTATTATTTTCCTGTCTTATTAAACTGTCTTTATCTCAACTCACGGGCTTCACTTCCCATTTCTCTCCCCCGTCCCAGAGAGGGAGGGGGGAGGGTGAGCGAACGGCTGTGTGGTGTTTAGCTGCCGGCTGCCGGCCGGGTTAAACCATGACATATATACAAGTAGTGAATTCATTAACCGATGATGGTTTGGAATGCTTTCCCAATAAAGTAAGTGCACATTAACCTTCATCTGCTGAGAACACACAAGAAGAAAACAAACACAAAGCCTGTCCATTCCACTCATTTTTGTTCCTGACTCCCTGCTCCACTATTGCAATTCTAAGAAGATTTAATTTTTTATTTATTTATTTTTTTTATTTCTGTTCTCTAATAGAAACTTACTCTGCTTAAAATAATTAAATACTGTCTGCATTATTTAGGGAAATATTTATCTGCATTCACATGGGAGTCTAATGAGAGGGTGTTCAAGGCTAACAAGTCACCCAACAAGCACTTTGTATTTAGGAGAGAAATAGTTACCTCCAGAGTGTGATTCATTGAATCCTAAAAAAAGCATCTGAAATAGATTAGAGGACTTTTCCCAAGATTATTAGTCTTCCAAGGCCTTTAAAGGGCAAAGTAATGTTGATTTTCTGAGCATCAGAAAAAAAGCAAAGAGAAAATTCTAAAAGCAAATTATATATATACATATTCCCTCCTCTCCACCCATACATATGTGTGTGTATATCAGTATATAAATATACTAGGCTTGATAATGGACTTTTTCACCCCCTCAGGAAAAAAAAAAAAAAAAAAGAGTATATTCATATATATATACAGATATATGATCATATCTGTATATCAGTATATATATATATAAATATGCCAGTGTGGTGTATTGTTTGCTTGATTTTAGTGTATGTGTATGTGTATGTATACACAAGAGGGGAACAAAAAATAAAAATTGAGCCATAATGAATTAAAAAAATAAAAAACACCACCACCACCAAAAATGTAAAATAGTTGCTAGATAATACAGTCCAAATTACTTCAGCAGCAACTACGTTTAAATGTGACATTTAATTGTAAAGTACACAGTAGCAGTACTCATATGGTCTATAGATTGTGCAAAGCTCACAGCTACAATATTTCTTCAAACAATAGCATGCTGTGTTCATTGCGTACTGGAGAGCATATAAGGTAATTTGATACAGTTATGCACATATTGCTTCTCCTCAGATTCACACTGGGTAAAACCAGTGACTTCAGCTTACTTAAACTAATGTAAATGATGTTAGAATCAGGCTGGTGGTGAGGAGGTTGAAAAGCAATTTAGACTATGTGTGTTATACCTTTCTTAGATAAGTAAGCATGTTTGTTTAAATAAATACATAAATAAGTAAATATATAAATAAATAAATTGAGTGATTGAGGGAGGCAATTTTAGTCTCAGCTATAGGATAAAATGATTTCTAATTTCTTAACGTAAAAAAGGCTGTTGATCACAGCTTCTTCAGAGAAAGTTATAACAATGGTTGTTTACTCTTAGCTTTGTGTTGTACATCAGAGTCCTGAATTTCTGCATAACTTTGAAAGTACCTTGTCCTCAAAATCAAGAAAAATTAAGTTTGATTGCTGTTTTCTTCTATTCCATTTCTGTACTTCCCTTCCAACAAGTCAGTCAAACAGTCTGCTGCATGAAGAAAACAGATGACATGGGAACACATCACATTCAATGTCCGTGGGCATATTTTGTTGACTTTAAATAGTATCTGGCTCTTCATGACAGAAAATCATTCCTATTTCAGAGCTTTAACAGCTGAAATAACACAATGATAGGTAGCCCTTTACAAGTTCATTAACTGTTAGAAACAGTTCAAAATATGTCCTTGACCACAGTGTTGCAAGCTTCATTTAGTTAGATGAAAGACTGACCAAATTACATTTTATAGTAAAATATACCTTTGTGACTTTTATTATTGAAAAAGTCTTCTGTTCTCTCTCCCTCTGAACTATGCAGTACTCTTCCACCTCAGACTGTTTATATTTATTTGGTCTGAGAACAAGTGCAAGAACTGGCCAGGCATATTTCTCTAAAACTAACTGTAATTTTGTAAGTACTCAATTAATGACCTATATCCAACTAAACATTGATTTTTGGCTGTCACGGTAAAAGAAGGATGGATTTTTCTTGTTTATTTTTCTTTTGAATACAGTTCTTACATTATGAGGTATTTTATCTGATCAAGGGTTAGAGTAGCTTTTCCTACATGACCTATAAAATATGCTGTGTGTCATTACAAAATGCTATATTTGTTATGATTTTACAGCGTTATAAAAAATATAGAAATAATTTGTTTTTCCTCACCATGTTGTTGATCTTCAAACACAGATTTGAACCTAAATTTAGAAGATGGGTACATTGAAGAAAGTCAAAGTCACTTTGGGCTCACAGGGGAGAACAGGTTGTTTTAAGGTGTGACTCATCTGATAGATGAGTACGACCAGATGTCATTACATTAATTTCATCCTAAAGTGTCTTCCTGTTCCCATTGACTATAAAAGAATTTTAGATGGCTAGTTTGGACACAGCAGCCTGAATGTTAAATTCTACATTTGGGGTCAGATGTATCCTATACAAAATGTCCCTTTTCCATCTACAGGGTCAGTCATAAAGAGAGACTACTGAAAGGAGAGGCAAGGACACTTGCTGAGGAAGTAGCTCATGGTACCTAGCATTCTCTGCCCTGCCAGTCAATGGAAACTGATTAAAAAGTATATGCAGTTTTAATGTGTCTGTCCTATCACCAGCCAAGACATATGCAAATACTCTGGTGACTGAATTTTAATGTTCTGAATCATCACAGACAGAACAATTTAAAACTTCACCTTTTATGACTAATAAGCAGAAGATTTTCAATCTGCTTTTCCTAGCTAATGCTTATCTCATTATAGATTAGAAACAATGTCACATGTATTGGTTTGAATGGAAAGTCAAATAATGATCAAAAGTCATTAGTTCTGTAAGGTAATCTTTGAAAAGAAATGTTAAGAAATGCCAGTCTGTTCAAAACCAAGAAATGTTGGAAAAGCAGGACAAATAGTCAAATAAACAATGAATTATGGAGTGCTTTCTCAGCTGCAGAATATCTTTAAAGTTGCCCAGACTTTTAAGCATTTAAATTAAGTATTCTTGTGAAATAAAACACTTAAAGTCACATGCACTTATTTTCAAGTTTGTTAATGTTTCACAGGCTTAAACCAAATTAACCATATGCTGTCATACTCCTTTGAATAAGGTTTATATGTTTGAAGTGTGAAAAAATTACACATGAGAACATCTAATAAATTATCAAATTTTCTTCAGGGTCAAAGAAAACCTATATTACAAAATAATAAATCTATAAAATGTCTTATTAGTGAACATTGAGAGACAGTTGGGTAACTGTAGGTGACCATTGGGAGACTGTTAAAGAAGTTACTTCTCAGTAGAGATATCATTGCTATGGTTAGCATATGTAAAATGTTGCAGTTTAAAGTAAAATGAAGTATAAAATTAGATGACTAGATGAATACAAAACCAATCAATGTTATTTCTACTTTAGTTGTACTAAGAATGAACTCACATTCTGTTGCTTTTGATGGAATGGATGAAGACAGGAAAAAAGTTTCTATAAACCAGGTGTAAAACAAATTAATTTTTAACATTTGCATCATTTTAAATTCATCAGAGAATCCAAAAAACAATGATGCTATCTCCATGAGGTCACCTCTTCTGATAGGAGTAGCAAATAGGGAAACATTTATCCTACTGTGCATAATAGAAAATAAAAACTTGTTTCAATGGACAGGACAGTTTCTCCATACAGAATATACTCTTACTTTTTCTCTGTCTTGAGCCTCCTCCAGAATAGACTGTGCATATTTACAGTAGTGGAGCACTTCAGTCATTACACATCAGCTTCAATCTCTCAATTGTAAATATATTTGGGTATATACGATATGTGTCATTTTGTCTTTCAAAGAAATGAGATGTTGCTTAGAACATAATAAAAAGTGTTTCTTTCACTTCATGACAAATGCAGAAACTTCCAGTATGTTCTTGTAATTTCAGCAATTTGAATTTGTTAATTTCTTCAAATATTTACCAGGAAACAAAATGGGAAAAAGAAGACCATGCTTAAGTGTCCTTGTGATGGTATCACAGTGACTACTTAAATATTTCACGCCTGCTTTCACAGTGAACATTATACAGAGAACCTCACCAGTGTCCAGACAATTCTGTTCTGAACAGATCAGAAATAAAATCTCACATTCCAGGTATTGTTTCTTCTATTACTTCCAGAAAAAAAAAAAAAATATATATATATATATATATATATATATATGTTTTAATGATGAACCAAACCTATTATATTTTTCCATTTTTCTACAGAGAATATTATTCCCAAGCAGCAGTGTATGCATACATATGTATATTTAACATCTAATCATTCCTGTGTTTTCAACACAGAGGATAATGTATGTATGCATACAACACAAACATATGTTCTTTTCACATCCACAAGAAGACCAGAAACAGCATAAAGTGCAGCATACCTACAGGTGACATTCTTCTAATCACTGTGGTGATCACTATGAAAAGTGATTTAAAGGGAAATCATTGCCTTGAAATTCTATTTATTTATTTATTAGGGTAAAACTTTATTTTAAGCACTTTATCATGCTGAATATGAAGAAATATTAATGTCAAGTTTTTATCTGCAGGATGTTTTTATCTGCAGGATGTCAAAAGGCCTACAACTGGCCTTTTGATAATATTTTTAAGCAGAAAGTGAATTCAGAATGTTTCCTTTTTATAGTTATGTTACTTACATAGAAAAATATATACTTAAGAAAAGATGTTGCTTCATCCTGCAATCCTTCTCTTATTATGTCAGTCTCTCCGTACAGCAGATATTTCTTTCTAGCTCTAAAAATTCTAGCCATAAAAAAGGTCTTTCAAATCTGTCTTCAAATGAAATAGTGTCTAAGTACATGAGAAAACAACCTAGCAGAAAAAAAGGAAAGGAGAAAAGGGAAGGGAAGGGAAGGGAAGGGAAGGGAAGGGAAGGGAAGGGAAGGGAAGGGAAATAGAGAAGGATGCAATGTGGTTTATATTCTGAACAACCATACTTTCAGCCTTCTGAACTCCTGTTGCAACATGTACATAGAAGTTTTGCAAAAGGGCTGTTTCCATCAGTGATGGAACTAATGGGGTTTTGATTTCTGCAAGTCTTATTTATATATTTTTTTTCTGTCTTTTATCATTGCCCGTGGTCATTAACAGGTCTCTTCTCAGTATTCTATTACTGGTTCTCACAATTTTTTTTTATTTATTTATTTTTTTCGGTGACTTTTACTTGTATGACAAAAAAATTGTTCTAGTTGGTAAAAAGGATATTGTTTCTTTTTGAAGGGAAAAGTAAATAGCTGGGATGTGCTACTGTACAATATTTTATTTACCTGGGAAATAATAATAATAATAAAAACACCAAGAAAATACTAATTACTTTTTTCTTTGAGAACCACCACTTTTCTTAAAAGTCTAGTGTGTTAATGGGATACTTTGAAGATGAAATTAGGGGTCTGATATCTAGAAACTGCAGAGAATTCTCAGTCACCAGTTAAATTTCTTAAATTATTCAGACACATGATTTTTTTTTTCTGAAATTCTTTGACTTTTTTTTAGGTCAATTAATTTTTTAATTTTAATTTTTACTAGATAACCTTCTGCCAAAGGTCCAAATAAAGGCATTCACTGTGTTGTAAGCCTTGGGATCCCTGGCTATTTGACTTACTCAACTTAACTTCTTTATCCCTTGCAGTCCTCAATTAATTTCAGTTTTGTTTCATTTTATAAGAAAACTTAGCAAAGTTTGAAATTTGGAATCAGACTTCTTTACAAAATCATTCAGAGCTGAGGTCTCCAGAGATATGACCTACATATAGGTCACAACATATGGTAAAATGGGATGAATCACTAAAGCTGTGTCTATTGAAGCTGAAAAAAATGGTTAAAGAAACACTGCTCTGTCTGTGCCTACTCTTCCATTAAAAAAAAAAAAAAAAAAAAAAAAAAAAGCACAACACCAACCAAACAACAATAACAATGTGAAGGAGAAAAGGAAATATTTATATCACAAATGGGACATCATATAATCTTCCTCTATATGGTTCCCTAATGTCAGCATTTTTCTTTAATCAGGAGGCAGCAGAGTCCCCTAAGATTAATGTAGCATACATCAGTTGTCACATTCTTTGGTGTTATACAGCTGTTCTACATCATATTTCCAGCATATGCTTTATTCACTTATTTGGTGAGCTCAAGTCCTGTGTAAATATGAACATGCCTTCCTCCTCCCTCCCTCCCTCCATCCCTCCCTCCCTCCCTCCCTTCCTTCCTTCCTTCCTCCCTTCCTTCTGTCCTTCCTATCTTCCACTCTTCCAATTTATTTAAATGAAAAGGGGTATGTAAAACAAAGCATTTCAGAAGATACTTGGTCTCGACAATACAAAAATTTACAAGGGCAGATTGATGTGTGAAAACAATTCTAAAATATTTATATCAACACATACCATGTTTCTATTCTGATCTGACAGACATCGCTAACATCTGCTCAAATTAGTTTGTTACTGTGTCATAGTGTGGTGGTTTTAGCGTGCTGGGCAGCTAAACCCCACAACCGCTCTCTCACTCCCCCTCCTTTAGATGAGGAGGGGGAGAAGTAAAGCAAAGAACAACTCACGGGTTGAGATAAGGATAATTTAATTAAAGGGAAATAATTATAATAATTAAATAAAGACTACCATGAACTAAACAATTTAACTAAGGGGAAATAAAAGGGAAAGGGGAAAAAGGGAGGAAAACAAACAAACAAAATAAATGAAAGCTATATGGAAGTGCAGAGGAAAGAAATTACTCTCTACTTCCCACAAATGAGCGATGATTGACCACGTCCTTGAAGCAAGGCCTCAACGCACGCAGCCGGTGTTCGAGAGGAGGACCGACGTCTTCTCAACGAGAGCCCACCCCTCCCCTCTTCTTCCTGTTTCCACCTTTTATTGCTGAGTGTGACACCACATGGTATGGAATATCCCTTTGATTGGTTTAGGTCAGCTGCCCTAGTGATGTTTCTCTCCTCACTTTTTGCCCACCCCCTAGGAGGGTTAGAGAAAGGCCCAATGCTGTGCCACTGCTGCTCAGCAGTAGACACAACACTGGTGTGATAACACTGCTGTTCCAGCTACAAGTACAGAGTACGGCACTGTATGGGCTGCTGCCGGGAAAGTTAACATTCCAGCCAGACCCAGTACACATAGTAAAGGAAAAATAGATTGTAACATGAGTATGTTATGGAAGAAGCTGAATCTTCTTGTCAAACAACAAGAAGTTTGTTTTCTTTTATTATAGATAGTGTGAACTAGAACAGTTCTTTCCTGGAAATCTAAAAGGTATTGTCTTGTCTAACTAATACCTTATTCTAAATTATAAGCAAATTTCGTATCCTTGAATCTGCTTGTGGCACAGTTATATCAGAATACATTTAAGTCTAGATAACTGTGATTCAAGAGTCTTAATGAAGTAAAACAGTTAAAATAAGGAAGTTTTTTTTTTCACAGCAGTCAAGTTGTTTGCTCTAGAAGGAACATTTTAATAAGTAATTTTCTCAGCTGACAATTTAGAGA
This sequence comes from Aythya ferina, assembly GCF_964211825.1. NCBI lineage: Eukaryota > Metazoa > Chordata > Aves > Anseriformes > Anatidae > Aythya > Aythya ferina. Next base: position 184,852,407 of record NC_140296.1, on the reverse strand, counting down.
ATATACTGATAAATTCTGCACCTGAAAACAAGGCTAGAGTAGTAGAGGTAACTGAGATCTCAGGTTTATTTGTACAAGGATATTTTACAGCCAGCCCTAAACTTTGACTTAAATCTCCACTTACAATCTTTCACTTTTCTTGAAGTGGAAATGGAGGTACCTGAAGACAAACTTTATCTTACCCATAGGTAGTTTCTTCTGTTAATCTAAAATCCACACAATATGTTCTCAATAACATTTAACCTAAATTTTTACTGAAAGATCCTGGCTTAAGTATATTTCTGGTTTCTGTGTCAATTAGGAAACTTTTATGTTGCAGGTGAGCCCTAAAACTTAGGAATTTTTATTTTAAGAGATTCTTCCGCAGTTGTTTAGGATTCATCATGGTTGCCTTATAAAAATGAGCAGCATAATTGCAAGTTTCCTGTGTTACCTGAATGTAGCCAGAAAAACAGAAAAGAAAAAAAAAAAAAAAAAAGAAAATGCAGTTCTCTTTGTTAAAATGTGACTTTTAGTAATAGTAGAATCATCGAATGAAGTGAATTGGAAGTAGGAGCTTGAGTATTAAAACTGAAAGGTTCTTCAAGTTTAGGATGTAAACTCAAGCTAAATTTTCAAAAGGACTTACAAAAAGAGAAAGTTTATTGAATATAGGACCAAAAGCAAGTTGACTAATGAAAAAAGTATAGGATGGAAAAAAAAAAATCAAACCAGGTGAAGCAAAACCATAATTGCTTAATTTTAGTTTGACATGCATTAAACAACAAATGCACAACATCATATAGTATTCAAGAATGACATATGTGATATGTATGTGTATGTGATATGAGTATACAGTATACTGTATACTACAAAATGTATTTTATTTACAAGAAAATTTACTAAAAATGGGAGTAGAATGAGAATAGATTTAGTCACAAGCAATCTAGCTTCAGTAGTTCAAAATATGCCTTAGAACTAAGTATTAAGAATATGTTAAGATAAAATAAATCAAAAATTAAATGTGTATATTGCTTTATCAATCATAAAATATTCCAAATTAAACAATTTTTTTTTTTTTGATAGATGTGATTTACAATAATTACAGTATTTAATTAGACTAAAACATCTGTTTTAATCCCTTATGGATAAAAACAAACAAACAAAAAACAAACAAAATAAACAAAAAATACAGTGAGGATGGGATTACTGATGAATTAAAAAGCAAGGGAAGAACGATACAACCTGAAGAGAAGATTACAGAGGATTTTGAAAGATGGGCTATCAGTAAAGCGGTATTATCAGTAAAGTTATCAGTAAAAAGTATTCTTTTTCACAAGAATTTTTTTTTAGGGCAGATGTTTTTTAACATTTTTGTCTAAGGAGAAATGATACGATTTGGCTCAGAGAATCTAAGATGACACAAACATGCTAAGTGTTGCCCATAAGAAAAGAACTAATCTACACAGGAGAGCTGACTATTGTGATGATAGGATTTTTAAGATGTAATGCAAGTGATAAAAATGCAGGTTCACATGCTTCAGATCAAACAAGATAAATTTCAGTGGCATCTGTCTAGGAGCTTATCTGTAGAAAAACAGAAAGCAAGAATTTGATCTGGTAGTTGATCACAGAGTAATTTCTATCTGCAAGCTTGATATAACTGTGAGAAAGAAATGAAATCTAACTACAACAGAACAGAAACTTTCAGCAAAAACAGCAAGAAACTGATCCCACTGTGCAGCTTAGGCCAGTTTAGCCTCTTCCAGAATGCTCATACGACTGTGGTTACTCATGGTCAATGAAAATGAACACTGAATGGAACAAGCATAGGAAGACCTTGGAGGATATTCAGAGGATGAAGCAGCTACTACATGACAGGAGACTAAAGAATGTGACTTGTTTGGTTCAGCTAAGGAAAGCTAAGAAATGACTTGATCACTGTCTGTTACTGTAAAAAAAGATTAATAAATAAATAACTAACTAAATAAGAATTTCTATGTCTAAGTATTGATAATAATAAAAAAACAAATGTAGTGACTAGCAAGGAACTGTTATCTATTGCAGCTTTTGCTGGGCTGAGTAATGCTAGACAATGTGTACTCTGACAGATTAATGAAAACCAATCATGAAATTCAACTGCCTCAAATTGGACTCACAGAAAACCATGCATTTACATCTACTTCAAAAAACTATGCCAAAATCAAGTAGTTCCAAATAAAGCCAAGAAGTCCAAATTAAAATTCCTGATCTGTGTTCCTATTTGATTATGTAAATAAAGTTTGAATCCCCAAAATCACAGGTATCACATAATGTAAAATGAATTGTAATGCATATTGTAAAGAAGGGAAATGCTGGCTAGTCATATTCTCTTGCTGAACAGTTATATGACTTTTTTATCATTTGTTCAGCATTTTGCCAGTGTTTTGCTTCACCATTCTAGCCACATTGCCAGAATAAAAGAAACCAGAGAGACGTTTCTGTTGTCTGGTCTAGTTTGTTCTTCTAGAATCCAGGGTCAGAAAAACAGCAGACCCTGCAAAAAAGGCCATCAGCACTTAAGCTGGTGAACTGTCATATCACACAAAAGTCCAAACTGTACATGAATAATTTAGTCTGTGTGAGATGAAGATGAAATCAGAGAGGTTCAGGAATAGTTTGCTGGCAGTGAAAAAAAAAAAAAAAAAAGTTTTTTATTTTTATTTTTTAGGAATGGGAAGATTAATTACCTAACAAATAATCACAATATTTCATAAACTCATAGAAGAGTTTGAGTTGGAAGGGACCTTAAAGACCATCCAGTTCCAGCCCCCTTGCCATGGGCAGGGACACCTCTGACTAAATCACATTGCCCAAAGGCCCATCCACCCTGGCCTTGAACACCTCCAGGGAGGTGGCATCCAGTTTCTCTCAGCAACCTGTTCCAGTGCCTCACCATTCTCATAGTAAATTACTTCTTTCTTATATCTAGTCTAAACCTACCCTCTTTTAATTTAAAGCCATTGCTCCTTGTCCTGTCACTGTATTCACTGTTAGAGTCCCTCCCTAGTTTTCTTGTAGGCCCCCGTTAGGCATTGGAAGGCTTCTATAAGGTCTCCCTGGAGCCTTCTCTTCTCCAGGCTTCTCCCACCTCCATTTCACATGTCGTTATGTTACTTCTTGTCATCTCCATTTAGACTCTAGCTAATTTTACTACATTATTAATGCTTTGTCACTTTCAACAGGCCCTTCAGTTACCTCTCTGTCCTCTCTGAAGTCCTCATCTGTACTTCCTATTTAGAGTGAATGAACAGTTCAAACAGAAATGTAAAGCATGATGCACCAAACTTGCATGCATCTGCTGATTTCCATTTAGGCATTGGAAATAAGTTCAGAAGAGTCATCCAACCTTTCTTCTAAATGCCAGTAGTAGTGATACCAGCCAGACAAAACTGTTTTTAGTAGCTCTGTTTAAAATAAGAAACTGTGCTATCTCAAATCCTTATTTCTAGCTGTAACTCACTTCCAGCTTGTGAAAATAAAATTCAAGCCACTGGACATCTTTCGTAGTTATATAATTTCATTTTGTAATTTCTGTTTCAGTACAAAGATTTCTTGTGCTAAAAATAAGAACAAAAACTCAGATAAACAATTAAATAGTGTGTTTCTTAAAACTGTACAGAAATGCAGGTTCAGCATTGGCTTCTTTCCTGTCGCTGATACCATAGAATCATAAAATCAAAGAATATCCCAAGTTGCAAGGGACCCACAAGGATCATTGAATCCAATTCCTGGATCCATACAGGACCACCCAAAAATTAAACCATGGGCCTGAGAGTGTTGTCCAAATGCTTGTTGATCTCCACTAGGTTTGGTGCTGTGACCACTGCCCTGGGGAGCCTGTCCCAGTGCCCAAGCACCCTCTCGGTGAAGAACCTTTTCCTAACACCTAGCCTGACCCTCCCCTGTCCCAGATCCATGCTGTTACCTTGGGTCCTGTCACTGTCCCCAGAGAGCAGAGCCCAGCACTTAACCCTCCACTCCCCTAGTGAGGGAGCTGCAGGCTGCCATGAGGCCTCCTTCAGTCTCCTGTTTTCTAATCTAAACACACCAAGTGACTTCAGCCACTCCTCATATGCCTTCCTCTCTAGATCTTTCACCATATTTTTTTTTTCTCTATTTTCTTTCTGATATTTACTCAGCCCACACAGACTATTAATGCATGTGCAGCAGGTCTACTAGCAGGTTCCTTAACTCTTGTGATGGGCAAATCTCTTTGATCTATTTGCATTCAGTAAGCATTACTGAATCCCAGAAAACATCCAACACTGATAAAGGGTAAATCTGCATAAAAGTTGAAAGTATCAAACCTCAACTTGTAAAGTATTCCAGAAGCCATAAACTATGACCCAAAAGAAGGAAGGTGCAATTTTCTAGATTCAAATAGCTGGTAGATATTTTGTAGTCCTCCTGGTACCTCTCTTGCCTACACTAAATTTTTATCTTTAATATGTTATTAACCAGAAGATCAACAAATTGTAAAGTAATAGTCAGCTAGAAAACAATAATGTGGAAAATCTATCTAAACTTCATTTGGGTATTTTGGCAGAGGGGTTGGACCCGATGATCTTTTGAGGTCCCTTCCAACACCTAGAGTTCTGTGATTCTGTGTTTCTATTACATTTCAGCTTAGCTAGACATCATTGATCCTATCACCTCAGAACTTACACCAACCCACTGAAAAATTATTTTTTCTGTGTGATGCATCTCAATTTTGTCCTCATCTCTCAGCTTTCAATGAAGGGCTGCAGGCTGTCTCATGCCAGTTCCCATACTCCCACCCTCATCTGATCCCAAACACGTCTGAATGAAAGCTGCAGCTTTTCATGTAGCAGGCAGGAAGAAGCATAAAAAGTCCATTGAATCATTTTCATCGGAGGACTTTGAAGAATTTCCTGAGGTAAGATGTTCTGTTTAACGAGACTTTTTGCATGACTTTAATCCAGCTCTCCATTCAGTTCATCTTCCAAGGAAGGGAATAATATCAGTTAATCTGTACTCAGCACTGGATAAGGTAGTTTGTTTGCAACATAGGGAAGAAAATTGAAAATTAAGAGCTCTGGGCATTCTGTGACACAATTGATAGATCTAAAATGCATCTCTGCCAATATGTATGAAGTGCCTCATTTGTTCTTGAAAAACTGCCACATGTAAATTAACCAAACAGCCAGGAAGACTTACTCCTGAAATAATGTTTGAAATACTAATGAAGTAAAAGAATTTCTGTTCACAGGAAGCCTTGTTTGGGTCTTATATTCAGATAAAGTGAGAGAATACCATTAAGTGCCCAAATCCTACATGTGTCTCATGCATGCCTGATGCACAACACCCGAATTTATGGACAGAGCTGTTGTAAAACAATTCAATTACTTCAAAAAGATTTAAAATAACACAACAACAGTTATTCATGAAACAGATAAGAAATAATTCTTGGCATAGCTGGAATTTCCTGAGAATGAATGAGGGAAGGAATGTGATAAAAAGTTCAGTGATGGTTCTTTAATCCTAATAAGTAACTCTGAAGGACTGCAACGTGCTATCAGATAAGGAAGCAGTTAATTCCTGTGTTGTACAGCTTGGTTCCATGAAGCTGATCCTGAGGAAAAGGATTACACTGAACACAGAGGAGATGCTATGGATGACTTGCATTGTGCCTGAATCTCCAAGGCTAGGGTTCATGTAGAGTCCTTCCCAAAGGAATTATTATAAGGCTGTGAATTCATGTTTCATTTTTTCAGAGGCAAAATCAGCTTAAAAGGCTACTGCCCCTTGAGTATTCAAATACAGCAGGTCATAAGGAGGTGCTTTGAGGTCAATTACTAAGAAATGACTTGATGTAAAGGGTCATATTCATCTAAAGACTGTTTACTAATTCAGTTCATAAACAAACAGCTAAATTTCTATAGGTGAAGGAGGTATATGTTGTTACACGGGACAGAAACATAAAGGCTGAAAGATGTGTTAAAGGAAAGACAGTCTCAATCAGTGACCTTAATGCATCATATCTGGCTGATTTGTTTGCGCAGTTTCTGCTATGTGGAAATATTAAGGTCTTCTAAACAGGAATGGCCTATGAAAATAGCTGCCTTTAGTGTTAGAAAAAATTCTCTGGAGTGAGGGGTCCTCTCCTGGTGGAAACAGTAAACTCTTCTGTACTAGAAAAAAGTATCTTTAATGCAAGAGGCCAGGAAGGAATGAGAACAAAACGGAAGACTCACAGTATAGAAGAGAACAGGCAGATCAGCCTAAGTTTTGATGGAAGGAAAGATGTTTTTTTTTCTAGAGACCAAGAAATGTCTGTGTGGTCTTTCATGTAACCCATTTACTACCAAAAGCTGATGGCTAGAGAACAACACCTTAGGGATGAACTGGCACAACAAAGAGGTTTTAGGAAGGTAAAAAGTTCATTTTCAAATCCTTTTATCCTAATCAGATGGAAGGCCTGAATCTTCTTGAGTTAGAGTTACTCGTTCCAATTTTTTGTTTTAATAAAAGCAAACATTAGAATTTCAAAACCCTTTTGATATTTTGAGATACTCTTTACAAAGCAACAGCATAGGCAGTCCATCTCCAGAGATTTGGACAATTTGCTATCTTTTTGCAGTACTCAGGAAAACAAAGCATGAAGCTTAGGATAAAATCACTATGATACTGAAAATCAGTGAAGAGTGTGAGTCATACCTATGTAATGTGAAGCATTGGTAATAATAATACAGATTACAAGCTGATTAGCAATAGAAATCTCTAAGGAAGGTTAAATAGAAAAAAAAATAAATGAGTGGAGTGCAAATTAAAAGGAAATCAAAGATGAAAGAATAGATCATTCAGGTGTCAGTTATAGTGAGATTGCCCAAAGCTGCGGATAGTCTCCTCTCACCATTACTAATACAGAAGAAAAAAAATCCTGATTCTTTCTGCCTAAAAGGTACATTTTCACAAGAGTATTCCTATTTTAGTGAAAAGACATTTAAGGGCAATCCTTAGTTTTGCTGGAAAAAATCCTGCCTTAGTCACAAAGGATTCTCTCTCTATATCGTGCTCCTAGGAAGCCAAATGCGTATCGTAGAATCTATAATCAATAAAACTTAGCTCACATTTGCTCTCTGAATTCTCATACTCTTGAACATAATATGTAGAACATTTTCTGCTTCTATGAAAAATCTCTCTCCAGCCTGAAAAAGCGTTGCAAATGTGTTGACTTTAACAGTCTGGAAATTTCCATTGAATCAATGAGTTACCTGATGCCAACCATAATATCTAAAAGTATGGATATGTTGTAGTTAGATTAATCTTTGATATAGTCAAGTTGACATGAAATTACATCTGGATCCAGCCATAAGCTCCATGTCTAGTAATAAATAACAACCAGTTAAAAGCTGACATATAACAAGGCTTACAAAATGTTTGGATTTTCAAAGTTAGCTGATTGGGTCACAGTTTCATAATCGTTTCTTGTCATTATAGTTTGACTTTAAGTCTCCCATAACCTATGTCCTCATTCCCCCACTAAACTATTACTTGGCCTAGTAAAAAAAAAACTATATGGTTGAGACAGACATAGTGAGGAATTGATGGAGATTGAAAATAACAGAAGTACACAAATAATAACACTGACACAAGTGTATGCATAAAGGATTGCAGGATAGCTACTTTAGCAGGCCCTTTTGCCAAAACAAGAATTCATAGCTATCTTTTGCCCTAAGTACAATTCAGGCCCATATTTATTTATTTATTTATTCTGGGAAGAGCAAATTTCACACCCAACTAAATTTCCCATCATAAATCAATAAATCTAAAGGTGACATTATAGATAGCTAGCAGAAAGAGAAGTCTATATGTTGTTCTTGGATAAAAGAAATAAAGAAATACAGGTTGAGGTGCATGGTGATCTTATATATATATATTTATTACATTGCTTTTTACTTCCTTATCTACTCCTATATTTGGTCTAATTGTGCATTTATTCCAAGCCTTTCCTATCTGTTATGGTTTTCTCCATGGATTATTTTTTTCCTCTACTGCTCTCACATTTCTTCCCCTTCCAATCCAGCTGAGAACAAACAGAAAAACATGAGACTGAAGTACAGGAGAGTTTGAAATCAGAAATAATTAATTCAAATTTTCATTATATTCTCCATTGTCTTTCTGATTAGTTGTTTGAAACGAACAATGGTTGCTGCAACAGCACAACTTTCATAAGATTCTATGCCCATATTTCTCACTGAGAAAAAGTGATAATTAAAGAATCACTATATTTGACCTGGTTCCTTGTCTCTAAATAGCATAAACAGATTCTTGTTTCATTGCTCTGTATCTTTACAAGAAGAAAAGGAAAAGTACTTAGTATGTTACAATGAGCTTATGTGGCAAGGTTTTGATAGCCGGAGTGCTGCAGGGGTGGCTTCCATAAGAAAAGCCCAGAAGAAGATATCCCAGATTAGATAAGAGCCAGCTCCAGTTGGTTCCAAAAGGAAACTGTTGCTGGCCAGAGCTGAGCCAGTGAGTTATGTTGGCTGTGCATCTTTGAGAACATAACTAAGAAAGGAAAAACAAACAAACAAAAACTACTGTGCAACCACAGCTAGGAGAGAGGAGTGAGAAAATGTGAAACAGCCCTGCAGACACCAAAGTCAGTGCAGAAGGAGGACAGGAGGTGCTCCAGGCATGCAGCACAAGTTCCCCTGCAGCCTGTGGAGAGGCCCCTAGTGGAGTAGGCTGTCCCCCTGCAGCCCATGGGTCCCACATGGAGCAGATCTCCATGCTGCAGCCCATGGAGGAGCTCCTGGTTGAGCAGGTGGATGTTGCCTGGAAGAGGCTGCAGCCCATGGAGAGCCCCTGCAGGAGCAGGTCCCAGCCTTGAGCTGCAGCCTGTGGAGAAGGAGCCCACACAGGAGCAGGGGGGCCAGGGGGAGCTGCTGCCCATGGGGAACCCATGCTGAATCATTCTGTTCCTGAAGGAACTTCACCCTGTGGAAAGAATCCATATTGGAGCCTTTTTTTTTTAAGAACTGGAGTACCCCAGGGATCAATACTGGGTCCAGTCCTGTTTAACATATTCATGACTGATCTGGAGGACGGGGTAGAGTGAACCATCAGTAAAATCACAGATGGCATGAAACTAGGGTAAGGGGCTGACTCATCAGAGGGCTGGGACCATCCAGAGGGATCTTGACAGGCTAGACAAAAATCTCATAAAGATCAATACATAGAATTGTAGAGTCCTGCACCTAGGAGGAAGAACTCCAATCACTAGTAGCTGCTGAGAGGCCAGTAATCTGGAAAGCAGCTCTGCATAAATGACCTAGGAGTCCCATTGGTCATGAACATGAAGCAGGAATGAACATGAGCATAATGAACATGTGCAGGAAACATGCACTTGCCATTGCGAAGGCTAGCAATAGGCTTGGCTGAATTTGGAAAAGTATCACCTGCAGGTCCAGAGAAGTGATCCTTCTCTTCTCAGCATTAGTGACGCCACACCCTGAATGCTGTGTCCCGTCCCATTTCCCCCAATACAACAGGTACATGGACATAATGCAAAGAGCCCAATAAAGGACCACAAAGGTGATCAAGGGGCCAGACCACCTCTCCTATGAGGAGAGACTGAAAGAGTTGTGAAAGTTCAGCCCAGAGAAAAGAAAGCTTGGGGGGATCTTATCAATGTGTTAAATATCTGAAGATGAGGTGCAAAGAGGATGAAGCCATACTAGCCTCAGAGGTGCCCACCGCAGGCAATGGAACACAGGAAGTTTCCTCTAAACGCCAGGAAACATTTCTTTAGTGTGTGGGTGACTGTACACTGGCACAGGTTGCCCAGAGAAGTGGTGGAATCTCCCTCCTTGGAGATCTTCAAAAGCCGTCTGGACATGGTCCTGGGCAACCTGCTAGAGATGTCCCTGCTTGAGCTGGGGGCTTGGAACAAATGACTTCCACATGTCCCTTCCAACCTAAACCATTCTGTGATTCTGTGAAGAACTACACCTAGTGGAAGGGAATCAACACTGGAGCAAGGGAAGAGATTGAAGATGAAGGAGCAGCAGATGATCAAGCTTTGTGACCTGACCGCAGTCCCCCTTCTCTGTTCCTCTGCACTGCTCAGGGAAGGAGGTTGGAGTGGATGGATCGAGGGGAACCATGTGCTTTTAGTTTGCTTTGTTTCTCACTCTTCTGGTCTGGTAGTAATAGGCAATACATTTTATTAATCTCCTTACTCTGTGTATGTTTTGCCCCTGATGGTATATGGTGAGTGATCTCCCTGTCCTTATCTTAACACTTCAGCCCTTTTTCATCATATTTTCTCCCCTATTTTCTTAGGGAGAGAGAGTGAGAGACCAGTGTAGTGGAATTTAGCTAGCCATCAGTGTGAAACCACCACAAATGTTTAATAAAAACTGTCTAAAACTATACACATATGTATTTCAAGATTTGTTTTTGTAGCTTGATACTTTTCAACTTATTGTAACAATATACAGCATAGATTTGCATAGCACTTTCCTTTAAAAGAAGACCTCTAATTATCCAAGTGATCTTTATCAATAGTTATATATAATATCATAGTAGTTAATATTTAATACTTAGATCAATTTAATATGTAATACTTAGATCAATAATTTAGAATTTAAAGATTCTCCATGAAGCAGAATTGATGCTTCAAAATTAAATAATCTTTCAGCAAGCCATATGTACAATGGATGCAATGCTTGATACAACAAAATGCATTTTTCAAAGCTGTTTACAAAACTGAAAAGTGAACCTTTACACAATAGGGTAAAATTCTTTTGGTAGCTTAATCACATTTAACTAAAATATAAAAATGTTATGATGGCAAAGCACACATATAAGTACTACACTAAATTTTGTTATGAACTTCAGGTTACTGTTCTTGCATTTTCATATAGAAATCATCAAATGCACAGTTTCACAATCATTACATCACTGTGTTTGCTGATTACTTAGAAATCAAAACAAAACCAACACACTCACAAAACACAACTGATTAAGTACATTTTCAAAGAAGCCTAGTGCTGAACATACAGTGAGTTTGGATCCATAAGCTACTGGTTGTTAAGTCCTTTAAAGAAAGCCAGTCGTTTACTGAATATTTAAGCATTATTGACTGTCGTTTGAACTGTTGACCTGATTTTTGTACGTTGAAAAGTTAGTATTTAGTCCTACAGATACTTGTTAACCTTCAAAATGATCACTAGATCATTAGATGTCTTTCCCTGCATTTTTTTTATTATTATTATTTTTATTTTTTTTTAATTTGAAGTATGTGAACCTGGAACATCGTTGCATAATATGACATAATTCTAGTCCTCCTATATTATGTAGACTTCAGTAGATGCTAGACAAATGGATTTACAATCAATGAGATGAATCTCAATAGCAGATATGGAATTCCTTAATTGCACGTATGTCACTTTGAAATCTCCCTAGAAAGCTGGCCTTCATGAAAGTTAGTCTGTTCATCCTTCCTCATATGGAGTCATGTATCAGATCTTTCTTTAGCCAGGGAAGAAAGGATTTGCTCAGTTTGACACATCTTCACATAGAGAATGAGAAATATGATAGGTAAGGATGGCAACAGTGAACATTGTCTGCAGAAGAAGTTTGAAATAAAACTTTCTTTCACTTCGTACTTTAGCTGAGAGCAGTGGAAATTGTAGGCAATGAGCAACTTTTACGACAATGTTGTCAAAAAACTCTTTAAGTAAATCAGAACCACTTGGGTAAATTCGTATAGGCTGTTAAGCCTAGATCAGAAGACTAGCCACAAGATCTAACTTGTCTCATGTTCACATCATTCAAATCCTAAAATCAGACATAAACTTTCATAGCCTAATAAAAAAGATAAAAACCACAGAGACTGTTTAGTTTAGAAAGGAGATGATTCAGCAGGGTGAAGGTGGGGACAAAAAAAATAGTAAAAGTTAGAACTGAAAAAAATGGGCCCTAATACAGTTTTATTATTGGACAATACATGGCTACTTAATGACACATTCAGGTGAAAGCTTTTGGGAAATTCTTACATGGAACAACCTGTGAAACTTACTGTCAAAAGTTGCCAGTGTATTAGTTTAGCTTTAAAATTAGATTTTTAAATTTTTTTTAAATAACTGTTTTGAATGTGATAGTGCAAATTTTGGGATAATTTGGAAGGTGACTGATAAGAGATAAGAAGGAGCTTTCCTCCAAATGACTATTGCTTACATTGATTTTTTCTTGAAATCATCAAAAACAATGGAAAAACACTATCTGTTTCTCTTGCTGTGATACAGGAATTCCTTGTATAATCAATAGCAAACTCAGTTTTGTCTATGCCTTGAGATTTGAAAGTAGTACACTCGTTCCACATTCAAAACCTATTAGTCATACTTCACAAAATATTCTCTGGATCAAATTAAAATGGAAAGTAGAAGAAAATTAATATTTTTTGCCTGTACAGATAATTTCTCACTGCTCAAAGATCAAACATGGAAAAGAGGAGACTGTCTGATCAGAAGGTATTTGCTATAGAAATCCTGCTGAAAGTTTTTTTCTTACAGCACTCAATTTAAAGTTTTCTCCCTTGCGGTGACTTTCCTCATAACTGCACAATACAAGAGCATAACAGCCCAATTCTCTCTGTTCCTCATGAAACAAGGTCAATATATTTGTATTACCCAACACACCTTTTCCTGTTTTCCCTCATTTTTCTTCTTATTTCAGGAGATGCAAGAATCTAGTATTCTGGTAGTCATATATCAAACTGATGCCTCAATTTCTACAGCATGTTTGCACAGTATTTATGTTCTTTTCAGAGTTTAATCCAAAGTGTTACATTCTCAGGGAAGTGTGCTTTGAACCATGAAAGAAAGATCTAAATAGTTGGTTAGGTTATTTGACTGCCTTGTTGAAATGTGCAGTTTTACACCAGCTGAAAAGTAAATGTGATCCATAACAAGTATTGAGAAAACAAACAAAAACTGGGGCCCAAAACTGAACACAGTACTCAAGGTGTGACCTCATCAGAGCAGAATACAAGGGGACCGTCACCTCCCTGCTCCTGCTGGCTACACTATTCCTGATACAAGCCAGGATGCCATTGGCCTTATTGGCTGCCTGGGCACATGTTGGCTCACATTCAGGCAAGCATCAATCAGCACTCCCAGATACTTTTCCACTGCACAGCTTTCTAGCCACTCTCTCCCAAGCCTGTAGAGTTGCATGGGGGTTTTGTGACCAAAGAGCATTACCTGGCACTTAGCCGTGTTGAATCTCATCTCATTGGCATCTGGCCATCAATCTAACCAGTCCAGGTCCCTCTGCATGGCCTTCCTACCCTCTGGCGGATCGACACTTCCCCCCAACTTGGTGCCATCTGCAGACTTACTGAGGGTGTACTCAATTCCTTCAAGATATGGATATCTTTAATATCCATAAAGATATTAAAGAGGATGGGCCGAAACACCAACCCTGGTGAACAACACTTGTGACTGGTCACCAGCTGAATTTCACTCTGTTCACCACCGCTCTCTTGGCCTGGCCATCCAGCTAGCTTTTAACCCAGTAAAGAGTGTATGTGTCCAAGCTGTGGGCTGCCAGCTTCTCCAGGATAACACTATGGGAGAAGGCCTTGCTGAAGTCTAGGTATACTACGTCAACGGCCTTTCTCTCACCCACCAGGTGGGTTACCCAGTCATAGAAGGAGATGATGTTGATCAGGCAGGACTTGCCTTTCATGAACCCATGCTGACTGGGCCTGATCCCCTGGCTGTCCCACATACATTTCATGATTGCATTCAAGATGACCTGTTCCATCACCTTTCCTGGCACTGAGGTCAGGCTGACAGGCTTGTCATTCCCCGGGTCCTCCTTATGACTCTTCTTATAGATGGGCATCATCTTAGAAAGCCTCCAGTCATCCAGGACCTCTCCAGATGACCAAGGCCACTGATAGATAATGGAAAGCAGCCCAGCAATCACATCCACCAATTCCCTTGCCATCCTCATATGGCTCCCATCTGGCCTCGTGGAATTGTGACAGTCCAGGTGGAGCAGCAGGTCTCTAACTATTTCTACTTGAACTGTGGGGGGGGTTTCTTCTGTTCACTGCCCCAGACTTCCAGGTCAGGAGGCTGAGTACCCCAAGGATACGTGGTCTGACTAGTAAAGACAGATGTAAAGAAGGCACTAAGCACCTCAGCCTTTTCCTTATCCTCTGTAGTCAACTGAACATCTGTCTCAAACACTGATATTTGTTTAAAGATTATCTAAGACACACCTTTACTTCTTTTTTATACATTTTCCAATCCTATTGATTAAAAAACAATAACTGGGGCATCTGATATATTTATGCACAGTACCAACAAAATTTATTCACATGTTGGTTGTATAGCAAATAAAAGTGAAATCCAAATTAGACCAAAAAAATAGATTAAAAAAAAAAAAAAAAAAAAAAAAAGCACAGAAGTGATATCTGATGAGAGGAAAAAGAAAAAAAAAAAAAGTGGAAAAAAGTGAAAAAGTGGAGGAATATGGAGACAAGGCATGAAAATAACAAAAACTATTCAAGGATATGTAAAGACAGATACCCAGTTTTCACAGACTTTGACTCCAGTCTTTCTGTGCCTTTAATATTTCTAACCATAGTAAATGAATAAAGGCAGTCCTTTTGATTCAACAAGGTTGTTCAACAAGGTTGAACAATTGCTGGAACTGTCAGTGTACTCAACACTCTTGAGAACTGCTGACCCTTTGCTGAAATACTGCCATTAACTTATTTATTTTCATAAGTGTTTTTTTGAACTATTTGAAATCTATTACACAGAGATAGATTATTTGTTATAAATAGAGGCAAACCCCACAAAATCTCAATGCCATCCTGTGTTGAAAGGGCAAACAACAGAAATAAAGTGTAAACAACACAGAGAAGGTGCTAAATTGAATAAAAATGTCTTTCACTACTTATGAAATAAGATTAATTAAAATAAAATACAAGACAACTATTTTGTTTTAAAAGTTGACAATATGAAAATTCAAGAATTAGAACTTTACTGACAAAATACCCTAATTTCTGGTAAAATGGAATCCCTTTTCTGATCATTCAAGAAATAGAACTATTTGATAACATAAAGCATAAATTATACAAACCCTGAATTTAGACTACTGAAAAAGTGAAATTGCATATTGAAGTGCTTCAATTTTCCTTTTTCAACATTTTCAGTATCTTTAGATATACCAGCATTTTAGCGATGCAGTCATTAGCTGAGTTACTTCACTAGAGTATTGTGTTACTTTCAGCCTATTCCCAATGTTGAAAAAAAGACAAATATCTAAAAATCACCTGCAAATTTTAATTTTTTTTTTTAAAAAGCAATAATATTCTTCATCTCAAAAGTGTAGCTGTACAATCCAACAAAAAGATGTTAAAAAGAAGCCAGACAAAAAAAAAAATTCTTTGGTCATGCATGAAGGAATATTTCAATTAGTGTAGATTTCTGTTTGCCACCTGTATTAAACTGTACATTTCCAAAGAATACTGTCCAATTTGTTTCTCTAGCAAAGAGCCTTACTTTCCAAATGGTAGATTTTAGAATCAGAGTTTTTTTTCAAAATTCTCAGATGGAGCAGAGACTGCAAATTCATCAAAATCAATGTGTTTGCAGGAGTAAGTTCAATTTTGACAAAGTTGTGACAGAATGGAAACAGGGTTCCAGTTGTCTTCTGCAATGCCAGCTTACCCACCTGCCTTTTATAAAAGCTGTTGGTGAACTTCCAGGCTCCCAACTTTTCAGCTGTCCACCTGGCAGACTGTTGAGATGTGAGTCCTGGCTCCCAAATTGCTCTGTCTAGCCAAGGCTGCAAGGCTTGCTTTCAGTTTGCCTGGTGAGAAGCTACCAAGCTTGCATTGCCAGCTCCAGCTGGTGAGCAGACCAGGCTTTCATGGATTATGAGCTAGGTCTACCTGTCCCAGTGTAGACCTAGACACCATGTAACTTCTAGCATTGCACTCAGAGTTTTCTTACAGTTGAAACATACTGCGTTCCAATTCAAACTGTGACAAGTAAATGAATTTATTAATAACAGAAAATTGAAAGCTGTGAAATGGAATTACTTATCTAACCATGGGTCTTCTAAATGATAATATATATAATTGTATATATCATATACAATCATATACAATATATTTAATATATATAATCTATATTATAATCTATATTAATATATATTATATATGCTTATAATGTATGCATATAATATATATATATATGCTTTTTAAGCTTTTATTTCCAAAATATGGTTCTTTTCCAGACACTCCTGCCAATAAGATGTTAGAATAAGGGTCTAGAAAATAAAATCCTTTGCTGAATTTATAGCCTGCCACTGCTGTTTGTCATTGGGCACTCCATTTCACTTGCAGCTAGCACAATGATGTAAAAAAGTTCTAATACAGTGGTTAGGCTCATCTGAATTAGCTCTATTGTTTCCTACTGTCTAGTAGGAAACTACTACTCTCCTACTGAAGTTTGTTTTTAAACTAAATAAAAATTTCTCTTTAAAAATCTTTGGAAACAGAAAGTTGCATAATATTATACAGAACCTGAATGCACTGAAGTCAATGGGAGCTTTTAATGAGAGCATGCTGTACAGGAAAAATATATTAATATAATTATAAAACATTAAACAAAAATTTGTTTATAAATTCAGAAGTTATTGGCAACAGAGAATGCTAAGGAATGAAAACACAGAAAAAAAGTAAGAAAATGAAGAAGTGAATAGGGAACATGATAAAATACATCCAACTTGAAATGTTTGGAATATAAAAATAATGTAAAAGTAAAATATTTATTTAATAAAAAAAAGAGATAGGTTCTATCTTAATGTGTCATAATGCAATAAAAGCTATGCAACCAGGATCTGTTATAACCAGAACACCATGTTTTAACTTCATCATGTTAGAAAATGACAGATCAACAGTTTGGTTGTCAGGAAATGTAACAAATAATCATCAGGAGCAATAATCACAAATCAAGGAAATAAATTATTTCAGGCACACAGTACTTCTAAGCAGGCATCCGTGTGCTTTGACTGAGGGTTTGTATAACGTAAAAAATAGATTTGTGGGTGAATGAGATCACTAAGTAATGGAAAAAAATGCAATGCAAGTAGCAATTCAAGTCAGGAAGAGAAAAGAAGTAAGAAAATTGGTCAAGAAATCGCTAAGTCCTAAAATAATGAGTCAAGTATGGTTAAAATCATTAACATCTCAGCAACATCACAGGAAACAGCACTTTTAAATTTAGAATGTTACAGTGTCAAAATTGTGAATAATTACATGTTCTCTCTGAATGATAATTGCATGCTGGACTCTGAAACATTTTTCTTGTATATTCAGATATTCTGTCTCCAGCTTTTCACCTGTATTATATGTGCTATTAAATAAACTAAAATCCCGGGAATATTCTCTGATTTCTGATTTTACTACAGAAGTGTAAATTTTCTGCAGAAACAGCAGTACTTTGAGTTTACAGGAAAGTTAAAGTATTTATCTGTTAAATGAACTAATCACTGAAGGAAGGCAGGAAGGAGAAAAGGAAGTAGGGACGAGAGGAAGCAAACAAGCAAGCAAGCAGGCTGTGGCCTGATTAAGGGTTTACATCTCTCAATCTGGAATTTTCATTGTTGTGTCTGTTCAGCAAAACAAGCAAAATGAAGATTATATGCTCTACAGTTTGGGTTGTATTTTCTTCCGTATGCTACTTGATTTTGAGGACACATACCACAAACCCTTTCTTATGATTTCATGGTGGGATTTTATCACTTTTCCTCATCTATCAAGGAATATTATTCTCCCTCTGTGGGAAACCATCTGTCTTCAGGTAAACTTTGCGAATAAAATCACAACCCCCAGCACTAACTGATTCTGTATAAATCATCTCCAATGCCACTTCCAAATGTTATATGGACTGTACAGAGGAGGGTCTTCACCATATTCCTTAATAGCTTCAAGTCAATGTTGAGTAGGCCCACGCCCTTCTGATCCACGTTTCACAATAAAAAATTTTACAAGCTCTTGTTCTTTTTTATAAGAATACATCGATCTTATGCATTTAGATTATAATTACAATATTTTCAGAAGATACTGTTTTATATTCTCTAGATCTGTGATTTTTTCAATGTGATGTCTACTTTGTAGCGGGTTTATGTGGCAAGGTTTTGGTAGTGGGGTGGCCATAGGAATGACTTCTGTGAGAAAAATCTGGAAGCTGCCACATGTTAGATAAGGGCTCTGCTGCTGGCTATAGCTGAGACAATAAACAATGCTGTTTGTACCTCTGTAAGAGCATATTTAAGAAAGAAAAAACAAAAACAACAAGAAAAAAAAAAAAAAAAAAGGGAGAGAGGAGTGAGAAACAGCCTTGCAGACACCAAAGTCTGTGAAGAAGTGGGAGGAGGTGCTCTAGGCACACAGCAGAAGTTCCCCTGCAGCCTGAGGAGAGGCAGAGCCATGGAGCAGGCTGTTCCCCTGCAGCCCACAGGTCCCACATGGAGCAGATCTCCATGCTGCAGCCCGTGGAGGAGCCCCCGGTGGAGCAGGTGGCTGTGGCCTGGAGGAGGCTGCGGCCCATGGAGATCCCCTGCAGGAGAACGCCCTGGGCTGGATCTTCAGCTTGTGGAGAGGAGCCCACACAGGAGCAGGAGGTCTGGAGGGAGCTGCTACCCATGGGGGACCAATGCAGGACCCGTGCTGGAGCAGTTTGCTCCTGGGAGATGGACCTTGTGGTACAGAGCCACGTGGGAGCAGTTCTTGAAAAGCTGCAGCCTCTTGGCAGCCCCTGCAGGCTCAGTTCAGGAAGGACAGCATCCTGTGGGAGAAACCCCATGTGGAACAGGGGCAGGGAGTGACCATGAAGGAGTGGCAGAGACGAAGTGCCCGGGACTGACTGTAGCCCCCATTCGCCATTCCCCTGCACCATTCTGGGGAGGAGGTAGCAGAGGGTGGATGGGAGAAAGGTGGTTTTGGTTTCCTTCCTTTGTTTCTCACTTCTTTAGCTTGTTAGTAATAGGCAATAAATCTTAGTCTCTCCCTACTCTGTCTGTTTTTCCCATCATTATAACTGTTGAGTGATCTCCCCAACCTTATCTCAACACTTGAGCCCTTTGCATTGTATTTTCTCCCCCTTCCCCTTTGAGGAGGGGAAGTGAGAGACCGGCTGTGGTGGAGCTCAGCTGCCCACCCAAGTAAAACCACCACAACATAAGCAATCATTACAATTTATTGATTTGGCTTAATAACAAGTAGAGAGATTAATAATGTCTTAACTACAGTCACTGTTCTCAGTTGTGTTTTGCAGCTTTCACAGTATTGTAGTTTGTGCACTAAGTTACTTTAAAATTGAAGCCCAGTGAATCCATCGTCTACCAAGATGAGACCACTACTCCTTATTTTTTTCCTAGTAAAATTGTACCAGAAGAATGAATCTGTCCTAGCATTGTCTGTTACCATGACGACAATGTTACCTTCATCAGGAGACTTTCTGGCATTATTCAAATTGTGTGTATCTCTGTAAATTAAAGGTCAGTTTGTTTAGTGTAGATGTTCACGTAAATTTGATAGCGAGAGAGGCGTGATTTTACTCTTCCATGTTTTCTAAGCCCATACTGTTGCTCTGCTTGTTATGTCAGTCAGTTTGCTGCCATATGCTTCCATCCTGGGGGCCCTTTTCCTATCAAGTGAAATTAGGATGTGGTAATATAGATAGAGCTTATACCTCTATCTTAATCAATGTTTATTTATGGATAAGAACTTAAAGAGCCATCTGGTAGATTGCAGTCACATGGCTTTAGAAACACAGAATGGCTGAGGTTGGAAGGAACCGCTGGAGGTCTTCTGGTCCAACCCCCCTGCTCAAGCAGGGCTGTCTAGAGACAGATTCTCCAGACCAGATCCAGACAGCTTTTGAAGATCTTCAAAGAGGGAGACTCCACAACTTTTTTGGGCAGCCTGCACAGGTGCCCAGTCACTCTCACAGTGAAAATGTGTTTCCTGATGTTAAGATGAAGCCTCCCGTGTTTCAGTTTCTGCTCGTTGTCTCTTGTCTTGTCCCTGGGCACCACTGAAAAAGCCTGGCTCTGTTCTCTTCACATCCTGTCTTCATGTATTTATACACACTGATGAGATCCCCTCTGAACCTTCTCTAAGATGAACAATCCCAGCTTCTTTTTCCTCACAGGAGAGATGCTTCAGTCTTTTCATCATCTTGATCATCTTGGACTCTCGCCAGTAGCTTCACATCTCTCTTTTACTAAGGAGCCAACAGCTAGACATAGTACTCCAGATGTGGCCCCACTAACACTAAGTAGATGAGAAGGATCACCTACCTTCACCTTCTAGCAATACTTTTCCTAATGCAGCCAAGTGTACTATTTGCTGCCTTTGCAGCAGAAGTACATTGCTGGCTCGTATTCTACTCTATGTCCACCAGGACATCAGCTGCTTTCCACCTTTTCTGGCATGGTGCAGGACTTTGCACTTTCCCAACTGAACTTCTGTTCTGTCAGCCCATATCTTCAGCCTGATGAAGTCTCTCTGGGTGTGTCCCTCTAGTGTGTCAGTCACTCTTCCCAGCAATTCCCTTTATCATCAGCAAACTTGCTGAGAGTATACTCTGCCCCCTCATCTAGATCATTAATAAAGACTTCAAATAGTATAGGACATCATATCGACCCCTAGGATGCACTGCTAGTTATTTGTCTCCAACTATACTTCATGCCATGCATCACCACATTCTGGGCCTGGCCAGTTTTCAACCCACTGCACTGTCTGCTCATACAGCCCATATTTCACTAGCTTCTCTATGAAAGTCTGATAGGAGACACTTTGAATAACTTTCAAATTGGAAAATTGGAATAACTTTCCAATTCACAACCCACCAAAACACATCTTCTCACAGTTAGAGTTTTATTAAGAATGCTTTGTTTTATGTATTGGACATCATATGACATCACAGGCTTAAAACTGCTTTTGTTATAGCTATACTGTTCAGTGCAAGTATTACCAGAAATATCTCTTCTAAGAGATAGATTTACATGTTTTCCAGTATCAGAAAAAAATGACTTGTGATTTTGTCACAGCTTTTAGTGACTTTGAAGTATCAAATCTGTATTTCAGCTACAAAGTTTTTTAAAAAACAAGTTTCTCTAATCAGAAGCATATTTTCAGCTTGCTACATAAAGTAGTTTTGCAGTACCTGTCTTTGCCTTAATGACAAAAGGAAAAAAATAAAAAATAAAAGGAAATAAAAGGCAACTTAAATTTAGCATTTTCATTAGGGTTTTGGGGTCTTGACTTTTTTTTTTTTTTTTTTTTTTTTTAACAAACTTATTTAATACCCACTTTTTTGGTGTCTTCAGAGGAGTATCAATTATGTGGTGTTGACACAAAAACTTTTTTACCTCAAAATTGCTTCAACACTTTTTTCAATTAAAGAACCCATGCTCTGTGAAAGCTACACCTGTGTGTTTAAGTAAAAATAATTTGTGCCTCAAAGCTATACAACAGAGGAAGATGAAAAAGGAGTCTCTGATAGTTTCCGAAAGCAATCACTGAAAAAAAAGTCAAAGGGAAAGAACAGGTTTGTTTTCTGAAGTTACATGTGTGCACAGGTTTTTCTTCTTGTATCTCATTGTACCACTGTATCATCTAGTTTTTCAAACAGTACTTCCAATCTTTTCATTCTGTTCTGCAGCCTTCTGTGATTTTATGCTTTTTTAAAAATGTTGCTTAGGATATCCTAATAGTCTTCTGCTCAGTTTAATGTCTTGATATCTTTACTCTCCTTTACAATGTTATTTCCAATTAAGAATTACAATGTAATCTCATATATACCTTCTGAAATAATGTCTTGACTCAGTAGATTCATGTCTGTTAGAAAGCTTTCAAAAGTAACTTATTTTCTGTGATTGTGAAGGAGCGGCAGAGACAAAGTGTTATGGACTGACAGCAATTCCCATTTCCTGTTCCCCTGCGCCATTTGAGGGGAGGAGGTAGAAGGCGGTGGATGGGGAGAAGGTGGTTTTAGTTTGCTTTTAGCTTCTCACTGTTCTAGTCAGCTCGTAATAGGAAATAAATAATATTAATCTGCCTATGCTGAGACTGTTTTGCCCATGACAATAATTGATGGGTGATCTCCCTGTCTTTACATCAACCCTTGAGCCCTTTCCTTTGTATTTTCTTCCCTTTTTCATTTGAGGGTGGGTAGTGAGAGTACAGTTATGGTGGGGTTCAGCTGCATAGCAGTGTAAAACCACCACAGGGGGAAAAGTGTTTTCAGATTCCTTTTAATTCCTCATTGCTCTAGTCTGTTAGTAATAGGCAATAAATTTTATTAATCTTCATACACTGGGTCTGTTATGCCAGTGACAGTACGTGTTGGGTGATCTTGCATTTATCTCAACTCTTGAGCACTTTTCATTGTATTTTCTCCTCCATGTTCCTTTGAGAAGTGAGAGTGATAGGGTGGTGTGGTGACTACCACAGTGAGCAGCTAAATACCACCATGCTGGTCTCACATTCCTTCTACTTAGAAAGACAGGAGGAGAAAATATAATGAAAGAAAAAACTCACAGGTTGAGATAAGGACTCACCTTATCACTCACCAGTTGCCATTGGGGGAACACCTCCTACCTGGGTTGCCATTCTTCACTTAGTACATTAGTACATTAAACATACTTATTTCCTCTGAATAAGCTATATTAATGTGAAAGTAAAGTAAAAATAAAACTACAAATCCAACTATCTTTTGATTACCTTACATTGCAATAGCAGTATATGTAAGACAGTGAGACAGATCTCTTGCCTGGACCATCTCTAGTGCCTGCTGCTTTCCCTGAGAGTAAGAGCAATACTGAAATCTTCATAGTTCTACTATTTTCTTTTAGTTTTTCTCCACTTCTTTGTATGAAGTGGATTATTATTTATCTCTCACTTATATCAATAAGCTGTGGTTAAAAAGAGTGGTTTGGTCTGAAGAATCTTCAGTAAAGTGTTAACTAATGTATAACTGAGGAAGAAGAGAGGGAGAGAGACTCTTCTCTATCAGATTCTTAAAACCAAATGACCCTAAAAGCTGCTATTTGTTTGAATCAGAACATTATTGAGCCTTAAGGTACCAGTTCCCCTTAGAAATTACCAGTGATTAATACTGAAGATTTTTAAAAAAACCTTCACATTCTCTGACAAAGTATATCATTGAACTAATTTGTTAGTCTTTCATTGCCTTTCCTTGCTTTGTTGAGCAAGCTGGTTTGCAACAGAATTAAAGGATGAAATGGCTCATTAGGAAAACATCTTTTCTTTCAGTCTCACCCCCACAAAAAGGAAGAGAGAAGAAGAAACCTCAATATTCTTTCATTTCTTCTCTAGGTATGAGAAGGATTGCTGAGGTGTACAAAAGGGCTGCAAAAAAAATATCATGAGTGCCATAATGGCTGGTTTCTTTCATCTCCAACAAGGAAAGAAACATGCAGCAGAAAGGAAATGATTTGGAGGACATAACAAATTATAAGGTACGCAAAATCCATTTCAGATGATTCTGTGTCAAATTCTCTGCAGTGAAAACAATACAATCACAGATTACTTGAAAGGAAGAGAAGACTGTCAGACCACTGAAAAAAGTAGGGACCATAAAACCCTACCAGTAGAGTGGCCTCACTTGTTCAGTCTTATGTATATATAAACTGTCAACTGATCTCAGTTATCAACAGCTGGGGAAACAGGGGTTTCAAGAGCCTAACACTAATTGATGACTGCAGCCTTCCTGGATAAAAAGAGTAAATGGTGAATTAATCACAACACATTACCTTTGCTACAATAATTAGTTAATGGAACATTTTTAATTTGACATACATTATTTTTCTATTCTACATTATTTTTTTTCTATTACTCTATATCAAGAATTCTTCTTTAGCACACATGATTGTACTTCTGTTTACTTTTTTTCCTTGTTTCTCAGTTTAATTCTTCGATGAATCCAAAGCTACATTTCTGTTCAAAAAATCCATTTTAGGGATTATATAGTTAAACATCTTGACAGATACAAATACCAAATGTTTTCAGAGTAGCTTAATGTTATTCCTTTTCTTAGTAAGCAAAGATTTAAAACACAGAGAAAACATAAGGATGATTTGGAACAAAATGAATCATTTTTAAATTAAAAAAAATAATGTTAGGAAGCAAATTTACTAGTATTCTTTCCTGCACTGCTTCTTTGAAATAGAAGTCTGTCATATTTACAATTGCTCATTTTAGTAGACGTGTACTTAGATTTTTCCCTTTGCTGTCTTTTCAGAGATGTCTTCATAATTTGACTAAAACACATAAAATTTGTCATTTGGATTTTTCAGAGCTTAATTAAAAAGATGATGACTTAGTTACTTTTAAAAACTATGTGAGCAAATAAATCACTTAGAAATATTAATATCTAGAAACATTAATCTCTAAAGGCAAAATATTCTTCAGATGGCTTCTCAGGTATCAGCAGTCTGTTAGTGGTCATCTATGAGAAAAGCAGTAAGCTATTTTAATTAGACTGGAAATTTCAAAGCCTAGATATGTTTAGTAATTTGAACATAGCCATACAGGGTTTTTTGATGTACGCAAGGACATAAAAAAAAAAAGCTGGCGAGTTGATTCTAGCTGACTAGCTGATTCTCTGGGAGGAGATGTTTATCCAATAATATATATATATGTACTGTATATATTTGCCAGTACTATATAAGTATCTCAGATACTATATGGTATCTCAAACAGCATATGATGATGACATTTAGTCAACTGAACTAAGACTAAGGGACAAAATCAAATTCAAGAGTAAGACATTTGGGAATCTATCCTTAGATGTCTACACGTGAGATTACAGATCTCTTCAGGTAGAGACCAAGTTAATATAGTCCATTCAGTCTGAAATAGTATTGGATCAGTCTAATATGGAAAACTTGAACTTGATTCAATTGGTCATATAGCATAGCTTACTTTCACTTGAGTTGGCCTATGATAACGTCTCTGACACCCATCTGTCTTTCCAGATGTTCTCCCACATCTCCTTATTATCTGAGACATTGCAGATGTTTCAGATACCCTACAATGTCTCAGTTAGAAGCATTTGTTTAAGCAAACAAATCTAAACACCATTGACTGTCTTTCTGCTGACTGTAATAGAACAAAAGACTTTATCATACAAAGACTTTTACTTAAAGACACCTAAAAGTAGTACCTTAATCTTAAATACAGTCATATGTGCAATATGTAATAGTACACAGCTGTATGGTTTCCCCAATACCTAATTCTCCTCTGTATTAGTTAGCTTATGTACAGTACACAGATAATGATGCTTTTCTTTATCGCACTGGATTATGATTACAATAGTTGATAAGTCATAAATCTCTTGCTTTCCAAAATTTATCAGAAGAAAAGGTGTTATACATATGTAAATACAGGTTTTGTCTCTCTCTCTTTTTCTCACTCTTTTTTGTTTGTTTGTTTGTTTGTTTGTTTTCATCACTGCATGCTATGATTTATGCTTGATTGAAATAGTGGATTTATATCTAGTCAATCATTTTTCTTGCAGACAGATTTTTAGCTTGGCAGAAAAGAAAGGTTGTTACTGTGCAGTTTCTATTTGTTTCATAAAAGAAAAGCACATAATGAAGCGAAGATATCACCCCAATGAAATGATGTAATTTATGCTGAATACATTCACTTTTTGGAAATTGCTCTTGAAAACATTAATAACTCAATCAAATGCAATTTCAGTCAAATATTTTAGACTCCTTTAAATTGAAATCCTGCATTAATGTGGCATCCTCAAAAATATAGCAATCAAAATAAAATAAAATAAAATAAAATAAAATAAAATAAAATAAATAATGAGATAACCAAGCTCCATTTAGATTATTTTTGTCTATCACACTCATTTGGAAAGGTGCTTTAACGTGTCTTCCTTAAACTAGGAATATGATAAAACTAAGTGATTAACCCCAGTCTTATTTGGATTAATAGGAATAGCTGTTACTACAAGGTTTAATGGTATTTTAAATACCACTGTCCTCATTCTTCAGCAGTGAAATTAAGTCAGGCAGACATGATCAGGGCAGCTTTGCAGATCTTTGCAAAGACAAATTCATCTCAGTATTTGAACTGAGAAACTTGGAATTATTTTCAGAATGCAGTGATTGAATTTGTCTATTGTAACAGCAGTGAAGCAGCTATTTTCATCTTTGTTCCTCAGCTCCATAAATGCTTCTTCCATGAACAATTAATAGGTTATAGAAGACTAGCTAAGTACATCTCTTTTGGTACTATAGTATGCTAAAAGCCCACAGAATCTGGTGGTAGGCTGTCCACAACCACACTAAAATTTTTCAATAAAGGTATTCCTGGAGGTTTTTCTTTAAATTGGAGCTTTGTATAGCACATTCAAAGTTTGATGGGTTTGAAATCAATAAGAAAAATCTGAATTATATCAACCAGTGTTCATTTAGACTTTAGTATGATAGCAATGGATTTTCTTGTTTCAGCACTTGTCTATTGGATGATATGGCTGGGTATCATGGATGTGATAAATTATGTAGGCCAGAAGGAATCTGCCTAATTTTGCTTATAACAACAAAATTTTTTAGAAAGTATGCTTTCTTCATTTTAATCATCCATTATTCTGTGTAGCAGTTAATGGCTAAGGAACAGATGTTACCAAACTGTAGATGAGTTAGCATAAGGAAGACATAATTCCCAAGTCAATAAAATAAGGACGTTTAATTGGTTCAGAAAAATTAATTGACTTTATAACATTCACTAAATTATTTCCTAGAAAACAAAAAGCTTGAATGGAATACGTGGCTCATGTATTTGTGGGAAAAAAATTAATAATAAAAACTTGCTATTACAAGGATTATATAAATGGTGGCTTTGGAACATCGGTATTACAGAAATGCAAAAAGAGTTTCACTAAGCCTGATTGAGTCATCTAAGTCAGATATGGTATGCCATTTTTTGACACCTAAAATGGGCTGTAGGAATGGACTTTGCCTTCAATGGAGATGTTTGTGTCTGAGGTAGTCATCAAGCCTCCTTGTCTAGAAGTTGAAAAGTTGTAGACACTTGAAATAGTCACATGTATTTAGATGTCTTATTTTACATGTCATTTGCATGAACATTCACATTTACATGCCATTTACATTCACATTCAGTTGATTTCCAGGAATCCTTATTCTTTTCTATTGAACAAGAAGATCTTCAATTTTAGCTCAGGTATAGACAACACCGTAGTCACATAAATTTGACAGAGATGGATATTTGATTCTCCTAAGGGAAGTGTCTAAATTCTTACCAAATAAATGAAAAGAAATAAAGGTCTCTGAAAATTTCCAATTTCAAAGCTCATATCTTTCTTTTCTGTTGGTTGTCTAAGGAACTAACAATGTGATGGCTCACTTTTTATAAATCTACATAAATTTCCCTGTAACAACTCCAAGTGTCACCCTTAAGTTGTTGTAAACAAGCCATCTCTTGTTTCTAGAATATGCATTATAAATATGAGATTGGCCCTCGATAGGTTCTTTTCTCTCCAAGCTGCTCTCACAAATATACCCACATGAGAGTTGCAATACTGTTATAGGTGGTCATCCTTGAGCTCTTAAAAAAAAAAAAAAAAAAAGAAAAAAGTAGCAAACCAACACTTTCCTTATATTTTGATTTATTTTTTTTGTTCATGCAGTTTGAACTTGTGGTGTTACATTCCATAGCTTTTACATATGTAAGGGCAACTTCACAAGAAAGAATGGGTCTGAGACTTAATCAAATGTCATATCTAGACCACTCTGCTACCATAAATTAAAGAGTCCTGAAGACAAATGGTGGTCAAGTGAGAACTACAATTATCATCAAGTGAAGGCAAAGTTGCATAGTTATCCTTAACCTCTACTAGGTTTGTAGATTTTTTTTAAATGTTATTCTGTTATGGGTACCGGATCCGTAAAATTCTGTTCTGGGTAGTGGATCTGTAAGTGCAGATTCTTTAGAGGTACATGGCCTGTAGATGCTGAATGGACAGGTAGATATTGCCTAAAAAGGTATGGAGCCTTCCTGAGCTTTCCCTCAGTGATATGACAGAAACATATAGGTTAAAAGAGATCTTCAGAGGTAAACCAACCTTCTGGTCAAAGGGAGAGAGAGCTAGAGCAGATTGCTTAGGGCCTTGTCCAGTTAATATGTAAATATCCCCAAGAATGAAGAATCTTCTGCATTTCTGGCCACTGTTCCAGTCTTTGACCAGCTTTGTTGAAAGAATGTTTCCCATATATTAAGTCAGAAGTCTCCATGTTCCAGCTTGCGACCATTACCTCTCATCTTTCCACTGTGAACTAAGAAGTGTTTGGTTCTGTCTTCTATGATATAATTGAAGAAGTTGTAGATCATTAATAAGTCTTCTGTCAAAACAGTTGGACAGTTCACTGGAAACACTGTCTAAGACTTGATGAAAAGTACATAAAAGATGAAGTTTTTAAGTTATGGGAGTAGTGATTAACAGTGTGTGTGCATAAACATTCTTTTAATAGGAAATCATAACCATAAACAGGATGAGTGCCAACTTAATATCCTAAACAGTAGACTGAGTTCAAGCTCTACTTTGCTGAATTTCATTCTAGCCTCATGTTTCCATGTGGATATTTTTAGTAGCCCACCTTCACCAAAAGGGTAATTTTTCAGACTACCTTATTCCTAGGAGAACATATTTTAGGATGTGAATTCAAACATGTTTAAGATTAGGAAGATTTCCTACTTTTCACATGAGTATTTTCATCAGCAATTTATTATACAAAAGGTGTACACCAAAACTGCAGAAGTACAGGTATTTCCTACATAATTTTGTCCTAACTTGAAAGTCTTTTTCTTTTACAAATCTATTTCAAAAAATCTGTTTCAGATGTTATGGTAAGAAACTAAACATGAAAATCCTGTATTCAATGGAAATTATAATTAGTAAAAAAAGTCTGTCAATAAGTCTCACAATTAGCCAGTACTATCAACCAGTATGAGGATATTCCTGCTGAACTACTGAATCATCATAGCAACAGTGAATTGAAGTGACTCAGACAGTGTTGTAGACAGTGATGTATGGATTAATGACATTTATGAGGAAAGATTACATCAGCCACTGTGTAAAGTAAAAGATTTATGATTTCAAAACCCCTGGGTGATTGCAGGATAATGATTTGCAATTTATATTATGGGAGTACATGTAGTATTCCACAAGCAATATTAGGTTTCCATATGCACATATAAGCAAGAGACAGATGCCACCATGAAAAATTTGGATTGCAAAGAGGCAAGACGGAAGTAGTGGGGGAAACAAAAACACACAATTCTGTTATCACTCAGGAAGCTAGTGACAGGGCAAAAAGGCAAACATATTTTCTGACTCCCAGCACTCCATTTGGCATTTTTTTTCTCAAAGTAATACTACATAACATAATATTGTTTGTAGTTATATTTTAATGTCAAATGTGAAGTCTTTGTATATATGCTAAAGTATAGAAATATCCTCTTGTGATGTCTTTGTATATCTGTTAGAGTATAGAAATATCCTCTTTCCTTTCCTCAAATGATCAATGAAACCAAAGACATAGGTTCAAGTGTGTGACTATGATGTTTTCAGTTTAAATTCAGATAGAAGAAAATAGGCTATTTTGAAATGCTTTTCAAACAGTAATGAATTACTATAACCTATGTTTTCCTGCGAAGACTGTCAATAGCTTTGCTAACATTTCTTAAAGAAGAAAACTGAGGAACAGAAATGATCAGTGATTTGCCTTAAATTATAACTACCATGTTAAGAGACACAAACTCATCTGTCTCCATTTCATCAACCTCAAGGCCTGAAGAGAACATTAAGTGATCTAATTTGAACTCATATATATAACAGGAAATATAGTTTAGAAGTCTGTCTGGTACTAAGCCCAGTAACTTCTGGATGTGAGTCAGTCTTGTGAGGTTTCAATAGAAACAGGCTCCATCACTCCATTTGATTTCTTTTTTTATGCACTAGCTCTATTATTCTTTTGTTCTGTTTAGAGGTGAAAACAGTATATATGTGTCTGTCTGAATTATAATTGCTGCTGCAATAATGTTAACTTTTAATTTTAATGTATGCAATTAAAATTTCAGGGAAAATATAGCTGGTATCAATTTACGGGTCTTTTTTGAGACCTGTGTGTACAGATAACTAGTTATTCTAAAAATATCTTAACTTTTAACTCATACAAGCAAAAGGAAGGACAAAATAAGGAAGTGCTTATTTATTGATACATTTGGACTTAATGATCTTAGAGATCTTTTCCAACCTAAATGATCCTGTGATTCAGTCTTCATATATTTAGAAAACTATATTGTCTTGGGACAATATGGGACTTATTAGTCCCAATAATTGGAGATGGTAGTGTTAGGTCAATGGTTGTACTTGACGATCTTAAGGGTTGTTTCCAACCGAAATGATTCTACCAGCCAAAATAAGCATAAGCACACCATCTAAGCTGTGAAGGGGAATTCAGATTGAAGAGGAAAGTTAAGGTCATCTAAAATGTAAAAAGGGCAAATCTGGGACTCTCAGAGCAGTGTTTTTAATATCATGTGTGATACACACAAGTCATCTGAATAGAAAATAGAAAATATCCACAACAAGAGCAAAGTAAGGCTCTGAAATTACTTTGCTATCCTGGACTCCCATGCTTATTTGGAATATTAAGTAAGCATTTGTTTGATGATGTGAGTGAAAATCCAAAACCCTTTATTAGACTTGTATTCAGTCTAACCCATATGCAGTCAGGAAGGAGCCTAACACATGTTGTAATATGTTGTCTAAATATGTTATTAGGAGATAAAGTTATGATCTGGGACTTTTTTTTTTTTTTTTTTTTTTTTTTTTTTTTTTTGATGACCTTTGCTGTAAGCATTGCACATATGAAATTTGAGGGCAAGAGTCACAGGCAAGTATCCACAGGCCAGTGCTTCATGCTGCTTGCTGAGAGAAACATTTTCTCCCATTCAGGAAAGCTCAATGACACACACAAACGATGCTGAATAAGGACACTTAGAAATATTTTCCACATGAGACTTCTCTCATGTCAATTGCTCACTATAGGCACCACAGTCAAGGTGACTTCTTCAAAGACAGAAGAGGCAGAACTTAGAAGTCCTAATTAGTAAGTTAAAAATGTTGCTAGAAGATATTGCAGGGCTATATACATGTAGTAATCGACATAGAGGGGTAGATTTGTGAAAGACAGTAAAATAAGGATAAGAAAAATCTGCGATTTTAAAAAATGCCTCCATCTCAGCCACTGGGTCTTCTGAAAGCTTGCCCCAAACTGCCTTCCAAACCACATAACCAAGATGCTCCTTAGTGTAAGCCTACAACCACCACCTCACCCACCACCATGTCTTTTTTATTTTCTTTTACAGTGACTTATTAATCTCCGAAAAAAAAAAAAACCAACAATATTCTATCATGAAGAAAGAAAAAAGCCTGTATTGTATTTAAGAATGTTACTGTCAGAGACATAGAGGAATATTATAGTTTTTATGATAAAAGTTAAAAAAAAAAAAAAAAAGTGCTTTATCATTTTTTTCTACCTTCATGTGGGTTTTCCATGGACATAGCATCTCATAGAAATACTATGCAAGCCAATAAAAAACAACAGCATGTCAGAGGAAGGACAGAGGAGAAGAAGGAAGGTGATAGTTTCTGATCACTTTCTGCCTCAGCAAGTTATTAACAGAATGCAGATTTTTTTCAGATTTATGTAGTTTTACTAATGGCTTACTAGGAATTGTTAACACAGTCTTTTTTCTATTACTATTAGCATTCATAATAATAATATGTTCCTTTGCTTGCTGGTCTGTAACATTTAGACATGTGCTATGGATTCAGTGTGGGTGGGAATTAATATATTTATGGAATATTTTTCCCATGGGTTACATATAAATGTGATTGTTTATAGCACAGTTCAGAAACAAATGAACAGATGTAAAACTTGCAGTCTTTTGAGTTCAAATTTTATAAATGATCATATGAATATATAAATATGAAAAAGGTTATGAATAACTGAATTTGTTCAACAATTCATGAAATAATTGTTCCCCAAGGAAAAGACCTATCTAACGTAAATTTAAACATCTGTGATGTCTACATATATAGCATAGCTAATCACAAAGGTTGTTTTTATAGACATAGGAGAGGAAATAGCATTTTTTAGGGTATGATTAATCTTTGTTAGGTATCTAATTTATAACAAGATTCATTAAATGTTCTGATTCATCTCTGTTTACTGTAAAATCATAGGTGACCAGCTGAGCTCTGCAAGTCAGGTCTTTAGATTTTGTGTCAGATTAATTTCCCGCTCAATTTCTAGCTTCTTTAATTTCTAACAGGAATGGATCATTTAATGAACAGAATGGCTTTAAAAATGTCCATCTGTAGGATGTGATACTTCTATTCTGTGATACTTCTATATCCCCCATTTTGTAGCAGATAAATAACCTATTCTACTACTTTTTAGGTTACATTTGCAGCCTTCCTGGCTCAAAACAAACAGTTTACTTGTAACCTTTGGACAGCACTCATTCCACCATTGTAGAAGTATATCCAAACTATTCTTAGGCCGCTTATTCCAGACAAATTCTCCTTTTTTTTTTTTTTTTTTTTTTTTTTTTTTTTTTTTTCAGATAGTTTTGGGTACAATGTAAAAAAATAAGGATGAGCAGGCATGAGTTCCCATAACCTTATTTTATTTCACACATTCATCAATCTTTCAAATTCACTTTTAGTTATTTTATACCTCTTGCAGGATACATAACTATATTCCCCTTTTAAGTTCCTGCTGAACATCATATAAAACTCACTCTGAGTATCCAGATACCAGTCTACCTGCAATCTGAGTAATTTTTCTTTTCAATAAAGCAGGTGGCTGCATCTTGGAAGACTAGAAGACAAAATTGTATAATCATAGTATCTAAACAGTATTCAAGCTGCTGACTCAACAGCTGGCATTACCTAATAGTGAGTGCTGTGGGAGTTAAAATATAAATGGAGGATCAAATAACAGGATAGGAGAACAGAATGCAACTTGAAGAATATATTTCATGGGAAGTACATGTAATTTTACAGAACAGAAAATGGCTGCATGCTTTAAGTCTGTAATAACACTGTAATAACAGCTTTAAAACCATATGCTGTGCTGAATCCAAACCTCTCACTTTCTCACTTCTTGCATTAGGGCTGAAATTTGAGATACTAAAAGCCTGAAGAGTTTTTTTTTTGTTGTATGTTTGTTTGTTTGTTTGTTTTTTACAAAGGCTGTTATTTCCTCTTGATATGTTAGTTATAATTATATATTATATACAGGCTCATTCATGAAGGGCTGAGTTACTGAGATCCTTCTTAAGTAAGGGATATGTGTATTTCTTGATGCCTGCTTGTAGTTCCTGTAGTCAGTAAAACATTATGAAGCTCTTTTTCCATTGTCCATGACCAGAAAACACCCAGAGAGCAAGAGCAAGTTGCCCTAGTGTTCCTTTGACACTTAAAGTTATGAACAAATAAACCCAGGTCACTGAAAATAATCCATGACAGATTAAAAAATAGTGAAAAAGAGGAAGGGGAGTACAGTATGAAATAACCTGACTCCTCTAAGAAATCAGGAGTAAGAAGAAAGAGGAAGAATAAGAAGAGTGTCAAATTGTCATGGAAAGCCACAGAGCAATCACAGCAGGATACCTTAATATTGCTTTGCAATGTTTTCACTATGATGTGCATCAATACAAGAGTACGTTGGGTCATGTCACAGTGACATGTTGCAATTATTTTGTAGTTCTCTGTGACTTTATTCATTGACTTCATCATCTCTTCAGTTCTTCATTGTTGAATACCACTCAGGTATTCAAAGCACTGGATGATTTCTAAGTGCTCTAAAATTTGGCACTCGTGTACTCAGTTATTTTTTATCCAATGTTACAAAACCAGTTCTGGAATAAATTAGCTAGACGCTTGAGGGAAAGATCAGTTATGTCTTACTGTACAAATAAATGGACACATGAAAGAACAGGAAAGCTTTGGCATCACAGGGAAAAAACAAAACAAAACAAAACAAAAACTTGAGTGAATATTTTTAAAATGTTTTATGTCAAAGGGCAGTTCTACATTAATTATCGACCTTCATAAAAAAATAGAATTGGAGGCAGTAAGCATAATACTTTTTTTTGGGGGTGGGGGATTCTTTTATAATTGCTTTAAATATAATACATGGTCGTAAGAGAAGGAATATTCTTGCAAAGTCCATAAAGCTGTACCCTGCTGATCAGATTGATATATGAGAATCATTTATATCTCATGAGCATTTAGAACTTAAGAAGCATTTCAAGAACAAAATAAAGCAAAATAGGTCTAAGTGCTGACAGAGAATGGGGCCATATGCTTAGCATATTAAGAATAACTCAGGCATAGTGTTTCCTTGCAATGAATTACCCATTCCCTCATTTGCAGCAATGATCTTGGTGGGAAACAGAAACTGAGTAGCATCACAGCTAATAGATGTCTCTCAGTAAAAGGTCTTTTTTGAACATAGCAGATCTATAGTTTACAGTACTGTAATTTTTCTGCAAGATATGGAGAGTTATGACATCTAATCTAAAGTCTTGTTACACAGACACAACCAATGGTACAAAAACAGCTAGATTTTTTATTTTTATTTTTTATTTCATCAGTAATCAATAATCTTCTTCTAAATTTTTTTACAACTGCTACTGCAGATTTTACCAGTGGAAGGCATAAACATAACATATATGTTATGGGTGTATATACATATACATATATACACAAACATATATATAACGTATACATATACATATATGTATATAACATATACATATATACACACATATATATAACATATATATTATGTATAATATAACATATAAACATAACATAACATAAAATAGGCCTAGTTGGTGCAAATGATAAAGTATCAAGACTAATGCTACTATATTTATATATATATTTAAAGTCTGCATCCACAGAGCTTTCTAAATTTATATTAAGGCTCCTAAGCAAATATCCAAATATCCAAATATCCTGACATTCCAAAATGCTAAAGAGCTAAAGAGTAAGCTTAAAGTCTTTATTTATTTTTTTTTTTTATTTTTATTTTTATTTTAACAACATGGAAACATGTTTTCATGGGCAACATGACTCAACAAATACACATGTGTACATGTAGCTCATAATAAAAAGTCATTGTTAGACAATAAATAGATTCCTCTGACGAGAAGGTAATGCATTGTTCTTTTAATGACCAGATGAATTCCAGGTGGAGAAAAAGTGTAAGTATTAAGACAGGTTACACACACACATACATACACACATATTTAATATATTATGAGTACAGAAACAACTTTATCTGAATTACATAATCTGATACGCCACTTAAATATGGAATTTACATACGCAAGAAAAGATAAATGAAATTTCTGGGAACAAGTCATGTGTCCTTCCACAATCCTCATATTATGTTGTATCATTATTAGAACTGAAATGCAACAAATCCAGGCCAATAAACTGCCAAAGTTATCTTTAAATAATTCCCCAAATGTCAAGATATGTATATACATCTACTAACTTGCTGTGATAGACTTTATTTTTTATTTTTTTTAATGTAAGAAATGGGATTTTGCTTTGGTTTATATAACACAAGCTGGGAACAATCACTAATTCAACATTTATTCAACTAGATATATCATCAAATCTATACATTTTACAATAGTCTTCTACATCTTATGCCACAACAGCTATGACTTTGTTTCATGTGGTAATTAATAGGAGTTCCTGCTAGACACAGTGTATATTCTGAATGCAGAAATAGAAAATCTATAAATTACCTTGTCAAGGCTCATAAATCAATTGTTGTCCAAAGCGTGTAGCTCAAGTGCACTGTTTTCACTTTGTGCTTTGAATTTTACAACATGCTTCCTCAATAACTAAATAACTAAACAAATAAATAAAACATAGGCTAAAAATAGTTGCCATTGATGCAGGTGATGAAAATTACTTCAGGAAGCCACGGACAATTAGAAGTGAAGTGAATGTGAAGTGAAACCAGATTTATTCACTCACCTAACTCAACTGGTTGACTGTGTTGAGTATAGCAGCATCTATGTAACACTTTAGGAACTCAGGATAATTTTCCCTAATTGTCCTATGAACTTTGTCATCGTTCAATCCCTATGTGTGTCACATATATCTAATTATGTTCCTATATGGCTACTTTAATTCTGCTCCAAACCTACCACTCTGACAGGCAGAAATCATCAGAATGTGAGAACACCCAAAGGGCATACTCATTTGTTTTGGAAGAATCCCTGTAGCACAAACTTTGAAAGATGAAAGATGTAATATAACTCACTGTACCAATTATCAGCCCTGATGGTTCTCTGGTTCTCTCAATCTCTCTTTTTTTTTTTTTTTTTTTTTTTTTTTCAACAGAAGAATATTCAAGGTGTTCAAGGTAAAATCCTTAAGTGAGCTTCGGTAATGGAAAAGACACAGGTAATGGCAGTCATGAAAAGCATTGTCAGCATTGTCATTGGGTTTTAAAGCACAATCTACATTTCAATCATCCCCCATTCTTCTAATTTCAATATAAAGCTTCACCAAATAAAAATGCTAGCATTTAATATTGACTCTATGCAGGGCACTTGGCTGTAGGAAAGAAAGACAGTGAAAAATAAAACCTTAGAGGAATATTGTCCTCCAGACACTCTGTTGTTGGCATCTCATTTTTATCTCAGACCAATGTAATGATTTAGCTCCATTGATGGATGCCTCCAGTAGACGCATAATAATATAAAACAAATTCCAGTTAAAAATAAAAATAAAATAATAATAAAAAAATGAGGTGCAAGGGATGCAGCTCACCCTGGTTTCTTTCTTTAGGCAATGAATCTTGTGCAAAGATATTGTCCCCTGTTTATGTGTTGGTTGTTAGGATGTCAGGATGCCCTCCTGGCATTCCTTTGCCAGTGTTAGGGAGAAAAGCTCAGGTGCCAGAGCCACAGGATAAAATCAGATGCAAATATCATCAGAGAAATGACAGATCCTTTGTTCTGCTGTTCTCTACTGATCGTGTGCAGAGCTGCTCAACAGGACCAACCTACAATCACAGTCATTTCCTTGACTTAATATTATAATCACTTTTTTAACCTTCCAGGTTCATCCTGTTTACCACCCTCATTCCCTCCCAAACAAATGACCAACCTCTGTTTATCTTTACCCTATTTTCCACAGCTTTGTTGTTTTTATATCTCTACTTGCTATTTATCATATAGCTGCCCAGGTAAGATTTATACTGATTAAAAAATGCACAGATTTTCTGAATGGATTCTCTACAGTGCAAGAACCTAAAGTGCTTAGGGAAAAACTAAGAAATGACTGTTTTTCA
Organism: Aythya ferina; assembly: GCF_964211825.1. NCBI lineage: Eukaryota > Metazoa > Chordata > Aves > Anseriformes > Anatidae > Aythya > Aythya ferina. Next base: position 184,814,859 of record NC_140296.1, on the reverse strand, counting down.
GGCACCCCACAGCTGTTATATATGGAGTGGTAATTCGTGTTGAGAAAATGGTTGATATTAATAAAGAAGGGGGAGATTTGGGAGTGTGGCCATGGGGGTTGGAAAACCCCGTAGTTGAGATAACATTAGAATCTTAACGATGAAGCCATCAGGAATATAAAAGAGTTTAGAGGGAACAAAAAAGGATGATTCAGGAGACTCCATGCAGTCTCTGGTTCCTTGTTCTCCAGCCTTTAAGGCATGGAAGTTTCTGGTTGTTTGCTGTTGTTGTTATATTCAAAGTTGTTTGACCAATGAAAAGTTGTTTTGAAAAGAACTGCTGTGGAGAGAAGGGTATAAGAGGGGAGCCTGCCCTCAAGATAAAAGAAAAAGGCAACATGATGTGGTGAAGTTATGTCATCAATAAAGAAGCAGAAAGAAGGATTGAAAAGGAACAGGCTGGCAGAACAGAGACCAGGACGGGAACAGGCACATTGATTGCCTCATGCAGATAGGTTCAGCCAAACTCAGCAAACTGCTCAGAGAAGCTCATACAGAAAGTCGCTGGAAATGGGTGCACCGGAGCTGCGAAGAAGCTCAAGCTGAGAGAAGAGGACCCGCGCACACAACTGCCCCTTGCTGGTAAGCAGTTGTGCATTATGGGGAATCATACGTCCTTAGGAACAAAGACTGTCCTGGTAGCCTTACAGCTTATCCTCCTTATTAACGGTCGGACAGTTTATGATCCTGAAACATGGAACCAAATTGATGTCAAGGTGTGGGACTCTGCAACTAAAAATTACAAGGTTGCAGTGGGATTGCTCGGCACCTGGCGAGCAGTCTCTGAGGCCTTGAGGAGCCATGTGGGGCCACAGTCAGATATGTGTGGTTTGCCAGACAGTGAGGGAGCTGCGGGCTCATTTCCTGATCAGATGGCTACACCACCGGCCCCTCTGCTGCTACAGCCATCGAAGGCCTTTGCTGTTCCACCCCCTGGTGACCTGAATGTGCCTTTTGACCCATGCCCTATTGGCCTTGAAAAGGAGATGGATATGCTTTTCTTCGATCCGGGAAGAACGGGATACATAAGGCCTGAAGACCGAGTTGCTTAACAATTTAAAGCGAGACATATTGCTCCCACGACTAGCCCTGGAATTCTCCGGTGTTTGTAATGAAGAAAAGGAATAGAAAATGGAGACTTGTTTGTAGTCAATAAAAGGAATGGAAAATGGAGACTGTTAAGTCCTGGAACTTAAAGGATTGTTTGTTACCTTTTCTGACTGTACGTATGTATAGGCGTACTTGGGTTTAGTATGTAAAGCAATGTTCTGTATATTTAGAATGTTTGATGCTCGTGTGTGCGTGTTGGTGGAGCGTAGACTCCCCGCACACCCAGCACTGTTTACTTGCCTTTTATAAATTTTTCTTTTATATGTATTACTAAATTCTGATTGAGTTGAGACTTCATTTACAACAAAGCTCAAGCTGAGAGAAGCAGACCTGCGCACACAACTGCCCCTTGCTGGTAAGCAGCTGCGCATTTTGGGGAATCATACGTCATTAGAAACAGACTGTCCAGGTAACCTTACAGCTTATTCTCCTTAGTAACAATCAGACAGTTTATGATCCTGAAACATGGACCAAATTGATGTCAAGGTGTGGCACTCTGCTACAAAAAACCACAAGGTTGCGGCGGGATTGCTCAGCACCTGGTGAGCAATCTCTGAGGCCTTAAAGAGCCATGTGGGACCACAATCAGAAATGTGTGGTTTGCCAGACAGTGAGGGAGCAAGGCCGAGTTGCTTGACAACTTAAAGCAAGACATATTGTTCAAAAGGAATGGAAAACGGAGACGTGTTTGTAAGCAAGAAAAGAAATGGAAAATTGAGACTTTTAAGTCATGGAACTTAAAGGATCATTTGTTACCTTTTCTGATTGTACATATGTATAGGCTTACTCAAGTTTAATATGTAAAAGCAATGTTCTGTATATTTAGAATGTTTGATGTTTGTGTGTGCATGTAATATTACTAAATTCAGATTGATTTGAGACTTCATTTATAACAGTATCAAGCACATGGTACTGAGCTCAATATACCAGAGGGAATTTTGCAGCTGACAGAATGAAAGTTGCAGAGCACACCCACCCACTGAATTTTTTTTTCTGTGATTAGCCAGATTACCATTCCCATTGAGGATGGCTGTCTTTACAAAGGACTCATTTCCCCCCCTGCACAATGGCCATCAAAGGATAGAGAAAGATATAATTATACAAATACAACTGCAAAGATGTAAGATCTCTTGATGCAAGATCTCTTGATCTCAACTGGAATAAATCCTCAGAATAATTTTATTAATTGAGTAAATTGATATCACCAGTTCTGTTCAATACTGTATAGTGAAAGGTAGCGTAGTGTCAGTGTATCAATACAAAATTCTTTGACTTTTAAGAGAAAGAGTCAGGCAAAGCCAAAGAGGTCTGCATCCTGTCCTCTCTTCACTGACTAGCTTTAGGTCTGATGCCTTATACTTACATAAGCTAAAGTTTGGTAATAAGAAACTTACCCAGAGAGAATTTGTTGTTGTTGTTGTTGTGTGTGTTTTGTTTTGTTTTGTTTTAACTTTATATTCTGACAGTTCCTAAGACACAGGTAAGCATAAAAGTAAGCATGAATTTGAAAGATACGGACTGTCAAAAACACTGATTAAAAGAAGACAATTAAATGGCTGTAGAAAAAAAGAAAAAAGAGAGTACAGAACTGCAAATTGTGGAAAATATAACATCTTGCATGACCAACATTGTGCTTAGTAAATCCAACAACAAGAAAAATAAAAACCCTACACATTAATTAAGTTACCCCTTAAAGACAATTTTTGGTTGATAAGAGAACCACATTTTTCAAGGTGGTCAAACTAGGATGTTAAATAGATTACTACTTTTCTGTTGCAAACTAGAAAAAAAATATACATCAGTACTTTGCACAAATGAAAAATATTCTTCCTTTCCTTTCCTTTCCTTTCCTTTCCTTTCCTTTCCTTTCCTTTCCTTTCCTTTCCTTTCCTTTCCTTTCCTTTCCTTTCCTTTCCTTTCCTTTCCTTTCCTTTCCTTTCCTTTCCTTTCCTTTCCTTTCCTTTCCTTTCCTTTCCTTTCCTTTCCTTTCCTTTCCTTTCCTTTCCTTTCCTTTCCTTTCCTTTCCTTTCCTTTCCTTTCCTTTCCTTTCCTTTCCTTTCCTTTCCTTTCCTTTCCTTTCCTTTCCTTTCCTATCTAGATTTTGCAACTGTCCTTACAATAAATAGTCCCTATTTCATGAATGGTCTTAATTCAACTTGGTTGGTTCTGTCACTACGTTATCTATATTAAAGTCCACCTTAATGCTTACTGACAACAATGAATTGATCCAGCATCACTCCACAGTTTGGAGATGACACAGGTCAGAAGGACCTGAGGATCTGGCTTACCCAGATTTATTTATTTATTTATTTATTTTCCAGTTAGGATTTCACTGGATTGCATTGAAATTTTCTACTACAAATTATATCCGTGCTTGAAGTACCTTTTTTTTTTTTTTTTTTTTTTTTTTTTTTCTTCCTCATTTGCAGTATTTTTTCAATTAAGGCTGAACTTTTTTTTTTTTCATTATTGTGTTCTCTCTGGTGGAAAAAGTCCACAAAATATTTAAATTTTGTTTAGACTGACAGAACATAGAAAGTATTTGATATTTCCTATAAAATATCAGATTTCTCATATTTTAATGAGATCTAATTAAGATATGAATATGACCTCCATATATTCATTTGCAACTGGCCTTTATTCTTTTCTGAGAAGCAGGGTATAATGTAAAAGACCACAACACTTCATTGCTGATTCTAGTTCCTTAATTCTTTGTCTTGAAACACATAAATACTAATCTGATTATCAAAGTAGGAGCAGCTAGTTTTAATTATGTTGATAACATAATCATGCATTTTCTTAAGTCACATTTGCTTGTTGTCATTAGATGGTATTATAAGCCACATTATTATCAGTAATTATTTTAGAATAATAGGAATCTAAAGGAATAGCTGCAAACTATCCTGTTATGTATCCTGTTATACAAGTTTGTTTAGAATGTGCATTACATTCATGCGCAGTTCATGTTGTATATAAATTATTGTTAATACTTGTCATTGTCCAGATCTGGAATTTAACTCCATTTATTAGTAAGCAACAGCATGGAAACATGATGCCCATGTTAGACTACTGTCTTTGTTGCTATGGCAATAGCAACAAGTATTTATGACTTTAGTCATAAATAAAGATGTATAAATAGAGATCTAAGTTATGTTAGATTTTCTTGTCTAGATTTAGGTGCTTAAATGAGGGTATAGATTAGTAGCATAGTATTACAGAATCACAGATTCGTCTAAGTTGGAAGAGACCTCTGACCTAATACTAAAAAGTCCTCCACTAAACCACATCACTAAGCTGCTAAACCACATCACTAAGGTAAGAGACCACCATAAGCCTCCCAGGCCAGGGATCAAACCCACAACCACAGTGACATTTGCTTCAGGGAGGATCACCGCTGGCTCCTTAGTATTTTAGATTTCAGCTACCAGAAGATAACAGATTCACAGAATCACAGAATCACAGAATTTCTAGGTTGGAAGAGACCTCCAAGATCATCAAGTCCAACCTCTGACCTAACACTAACAGTCCCCACTAAACCATATCCCTAAGCTCTTTTATCTTTTTTATCCCTAAACATCTTTTAAAGACTTCCAGGGATGGTGACTCCACCACTTCCCTGGGCAGCCTGTTCCAACGTCTAACAACCCTTTCGGTAAAGAAGTTCTTCCTAAGATCCAACCTAAAACTCCCCTGGCGCAACTTAAGTCCATTCCCCCTCGTCCTGTCACCAGGCACGTGGGAGAACAGACCAACCCCCACCTCACTACAGCCTCCTTTAAGGTACCTGTAGAGAGCGATAAGGTCGCCCCTGAGCCTCCTTTTCTCCAGGCTGAACAATCCCAGCTCCCTCAGCCGCTACTCGTAGGACTTGTTCTCCAGAAATTCAAAGCAACTCTTTGAATTTAAGATTTAATATGAGATCCAGGAGAATTTTTTATGAACTATGTACATAAGTATTAACAGGATTATTAATTTTATGCACAAACATCAATACTGCATGAATAGTCTACATTGTGTGAGTTGTCCCCATGAGAAAAACTTTTTGATAATTTGGCTGGGTTGATGCAACCTTCCATGTAGAGACACTTTTATTCTTATATTATTATTTTTATTGAAACTCATAGTGAATTAACTTAAAAAACAAAGTCAGTATTGGGCATTCTTTAACAAACCTGACAGGTCCTATACACATGCTGCTGCAATGAATACCATTTTGTAATGTAAATGAGGCCATTTTTTAAATACCCCGTGTATTTACAGATCAGAAAATTTGGGACAAAGATCAAAACATTTCCTTGCACAAATCTGTGAATTTCTATTCTATCATATGCTTGCTGAGGTTATAAGGCACACCCAGAGTACTTGGTTAAAGCAAAGAGATAATTATAAGCCTTCTAGTACAACTGGAGGTGCAGAGGTGGTGAATGATTAATGGGAAAATAAATAAATTAAAAAAAAAAATAATCAGCAATAATAAAGCACAGATAAACCAAAGCAACCAAAGTGTGGTGTTCTTCTGGCCCCTTTCTCTATCTAGTTCCCTCTTAGATATCTATTTAAACCCTTTATTCTTTCTCTTCATAAACCTTTTTCAGCAACTTTAGTATCAAAAGAGGGAAAGAATGGTTTAGTCCCTCCCAAAACCCTTTAAAAATAAATCAAAAAATATATATATTTTTTTTCAAAAATAAATAAATAAATAAATAAATAAATAAATAAATTGATTGCAAATAAGACAGGAGCAAATTCCTGATAATCTTGATAATTATTACTATGTATTACATTTTGAGATATTTTCCCTTCTTTAGGGAAATAGGTGATCATATTTTCCCTTTATTTTGTGTTTTCCACGAATAACAAAAACAAACAAACAGACAAACAAACAAAAGAATAGAGGGAATAGAGGATACCAGATGAATACTGGTACCTTTACCCGCAAATTATTCCTGTATAAATTTTATATATTCCTTTATCTGTTCTTTATTTTTCTTATCTACTCATAACAAAGGACTTTTCTGCAATAAGATTTAATAGCTGCACATCTTCATTTAAAATTTCTTCACACTTTTTTCCATTTATTATTCATCAGTTATTCAAAACAAAATAAATGTTCTGGTTATCTAAATATCTTTCTAATTCCCAAACCTTCATTTTATCCCTCAGCTTCTTAATGTACTTTTAATAAGTCCTTATACCTTTCTGCTTAAAATCCAACTGTGACAATCAAAAATTTCACTCTTGCATTCTGGTATTCTGAATGTAATAAATGGCTCAGTCTTCAAAATAGGATTATAATCAAAGTTTACAATTTATTAAAGGAATAGATGTAAGCAAACAGCGCTGGGTGCGCCGGGAGTCTCTGCTCCACCAGGATGCACACCAGTTACATCAAGCAGCTGATTTTTATGCTCCTAGGCTGATACATATTCATTACTACTTCTAAAAAACACAGGGTTACTAGAATTAGTTTCTGGAATCCAAACCCTCCTACTGGAACATGCGTCCCTGGTGGTCCCTCTGGGGGTCTCTGGGGATCTCTCATGCTGAAGGCTCATAGTCTTCCTCTCTCTTGTCCTTCTCCTTTGTCCAACTTGGCTGTATGTCAGAGACTTGTGCCACATCCCCTGCAAGCTTTGTCTTTTAGTTGTTCTTCAGCTCTCCCCGTCTCCTTAATCTCCTGGCCAGATATCAGAGACTTGCATAGTGTCCCATGCAACAGTCATAATAGTTAGCAGTTGTTCTGAAACCCCCCAGATATCAGAGACTTCAAGGAAAAACCTACAAAAACATTTCCATTCAAGCTCTCTATTGACACGAATAGCTAAAATATTCCTTTGCAAGATACAAGATTTATATACATTAACCACTCTGTTTTTCTTAGACTTGTGATTATACAAGGGTATGTAAGACAGAAGGTCACATTCATCATACCATGCGGCCCTAGCACTGTTCCATACTGACACGAATCAGATGAACATATCTCACATGAATGTTACATTTTGCGTAATACTACACTTTCAGGAGAGATGGAGGAATTAAATCCATTAACTTTCTCTTTTTTTTTTCTTTTTTTTTTTTTTTTTTCTTAATTTCATACTGATAAAGGCATTAGTAAATTATTGTTCCTGCACTCATCTCAGTCAGGAAAGATTTGTTTATTCCTCTAGGCTGGTTCAATTAAGGTATTATCTTAAGTAAAACACTGAACGTAGAAAAAAAAAAAAAAAAGCCTTTATTTTCTGAAAAAGGGCAAGGTGTTACTTCCTATATGAAACAACCAACTTTCAGTCTATTTTTCATCTTCCATGATGAGAGTCAACAAAATGAAATTGCTAATGCTGTGATTCTAACTGTTATGTCTGTGTTTACAATTCCCATTTAGCAAGAACAGAATGCCATACTTGGAATTACTTTCAAGTAATGATATTACTTGTAGGATCTAAAGGATGTTTACATAACAAAAATGTTCAAAAATGAGTCATGATTGTATATGTGCTTTTTTCATTAATTCTTCATTATTTTTTCATTATTTGTATAATAATAATTATTATTATTATTTTAATTTCCATATGAATTAAGTTTCAGAGTAGTAACTCATGTTTAACTGCCCAAAGTTTCGTTTCTTTTGGCCTTAGAACTTGATCATATCCTCTTTCCCTCCTCGCCCCCCCCCCTTTTGTTTTTCTCCATAATTTTGAAAGTTTCTCTATCAAAAATCTTCAGATAGTCTTCAGGCTACCTCTGCAAATCTTTCAACCCTTTACGTGTATGATAATGCTTACACAGCAGACGTATTTTGGAGGAATCTTCTAGAGGAGTTTAAGTGATTAGTAGAATTCATGTGATCTGGTATTTATACAATATTTCAATAAAAGTTAAATTTGTTTTTCTGTTTGTTAGACACAATAACAGGAAAGACTAGAATGAACAAGATGAACAAGATGGGGCTATGGGGCTGACTCACAGAAGTGAGATTCATACGTGCCTTGGTGTCTTTTCCAGACTAACACTCTTAGCAGTTGGAAAGTAGCCAAAGAATCTGTTTGCAGTTATTAGATGGAGTTCAGAAGAGTTGTTCAGTTTAAAGATTCCTTTATCCTTTATTTTTATTTTGTTTTTAGTATTAACGTAAAATGTATCCTTCTGGCAGTTTTAGGAAATAGTTGCTTTTTTAATTTCATGCACACAAGATCAAGCTGGTAAGAAAATTTCCAAATAGTTAAACATGTTCATTATTGACCATTCCAGTTTTCCAGACTATAAAATCAATGTTATGTGATACAAGTAATCTTCCACCTTGCATGCCAACTATAGCAGGAGGAGTGGTGAACATAGGTGCCAGTACAAACAAGCATATGCATATGTAATAAATATACAGTTTTTAAGTATCATGTCAGCTGCTTCAGATTCACTGAAGAACTTAGTTCTATAAACTACTGGCTTGAGAAAGACAGTAAAGTCTTTCTTTAAAAAGACTTTCTTTAGAAAGTACAGAAAACTTGTTATAGTGATAGCTAGGATTCAGGAAACACTGTGGAAGAAGGCAGGAACTGCAAGTGGAGATTCACAGGAGAGGAACAGAAGCATCCTAGCTGAGCCTGACCTGTGGGCCTGAGTGGTTATGTTGATGTTTACTATCAAAGACCAATATCAAAAGACGGAGCAGGAAGACCTCAGTGAAGGAAACAGCAAGCTGAGATTTGACTTCCTTATGTTTAAACTAAGTACACAACAGTATCATAATTTCTGGTGAAAATATAAGGGTACCAAATGCTTGTGCAGGAACACAGCAGATAGAGAAAAGAATGTAAGTGGTAAGTATCACAAACCATACCATGAGGCAGAGGTCATCTTTTCATTATGATAATATAGAGCACCTAATATAGAGCAGCTATGACAGAAAGCATAACACTATCACAGAATCAAATAAAATATCTATTTGAAATAAAATTAATTTAAGTAAAAAGCTCTACACTTATTTCAAAGGTATTGGAAATGATAAAAGATATTTCTTGTAGCCTGCGGTAAAGTCATTAAAGACCTCCCAGTGATTTTGTGGAAGATTTATAATGTATTCATTTCTTTTCACCACTTATAGATTTGCTCTAAAAGTGCATTAACATGGATTGTGGTACTGTTTTCACCTTTTGCTTCAATCTTTTTCTTCTAATGAAATACTACAACAGAATGACAATAAGTCACTGCCTATACACTCATTCTAGAAATAAATAACAATACCAAACAAAATTTTTCTTTTAGTTTCCTATATTTTCTCTAAAGCTTGGATAACATAACAGGACTTGCACTATCATTAAAGCCTCTAATTAAGAATAAGGAAAACTTTTGACACAAGTTGATAGCAGTTTTTGTGGTCTTTGTTCTTGGCATTCATTCTGCCTAAATAGAACTTAAGTGATTTTCTTTCAATTTCTCAAGAGTGTTTCTTAAAATATCTATTCTTGATAAGCTAGATCTTTGCCATCATAGAAGTCAAGATCCTAGATAGTCACAGATCTTTTTTCTAATGTGATCTGTCATTATTGTCTGTCAAAAATTGGTGTGTCACTGTTAAATGATTAAAAAACTGTGTCTGTGTAATACTCTCTATACATAAAGATCTTGTAATTGCTTAAAGTGTCATGGTTTAAGAACAAATCGGCAGCATAGAGAATAACTGGACAAGGATACCAAAACACTTTAATTACAGGTTTATGACATTTAATGAATTATAGGAGTTGCCCACCATTCAGGAAAGACAATGCAGACCAAAAAAGTCAGGCAGGTTATCACGGTGGTCTTTCATATGACTTCTCTGTTGCCACAGGAGACACATTGGTCCAGGAGACATGTTTGGTGGGTTTGGGCAACTCTTCAAGTCACGCATTACATAGCCCAGGACCAGGGCTGTAGGTTCCTCTGGAGTCCCTCAGTCTACTTTTCTCGTTATATTAGATTATATGACCAAGATACAGAGGAAGTCTGTGATGGAGGCTTGAGTTGAATCTATGTCTGCTGAATTCAGACTTGGTGGCTTATACAGTGACGTATATGCACAAACTGGATGACAGTAGTGCCAGTTTTCTTTACTGCAGTAATCTTGTTTTCCTACTGTTTTAGTTATCATGACAAATTCTTTTTCTGTTTATGTCATATTTATATATGGATAAATATGAGCAAATAAATACCTGATCATAATCAAGTAGACAGAGCTCTCACAGTTTTCTACCAACATATTTCTGGTCTTTGCTAATGAAACACAGATAAGTAAAAATACATTTCCATACATTTTTTTAAACTTTTCATTAGTGAGAGTGTGGTCCTGTTTTGTTTTATAGTATTTTTTATTATTATTGTTATTTTATAAAAGTTCTTACAGTAGTCAGGATTTATTGCATTTAATTGGATCTTTTTTTCCCTTTTCAGGTAACTTCATGTTTCCTCTTTAAGGCAATGTGCCAAATGCAAATAATGCTTTTGCACCACCTTTATAAAATCAGGTTTGGGAATATATGGGTTACAGAGGTCATTGCATGCATAATGTCATAAAGTGATCATGAATCCAAGCTACACGTAACTGATTTGTTTCACTGTAGAAAACTGAAGTATTACAACCCAGACAAATATATGATACTTCTGGCAATGGGAAGTGAGTTTCTCCACCAGCATTTATCAAATTTTAGTCACAACATTTTTTAAACTAGTATCTGTACACAGTGCAAGTAGTTTGTCTTTTTTTTTATTGGCAATATTTTCTCCATAAATTAATGTTATGTAAAATCCAAGATGATGTAGAATTATTGCCTGTAGCCTGTTGAATTACAGCTGTGTTATTTTGTATAGCTTATTAAAGATTAATAGCAGAGTCATTTTCTCATCTTAGACCACAGTTCTGTGGTTAAATCATGCCAACAAAAATATGTTTTAAAATAAAAGTAACAAACCACTTCACATATATTTTCCATTCAGTGCATGTTCTTGAACAAAAGGGGAATTAATTATTCATGTGACCCTGATGTGAAACCACTTCTATCCTCGATTATAGAGATGAACTAGAACATGTTTTGTAATGCAAGGTTCATTTAGTGTGAGCTTTCCTCATTTATCTATTTATTTTTCACTCACTACCACAGACTTCCCATACACAAACCTCTATGAAGTCCAAAATTATGACAGTATAAATTCCTCCTGATAACACTGATTTTAGAAAAAAAAAATAATATATATGTATATGTATACACATATTTATTATATATATTTAATATGGAAAGATCCTGAGTTGTTAGATATTGATTCAGAGTCTTCATTACTTTCAAAGTGCAGTAATGCACAGGCAGCTCTGTCATCGCAATTGCTCAATTATAAGACCATATTCAATTAGAGTTCTGATGTTAATCAAGTATCTGCTAACTACCTTATCCAGACACTGCAAAACACAATTGATCTTGGATCAAGTTTAAAGTTCTAATGAGGAAGAATATGAAATATTCATCTGTTTCTCTGAATCACACTGATTCAGCAATTAGTATTTTTTTCAGGTGGAGAATAGCTATGTTTTCTTGCATCATAGAACTGTTTCTGGCAATTTTGTGTTTCACAGAGAACATTGTGCAAAGGTTTCATAAGTATATCTACCAAGATTTAAGCATTTTGAAACATGGGCATCCGTTTTTTTATTCAGATTTTTACTTATGACCACAATAATAACTTTCATTCCCATCCTTTGAGTGCTGTTCTGATTCCAGGCTTCCTCTTTGCACTCTTGAACTGACTAAACCCCTAGGGGTCTAACGTAACACTGTGAACAAACCCTACAATGAAAGAAGACTCAGGGAATGGGCAAGGCAGATACACACATAAAGTTCAGAGAATAATGCAGGATGTGACTGGAAACAGCTGTTGCAATGAAGTTGCAACACAAAGGGGACCAGAAGGTGGCTTTTGTTTTAAATAAACAGCTATCAAGAGCTGAATGGGTCAACTGGTGGTGTAAATGTTTTTTGTAAGTTTATTAAGAGTCTCCCTGAGTTAGCCAGATCAGCATGGGAGGAGTGAATAGGTGCAAACTGAACAACTAGTGAAATAATTTTGAAGAGAGCAATAGGCTTGAGCTGGCTGCAACCCTAGTGACTGGGAATACCCATCATCATGATGGTGAGCATATAGAGACCAGGAATGGAAATAACACTGGTACAGTCATCCAACTGGATATTGCAATTGTTATATTGTGCTTATATGGTGATCTTAGTAAACTGGTGTGTCACTTTTCTAAACCAAAATCCTGTGTAACATCAAATGTCTTCCAATAAGTAATCTGTTAATAAACATTACACTGTCTATGCATGGCATACTTAAACGAAGCTGCTCAGAGAATATTGACTCTAATGCTTGCAAAGGGTAGCCGGATGTTGCATTGGATTGTCAGCTCTTGATTTTCTTATTTCAAAAGACCTCCTGAAAGACCTCCTGTCCCTGCCATACACTGTCACTTGATGTCATCTGATGTGTGTTGTTCAGCAGAGCATTTCTGGAACGGTGCAGATGAGGAAGGAGTTTTCTCAAGTTTATCCAATCAAATGTACTTATAGTAATTTTATATTTTACCAAAAATAAAATAAAAAAATCATGAAGAACATAACTGTGCTTTCTCAGTATATATTTGAAGTCTTCAAAGATTGAGAAAGGGTGCAATCTATGACATAACCCTTAAAAGCTGGAATGCACTTATAGACTGAATCAACCACAGTTTCTTCCAGTGCTTCTTGCTTCATCGCATCACAGTCTTTCCAAGACATTGTGTGTCTTCACTCTTCACCTGCTCTTAGAGAAGAGGAAGAGGCACATCTTTGAGTATATTGATTCAGAGTTAGGGTGCATGCATTAAAGAAAGCAATACCATGAAATAGTTAATAATAATATACAAACACCTATGTAAGAAATAATAAATGATAAAAAATCTGCAAAGACACAGGTATCCTTAAAATTACAGAAAATACTACGTTGCTGTGTATTGGGTTATGGAAATGGCTTACAGATCCATGATGTTCTCAATTATGCTTCCTAATTACTACTGAAATTCTATGTTTTATAATTTACTTTGATCCTGCAGTTTTGGGATTGTAGTCATTCTCTGTTACATCTCTTCTTTACCACTGAAATCACTTTTTCTCTTTTAAGTTGTTCACTGTGTTAGGACAGTAAAGAAGAATGCTCAGTTTGACAGCAGCTTTTCAAGAACTGCTCCCACATGGGTCCATACCACGGGGTCCACCCCTCAGGAACAAACTGCTCCAGCACGGGTGCACAGGTGACAGCTCCTCCAGTCCTCCTGTTTCTGAGTGGGCTCCTCTCCATGGGCTGTAGCTCTGACCTGGGGCCTGCTCCAGCGGGGGCTCTCCATGGGCCACAGCCTCCTCCAGACCACATCCACCTGCTCCACTGGGGGCTCCTCCATGGGCTGCAGCATGGAGATTCGCTCCATGTGGGACCCATGGATGGGATGGATCCACCAGGGGCCTCTCCACAGGCTGCAGGGCCTCTCCACAGGCTTCTGTTGTGTGTCTGAAGCACCTCCTGCCCTCCTTCTGCACTGACCTTGGGGTCTTCAGGGCTGGTTCTCATTCCTCTCTCCCAAGTGCTGTTACACCACTTTTTTTAATTTATTTTTTTAATTATTATTATTATTTTCTGTTTGTTCTCAGAGAGCTGCAATCATCTTTTATTATCTCGGCCCTGGCCAACAGTGTGTCCCTTTGGAACTGGTAGTTATCTGACATGGGGCAGCTTCTGGACTCTTCTCACAGAGGCCATCCCTGTAGCCTCCCACTATCAAACCCTTGACACATAAACCCAATACATATTTATATGTCAGTATAGCCTTGGTAATGGATCTACGGACAGTGGAAGTAACACTAAGAATAGGGACAAAAATGCGTACTGTGTAAAATTTATTTTGCCTGTTTTGGAGTTTGCTTCAATTTTTATTATTATTTTTTTTTTTTTCCCCAAAGTATACATGATTGTAAAACAAACAAATGAACCTTATCTTTGTAGAACAATAATTAATGGACCTATTTAAATGCAGGTATGTTTCATTTCTTGCCATGTAAAACCTAATGAATTGGTTTACATGCAAGTTTTACATAGAGCAAAAAGGCATACTGATAGCAAAAGTATAGTTTAAAATGTTCACTTAATGTAAAATGTAACCTATACAGCAATAAGCTGAGCTGAGATTTACATGATTTGCAGTCTACTCCACCTAAGAAAGCAAGCCAAAAATCCGGTAACAATGGCCATCTAACAAAGAGGGGATATAGAAAGCAGAAGGGTGGCTTTTTCTTATCTTCCAGATAAGATACGAAGATAGCTCAGTCTGTGGAGCATCAAGGTAGTCTGAGGTTCAAATTTATCACAGTCACAGAGTGTGCATGACGCTTGTTATACTCTTAACTGAATATTAGGAAAAATATGGAAAGCATTAGAATAGCCTACTCTCTTGCATATGAACAAAAAATCAGCATTATTTGTTGTTAACATTTTTCTCAGTGACAGTCTGATTAATGGTTGGCTAGCATAAAATTTAAATATATTTTTTGTGATCCTATTACTGGAAATAAATTAGAAATTGCCACTAAAATTGAAACTAAGAAAAAAAATAAAGAAAAAACACAACACAGGTAACCATAGTATTGCTAAATAAAAGGTATATTCAGACTAGCAAGCAGCAAATGTGTTGACTATTTCTTGCATTATAATGGCAAAAATCTGTAAAAAAAAAGATTTATTTTGATTCAACTAAAATGATCTCTTACTAGTTATTAGCACTTTTGGCAAGTTGTGGAGAAGAAAATGCAAGAAACTAAAAAGCAGAAAAGACAACAGTTGGATTTAGAAACAAGAAATTAAAGTATATTTTCTTACCTGAGATTTTCATCTCCATCCTTCAGTGAACACAGTCTAAATAAAATAAATACATTATGAAATTGAAGAAAATTTGTAAGCAAGGTATGTAAATCTGCAAGAGATATATTTAGGCAGGCAGTCACACCAACTAATCTCAGGTACTTTCTCTAGGAGCAACAAACTTAAAAGCTCCTACATTATTCTGTTCTTATCAGTGGAGATGGAGGCTCCACCCATGGATAATACACTTTCCCCATTCTTTAGTAACTTTTTTTTTTTTTTTTTCCAGTCATCAGCATGATACAAAAGCTCAAAACAGAGATGTTAGTGTTAGAAGTCTTCATACTGGGGATGTGGACACCTTGTTCCTTACAGTAGAGTTATTTGTATGGCAGAAACAAACAGGCAACATATTGAAGGAAATTATCATAATTTTGTCATCTATGCTTCTTCAGTGTAAAATGGATGTACAAACAGCTATAGCCTTTCAGTGTTCTCTTTAAGACATTGATGCACTTTGAAAAAATCCAGTTTCCATCTTCCATATCAATTACAATTTCAGACCCAGAACACTATTTTTGAACCTAAAAATATTACATTACAAGGGTACCCCTTGTCTGCGTAAGGATACCCTTTCATTGTATATTAAAAATAAAAATAAAAATAATAAAACAGTCATGTTAAAGAATCACAGGCTTGGTATAAAACCACATTTTAGAGCATGGGAGGCTTTTTCATGGATAGTGAATACCTGCAATAGTAAATCCCACTTTGCAAAGGGCACAGTGTTATGCCTGAGTAAAACTATGTGATTTTGTCCACCAATGAATAAACATGAAATAATGTTCTTCACATCAGTTACTTGCATTTTTTGCAGTGGTTAGAGCAAAGATAGGAAATAGAAAATGTATATGGAAAAATTTTTGCTTTAGAGTATTGAATTTCCTGCCTGAAGGAGCTTGAAAATATATATGCATAAGTTCCTGATATGTTCTACAGAGCAAAACTGCTAAGGAGCAAACATATTGACATTACTGGTAAATAAATAAATACACAGCAAAACATTGAATGTGTTACTGCTTGTTTTGCGATTACAGATCGCATGTGCTTGCATGTTAAGAATTTGATGTGTTTGCGAAATAAATGCTTGTTTGCTCTCATCCCAGGCTATGGCAAGACTCAGAGCTGTCTGTCAGGAGAAACAGAACTACTAATGTAAAAGGGTCAGCTAATGTAA
This sequence comes from Aythya ferina, assembly GCF_964211825.1. NCBI lineage: Eukaryota > Metazoa > Chordata > Aves > Anseriformes > Anatidae > Aythya > Aythya ferina. Next base: position 184,798,571 of record NC_140296.1, on the reverse strand, counting down.
AAGAGTCTGCTAGTTAATCCATTGCAGAAAAATTGTCTGTAGAAGAAAACTGCTGTTCTTTCCTGGCTAGACTCTTCAAGATTCACTCAAGCTAAGAAAGGCTCAGGAGCCTATTAAAGCAGAGGGTTGCACAGGGCCTTGAAAGCAACAGTCTTGGAAAATTAAACTTTGTAGAGTAGTAAAGATTTGCCAGCAAAGGAACTTGAAGAGAGGAGTGAGTAGCCAAAGTCAGCAGGCAAGAAAGATAATGTTGGCTGCTGCTTTAGAGATAGGTTCCCAAATTGGTTTGAGTAGCTGGCTAATATTCAGGCCTGGAGGGATTGCCTCTCCTAGGAGGATGAATTGGTTATATACCAGAGGTATATTCCCTGCATATATGCTTGTTCATTTGCAACAGAAATATGAACCCAGCTACTCTTTTACCTGTTTACAATTGAAATAGAGAGGACATAATTTCTTTGCTCCATAACCTGAAAGGCAGAGAATTGTTTATCCCCAAACCCTTTTATCTCTGAACAATGACATTGACAGGGACTTCTTCAGTACTTTTTCCCAGCTTCCTGCCTCTAAAAACAAACAAACAAACAAACAAACAAAAACAAACAAACAAAAAAAAAAACCAAACACTTTTTTTTTGCCATCCAAAATTCTAACACCTGCAATTATAATCAGGTATCACAATCCGTCACTCATAGAAACATAGGAATGCAACATTTCACGCACTAGAAATAACACATCGCACCATAGCAATACCTGTCTGCATTCATGTATTTGCTCAGAATTTGTACACAGTCCATGTGTTTATTATATTGTGTGGGCATAATATCTTAGACCCCAGAATCTTTCTGTTGAAAGTTTAATGGTACAATATATTCAACTATAATGTGGTTTCCTCTTCAAAAATTTTACTAGTTTCATATTCTTTGCAGAAGAATTATTTGAGCAGTAGACGGAAGCAGATAAACTGAAAGGAAAAAGCAATAATCTCATCAAGTTAAGAATTATAAAATTCACAAAGATCTTTTGTTAAACGTAGAGAAATAAACTCATCTGCATCATGTTCCTGAGCATACTACAGTAGGTGAATAATAGGTCAGATTAATGTAATCCTAATTTCTTTGCACAGAAAGATTATTTCCTATCACAGACCAAGAAGGGACTACTGGGTAATTAGCACAGATATACACCCCTATGTAAGGTACTAGCTCTTGAGATGTTTACAGTCTAGTAAAGCTTGATCCCTCAAGGTGTGATGGTAGTAAAGATTTCTTTGGCTATCTGTGAGTAAAAGAAGTGCAAAAGCAAGGTTTTATATGGAGAAAAGAAAAAAAAAAATTGTATATATGAGGTAAAATAAAAACAAAGTAGGGTCCAAGACAGTAGGCTGAAATTAACTATTAATGTGGGAGCAACAGTGATGAAGCAAGAGAGAAATAAAATAATAATAATTTTAAAAAATTGCTCTGTTTATATTTAACTTGATATTTTTACAGCTTAAGTCACCCATGAATATAAAAAGTAAAGGACTGAAGAAATGTAGCAGACCTAGAGAAAGCATTTACTTTCATGTTTGTGTTTAAACCTTATATAGAAATGCCTGAACACAGATTGCTGTGGTGCAAGTTCTTCTGTAGCTGTGTAAGGACTAGAAGTAAAGACTCTTTCGCTCTCTCTTCTGCTGTGTAGCTCAAGTTCATAAGTCACATTACAGACTTTTTGGAAAGTACTAAAATATATTCAGTGGTATGAGTAAGTGCTAAAAATTATATACTTATATTCAGTACATCCATTTGAAAACTAAGTGTTCTTAAAGTCTTGCTTGTATTGGTGAAACTGTAAGAAAAGTATAAACAACTTTTTGCAGGGCTGCAAAACTGCTTTTGCTATTCAGAATTATTTTCTCTCTTTTTTTTTTTTTTTTTCCTTTTTTATTTTTTTATTTTTTATTTTTCAGTGAGGAGGGTCTGACACATCTAATATTTAAAGTTCCAGTCTTAGAATTAAAAGAAACACTCGCTTTTCCAAATTCACTGAACTAAGATCCATAAAAACATGAAAGCTGCCTGGCAGAGAAGGACCTGAGAGTATTGGTTGAATATGAGCCAGCAGTGTGCTCAGGTGGCCAAGAAGGCCAACAGCATTCTGGCTTGCATAACAAGCAGTGTGGCCAGCAGGTCTAGGGAAGTGATTGTCTCCCTGTACTCAGCTCTGGTGAGGCTGCACCTCAAGTACTGTGTTCAGTTTTGGGCCCCTCACTACAAGAAGGACATCGAGGTGCTCAAGTGAGTCTAGAGAAAGAAGACGAAGCTGGTGAGGGGTCTGGAGAACAAGTCCTATGGGGAGCGGCTGAGGGAGCTGGGATTGTTCAGCCTGGAGAAAAGGAGGCTCAGGGGCGACCTTATCGCTCTTTATAAATACATTAAAGGAGGCTGTAGAGAGGTGGGGGTTGGTCTATTCTCCCATGTGCCTGGTGACAGGATGAGGGGGAATGGGCTAAAGTTGCACCAGGGGTATTTTAGGTTGGATATTAGGAAGAACTTCTTTACTGAGAGGGTTGTGAGGCATTGGAATGGGCTGCCCAGGGAAGTGGTTGAGTCACCATCCCTGGAGATCTTTAAAAGACATTTAGATGTAGAGCTTAGTGATATGGTTTAGTGGAGGACTTGTTAGTGTTAGGTCAGAGGTTGGACTCAGTGATCTTGGAGGTCTCTTCCAGTCTAGATGATTCTGTTATTCCTAAGGCAACCTGAATAAAATGGCAAAGAGCTGTAAATGAAACTAACAAGGCAATCATGTGTTTGAAAAGTTAATTTTTTTTGTAGAAAAACACAAGAAAATAATGTAGTTCAGCAACTGAAATGTGTGCTTGGAATTAAGAGTAATAACCACGTATAGCAACTACCAATTATCTACATTCTGCAACATCTACAATTTTAACAGATTAAAAATAACTAAACTATGTTTCTGAAAATCTTAAAATAACTTTTGGAGGTTTCCTTTTAAAATGAAGGAATATGTAAAGATGGAAGGAAATGATGAAAATATGAACATAATTTCCTGGTTCTGAGGAAAACTATGCTACAATTAGTGAGACTTTTCTTTCCACCATTTTTCCACCAGTTCTATACAGAATCCTAAAGCCCTCTGCTTAGCAAAATTTTGTTTAAAATCATGTTTGTAAGTCTGTCAGTTCAAATCATCACTGGATGACAGTTATTTGGTAACTGAGGAATGGTGAACATCATACCACATTATTTTATAATAAGTATGTCCCTCTGTTCATTTCACTATTTCAGAAAGCGAAGAAAAGCAGTAGAATCTGCAGAAATACTTCTTGTATCTGTTATAAAATGTAGTCTGTGCTTGGCTACATAAAATGCTGTAGACAGTGCAGGAGTAAATTCCCATTTTGCTTATGAGCTGAACTTGGCAACTGAGTAGATAAAGACTATCTTATCACTGGCATAGGGTCATGGTCTGTGTCAGAACAGCAAGTATATTTCATTAATGTGGTCATGAAAAGCAGTAGATATAACAGTTCTGGAGAAAAATATATTTGTTCACTGTTTAAAGTCTTGATGAAATAAAACTATAAATAACTTCATTCATGGTAGCTTCAAAGTGGAAATAATGATTAAAAAAGAAAAAAGAAATACACTCTATGTCTATCCACTCTTTAATATAACTACAGGCTTTTTACCACACTTACCTCTCCACATGCAATTTAGGTGAATGCATGAAGAATTCAAGTTCTCTGGTAAATGTGTTTGCAGGAAAACAACTTTAAAATTCATCTAAATGACAAGCTGTATAGTAAAAACATACACAAAAGCAATCATGAATCACAGCACCAGAAACAAATGATACAGTGAGATTCCAGGTGACCAGTTACAGCTAACCAACATCTTTTGAAATAATGTCCAGAGTTCTGATTCTTGAAAAATTTTTAACAGCTTTAGTGATAAACCACAAAGAATTCAAAGTATTCAAAGCATCTGTAGAAGCCTACATGATCTTGTGCACATTAGATAATAAGACATACAAATCTAGTAAATTTGCCAAGGAGCACATCAGTGGTGGTCCATTGTGATCTTTCTCAGCACATTTGCATCTGGAAGTAGAGAAACTATGACAGATTAAACAAATGGTTGTGGAAGAAGTCACACTCGTAGAATTTGACATGTTACAGAAAGGCAATTTCCCCAATCCTAAATCTAACAGAGATTTAAGAGATTTGCTTTTATCTTCTCAATTTTCCTTTGTTGCAACCACCATGTTTTAAAACGTTCCAAACAATTCACGTTGACAGCAAGTGAGAGAATCAAATCTGTCTTGTCAGAGGACTGAATTTTTCATATCAGCCATATGAAATGAATTTTTCATATCAGAAAGATACATAAACATGAAAATATACATATGTATATTTTTATATAAAATATGTATATGTAGTACCTTTCATAAGAGAGAAATTATAAATATTAGCACCAACAAACACACATGTACACATGTTCATGTATAATGGGATTTATATGAGAATTTTTGCTACAAAGTAGTGACTTCTGATTAATACAACTATAATTCCAGACTGTATAGGAGATGCAGATAAGTAGTTTGTCCTAAGATATGACAAAGAAATGCCTGTTACACTCCACTGACTGTAAATGATATCTTAATGTTGAGTTTAGATGAAGACATCTGTATCTAATCAGGTAAATTCAACCACTAAGAGACCTAGATTGTCTCTTTAAATCAATGTTGTCCAGGTCAATAAAAAGAATATATTAACAGCATAAGAGGATTAAAACTGCATATAAATATGCTGCCTTCTCCCTGATGTCACTGAGTGCACCCTCAGTAAGTTTGCAGATGACACCAACCTGGGAGGAAGTGTTGATTTGCCAGAGGGTAAGGAGGCCCTGAAGAGGGACCTGGACAGGTTGGATTGATGGGCAGAGGCAAATGGGATGAGGTTCTGCACTTTGGTCACAACAACCCCAAGCAACACTACAGGCTCAATGCAGAGTGGCTAGAAAGCTGTGAAGAGGAAAAGGATCTGGGGGTGTTGGTCAATGCTTACTTGAACAAGAGCCAGCAGTGTGCCCAGGTGGCCAAGACGGCCAACGGCATCCTGGCTTGCATCAGGAATAGTGTAGCCGGCAGGACCAGGGAGGTGATCGTCCCCTGTACTCTGTTGTGGTGAGGCTGCACCTCAAGTCCTGTGTTCAGTTTTGGGCCCCTCACTACAAGAATGACATCAAGGCCCTAGAGCATGTCCAGAGAAGGGCTACAAAGCTGGTGAAGGGCCTGGAACACAAGTCCTACCTATGAGGAGTGGCTGAGCGAGTTGGGGTTGTTTAGTCTGGAAAAGAGAAGGCTCTTATGACCTTATGGCTATATACATCTACCTGAAAGGAAGGTGTGGGGAGCCGGGGGTCGTCCTCTTCTCACAGGTGACTAGTGATAGGACCAGAGGGAATGGACCTAAGTTGCACCAGGGGTGGTTTAGGTTGGAAATTAGGAGAAATTTCTTCTCAGAAAGGGTAGTAAGGCAATGGAAGGGGTTGCCCAGACAGGTAGTGGAGTCACTGTCCCTGCAGGTGTTTAAGGAAAAGTTGGACATGGCACTTAGGGACATGGTTTAGTAGGTGGTATTGGTAGTAGATGAGAATAGACCATCTTTGAGGTCTTTTCCAACTTATGATTCTATGAAATTTATCATAGTGATGTAGATTATTACTTGCAGATTCTTACACCTTACTCACAACAAGTAGGATTTTGTGTAAATGCTCATGGAAAGGGTTTATGCGAAAAGATGCTGTTCAATGTGATTAGGTGTATAATTGCTGTCTCTTAAAAATAATTAAATGTCAATAGCACAATAATCATCTTGTTAACTATCTCTGCAGAGTTGACACTGTTCAGTTGTCTATTAGATTCATTTTTCCACTAAACTTGAATTTCAGCTAAAGAAACAGTTTATACCAACTTACTTCATTATATGAAAATAAGCAAAATATTTTATTTTGATCCAGCGACATTTTTATTACTTATCTCTTCCTGAGTTTGACTTTAATTCCTGTATAATGGTGTTATCACACTTGATCAGTGTTATGACATCTTGCAGCCCAAGGACAACAGACATTTCTTATTGTCTTTTCTCAGTCTAAGATATTTTGTCCAGCACAGATAGTGCAACTATAATATTGTGAAAAAATTAGGACAGTATGTTGTATTAGAACCACAGTTAGCAGAAGACACTCCAGTGATACAACGAAACTCTTTAACTGATTCAAAATTAAGTGATTTACTGTTTCTCAATCCATCTCAGTCCATCCTTTTTTCTCTTCCTTCAGATTTTCTGGAACATTTTTTACATTCCACTATTTTCTATACTTTCTTGTCAAGACAGGGGACTAGGAAAAATGTCAAAGTATTAATATTCCTCACATGATTAAATTTAGAGTTATGTTTTCACCATTATCTTATACTAAATTGCTTTTATGCAGCATATATCATCAGTTATGAAATTATAACATTTGTTGAAACAAATGATAAAACAATTAGAGAGTTAGTTATCAGATGAAAGAATAAATCTTAAAAAATATACATTGAAAAGATTTATACAAAATATTTGCTCTGATTTATAAGGTTTCTTTTACAATAAGTGCTACTATTTTGAATTTTCCAATGCATTTTACAGGAAGAAAATGAAAGAGCATGAGAATTATGGTAATACTTCTTTAAAAAGTATTTATTACAATTGTTAATATGTGATGATACAAACTGTTAGAGGTATAGCATATACCTTTGCAAAGGATGAAATCAAATTTTGATTTCAAAATGTCTTGAGTGCACCAGTAAAACTGTTTGCTATTCACATGATTAAGTGATTAAGTTAAGGGTATATCTTAGTTGCTTATTGTTTTTTGTTTGTTTGTTTGTTTGTTTTTGTTTTGTTTTGTTTTGTTTTTTAACTTTATTTTGATGATATCATTTTGTGATTGGACTATAACATTTCAGGCATTTTGTAGATGCCTACTTGTATATCACGTTTTTATTTCTTCTACTTCATAATTTCATTATGGAACATAGTATTGCATATACTAGCAGAATACTGATTGGACAAAGTTAGTTATTTGTATTCAAATTGTTTCTATTATTTCAGCTATACATTTTATGGTCAGAAATTAATTTCTATCAAATATTCTGAATTGAACTTAATTCTACCTGTCCAGAAATGTGGTGTTTAAATAGACTGCCTTGCTCTCTGACATTTAAGGAAACTGACCAAATATTAATTGACATTCTAATGTGTAACCAGCTAAACTTTATTCACTGCCAGCATGAATAACATTTCTGGTTTCACCCCTTCTAATTCTTCAGCAATTTGAACAGTAGTGTTTTGAGACCAAATCTCTTGATGCTAGGGTTATTTTAAAGAAAACAATGACTTAAGCTGTTATGCTTGGATTCCTTTCAGCTTCCTGAAAAGTACTGCAATTAAAGCATTGTATTAGTCAGTAATTGACTTGAAATATCAACAGGTACTAATTTAAAGTTGCGTTAAAATAAAATCAAACAAAACTGGAAAATTAATTATAATTCATAACCTGTTATTGTGGTTAATACCTGCTTTATAGGCTAGGCTCACTTTGGGGCCATTGGCAACTAAATACCTCATTAAATATTGAAAATGACCTCCAGGAATACTGTTAGTCAGAGACACCACAAAGCTTTATGGCTTTGTTTCCAGCTGTAAATCCTTTGGATATGCAAACTATTGCAGCTGCAGATGTGCTTGAGAGCACTGGTGTCTAGTACTGTTAGGTGCTCCAAACAGTGAAGATATTATTATTTCCCAAAGATAAGCTCCAGAAGACACAGTCATAATCTCAGCTGAAAGTCACAAAGGTTTTCATTTCATATAGTTGAGGCTACACAGGTTAATAATTACAGTATGACTTATTCTGCTCTAATTGCAGCAGTTGGCTACTCAGATCATTTAGAGACTGAATCTGAGTCTTTTTCTCATACCAAGTCCAATATGTTTAAATTTGTGTGCCTGAGGCTAGTCACACGTTCCTGTATGAATGACCTTGTTTCAGAGAGTTTGAGGACAACTCTCTGAAATATAAAGAAAAATGCAACAACATGTTAGAAAGAAAGTGAATGATTTTATTGTTGTTGATACTGTGACTCTTATAATTTAGGTTAAAGAAACTCTACCTGAAAAGACATGCTGGGTCTCATTTATCTTGTCTAACTTGACCTCTGAACTAGTTGTCTAGACTCAATTTGTAATCAGTGGAGACCACAGTTCATTTGACCTGTATTAGACATTGTGTTACAAGAAATAGAATACACTGTAAGGTTGCCTATTTCTCCTCATTTACTAGAAGGGAAAACAATCTTGATTGGATACAGAAATCATGGATGAGGCTGACAACAAGACTAAGATAACTTACGTCTTAGAAGACATATGAAGTTTCTGAACCTCCTGCAGTATATGAGACATCCTGCTAGGCCTGGACACCACAACACAAAATCTATGTGCCTCTCTGGAGTGGTAGCAAAGCACTTAAGGACATTTCAAGTAGCATCTCAGATGGCTACAGTGAGGGAAAAAAAATATCGAGCCATTCATCTGCAGTGATTGCCCTGTGAGCTCATTCACGCAGTACATCTGTGAATATTTACATGTAGACATTGATATTCAGGTATCTTCAGCTCAGGAAAGTCTCACCCTGTATGCAGTAGACAACTGGTAGAAACCAATTGGTTGACACTATATTCTATATATTCTATCCTATATACTAATAATTTTGACTTTTATGGTCATACAAGTTTGATGGTAGACAACAGCTCCTCAATAGTACTGGCATTTTATACTGAGTTCCAGTAAGAGCTTTAATTACAAAATGACACTGGCATAAAGTGACAAAAAAAAAAAAAAAAAAAAAAAAGTAATTACAAAGTAAAACAAATATTTGTATTGGAATTAATCCAGGGCCAGGAGCAAGAAGGATTAAAATACTTTAAAGGGCTTATTAAATTACAGCAAAAAAAAAGAACAGGATAACATTTAGACATGACATTACAGAAGAAATCTTATTGGGAAAGATCTTTAGGTGTGACGGTACATGTAAGGAAAAATCAGTACCTTTTGGAGAAAGAAAAAAAAAGTTTTGACAGTTCTCAACACCTTATTTCTATAAAATATTCTATAGCTTTCATTGTCACTTCAAAAGGAATATTTTTAAAAGAAGCTTTATATTGGTTGAGTTAAATTTAAATGAGTTGAAATATTCTTTTGAAAATTGTATACATCTTCCTTAATCGTGTCTATATTTTGGTGAAAAACAGAGTATCGGGTATATGAATTTATTTTTTTTAATGGAGCGAAAAGTGCATTAAAACAATGTCAAGAGAATTAAAACAATGTCAAATAAAACAGATAGTTAAACACAACTATGTTGTAATAATCTGAAAGAGGTAAAAAATAAAAAAGTTTTTTTTTTTTTTCATATTGCCTGGCATATTAATTGACTGTCACCATTCAGTTTAAACTGGAGCAGCAAAAGCAGGCAAGTACATTACTGATTCTGTTCCTGTAATATTTGAATTATAATTAAGTAATGGCAAAAGCAGCTCTCTCTCAATGCCTGTGCTAAAGAAAATTATAGAAACAGTAGCAGGTAACCCAGAGGTACAATCAAAATTAACCAACGTATTCTGAATTCTAAATATGAAAGCTTATGAAGAAGTGCTGAGGGGCTTATCTGTACTTCAATAATTATTCAAGGAAGATATGTGCTTTATATTCTGATCTGTGAGGGTATAATCTCCAAACAAAAGGCAAAATGTGTCAAATAAATTAGCAGTTATGAATTATTTTTTTCAGCTCTAATTTTAATTTAAAAATTTAACTTTACTGAAAACATGCAAACATTCTCAATTTATAAAACTGAATGGAACATCCAAGTAATAATTTAACTGATATAAATAAATCAGCTTCAGGGCTATGATGGAGAAAAAGATCAATCTTTTAACAGTCATTAGAATATCAGAAGGATATCTGTGTTTTAAATTATTCTTTAATCTACCATGTATATTGAAATTCAGCAGACACATTATTTGTACTCTGTAAGGCCCATGGCAAAGAATTTAGCCATATTTATTTATTTTTTTTCATTGTGAAAAGAACTCTAAACTACAGCAACATCATTGTGCCTGCCAGATACAGAAGATATATAAAATAAACCTGTTTCAATGGACAAGGCAGACAAAATGGGCCAGCTACTACTGGAATACAATAATTTGCATGAAGTCCTAGAAAGCTTAATTTGTTCTATTTTTTTATACTACTTTTATGAAGTTGCAAAAACCTGGTATTAGGCTGCCATGTTCAGTCCTGTCAGATAGACATTATTTTGAAATTTCTATTTCCTGATGTAGACCATGCTGAAGTAAAGGCAAAATATTGACAGTGCCAGAGATACTCTTAAAGAGGATTTTGTGCCACTGGAAAACTATGGCAAAACAGATTTATTTATGGTGGAACTCCTAAAATATTTTGCTCTGTCTCTTTTTTATTTTTATTTTTTAGCAAAAGAAAAAATAAATTCCAGCATAAAATTATTGGATAAGTTGCCAAAGAAACAATATAAATGCTCTTTATAAGCAAAATATTTGAGTTTAGCTTATATTAAGTTTAACCAAAGGAACTGACTCATATTCATTTTGTAATTCTTTAGATGCAGAGGACAGCTAAATTCAAAGACAAATCAAGTGAACTTGAAGTTTGGCTGAACTTGATCAAATTGTGAGCTGCTAAGTGAACAAAAGGAGGCTGGGTGCAAATATTACAGGAGGAAAATGAATATAACCTTTGCATGGACTCTGCAAGCCAAAACCAATTAATTTTTAACAGCTCTGCTAGAGAATTCATTGTCCAGTAATTTCTGCAGTTGATCACTTGGTTTGAAAAGTATTCACACCCTTTACTAAACAGTATGTGTGGGTTCAAGCCAACAAGGCACCTACCATACATTGTGCACTCTGTTTTTTTTATTCCCTCTTTTAGAAAACAGTTTCATGCAAGTGCTTCAGAAGAGTTTCTAGATGAGATCAGAAATATTTTTGAATTTCTGAGTGACTGGGAAATGCATTTGAGTTACTCTCAGGGATGCACAATAAATGCAACATTTATGGGAAGAAAAGAATATCACATATATGAAATACAGCATCTTGAAAAAGACACTGTCAAGACTAATATGCCTGTATTTAGACTTATCAGCTGTATTTTGGTTTATGGGAACCCTTGTGCACACTGCATTCACCTAAATCCCCACTGTCATTCACATAAATCTAGCCTTCTCCTTCTAAATTCACCTGAGCAACTTTCCTGAAATCAGCTTTACAGCTTGAACGGAGCAAATGACTTTTTTTTTTTTGTTTTGTTTTTCTGTATGGTGTAAAAGAAATCCCATTTCCACTCCTAAGATGTTTTGTTCTGCTTAAATGGGTTCTGTTTGAATGGGTTTACAGATTGTCAAAATTTGTATTAATGGATATATATGCAAAATAGAGAATAGAGTTGCTGTAAAATAGGAACAAACAAAAGGATGTCAGAAAATGTTAATATTGAAAATATTGATAAAATAATTTTCCCCTTTCCAGATGTTGGCCATGATGGTGAGTTATATTAATTAATAACAAGCAGTATGAAGAAGCAATTCATTTTGTTGAGGAGAAACAGAAGACTGAAAGAGAACTGCATTGCACATGGAAGTCGGGGAACAATAACAAATGGATGAGGAATAGGGATTGCTGTGCCTACTGCATAATGCTGTTAAAGAGTAGTCTTCAGAGAAGTTTGGATGCCGAATGATTTACTTCCCTTCTAGAACCCAAATGTACTGGGGGGGGGGGGAGGGGGGCAGGGGAGGTGTAGGAGAGATGGGGGGAGAGAGAGAGAGAGAGAGAAATGCACATTAGAAATATAGTAATCGGTTTGACTTAAACGAGAAGGTTGAGTCTGACTGCTCTTGCACAATTATTTTCTCAAACCAAACCAAATCAAACCAAACCAAACAAAACAACAATAAATGGCATCTCAAGGGGTTCTACTCAAACTGCAGTACAAATAGATTCTCTGGTTTAACACATGCTCTGAAAGTATTGCCTTATAACTAGTATGGGGTTATTAATGTCTATATAGTTTGAAACTCTAACTCTTATGTTTGACCTATGCTATGAGTGCTAAGGTCCAGGTATTTCAGGACCCCTGCACAGTGTGGCCCAACCTCATTAATCTTCCTCTACAGAAAGCCATGGGTTAGTAAGTTAGAATTTACTCATCTGGAATCTTCCAGTCTAGCTTAGGACACTCCCACAGCCAGGCAGTTAGGTCCTGAATTGAATATAATTTTTAAAGGACTTTCATAAGCAGAAAAATAGGTTCAATATCTGGTTGATGAGAAATTTGGGAGACACTAAGAAATATTCTATTTTTTCTGACATTTAACAAACACTCAAATAACCTTTTCCATTTGCCTTATAGACTAGGCTACTGAAAGACACAAAACAAAGAAAAAGTCTTCAATGCAAATGTCAGTTCTGCCTAATGTTCTGCTGATTAAGTCCTGTTTAATTCTAAATTAAATGAGCAACCACAGTAAATCAAACCCAATATTCATACCTTCTTCCCTACAGACATAATTACATGCCTCTCAGGAGTTCACTCCATCCATTGCCAGAAAAGGAAATATTTAGGTGAGTGGGAAAGCAGAAGACTTGTTAACCACTCACAGCATTTTTAAAGAAAAGCTTAGTGGCTTAGGAACAAACACACAAACAAACACCAAAATTGACTGAAGGTAGTTACGTAATTTCACCCATATCTAATATAAATGATTCATGTGCCTGCTAGGTCCTATAAAATAATCTCTTCCAACAGCCATTTCAGTAACTCTGAATCCACTTAGGTTTTCCCCTCCCCTCCCCTCCCCTCCCCTCCCCTCCCCTCCCCTCCCCTCCCCTCCCCTCCCCTCCCCTCCCCTCCCCTCCCCTCCCCTCCCCTCCCCTCCCCTCCCCTCCCCTCCCCTCCCCTCCCCTCCCCTCCCCTCCCCTCCCCTCCCCTCCCCTCCCCTCCCCTCCCCTCCCCTCCCCTCCCCTCCCCTCCCCTCCCCTCCCCTCCCCTCCCCTCCCCTCCCCTCCCCTCCCCTCCCCTCCCCTCCCCTCCCCTCCCCTCCCCTCCCCTCCCCTCCCCTCCCCTCCCCTCCCCTCCCCTTCCCTTCCCTTCCCTTCCCTTCCCTTCCCTTCCCTTCCCTTCCCTTCCCTTCCCTTCCCTTCCCTTCCCTTCCCTTCCCTTCCCTTCCCTTCCCTTCCCTTCCCTTCCCTTCCCTTCCCTTCCCTTCCCTTCCCTTCCCTTCCCTTCCCTTCCCTTCCCTTCCCTTCCCATGAAGTCTCAACTAAATCTGAATTTAGTAATATTTATAAAAGACAAGTAAACAGCTCTGGGTGCGCAGGGAGTCTATGCTCTACCAACATGCATACATGTTATATATTGAGTGGTAATTCGTGTCGAGAAAATAGTTGATATTAATAGAGAAGGGGAAGATTTGGGAGTGCGGCCATGGGGGTTGGCAAGCCCCATGGTTGATGATAACATCAGACTCTTAACGACGAGGCCATCAGGAATGTAAAAGAGTTTAGAGGAAACAAAGAAGGGTGATTCAGGAGATGCCATGCAGTCTTGGGTTGCTTGTTCTCCAGCCTTTAAGGCATGGAAGTTTCTGGGTGTTTGCTGTTGCTGTTATTTGCAAAGTTGTTTGACCAATGAAAAGTTGTTTTGAAAAGAACTGCTGTGGAGAGAAGGGTATAAGAGGGGAGCGTGCCCTCAAGATAAAAGAAAAAGGCAACATGATGTGGTGAAGTTATGTCATAATAAATAAATAAGCAGAAAGCTTATATGTAAATAAGCAATAAATAAGCAATAAAAAAAAGCTTATAAAAATAAAAAAAAAGCTTATAAATAAATAAGCAATAAAGAAGCAGAAAGAAGGAATGAAAAGGAACAGACTGGCAGAACAGAAACCAGGATGGGAACAGGCACATTGATAGCCTCATGAAGATGGGTTTGGCCAAACTCAGCAAACTGGTCAGAGAAGCTCGTACAGAAAGTCACTGGAAACAGGCGCACCAGAGCTGGGAAGAATTGAGGTCAAGGTGTGGGACTCTGCAACTAAAAATGACAAGGTTGCAGTGGGATTGCTCAGCACCTGGCGAGCAGTCTCTGAGGCCTTGAGGAGCCATGTGGGGCCACAGTCAGATATGTGTGGTTTGCCAGACAGTGAGGGAGCTGCGGACTCCTTTAATGAACCAACTGCTATGCCATCGCCCCCCCCCCACTGCTACAGCCATCGAAGGCCTTTGCTGTTCCACCCCCTTGTGACCTGGACATGCCTTTTGACCCAGGCCCTATGGCCTTGAAAAGGAGACGGATATGCTTTTCTTCAATCCGGGAAGAATGGGATAAATATATAGTTTGCATATAACAGCAACACCCTCCTTCACCACCCCCTCCCCTTCCCTCTCCCCCTCCCACTCCCTCTCCCTCTTCTCCCACTTTCCCTTCCCCTCCCTCTTCTCCTCGTTCCCCTCCTCGTCTCTCTCTCTTTCTCCCCTTCCCCTTCCCCTTCCCCTTCCCCTTCCCCTTCCCCTTCCCCTTCCCCTTCCCCTTCCCCTTCCCCTTCCCCTTCCCCTTCCCCTTCCCCTTCCCCTTCCCCTTCCCCTTCCCCTTCCCCTTCCCCTTCCCCTTCCCCTTCCCCTTCCCCTTCCCCCTCCCCTTCCCCTTCCCTTTCCCCTTCCCCTTCCCTATCCCCTTTTCCCTTCCCCTTCCCTATCCCCTTTTCCCTTCCCCTTCCCCTTCCCCTATCCTGACAGAAGGCACCATCTTCAAATTACCAAAACAGAAGATTTCTTGAGAAAGCAGTAAAACAGTGTCTGGCACAGAGACTCATTTTCTTGGAAATTAAAAGGGAATGTAATTCTGATCAATAATAAAGTCTGAAGTACAAAGAAAAAAAGGAAAAAGAGGTTCAGAATTGTTCGATGATATGACCATGAAGATTCTGAAAGTGAAACGTGTTCAATTAGGGGAAGTTAGTGTAACTGCTAGACTTACATACTGATTTTTTTCCTATTTTCTTTCTTAATTGATTTACTTCTGCTTGGCCTGCAACACAAATTTGCATCTACTATGCCCTTGAATATCATTCAGTAAAGAGAGCAGATCGTCATACTTGGAGTAATAATGGCAAAACTGAACAAATTCCTGTGCTACAAACACGGATTTGCTGTGTGCATTCTGAAAGGGGCAAAAGGTGGGTTGAATAGAAAGTTGAACCTTTCTTACCCCATCTTGAATTTATATTTTGTGCTGATGCACAGTTATTCAATAGCATGACTCACTGGATAAGCACAGCAGCTGGGAGCTCTCCCTGAAAACAGGCCAGGAAAGATGAGTTATAAAATTACAGTGAGAAAATAAATAAAAGCTTTAAAAAGGAAGAAGAAATAAAATAATTGCTATTGATTATTACACTAAATGTTAATTTGTAGTTCTAAATCATTGTTCTCATACGGATGCTTGGGAAACCATGAAGAAAAAGTACTTCAGATGGCTTTATTTCATGGTTTTGTCTGGCTGGCAGATATTTTAATTCATCTGTAAACTTTTACCGTGGCTTGTGTGTGCTCATACATATGCACACTGTATAGACAATATTTCTAAACTGTGCATTTAAGAATAAGGGAAAATTATAAAATAACAAAAAGTGAATGAAAGAACAGTAACTGGCTTACAAGCAACCTTCAGAACCTGATTCCTGATTTAAAAAATAACACAAAAAGTGAGGAGAGGCTTGTAATGAGACATAAGGATGAGAAATCCCATGGTATAACTTTTGTTATGTTACTGAAAATCACATGAGACAAGGTAAATGTCTGTGTGCTGTCAGCCCACTGGAGACTCAAAGTGAATGTGTTAATGAAAGCCACAAAGCAAGAGAGTATCAGAGCTCAGATGATGCATGATTGTTTACCAATTTACAGTGACATAATTATACATCTGAGCCCAGTTTCTTCAAGCATTTCTAAAAATGTAAATTAGATTCCCAAATCACTTAAGGCTTTTAAAATTTTTACTTTTTTTTTTTTTTTTTTTTTTTTTTTTTTTTTTTTAAGGCTTCTGAACACTATTTCTTTTTTCATCTTTCTTCTGTGACATGGAGATGTACAGTTATATAAACTATCATCTGTTTCTCATAATTCATAGATTAAAGCAATGCTGAAATCACTTCAAAGGATCATTTTTACACAAACAACAGTTCCTAACTACTTTATTAATCATATCTGTATCTAAATAATATGTATATGTTATATATAATATATATAATCTAAATATCTCTTTAAATGGACTGCTTAAATGGAAATGAATCCTTCTATATTTGTGGTTTGTCCAGAGTGTCACAGGCACACTCTAAGTTTTGTTGATTCACTTCATGTTCTAACATGAAGTGTTCTGAGAATGCTTGCTGGAAAAAAAAAAAAAAAAAAAAAAAAAAAAAAAAGACTTTTCCCATAGTTATACATAAGCCTTCTCTATATTAATTTTAAAGACCTGAGTTACAAATAGATTTTTACACACAGAACAAAATGATGGGCACTTTCCTACTTTTTAATATATAACAGCCTAACTGAAAACTTGACTACAATTTACATGGATTGACTGTTGCTGTCCTTTATCTGATACACAAATGGATACATATTCATTGTGAAAAATCAGTAATCCAGAATATCATAAAATAAAAGAATGAGATAATATTCAAAATAGATGATAACCAATATTGAAACTTGTTCTTATTTTCATGTGTTATAATGCAGACTGAATACACACACATACCTTTAAAAAAAAAAGAATTGGCATATACATGTACATATATACAGTTTTCTGTTACATTATTGCTCTTATTTTGGAGACAGAAAGACACATTTAAGTGGGAACTGTAGATAAATGCTACATGTGAGTAAATGTTAGCATTTTATCAACTGTTACTCGGCCATTTTTTTATTATTCCTCCACAAAAGATTTTCAGTTCTGTCACTGATTTATTATTTCTACCTGTGACTACTAATACAATATTGTTGTCCTTTAAATCATAGGCAGTTCTTCATATGACTGCATCTGTATACTAACCATGAAAAATGTTCAGTAAAAATAAGACACACAAAAAAGAAAATCAAGGACAGAAAAATTACATCTTAATTTAATTTAAAAAATAGCATATGAAATAGAAAATGCTTATTTATTTACCCTCAGTAAGATTGCAGATGACACCAAGCTGGGGGGAAGTGTTGATCTGCCGGAGGATAAGGAGCCCCTGAAGAGGAACCTGGACAGGTTGGATCAATGGACAGAGGCCAATGGGATGAGGTTCGACATGGCTAGGTGCTGGGTCCTGAACTTTGACCACAACAACCCCATGCAGTGCTATAGGTTTGGGGTAAAGTGTCTGGAAAGCCGTGAAGAGGAACGGATCTGGTGGTATTGGACGATGCTCACCTGAACATGAGCCAGCAGTGTTCCCAGGTACCCAAGAAGACCAACAGCATCCTGGCTTCCATCAGGAATAGTGTAGCCAGCAGGACCAGGGAGGTGATAGTCACCCTGTACTCTGCTGAGGCAAGGTCACAATTTGAGTCCTGTGTTCATCTTTGGGCTCCTCACCACAAGAAGGACATTGAGGCCCAGGTCCAGAAAAGGGCTACGAAGCTGGAGAAGGGCCTGGAACTCACATCCTATGAGGAGTGGCTGACTGAACTGGGGCTGTTTAGTCTGGAAAAGAGAAAGCTCGGGGGAGACCTTATTGATCTCTACAACTACCTGAAAGGAAGGTGGAGGGAGCTGAGGGTCAGACTCTTTTCACAGGTGGTGATAGGACAAGAGGGAATGGTCTCAAGTTTCATCGGGGTGGTTTAGGTTGGAAATTACGAGAAATTTATTCTCAGAAAAAAAAGAGGTTAGGCATTGGAACAGATTGCCCAGGGAGGTGGTGGAGTCACCATCCCTGGGGGTGTTTAAGGAAAGGTTGGACATGGTGCTTAGGGACATGGTTTAGTCAGTGATATTGGTGGTAAGGGGATGGTTGGAACAGATGATTTTTCTTTTCCCACCTTAATGATTCAATGATTCTGTGTTTTGTATTTATTTGTTTGTTTGTTTTTCTTGGAATATAAATTTATCATGGTTTTATACGTACCAGTGGGAAAAAATATATAATATTTAAATTTAAAATTTAAATTGTATTCAAATCAAATATAACTACTAAGCATTTTAATTTCATCGCAAGGCAGCTTGCCATGAATAAAGAGAAAGAAGAAAAAGAACAGTAGGAAGATTTTCAGTGCTCATTGGTTTCATACACTACTTTTCTAGGTTGGCTCTTCAGTTGATTTACTTCCCATTTACCTATTTGGTTACCTATCTGGAGATAAAGAAAAGCAAAAAGTTCTCCCTGTCTTTTACATTCTCCCCAACACTGCACTTTAACTTTTGCCACATTACTGACATTTTTCCTTTCTTCTACAAAACAGACACCTGTATTTAAGAGAACACAGACATATTTTAGAAATAGACCTACTAGAATACTTATTAAGATATAATATACTTCAATAATTTTTATAGCAAGAGAAATGTTTTCACTTGGAATTAATTCTCTCATGGAATTAATATCCTAAAGTCTATTCTCACCTTTAAACTTCAGCTATCCAGGGATTAATGTTTCCCAATAATTTTAATTTGATATTGGAGATGGTTAGTGTTTCACATTTTTACTTGAACTTGTTTTAATTGCTTGTTTTTATTTATGTATTTACTTACTTATTTTAGCTGTATCTGGTCAGAACACAAAGATAACTAAAATTGTAATTTTATTCTTTTCCCTGAAAAAAAACTTTTCTATATTATTAATAATAATAATAATAAAAAAAAAAAAAAAAACACAAATTTTCAGTACCTTTTATCACTATGCCTTTGATAAGTCTTTTTCATTTCTTAATGGACATCAGTCTATCACAAATACACTGCAGTAATATTCAATTTAGTAAACCTAAACACTACACGAACCACAAATACAAAACAGAAAGAAGTAGTCAAGATGATGAAATGTAAACATTACACCTGCTTTAAAGCACTTTGTCAGTCTTAGGATAAATGCATAAAATTTATGAAAATTGAACAGGATCAGAAACACCTAGAAAAATGCACAGAAATCTGGCACCATTAATTAGCAAAATAAAGACAACTGTTAGATGTTAGTGAAACTTTTTAAAAGTGGAAAAAAACAATATTTAAATTAAAGAAACAAAAATGAGCATAGAATATGGCAAATCAAAGATAAAACAGTAATAAAACTGTTCAAAAATAGACTAGGCAACCTGTTCCAATGCTTTACCACTCTCATAGTAAAGAATTTCTTCCAAATTTATAATCTAAATCTGACCTTTTTCAGTTTAAGTCTATTCCCCCTTGTCCTGTCACCAGACTCCCTGACAGAGTCCCTATCTTTCCTGTAGGTCCCCTTTAAGAACTGACAGGCAATCTAAGGTCTCTCTGGAGACCCTTCTCCAGGCTGAACAACACCATCACACCATCTCTCCCATGTTTTCTTCATAGGAAAAAAAAAAAAAAAAAAAGAGAGCCCCAGCTCTCTGATAACCTTCATGGCTCTCCTCAAAGACTCACCCCAACAAGTCCATGTTTTTCTTATGCTAGAGGTCCCACATTTCAATGCAGTGCCATGTTTATAATGGTAATTATATGCAGTAAGATCAATTGCCAGTTACCAATTTGTGGTGGTCAAACCAGACTCACAGTCAAAACAACTCAATTAATTGTCAGTTAATATATACATAATGTTCTGTCTACCCAAACCTATACAAATATTTCACTTCAGAAACATATATATATATCTATAACTGATTTTTAAAAGTTAGTTACCTTTTTGAATTCCTGGTTCTTATACTCCAGAGTTTTAGATGAGTTTTATCAACGGATCATCATGGTTGTTTTGCACATCATGGTTGTGCATCAGTGTCGCATCAGAATGATATCTCAAAGTTTTTTCAGAGAAATGATTTTGTATGGGTAATTCCTCCAGCAATGTAAAACTGGCAGGGTAGCTTTTACCATGCTAGTAAATTAGGTACTAATTAGTACATAATTTCCAGGACCATTAGTGAACAAGTAGTTCCCATGAAAAAAAGGGCATTGCCTTATTATTACACCCTCAGAAGCTATGAAGTAAGTACCTTAAGTGTTAGGACATGCATGCATAATACAAACCAGGCTTGCAATTTCTGTAAATTAGGTTACATATCATTCTTCCCTAAGTGCCTAAGAATGGTAAAATGCAAACATAGGCATAGCAGAGCTCCACAAAGTGAACATGTTTCAGTTGTAGAGTTGTCGCTAAAGATCTGGGATGATATCCAAAAAGTACTAGGTACCATTGAAATTGATTGGAGCTAGAAACTAAAAAAACTCAGTGCTTTTCTTCTAAAGTTCATTAATATTTAATACCTGTTGTTATACACTATTATGTTGTTAACACTCCTTTTATGTAAAAGAATAATTTATACTCTTAAGGTAAATTTATAATTACTTAGTGAACTTGATAAAAATTGTGTTTTCATGTTCAACCACAGAATTCTTTCTCATCTCCCTATCATGCTTTTCTTCCTTTTGTAATCAAAACATATTGGTCTTCCTTATGATCTTTACTGTGTTCAAACACAATCATGTTAAAAATAACCTTTTCCAGGTTTTGAAAATTATGACTGTCATTATTCTTGAGAATTAGTTAATATTGATATTCTGGAATTCTGAGAGTTCTGCTTTGAATCTCCTTTATGTCTGCCACTGAAATCTGCATTCTGACATGCAAGTAGGTTTGTTGCTTCAAAGTAATACCAAATCTAATTAACTCCATACTGAAGAACAAGAAATATTCTCAGAAGTGATGGGAAATATAAAATAGGAATGAAGATAATAGACATAAAAATCTTTCAGAACGTCTTGGTTCAGGGGAAGAAAACATATAGGTAAATAATTTAATTTTGTAATTGTTCACTGAGCTTGCCGTTATCTAAATCAAAAATTTGTTAGGGTAACATGCAACATATCTCGGAACAAGGTAAGAACATAGATTTCTTCTGCTTTTATGGAGGAATAAGACATAAAAGATGGAGTGATAGGATAAGAAAATGTTTTAATGAATTTCTTCACTGTTTAAAATTGTAAATATTTTTTTATCATTTAATAGACATACGTTGCAATAATTTATGCAAAATAATTAAAAATTAAATTGAGCTCTCTTTTTCTCATCTTATCCTCTTTCTTGCTCTGCTCTTCTGATGATTATAACCACAGGAAAAAAATAAAATAAAATAAAATAAAATAAAATAAAATAAAATAAAATAAAATAAAATAAAATAAAATAGATTCACATGGGGTATCTGCAGCATAAATTACTCAAGGCTACTGACGGGAGACCAATTACTCATTTTCATTTATTCCTTATATATTGTGTGGAAGAACAGCACTATTTCTTTGCTGCTATGTGGATATGTCATAAAAATACCTATAAAATCCATAGTGAGTTAGCAGTTACTACCAAATGTAGATTGATATACTGTCAAAAAATTGATTTATATCTTGTGCAAATGCACTGAAGCTGCCAGTAATTTGGATGTATTTTTTCAGGACATTTTTAATATTGCATAGAAGAATTTTATTATTATTATTATTACTTTTTTTTTAGTGCATATATATAAATTCACCTGTTTGAAGATAAATCACATTTCATAGTACAGTTCGTTCTTATTTTGTTTTCTTGTCAAAATAAAGTTTGAAAACTCTTCATTATTCTTTCATATAAAAGTTATATGCTGCAACACAGAATACTACCTTAATACTATATGTTTAGTACTGCACAGTCATTTGTGAAGAAAGTGTTTCAATCCAAGGAAATTTTAAATGAGCTAGACATCACTGTTTTAGTTGACAACTGGTAATCTAGAATAATCATCTTTCAAAGGCTAGCATAAAAGTTTAGTTAAAAAACAATTGACATAGGTATGTGAAGTCGTTCAGTTATCGGTGTTTAAATGTTTGAATGCCATGACCCAGAAAACAGGTAATTTATTCATGATTATGTTTATTATTAGTAGTAATAATATGTTTAGTAGTAGTAATAATAATAATAATATATAGTAATAATAATAAAAATAATAGTAACAATAATTGGGAAGTACTTGTAAAATTGGAAGATTACTGTCAGGTAACAGTTTACATTTATTTCCAGTAATGCTAAATAAGAAATGACACTCCATTGTGATTTCCTTTTTTTTTTTTTTTTTTCCATCAAAGCATAGACAAATGTAGAAAGTAGAGGCCAGGAGGTGGAATAATGCAGTAAACATTTTTCATAAAGTATTTCTAAATATTCCCATTACATTTTTCTTTCTATTTGAGGTGTCCTGATTCAAAGATCGAAGCCGAAATTCCTTTAAGTGGTATATTCTTTATTGCAGCGCTGGATGCACGGGGGATCTCTTCACCTATCGTGCATACCCAAAGCAGAAAGCAGTCTTGAATTTATACAATCAATCTATCAATATTCTACAAGCGCCTATACATATTCATTACCTATCCCCGCCTTCCCTCGCTTCTCATGCTAATTAGCCTTTTGGCACCTTGCGCCTGCGTAGAGCCTTCCAAGAATTGTGGGCAGGGGTCTTTGGGACGTGGGCAGGGGTCTTTGGGAGGAAGACCCCGAGTCTTCCTCACAGTGTACTTTTCACCTTTGGTCAAGAATCTGCTGAATTGGCATGTTTCTTAATTGCGAGAGCTGGTTGTTGCCAATTCTTCCATTTGTTGTATCTTTATAATGAATTCCAATGTCCAGTTTTGAGATTTATAGTCCTTACGTTTGTTTCTGTCCTGGTTTCAGTTAGCACAGAATTAATTTTCTTCCTAGTAGCTGGTGGAATGCTGTGTTTTGGCTTAGAATGAGAAGAGTGCTGATAACACCCCGATGCTTTAATTGTTGCAGAGCAGTGCTTATACTAAGCCAAGGACATCTCAGCCTTTGCTCTGTCCTGCCAACGGGCAGGCTGGGGGGTGCAGTAAGAGCTGGGAGGGGACAGACCCAGGACAGGTGACCCAAACTAGCCAAAGGGGTATTCCATACCATCTGACGTCATGCTAAACAATATATAGGGGTGGCTAGCCGGGGGGAGGGGGCCGGACTGCTCGGGGTTAGGCTGGGCATCGGTCAGCGGGTGGTGAGCAATTGCATTGTGCATCACTTGTTTGTACATACTATTATTACTTTCGTATTATCACCATTGTATCATCATTATTATTATTGTTATTATTATTTTGTTATTTTTTTTCCTGTCTTATTAAACTGTCTTTATCTCAACTCACGGGCTTCACTTTCCATTTCTCTCCCCCGTCCCAGAGAGGGAGGGGGGAGGGTGAGCGAACGGCTGCGTGGTGTTTAGCTGCCGGTCGGGTTAAACCACGACAGTTTCTCTGTCCGTCTGCCGCTTCCTTATCATGAGTTTCAGTGTCTTGTTTCGAGATATACAGTCCATGTCTGGGGATTGTCCTTGCCTCCCCAATGCCTCCCCAATACCTCCTTAATCAGTCCTTTTGTTTTGTTTTATTTGTTTTAAATTAAAGTTAATTCCAGTTTGCTGTGAAAATAATGAAGCAACTGAAAAGTGAAAGGTATTCAAGAACCTTCAAGAAACTTTTTGTATTTTTGGTATGTAACTGTGAGGAAGCGGTTGGTACCTAAAATGGAAAGGTATCAGTGCACTATTGAATTAGGGAAGACAATTCTAAGGAGTCTGTGTTATGTCACCAGTACTTCAGAATAAATTTGTTAGTAAACTATCTAAAATCTGTTGATAAATTTTGTCTTGCAGTATACAACAGCAATATTTACTTCATGTATTTGAATATCAGCAATAATTATTCAATACTGATAAGCAGAAGTAGATTGTCTGAAGTGAAATAAGAATATTTGAGTGAAAGCTTTGCAGGTCATTGCAACTATGCCTAGAAAGGTCACCTTCAGGACTATTT
Source organism: Aythya ferina (assembly GCF_964211825.1). Lineage (NCBI taxonomy): Eukaryota > Metazoa > Chordata > Aves > Anseriformes > Anatidae > Aythya > Aythya ferina. Next base: position 184,774,351 of record NC_140296.1, on the reverse strand, counting down.
TTGTATAGCTTTGGTTCATAATGAAATAAGCCAGTCTCTTTTGCCATGACTGCATTCCAGTCATTTTTTTATTTTTTTTTTTCAGAAGGAGCAGCACCTGAGGACACCCAGAAGCCTTTATTGGCCATGATAAAGGCCATATGTTAAGCTATAAAAATCCTTTCCAGCTTTTAACATTTGGTTCCTTGGCATATCCCCAAGGATATGTGTAACAGCTTTGGAGTTGCCTGCAGTACTGTCCTATTATGGATTTATCTATGATGTAGCTGGATGCACTATTTTCTTTTTTCTCTGAAAACTAGCTTTTTTCTTTTACTTCATCCTCATGAAAATATAAAGCAAAAAGTTTTCAGTGACATTAATTTTATGCTGTTTCTAGTGTTTTCTTCAATGTCTCAAAAAAAAAATTTATTTTCTGTAAAGTTGTGAATTAAGAGAGGAGAGGAGAGATAAGTGACGACAATGTCACATAATTTAATTTTTTGTTTTTCATTGCATAGATAGAATTTTCTATTCCCCATATTTATAAGAAATTTTGCAGGTTTAAAACTTTAGATTTTGGACATAATTGTACTTTTCAATAAGCTTTGAAATATTAGGCATTACTATGAATGAATGCCTGTTTAAAGCAAATTAATAGAAACTGAGGAAGTAGTTAAGATAAAGGACCTGAGGCAAACAAATGAAGGGATTCTTGACATAGAAACAAACTATAGAAAGAAAGAGTATCAGAAAAAGGTCCTACTATCCATGCATTTGGTTTTCTCAGTGTTTTGTTCCATTTGATCTGCTGTAATCAATGTACCCTATTTTTATTAAGATTGTATAGGAAAATGTAGCAATAATTACATTGGAAAGATTTTCTTATCTTCATCAAAGGGTATCAGCATGCAATACAGAATTCTGCTTTAAACACACATTTTTTTGCTCATACTAAACCTTCCTGAATCATTCTCCTTCAAAGAAAATTATTTGGTCTACACTAATCAATCTTCATTTTACAGAAAATTGAGGAGATAGAAATGAGAACAAATTCACATAAGTTCTTCAAGTATTATTAAAATAAGAAACAAATCATTACAGTGAAGAATTAATCTTGAACTTTAAAAGTTCATAAAATAGTTAAAGATATATTAGATTAAAGATAGTTAAAGATATATAAAGATTTATAATATATATAAAGATATATTATTACTGTTATAATACTAAACAATTATAAATAAGTATGAATTCAGAAATAAAATTTATTCCATTCCTTTACTTATAGCTTCATTCTTTCTGGACCAAAGTAAACATAAAGAGACACTAATGTAAAAAGATATATGATTCTTCCAAAATTTTTGTAAGACCATTAGAAAACATGATGAATTTTTTCAGCATTTTTTTTTTTCAATAAGTAATGCATAGTTACCAGGAAAACATATCCCTTCCACTGTTAGTTTATGCAAACTTCATTTCCAAGGTTGGAATGTGTAGCAAACATATTATGTGCAGGTAAATAATGTGGCTATAAGACCACAACAAACCAAGCCTAAATCCATCCCTCTGTGTTTACACTAGTCAGTGACACAAGGCACATAATAAACCAAGAAAGAACAAGACTCAGCTCAGCTGTCTGGCCAGAAAGAAGAGGTAAACAAGGCAAAATCTGGAGTCTGCAATTGCAACATGATATGCAATAGCTATAGCCCACAGAGAAAATGTTCTTTCATCTGACACACTGATTAGTAAATCAGCAGATCTCTAATTAAGTATTTTATGTATATACTGGGAAAAAATGTATTAACAAACACTTTGAGTTTTATAGACATTTGAATCAGTTTTGACCAGTTTTACACAGAAGGTGAGAACATGTGGTTGTATATTATGCATTTGCATAATTACATATCATTTCTTTGTTCCTAGCTTTGCATATACTATTCTTGATTTTCTAAATCTTGAGGTTCACATAACAGCCACTGCTGTGGTGTGGTTTCACTACAAGCAGTTTGAAAATTGCTGTTTTTGTTGTTTTTTCATTTGTTTGTTTGATTTTAAAAGCAAATATTCATCTGACTATATTTTCATTCTATACAGGTTCTTTTCCTCAAGAGAGAGAGATAAAGCATACAAAGTCTTCAGCATGAAAAATGTAAACCATTTATATGATTTATAAACCAATATATTGATTATTGAGAAAATTACAAGCAGTATGAAGTAGGTCTGTCTTAATGAACAAAGAGCTGATGGATGGGGGAATGGCACTGGAATTGAGTTTGGGGACTTTCCTTGGTGGAATTAAACAGATTTTTTGACACACTTGCTTGACAATGTAATTTAATTTATAATGGCAACTACTCAATATTCAATACAAATTGTACTTTTAGGTGTACCACACAAAGCACAAGGCTTGAAGAATATTTATAAACTTAAAACTGTCATAGATAAGTAAATAACATGGCCCCAGAATCTCCATTATTTCTATTTAAGGTACAGGGAGCAGTGTTTCTCTCTATTTGCATTTATTTAAAAAAGACTATTAAATGTTCTAGCCTGGAAGTTTCACATGTTTAAGGAAGAACTACTTAATTGGTTCATGTATGAAAGATTTGCATGGGGATGCTGTGTTCTTTTACCCTCTTACTCAAGCAGTATTTACCTGAGTATTTGCCTTTGATGAGTGATGAGTACTGCTTTGCTTACAAAGAACCCTCAAAAGTTCCTTATGTAGTAGGAAAGAAATTTGCATACTGAATGGTAAATAGATTTTTAAAACCTAAGATTTTTTTTTAAACAAAATTACACCTTGAGTTAGCTGAGATTTTGAATCAAACCAAACAAATATATATATATATATATCAATATTCCTAATTAAACAAATAAGATAATGGTAAAATATAAAAACATATAGAAAAGCAAGAAATGGAAAAATGTTCCAAGACAACAGTTGATGTAAACTTTTCAAGTTAATCACTTTTCAAATACTTAAAATCCAATAGTTTCACTAGCATGTGTTTTCTTTCTAGTCTTGTCTGATTGCTAGTACAGTTTATATTTAAAAGTGAAAAGTGATTTTGAACTGAACAATGAATTTTTCAATACCAAAATTAACTAATTTCAAGCTATATATTGTGACCAAAAATAGATTGAAACTTTTTTTTTTTTTTTTCAAAAAATTTGCAGCACTGACAAATTTCTTCAAAAAAATTTGATGATTTGCTTATACAAACTTGTTGAGTTATATCTCAAAATGCTAGAAAGGTGGTGTTATGTGATTATCTAACAAGTTATGGTCTGGGAATTGCATTTCAAAAGGGGAGAGGGTTGTCAGGATAGTTAGTTCATAAAAATACATTACCATTATACAGTTAATGTGAGTTGTGAATGGCATGCTGTGATGAATATAAATATTTAACTGTCAATGGAGATTTTTCTCCATTACATTCAGAGAGGTTGTCTACAACACACACACATGCACACACAGACTTAAAACACCTGAAAGCCATATCTGCAGCCTTTACAGGGATTATCTCATCTAATCTTCCATTTGTAATTCCATATTTGGAATAAGTCCTGAATTCAATTTATAATCAAGAGAAAAGTAAAACCTTTGATATTGCATACACTCTAGAGAATTTTGTTTCTATTCACAAAGTGTGCAAGGTAGCTAGGTAACTTTATCTACAAGCATCGGTATTTATTATCTATATTTATTTTTGTAAATTCTTTGTCCTTAAATCTCATGAATCTGAGAAATGAATGAAATGAGAACTAAAGATTCACAGTCTCAGAAAATTCATGCAGAAAATTCATGCTGCATTACATGCTGGTGCAGTGAGAAGGGCAGCTCTTCCATCTTCCAGCAGTACCTACTGCACTACATAGGTTTACAGAACAAAGATGTTATCTATCTTGTGTATGAGAAAAACAAAAACAAAAATAAACAAATAAAAAAGTGGAGCCGTTGGCAGTCTGTCACTCTGAGCTTTACAAAATACACTGCAAAATTAATGCAAAATAAAACAGTTCAGAAAGTATAAACTGTGTTGCATAAGAAATGCAATATATATACCAAAGTAAGCATTAAATCTGGATCTCATGTAGAATATGGATCTCCACTGAGCTAATACAGGCAAGATAACCCCTTTGAATGGTAGCACAGATGCAATCATGGCTACTTCACAGATAGATAATACACTAATTGATGAAAATAAGAACAGAGGATCATGAAATTTAGGTGAATTTTTGTCTGAGAGTTTGCTGACATCTACAACATCAAATGGAAAACTTACACACACATTGAACCATATCTTTGTGTGCTTTATTCTTCCCTCCAACGTCTGTGTAATTTGTATATGAAAAACAAAAAAAAAAAAAATTGAGGGCCAAAACAAACAAATAAAAACAAACAAACAACAACAACAAAAAAAACACACACAAGAACTTGAAACGATTGAAACCAACTCCCACATCTCAAATAAGTCTTGAATAAAAATCTGTCATGAGACTCCAACTTTGCAGTCTCATAAGTATACATAGACTATCTGAGTAAATTCTTTTATGGATTCCAGAAAGAGAAATATTTTTGTTAGTATTTTTATTTTTCTCTTTTACAGTATTTACTTGAGTTTGTTCTTTCAAGTTAACTCAGAATCTGCTTTGATGCCTTGAGTGTGCATAATTAATTTTGTTACAGGACCATTTCCCTAGATGTAATCGCTTTGTTTAACTCCAGCAAAACTTCTATTAAACTTGCTAAACTATACAGATCCTCATTAGCATTTAGTAATAATGTTTCATAGAAATTCACACCTTGATTGCATGGATGAAGTGCCATATCTTAGATAAGAACGTGGAAAAACCCTTCAAAGTTATAGCAGGTCATAAAATGGCAATTGAATGAAAATGTAAGGAAAAAAAAAAAAAAAACATAAAAAACCAACATGACAAATCAGTTTACTATGCATGATCAGCAAAAATTGTTTCATTCACATAACACTGATTTCAATAATTCACATGTCATTTAGAATTTGCTACTTAGATTTTCTAAGACTTCAGTCACAGATGAGCACTGTCTTCCACATCCAAGTACGTGGAAGCTACTTCCACATACATCCAAGCTACTCACAGCTTCTAGAACTTTGAAAAAATAATACATAATAATTCCATCATTTGACATTAGGTTTGGAAACTGTAACTATTTTGAAATTTATCACATTATCTGTTGCTCAAACTGGCATACTCTATCAAACCACGTGAAGAGGAGGAGACAGAATAAAGGAGGTTAAGGAAAGAAATCTTATACCAATGGTCCATAAAACTGATTATCAAGGTCCTGGGATAAACTGAGTGACAGAAAGGTATCTGGAACAACCTACATTTATTGTTTTATAGATCAAAAATGACAGTAAGTTACCTATATAGGCAGCAGATAAATAATGGTGTCACTTACTGAAAAATAATATTTTGAGTGCATTACAGAGGTAGAAAAATGTGTTGCAAATATAAAAATCTATTAAAATAAAACAGTATTTCATGGATCTATTAGCTTGGATTAAGTGAGCTTCATAAGTTAATGCTATTCCAGAACCTTGAATTTCTCTTCATAATAAATATAGTGAAAACTTAGAGGACAAGAGGAATGGCCTCAAGTTGTGCCTGGGGAAGATCAGGTTGGAAATTAGGATAAATTTATCCTCAGAAAAAGAAACTAGGCATTGGAACAGGTTGCCCGGGGAAGTGGTGGTGTCAACATCCCTGGGGGCTTTCAAGGAAAGGCTGAACCTGGTGCTTAGGGATATGGTGACATTTGGAGTAGGGTGACGGTTGGACCATATGATCATGGAGGTCTATTCCAGTCTTGATAATTCTATGATTCTATGTTAGTAGTTAGGAAATTCTAACCATTGTGTACTAAAAGGACTGGAACATTCCTTTTTACAACTTTTTACAGTTACAACTGGAACATTCTAGTTGTAACATGACATAGCATCTAAGTACCTTACAGAGGAGTTGTCTACTTGTTATCTTCTTATTTATGCATACAGTCTGTATATTTTTTGTTATTTGCTGATCTGTTAATAAATTGTCTTTTTCAGCTTTACGGTTTAGTGATATGTGTCACTGTTGAAATGTGTCAGTCCTACTGAAATGACATGCTGAGTTCCGGAGAAAGAAACATGTATGATTTATATCTATTATTGTTATCTATTCTTCTTATTATTTTGGTTATCCTCTACCTACCACATTTCTGATAATGTCTTGTTTAAAATCAGCTGGTTGACTCACACTTGAAGTTTTGTTCTTGAGATCCGTATAGATGAAAGAATTCATATCAGCTTCTGTCATATTACTTGTGGATACACAGATTATGTTTTCTGTGCTAGAGGATGAGTCATCCCAGTTGGATGAGAAAGTATACTAACCATTGTTTCTGCTCAGCATTTTCCTCGACTCAGGCACATGGTCCTTCAAAGCAGTTGTCCCTGTGCTTCCAAGATACAGCTCTTAGTATCCTCATTGAAACAACAACTTAATATCAAACAGTAAATTTTGTCGTAATTGTTGTGGTTTAACCTGTCCAGCATGCCCAGTCTGCCCATTTGCAGGACAGAGTGAGAAGCTGACTAAGTCCTTGGCTTAGTGTAAGCACTACTCTGCAACAATTAAATCATTGCAACAATTAAAACAATTAAAACACCATACTAGGAGGAAAATTAACTCTATCCTAGCTGAAACCAGGACAATAATATATAGAAAATAATAATAAATGTGACTATAAGGTTGTAGGGGTTTTTGATCCTTGGTATTTAATGAACCATCATTCTTTATTTCTGCTTTTCAATTTCATATATGTATGATTGCTAAATACATGATAGATAGCATATGTGGCTATAAATATGTGGCTATAAATAAAAGCAATTGAGAAGAAGGGGGGAGGAAGAATTAATATTCATACTCATGCATATTTTGACATTTTCATTCCAAAAAGAAGGTTTAATAATTTTGTTTTCTGTCAGAATATCAAGATTTTTTAGCCCTTTTATTTATTAAGTACTATATAGGAAAAAAGAATTACCTAAGGTGTTTAGATACTGTGTTGGCAAAAATCTTCAATTGAATGGGTTAAGATATTTTATATATATAGAAGTACATTTTTTAATTGATGGGTATACCATAGAAGGAATTGAACCTGGAAGTATGAGTTCAGTGTGGCTAATCATAGAATCATAGAATGGTTTGGGTTGGAAGGGATCTTAAATAATGTCTAACTCTAACCCCCCTACCATAGGCAGGGATGATACCCATTAGGTCAGGTTGGCCAAGGCCCCATCCAGCCTGGCCTTGAATGCCTCCAGGGATGGGGCATCCACAGCTTCTCTGGGCAACCTGTTCCACCCTTACAGTGAAGAATTTCTTCCTAATGTGTAGTCTAAATCTATCCTCTTTTAGTTTAAGACCATCCCTCCTTGTCCTATCACTATCTACCCGAGTAAAGAGTCCTTCTTCATCTTTTTTATAAAACCCCTTTAAGTACTGAAAGGCTACAATGAGATCTCCCTGGAGCCTTCTCTTCTTCAGGCTGAACATCCCCAGCTCTCTCAGCCTTTCTTCATAGGAAAGGTGCTCCAGCCCCCTAATCATATTTGTAATCCTCCTCTGGACTCACTCTAACAAGTCCACATATTTCTTGTGCTGGGGGTCCCAAATGTCTCACGACTCCAGGTGAGGCCTCAAGAGGGTAGAGTAGAAGGGTACAATCACCACCCTCCACCTGCTAGTCACACCTCTGTTGATGCAGCCAAGGATGCAGTTGGCCTTCTGTGATACAGGTGTGAACTGCTGGCTCATGTTGAGCCTTTCATCTACCAGAATCCCCAAGCCATTCTCTGCAGGGCTGCTCTCAAAGAGTTCTTCTCCCACGCTGCACTGGAGCTGCCCTGACTCCAACACAGCATCGACTTGCTGAACCTCGTACGGTTCACATGGGTGCACTTCTCCAACCTGTCCAGGTCTCTTTGAATGGCATCTCTTCCTTCTTTGGTATGAACCAAAGCTTGACATGAGCTTAGTGTCATCTGCAGACCTGCTGAGGTTGCACTTAAACCCATCATCTATGTCATTGATAAAGATATTTAAAAGCTCTAGTCCCAATACAGACCCCTGAGGGACACTACTCATCACCAGTCTTCCCCTGAACAAAGAACCATTGACCACTACTCTCTGGGTGCAGCCATCATGCCAATTCCTTATCCACCGGATGGTCCTCCCTTCAAATCCATATCTTTCCAATTTAGAGATTAGGGTGTTATGTGGGACCATGTCAAAGAACTTTCAGAATTCCAAGTAGATTACATCAATCAGTCTTCCCTTTTCGACTGATGCAGTTATTCCAACATAGAAGGCCACCAGATTGGTCAGTCACAATTTACCCTTGGTGAAGCTATGCTGTCATGGATCACCTTCTTGTCCAGCATGTGCCTTAACATTGCCTCCAGGAGTATTCATTCTATGATCTTGCCAGACACAGAGGTGAGGCTCACTGGTCTCTAGTTCTAGTCTGTAGTTCCCTGGGTCCTCCTATCTACCCTTTAAAAAAATTACTGTGATGTTTCCCTTTTTCCACTAACTGGGGACTTTGCCTGACTGCCATGATTTTTCAAATATGATGGAGAGTGGCTTGGCAGCTACATCAGCCAATTCTCTCAGGACCCTGGGACGCCCATAGACTTGTAGTTTTTAAACTGCATCAGGAGGTCCCAAACTTGCTCTTCACTTACAGTGGGAAGGCTTCTGCTCCCCAAGCCCCCATCTAGAGTTTTGGGGACTCGAGAGGTGTGGGAAGCCTAACCACTAGTGAAGACCAAGGCAAAGAAGTTGTTATGTACCTCTACCATCTCCTCATCTGTCGTTACCTGTTCTCTATCTTCATTTGGACTTCATCTGAAAATGAAATAGTCCAGATAATAGTCCAGATAATAAAATCACAAGTTTTATTTAAAGTGGAGCTACAGATTATTCTTGTGACTGCCATTTGAAAATACCATAACAAAATAAGATCTGTTTGTTTGGTGTACTATTGGTTGAGAACAATTTTATTCAGGCTATTGCTGAACAATAATCACAAAAAAAAAAAAAAAACACACAACACTTTATTGAATTCTACGTATTCAGTAAGTGCTGTAAATATGTCATTAAGAGGAAAATAAGAATCAGCAACTTTAGTACATCAGTAGTACGTATGTACAGTTTTCTTTGAAAAAAAAAATAATAAAGAGAGGAATTTTGTATGATCATGAGCAGCAATGTAAGGCAAAACAGACAACAGGAATTTGATGCTATGAAAAATTGCTCTGTCTTAGGATATGTCTGATACTTCTGTCTTTTTCTTCTCATTTCAACAAATGCAAGAAAGTAAAACAAAAGTAGAATGGGGTTGCAGGAGTGGCTTCTGTGGGAAGAAACCAGAAACTGTCCCATGTTGTATAAAGGCCAGTTTCAAATGGCTCCTAAGGACCCACCACTGGCCAGAGCATTGCCAATAAGTGATGTTGTCTATACTTCTGAGAGCATATTTAAGAAAAATAAACAAACAAACAAACAACAACAAAACTGCTGTGCAACAGCATCTGGGACAGGGAGAAATAGCCTTGCAGACACCAAGATCAGTGAAGAAGATCAGGGAAGAGATGTTCCAGGCACACTGCAGTCCATGGAGGGGCCCCCTGTGGAGCAGGTGGATGTTGCCTGGAGGAGTCAGCATGGAGAACTCCTGCAGGAGCAGGCCCCGGGCTGGAGCTGCAGCCTGTGAAGAGGAGTCCACGCAGGAGCAGGGCATATGGGGGTGCTGCCGCCCGTGGGGGACCCGTGCTGGACCTATTTGCTCCTGATGGATGCACCCCATGTGGGAGCAGTTCTTGAAGAGCTGCTGCCTGTGGGCAGCCGCCACAGGCTCAGTTTGGGAAGGACGGCATCCCGTTAGAGGGACCCCACATGGAGCAGGGGCAGAGCGTGACTGTGAAGGAGCAGAAGAGGCAGTGTTACGGACTGACCGCGGCCCCCATTCCCCCGTTCCCCTGTGCTGCTCAGAGGGAGGAGTTGGAAGAGGGTGGATGGGGGGAAGCCGTTTTTAGTGTTTTTGTTTGTTTGTTTCTCACTTCTCTAGCTTGCTGGTAATAGATAAGAAAAAATATTAAACTCCCTATGCTGAGTTTGTTTTGCCCATGACAACAGTTGTTGAGTGTTCTTCCTGTCCTTATTTAATTATAGGCTCCTATATTAAGGGCTTCTTGAGCCCTTTTCATTCTATTTTCTCCCCCTTTCCCTTTCAGGAAGGAGAATGAGAGAGCAGTTGTGGTGGAGCTTGGCTGCCAAGCTGGGTAAAATCATAACACCTGAAGAAGAGAAGGCTCCAGGGCAATGTTATTGCAGCCTGCCAGGGGCCTACAGAAAACCAGAGACAGACTTCGTTAGGGAGTATAGAGATAGGATAGGACAAATGATAATGGTTTTAAACTTAAAAAAAAAAAAAAAAAAAAAAAAAAAAAAAAAAAAAAAGATAGATTTAGATTAAATATTAGGAAGGAATTCTTTGTTATGTGGGTAGTGAGGCACTGGAAGAGGTTGCACAGAGAAGTTCCCTCCCTGGAAGTGGGGGGACATCCACTGTTGGTTGGGACTTTGAGCAACCTGTTCTGCCGGAACGTGTCCCTGCTCATGGGACAGGAGGCTGAAATTAGGTGATCTTTAAGATCGGTTCCAACCCAAATCATTTTATTATTCTTTGATTACCATAAACTGTTGGGAAATAAGGAGAAAATTCTTCTTGGGTAATTTTTATCAATATATGTGAGAAGTTAACATAAACAAATCTAGAATAGCATTTGTCAGTTGAGAAATAAAAGGAATAAATCCCACCATACCCTTCTACGATGTTTGTGATATTCAATACTTTTATAAATAATATGCTTAAGCATAAATAATACTTTTCATAAATAATATGCAGAGAGTATAATTATTGCAGTCATAAAAATAGCAACAGAAAAATACCCTGATATCTGCCCACCTGACTGACCATAAAATGTGGTAGAAATGTTTCATTATAAAAGGTTCTCACAACACTGAAAGAGGGGGAAAAAAAGCAACAGTTGAAATGTAAATAAAACCCATGGGGAGAAACAAGTCAGAGTAAAACACAAAACAATCCTAAATATGAGAGTTGCAGTCTAAATTCAAGTTCAGAATGGTGTTTGTTGCCTAATTTTTGATTTCCTTATGGCAAAATGATCAGTGTTCAACATAAATCTTAAGTTAAAATAAAAATAGGAATTATTAATGATAGAATAGATCAGAAAGCAGAAAGCATGATACTTTATAAATCTCTAGACTATGTACATCTTAAATGTTCTTTTTCTTCCATCTGAAATCTTTTGTAGATTTTATAGAATATTATAGAAAGAGTGATAAAAACTTATTACTGCTGTGGATTAATTTGTGTGTAGTAGAAAGTGATTAAGCTCCTTTACTTTGAAAAAGGGATGAACAAGGAATCAAATGGTAATGGTATAAAAATCACAGTTAACGAGGTGAACCTACAGTGATTATTCACAATTGCTCACAGTTTAATACTAACAGGTCATCAAATGAAACTCTTTGGAGCAGATTCATACAAAAATTGTTAGGTACTTAACCAGTGGAATTTGTTGCCTTAGAGTATTGGTGAATGCCAAAGTGCAAATGAACTCAAAAAGAAACTACATGCATTAGTGTAACAGAATTCCACCAAAGGCTAAACACAGAGATAAATGTAACATTTTGTGTCTGAATTATGGGTCACTAGAAGCTAGGAAGCTGTCATTCCATGCTTTTCTGTTATTCTGTCTTGCTAAATGTTCGATATTGGTCACTACTAAGGACAGGATGTTTGACTGAGCAGATCATAAGAAGCATTTCAACAGCCTTATCACAAGCCTGTTACTTGGGAGAGAGTTGTAGTCTTAGTATAACCTAGTTTAATAACCTTGTAAATATCAAAGTGGAATTCCATGATCTGAATTTGAAAACTCGTTAGTGCTGCCAAAAGGTGATTCCTCCAGAATTAGTTTAGTTACTTTTATTTTCTCGTCTTTTTTTTTTTTTTTTTTTTTTTTTTTTTTTAATTCAGAAATTGTCTTTTAATTTTCTAATCTGCAATCTGAGAAACTGTATTGGCTGCTATTGAATTGGAAGAAGAGACTATTGTCCCTAACATATTGGCAGCTGTTCACTGTATCTTGCTGACAGAGGTTATTATTCTTGCAGATATGCCAGTGAAGAACTTTTTCCTAATTCTGTTCTATCAGAATTATCCTCATCAGGAAACCCTAATATCACAATTTTTAAATTAGCTTGGATCATTTCAGCACAACCAAGATGATATTTGTTATGATTTGTAAATGATAATGTTATTTTGTTATTTATCTGTAGTACTATCCTGTTCTCCACTAGCTGGTGGAAGATAGGACAAAGCACTTTTTAATCATTCAGCAACTGTCTTACTGCAGCCTAACTTCCACACATACATTTTTGTTTTTTCTTTTGAATAACTTAGAAAAGTTCAGCTTGAAGCTCTCTCTTGCAAATTGCATATATTTTTACTTATTTGAGAAAATCTATTAAGACAAAGAATCTGGCAGATATATTGCCACAATCACTTCTGTCTCCTTTCACACTACAAGAAATCTTTCTTTCTCTAGACTGTTTTGAGAGCAGGAGGGAGAAAGTGAAGGAAGAATAAAGAAAGTGAGAAAAGAAGGCTGTGACACAAAATAAGTATAGCTAAATTGCTTTGAATTCATCATTAGAGTTTGTTTGTCTGAGGAGTTGCTCTACATTTGTGGAACCTCCATTAAATTTAGCAGTCACAGTATAAGCATTTTTAAATACCATCTGTTGTGGGTGGTTGCAGACTTTTCAATAACTCTTTCTAGACCAATAAAATGTGTAGAGCAACCCTTACTAAACAGTTATTTGGAAGCTGTAGCAATTTGTTTCCCGGCATTTGATGGCATATTCTTTTCACTTTACCTTTGTCATCTCTTTAGAACACATGATCTTTGAGATATAGATAATCTTCATGTCTGAAAAGTGTTAAGCACCACAAGATTATGTTCTCAGCTGTTGAGCATCTCCACAGTAAAAGTTACAGCGAGAATAGAAAGGTTGCTATACTTAAGCCAATTAATAAGAAAGGGTCTCTGAAAGAATGAGGTGATTTTACTTAAATAACAAACAGCAGCTCCACAAAAGCCATTAATTCAGCAAATGTATTAAATTAGCAGATGATGACTCTCCATGCCTTTATCCACAGCAATGCTTAATGACCATCTGTTCTGAGGCCCGTGTTAATCACAATGGGTAAAATTCAGAGATGTCAAAAGCAGAGGGACCTATTACTCACTTGATACAACTCCTTCAAAAATGCAACATGGACTTTACATACTTATGTCTGGAGACACAAGTTATGTGACAAGAAAGAAAGGAGATTGGAGAGGCTTAGCCTAACAACACTGAGCAGGGCATGATTAAGAAACACAACAAGAGAGGGCTACTCTCTCAAATAACAACACAAAATGAAAGCCCAATACATTCATAAATTATGTGAGCTGTGATTTTCTTCATAACAAAGAGCAATGTGTGTTACTTACTGTCATAGCTGAAAACAGTGTAAATTAATATCAACTAATCTAATCTACTAATCAACAAAAAATTTAATTTCACAATGCAGAGTCAAATCTATCTATTTTCATGTAATGATTGGTCAATCTGACAGTCATTGACTCTTTAAGGACAATGAAATCATTTTTAGAGCATCTGTCAACATATGCGATTTGCATTTATTATCCTTATGCCTTCTTACTGTCTCTTACGGTATTCTTATCTGATATTCTTTTCCTTATGGGGAAAAGGAAGTTTTGCAGAGAAAGAGGGTCAACAAAAGGTTGAAGAAATCACCTGTTGGGACAGGGAGATAAAGAAGGGAGATCTATGGATTGTGTCTTTGTGGAAAGAAAACACCATACACATACAATTTTAAAATACACTTGAAAACAGTGAGAAAACAGAGAGAAATGCAATATAGGTGTCTATTAGTTATTGGGGAGATTAATAATTCTTAAGAATTAATAACTCTTAAGAATTCTAGCTCAAGAACAATAACAATAGCTGTGTTCCTTGGAACTGAATACGTGAACTGTAAATCCCATACACACAGGAATACCCCAAACTTTAATGCATACAGTTTAGGATGGGAACTTGACACTGTAATTACCTGTTGAAAAGACTCAGTCATCACTGTCTACAGTTTTCTGCTCTGTGCCCCAGCAATGTACTGGACAAGACAGAGCACCAGTCTGACTCTATGTTGTGTTTTTAATGAAAGCCTAGGACCACAAAATTTGAACCAGTGCATGTTGTGCAAGCAGAGGTCACTCTCAGATGTAGCTTGAACGTAAAACAGGAAAATAGCAGGATCATTGCAACAAAAATCCTAACATATATTTACAAAATGCTTGTGTGTTTCACCTATCATTATGCAATAGTAACAAATGGCATGTGGCTGGTGTCAGAGTAATCTGCCACACCTTTCTAAGTGACCCAAGGTATTGATGCAGTATCAATATGGACACTTTTTGCAGGCTGAGCTCAGAGTGTCCTTATGACATTGTAGATCCCCTGAAGCAAGCAAGATGATCCCACCAACATGGATAATTTGGGTGTTTTTATGGTTCCTCATATAATCAATTAATGCAATTTATTTACTTAATTTTGCATGTCAGATGTTGAGATACCTGAACTGGCTTCTCCCAAGCTAAATCAAGGACTAGAATCAGTGAGCATGATGTAGGGACACAAAGAGTCAGATGCAATGTCAATGTTGCATCTTTGCAATGATGCAAAGACAAGACAATGTCAATCTATAAGATTCTGCCAGCGTACATACAGAAACAGCTTGGTCCCAGTAAGAAACCCTCTAGTCTTGCACGTGAGCATGAGGCTATATTGCCCCGCAAGAACTTGCTGGCTTGCTTCTTTGGACCTCTAACAGGTGAAATGATCTTTTCTGTATGATTTGTATTGTGAGGTTCTAAACAGTTCCAATACAGGTCTTATTAAGGCACTACTTTAATTACTTGATTCTTTATTAATTCACTTTGAATATGCTGAATATCATCCATAAATTAATTGTTTATAAATGATTTATAAGGTCAAGTATTTCTGGCAGCTCTCTTGGTAATCTATTTGAAGAGTTGACTGGAGAAACAGTACAGTTCTCTTCACTGTGAACAGGCTTGTATGAGTTAGTCATTCAGCAATATTTGATGTAACTTCTCCAAAGAAAAGAAACAGAGCCATACTAAAACACTATTAGTTACTTTGTTATGGTCTGTGGAAGGGGTAGTCTGACAAAGGTCAGTTGGAATGAAGGTCTCTCGGTCTTCTGTAAGAAACCTGCTGAATGTAATACATCATGATTATTTCTTGTTTAGAAAATAGCTATGTCTAATAAGAAATCTTTATATAAAGCAATTTTAAAACAAGTAAAAAGTTAAAAAAAACTTCTAAGTTTTAATTTTATACTTTTTTTAGCAGGCAGCCACAGTGGCAGACTTATAAATGATACAGTCAGGTTTACCACTGTGTTCTGCATGACATATAAATTAAAACTAGGCTGACTAAAGATTTTTTAGCATGACTTTCTTCCTCAGACTAATAGACAAGTGGAGAAAAATGAAGTCTTTTATTATTATTTCATTATGCATGGAGTATATTCCTTTAACGTAGATATTAAACATAAAACACTTTGGTCATCTAGATCCCCAATCATACAAGATTTTGCAGATAAAATTTAGTATTTTAAAAGTATTCAGAAGACCAATATAAAGCCAATATCATAAACCATATCATGAAATCCCACATATGACCAAAAGTAATACCTTAAAATTTTCTGGAGAATATTTAGCCTAAAGGACCTACAGCTCCCATAAGTCTTTGGGGTATCACTTAAATGAAATTTATTATTCCAAATATCAAATATTCAACTGTGAGGTACCATAAACTTGAGCTTCGTAACTACTTCACAAATGCAACAACTGTGAAAAAAAAATGTAGGGAGATATTCTCAGGTGTCAAGGCAGATGAAATCAGAATACTCACAATTGATCTTAAAGTTGTAGGGGAAATGAAAAAAATGCTAAAGCTTTATGGCTTCTTAAAACAGTATCAATGTTATGGGGCCAGATTATCAGGTGACCATTTCAGAGAATATCTGCTAGCTTGTTCCTAGTTGATTAGTGTAGTCTGTCAGCATATTTTTTATGGAATAGTTCTATATTTTTAACACATTTTTGGCCAATAGCTGCAAAATATTGGCTAACTTTGGAAAAATGAGAATTTCTAATGAAACATGTACTGAAATAAGAAAAGGATTTGAAGGATTTGAAGGTGTTGTTGTTGTTTGTTTGTTTTCTATGACAATACAGTATAAATTTAAACTGGGACAAAGGATTCTGCTTCAGGTCTTTGGAACTGATTTCATATTAATAAGAATAATCCAAATACATAACATTAATATAACATTACCATAAGAAATAAAACAATTTAAACTCTCCATGAAGAGTCAGGTCCAAGAATGAATGTTAAAATGGGTGCAAATTCAAGCTTTAAGATGGCAACATAATGGGGTTTTCAAGGAAAGACTTGAAGTATACATTCAGATCACATCAGTGTTGTGAATCCAAAAATAAGGGGAAGACAGACATTGAAGCAATGCTTAACGGTATATCATATCTACAGTGGTAGATAAATTACATTTACAGCAGGCAAAAGCTATTTGAGTTATTTATAAAGACACTGCTACTTTTATTGGTCTTGTTACTTTTAAGTGATTGGGCCAAAATCTATTCTCATTTCTGGCACAATTCTGGACTACTTGTGCTGAGTTGAAGCCTCACACTGGCATAGCCGGGCACATAGTTTATTCTAATAGTTGCAAATGGATAAAAAGGAGGCTTTATATATATATATATTTTTTTTTTACAATAAACTTTCTGTTTCAATTATTTTTTCCTTTAAATATGCAAAAGAACAGAATAGTGGAAAATTTCTCTCAAAAAAATGGTCAAAGCTATGCTGCGGAGTTAAAAAAAAAAAAGTAAGAAACTGCAGATTTCTAATTCAGGAGCAGTGAATATCACAGGGCAGTAGAAGTCTACCCTACTGTAATATGCAGGCTCTGTGCTCATTTCTGTACCAAAGTATAAGGCACTGATTAATAATTTGTAGCTACAGGTAACACTATTTCAGAACAGTTTTCATTTTTTACAATGGTAAACCAAAAATTTTACAAGCTTCTCCAGAGACATTGTCCTGTTCTTTCTTCATTTTTTGTCTTATTCATTTCTCATAATTTTTAATTTTTGCTGCCTTTTCCATTGAAAAATGGAGCAGATTATTTAGCATTTTATAACCTTTGAGAATAGAATTATTTATCTAGATCTGGAAGAATTTTTATTATTGATGTTTTTTTTCCCCTGGGTGCTTTTTTATGTCAAAATGTTAGAAAGATCAGCCTAAAATCTATGACCGCTAGAATCTCACAAGGTTTTATTATTATTATTATTATTATTATTATTAATTATTATTATTATTATTCCTTTAAAAATTGTAATTGAAACATGCTCTTTTCAGTAAGCCAATAACATGTTAGGAAATATTCACATAATCTCTCCTATGAAAGAGCTAATATTTTTAGATCTTTATGGGACTTCTCTCAACTGCACACTGCCATAGCAGGCTCTGTTGAGAACGTGACATAGATTGGAAAATGAGTAGAAACTATGTCCCTGGAAACATTGTAAGCAGAAATGGAAGTATAATTCAGTTCATTTAGAGTTGGAAAGCTTAATGGGAGAAGAATTCCTATTTTGGCAGAAATGTTTTCTGAATGACCTGACACATCTTCTACCTTCTAAGAAAATTGATTAAAAAAATAAATAAATAAATTCTGGTCCATAAAGGTTTTGGTTGGTTGGTTGCTTGCTTTTTTTTTTTTTTTTTTTTTTTTTTTTTTTTAATGCATACACTAATGGTCTACAGGCTGAGAGTTAGAGTACTTTTCTGAAACATTTTAGCTGACATGGTAAGGACTTTAGCAGTAAAACCCAGAGAAATGTGGTGTTACACGTTAAAATATATGCAAGGATCTTTTATTTGAACAGCCCTATCTTTGAGGTAGTGCCAGGACAATTTGACAGAGAGGTCACCTTTGCAAAGTAATGTGTATTATGCCAGGCACACAGGATTTGTTTTTACATAGCTGGTTTATAAAAATTGGAAAAAAATCCGCAATTCTCTTGTGCCAACATCTTAGGAGTCCCATACGACCTACAGAAAAGAAATGGCTTCCCTTCCTTGGAATGGGGGCCATTTCTAGATTCTCTTTCTCATACACACACACAAACACACACACACACACACAAAAAAAAAAAAAAAAAAAAAAAGAAAAAAGAGCAAGGAAGAAGTCTGCAGTCATAACCTTGGCATGTCATTCTCCACCAGCGACATCAATTTGTGCATTTACTTCTAAAAAAAAATTGCATAAAGATGTTCTTTTTCATTTCTCCTCCCCAACTGATAATTTTACACAAATCAGAATAAGTAATAATAGTTCTCATTTTGTCTGTTTTTCCTATCATTTCTTATATGATAAAGCTATACATTCTAAAAGACATTCAGAAAATAAAATCACAGTTATGAAATCCCTGTTTAAATAGACTGAAGTTCATTTACTATGTATACTGAACACAGGAAAAGAGAGTATTAAGCTGTTCTCTCAGGACTGCTATTCAAGACCTTATTCCTTTATCCTAGTGGATTCACACAGGGGTTCCATGTGACACAAGTTCTGATTTTAAAGTGATAGATATAAAAAAAATTACCTGTTATCAAATCCGACATAAAAAAAAAATCTTATTAATCTTATTTTTATGTATTGTAATGGTATTCTAGGGTGCATAGAAAACAGTATGATGTATACAACCTATTATGACCTATTAAGATTACAGTTGCCTCTGGCAATAATTAGTAAATGTGCCTTGAATTTTAAATAAATAGATATTTGAGTAACAGTTTAAAAAGAAAAGGAAAAATATGTGCATGTTCCATTCCCTAAACCCAATAGAAAAGTTCAGTCTGATTGTAAACTGCTTTAATGTCTGATATGAATGCCAACAGAAATAAAAAGGTCTTTGTCCTGGAGAGTGTGCCTCCTTATCTCTGTCTCTATAAAAATAACTACCAAAGGCATAGAAATAATTATTTGAATAAGACTGTTGTGCTAAAAGGATTTTTTGTAACCTTCCTGTTTACTACACTGCATTGTATAATCGCAGAATTATGAATTATTCCCTGTTAGTACTAGTGTGAAATTAAAAAAAAAAATCCAACTTAAAATAGTTATGTATATTCAAACATCAATTGCAAGTTCAGGGCCTAATTAAAGAGTAAAAAATAGTGTGGTTTTTAAATTAAGGAGTAAAAAATAGTGGGTTTTGTTTGTTTGTTTGTTTAAATTTTGTTGTAATTTTTTTCCTATCAAAGAACAAGAAACTGAACTACAGGTAAATGAAAACAAAACCACCACCACCCAAAAAAAAAAAAGTAAGCCTGATCTGAAAAGATTTAAGGACAGGAAGGAATTATCAAAGGATCTTATATATGCAAATTTAAAAATGAGATCCCAATCTGATTGTAAAGAAGGTCTGACTGTACAGAAGCATAGATTACCTGGGAATCTCTCATCTTTACTTCAGCATTCTCTTGGCACCTGAAATGCTGCACTGTGTTCAGACATGATCAGACCTGCTCCAACCATTTGGTTTCAAAAACTAGTCAGAATAATATTTATTTCTATAATTTGTAACCAGCTTTGAAAAGTAGAAGCCACCTAACCAAGTAAGCTGGAGGTCAGCAGGCAGTATTTTCTTTACAGTCAATGAAGACAACTGGCATTTCAATGGCTTAATCCATGATATGGATTCAAATGGCACTTTTACGGTAGATGAAAGACACTAAAAATATCTTTCTACCAACTTTAAAGACACTGTGTTATGATTAATATAGATACAGCTGTCTAAACCTGTTACAGGTGATAAAAAGAGCTTATATTGTGAAAGTGACAGATAATTAGATGTATGTGTGAGGATATGGATGGATGTCTGAAACTGAACTTTTGTATTTTTAAGCAGAAACCTGTTGCTTGCTAGCTGCAGCCAGTACAGACTGCTCATAAATTCTGATAATGGCTGGACTGAACAAAAGCGGCACATCCTGAATACTAAAAGTAATAAAGAAGCATCAGAACAAACCATCATTTTCTGAGCATGTGCATGTACATTATCTAGGTGGGAAAAGCAGGTGGTTGGGCTTCTGGAAAAAAGAGAGAGTTCTTAAAAGAAGGGTTTCTAAGAAGTGGTTTCATGAAAAAGAAGGAGGTCTGAAAAAGAGGTGGAGATTGTCATGACTGGGGAAAAGATTCTGGAAGTGGGGGAAGATTTTGAAGATCAGAGAGATGAGTAAAGTTGAATGCTGGGGAATTCCCAGGGATTTTTGCCATTAATGCCTGAAACTGGTGGCTCAGCTGCTCAGAACAAACTGACATGACTTTCTGGCCAGCTGGCACTTCCCTGCAAGGAAGGGAAATTAAGAACTAGTGAACATAGCATGAGCAAGTCACCTAATGTATAAGATAATCAGAGGGTAAAAGCTCTAGGTCCTTAAAGACAAACAAACAAACAAACAAACAAAAACAAAACAAATAAAAAAATCTAGCTCCATTGCAGACTGTTGCTTACTATGTCTCATCCATGAGAAACTTTATGTGCCTGAATCTAGGCACTAAATTCCATCTAAATTGATCTGGCTGGGCCAAGGATGAAATACATTTGTAACCATCTTTGGTTTTGCTATATAGCTGGGTAAAGGGGCACCACACAGGATATTAATAAAAGGACATCTCCAGCATGATAAGCAACCGCATTCATTACCCACCTCAGCCTGACAAGACTCCTTTTTACTTTTACATTTACTGCCAGTAAATGCCAGCTGTGGGAGCATCTACACTTCTTTCTCGTGCCTGTGAATGTTACTTCGTCACATAACAAAGAATGCAACAACTTTTCCAGTGACAGAAGCCAAAGAAATAAAACTGCATAAGCCAGCATTCATGGAAAAGAACACTGTTCTCACAATTAATCTGGGGTTTTACCAGAAAAAAAAAATATATATATATATATATATATATATATATATATATATAAAAATAGCAATTGAGGAAGAAATAGATTTCACATAGACATACGGTGATGCCTGTAAAACTGACTTTAGCTCATCTTTTTCAACAGGGTACAAAAAAATGTGGTCCAGATGATGAATGAGGTACCTCAAAAGACTGAAGTCATTTCAGGTACATAATGTTTCACATATGACCCTATTCCCATTCTGTCTCACCTCCTGCTTCATTTCAAACAAGCCAAAATCTTTCATCCCTTATGTTTTCAACATCAGCATTTCTTTCACTCTTGAAGTTCTGTTTATGAAACTGCCAAGATGTGCTTCAGTTTGGACAGTCTTAAATAGATCCACACTTACACAATGTCAACTCCAAATGGATACTTAGAAACTGGTTGATCCTTGTCCATGACATTTAATGAATTTGACCCTGTGGATAATCTCACAATATTTCTCATAGATTACTGTCCATATCAAATTCAATGACAGTGATCTCTGCAATCTACTCAAGAGGTTTTTGAGTGGATGATTTTGTAAGGGCTCTGAGAACATCCTCTCTCCTGGAGGATTGTCTGTGCCAGGGCTCGGGGCCAGTTCAGAACCAGCACAGCCAAGTATCGCACCTTCCCTGCAGTAACCTTGGGGACAGGCTCCCAGGTGCTGTGGGGTAGTCATGGCCAAGGCCAGCCCCCAACCTGTGTGTGCCACTTGAGCTGAGGCTCATGCTTTGGCCCTGCCTGAGCTACAGCTCCTGCTGCCCCCCAGCTTTGTGGCACGGGCCATAGGCCCCACTGAACTGGATCTGTCCACAGGCCGATGACTCGGCCTGGCTTTGGCCCAGCCCCAGTGACTTACTCCATGGGGCTGGGACTGCTTTTACTGCAAAAACTTCACCATGAATCTAACTTAAAACACAAAAAATTAAGAATGAAAATCCAGACTTGAGGTTGAATTTGTCTCAAAGGTGGCTGCAAGTAAGCTTATAATTTCAGAGTTCAAGATAATTTTGACTTAACCTGTTAACTTTTCATAGCTATTATATTTATTTCCCTTTTGATTTCAGAGGAGCTATTTTTCATCTGCTCATTTACTTTCTTACTACTGAGGACTCCCTTTTTAGGGTAGTAGATCTTAAATGAGTATCCTATAGTTTTCATCAGGAGCAGTATCTTGGATACAGTAAAACAAACAAACAAACAAACAAAAACTTTCCTTAAAATAATGTTTTGTTTTGTTTTTATTAATTTTTTTTTTCCCAGCAGCCAGGGGGTTTACCTTAAAAGGTGCATACTCTTGTTCAGATCCCTATGTTACCTCTGAAAATGCTCAGAGAAATGCCATATTAACTGAGCTGAGCCAAGAGTGTGTTCATACAAGAGCCAAAGTGTTCCCAACAGACAGTGGGAAAAAAAATTAGGGGACCCCAGGTTGTTCTTTCCATGGATCATACCATTTCTTTCTGTTCAATATAGAGGAATCCTATGAAAATTAACCTCCTTTTAGTCCATCCTGCTTCTTTTGGAACCTTTAATATTTAAATCTTTCCCTCAGTGAACTGTTTATACATTGTGGAACAGCTCCAAGAGTCATTGTGGAATAACGAATACAATAAAATCCACATCAGAATTAGGAAAGCCAGCAGTCATAGAAGCATCTTGGTATCTTGTCAGAGATTATGGATCTGACATGGCTGGACCTTAAATGTGATTGCAGAAAAACAATTACAGAACTTTGCATATAAAATGATGGGTTGTCAGCTAACTGTAGCTACTCAGGAAAATGTCAGGTCAGTGCAGGAGCAGTTAAGAGAACAAATGTAATTTAGAAATCATTATGTAAGGAATGGAAAACAAAACAGTAAATTTCATTGTCCAATTTTTGTAGGAATCCATGGCATGCATATATCTTAATACTGTACACAGTTCTTACACATCATGGTGAAAAGATTACAGTAGAAAAGGAAAAGGACTGGAGATCTGTGACAAAAAAGTTTTTAAAGTATCAGACTCTAGAAGGAGGCATTGAATATCTCTTCAGATCAGAAAAGAGGCAAGTGATGGAGTTTATTAAAGATTGTATTTTAAAATTTTAAAATTTAAAATAAAGATTTTACTTTAAAATTTACTTACATGCATAAAGTTATGGATGTCATAAAGAAAATACATAGGAGATTAATGTTCTAAGAACTAAAGAATATCCAGAAAAATAAGCAAGTAGTATATAGACAATTTCTTCATTCACTCTGTCCTTGGTAAAAAGTATTGTTCGTGCTAAGAACTTACATGGGTTCAAGTATGGAGATTGTCCTGGTTTCAGTTAGGACAGAGTTAATTTTCTTCCTAGTAGCTGGTAGTTTTGGTTTAGGATGAGAAGAGTGCTGATAGCATGCTGATGTTTTAATTGTTGCAGAGCAGTGCTTACACCAAACCAAGGACATTTCAGCTTCTCACTCTGTCCTGCCAACGGGCAGGCTAGGGGTGCAGCAAGAGCTGGGAGGGGACAGACCCAGAGCAGCTGACCCAAACTGGGTATTCCATACCATCTGACATCATGCTAAACCATATATAGGGATGGCTAGCCATGGGGAGGATCACAGGCTCCACTTTCCCATTTCTCTCCCCCCTCCCAGAGAAGGAGGGGGGAGGGTGAGTGAACGGCTGTGTGGTGTTTAGCTGCCGGCCAGCTTAAACCACAACAGAGATGAATTCACAGAACAAAAATAAATAATAAACAGACCAAGCAGACCAAACAAAAACTAAAGGAAAAAAAAAAAAAAAAAAAAAAAAAAAAAGGTGTGGAGCACTTAAAAGGGATTTCTGTCTTGTTCAAAATAGGCTTATCCATCATCTCTTACTGAGCATAGAACATCACTAGAAACATCAGGAGACAGTGATATAACCTAGTTGTGTTGTCATGTTCCTTTCAATATCTCACATAAGTGCCTGCTGATAGTCATACTGTGTTTTTGGTGTTTTCTCAAATTTTTATGTGAGAAACTGAGGCCCAGAGAGAGGAGATGATTCTCCAAGGTGACACAGTCAATCAACATCAGAGATAGGGAAAAGAAATATTGTCTCTTGGCTGTCTGGCTGTCATTGCTGTGCTTCATCCCTGATACAGAAAGAAAGACTTGCCTGTATAATGGGTCTCTAAAGAATGGCTAGATGCATTCAGTTAAAAATAAATAAATAAATAAATAAATCCAAAATTACTAACAAATTCTGTGTTCAATAAAATGAGTTTTAAAAAATAATGCACTGCAGACAGGAGAAAGTCTGACAGCAGGCATTATGGCTCATACTGTGTCTTGCAGCGTGTGTGTTTTCTGCACACAAACACCACCATGTATTTCTCTCTGTTTGATTAGGCTCAGCTGGATGCTGTTTTCTTGATCGAGGCACAATACAAAGAAATGCTCTTTTCTCTCCCTGCAAGAAAAAATGTGACTTTTTCTTTTCCTCTGCAGCTAGTTTCTAAGTGGTCTGAACAAATCCAAAGGTTTTGGTTCCCTACTGACCCGAAAGACTTTCTCATTTAAAACAATGATAGTGACTAGCTATACAAAACTGAAGTCCTAGTTAGCACAATTTGAATGAAAATGTTTGCACCTTACTTTTATTGTATTGACTCTACTGAGAACTGTGTTCATTACGATGTAAAAGAGAATACTATTGCCTAATAGTATAAAGGGAAGGATACCTTTTGCTATTGGTATTGCTTTTGATCACAAAGAATATTTTCTCTTTTGATACCACCAAATAAGATATTAAAAAAAAAAAAAAAGAAAAAAAAAAAGTAGTGAAGACATGGCACCTTCTTCTACATTCACACTAAAGTGAATGGAGCAGGCTGCGTTTTTCTTTTGACTTACACACTAAAGCAAATACTCAGATATTTCCAATCACCTATCCTAACCTCTAAATATCTTGATTCAATGACCTTTATGGTTATTTTTACATCTGATAGGCTCTTATTTTCATGGAGAGAGTTCAATTAACATATTCACTTTTAGCTCTGATAGTCCCTCTGCTGGAAAATAATACACACTTTTTGACCACAGTTCAACAGTTCAAGATTGTTGATTGCAAGTATGCAGACAGTGATGTTGGACTACTGTGACTATTTTTTAAAAGCTTTATTATTATGTTTGGTAATATTTACTACTCATCCACAATTTAAAAGGTTCATCCATCCCTCTTCATCCGCATCCACAATTTACTAGTCAGTTTAGAAAGATAAACAGGAGTCAGTATTTCATTTTTTTAAGAAATGTCAAAATTTCGACACAAACAACATGATCTGAAAAAATTCAAAATTGCCAGGTAAGATTTGCATATATTAAACATGCAAGATATGATAAAATATCTGCCTGCATAATACTACTTTTGTCTTGATTTTTTCATATTTACATAATGAAAATATCTTTTAAAAATAGTCAAAATATTATTATTTTAAAATAAACACAAATTTCCTCCATTGAAAATAAAACGACTGCACTATGTTTCTTTTAGATATTTCTACAGATGAAAATACATTTGTTCTTTGTAAAACAGTTCTGTCTAGAATGTCTCAACAGCACTTGATTGCCACTTCTATAGCATTAGCAATTGGGATGCAGGAAGATAGACACTTCACTCAAGCCCTTATCTTGTACCACTAAGATGTACAGGAGTTTCTTCTCAGGTGTGGTAAAAAAGCAGACATAGACAGACCACAACCCAGATTAAAAGGAACAAAAACCAGACATTATCAGGAGAGGTGCACAGAAGAAAAATGCAGCTCATGGGCAGAACAGATCAAATGGAAAAGCAGACCATCAATGTCTGCTGAAGTTTTAAACATCCTTCAAGACAGAAATAGTCTTGAATAGACAGAAATGGTCTGGAATAGGGACAACTGGCAAAGCAAACCTAACCAAGAAAACAAAAAGAAGTGACAGTGTGCTTTTGCCCCTGTCTTGGTTTTGTTTTCTTTAATATGGCTGATATATTTTTGGATTTGTGATGAAAATAATGTTGATAACACACTGATTTTTGGTTGTTGCTGAGCAGTTCCTATAATAAGCCAAAGATCTTTCAGCTTCTCATGCTGCCCTGTGAGTGAGGAGGCTGGGGGTACAGAAGAAGCTGAGAGGGGACACAGCCAGGACAGCTGACCCAGATCTTGCTGAACAATAAAACTGGGGGGAAATTGCCTGGGAGATGCCATTGCACAGGGACCAGCTGGGCATCGGTCAACTGGTGTTGAGTAATTGCATTATGCAACACTTCTTTTGTTTTGCTTGTTTGTTTGTTTGTTTTTGTTTGTGGTTTGTTGGTTGTTTTGTTTTGTTTTGTTTGTTTTGTTTTGTTTTTTGATTGATTGTTTTTATCTTTCTTACAGTTTCTGTAAACTGTAAAATGTTGATGGAAAAATCAGTTTGCCAAGTCCTTCTAGTATATTTTTGCTTAACTTTTAGGCACATTACACAATATTTGCTATATTTTCTAATTTAAATCAAAATATGCAATGAATAAAAGCTAACTTTGCAACCATTCATGAAAAAGACTGTCCATTTGTATGTGTTCAAAAAGCTCTTGAAGAAATATCCTCCCAGCACCTCATAGTCTTCAGTTACCCCTCAAGGTAGTGTCTAATGAAGGAGACATTGCCAAGTGTCCACCCTCCTACCTGTTATAATCACTACAAGAGGGATGGTCATTGGTTTTGGCAGGAAAACACAAGGAAGATTTCCCTAGAAGATATTCTTCTCCAATAAAAGACTTTGCTGAATACCAGTTTGTTACAACATCAAAGATGAAGAAACATAAGAAGAAATGTGCTTTAATAACCATAAATTCCATAATTCTTTTTAAAGTATTTGGAAAAGGATGGAATTACAGTTTTAGTCTGAACTGTCAGATGTCAGCTTTATTTATTGTTGTGAAGATAAGGAGATCATAATTTACCCTGTATTTCTAAGGTCCAGTTCATCCTGACGGTAGACAAGCAATTTTTGAGTTTACCCAACAAGTTTTAGAATTGGGAGCTGGTGAATAATGTATTAAATTGAAACTTCAAGGTAAATTTATATTGGCAGAATGCTGGACGAAATGCAGCTTGACCAGAATTTTGGAGAAAGCAGAGATCTTTCTGGCTTCTGAAGGAGTAATAGGAGCTTCAGTAACTGTAGTCTGGCAGCTTGGGAAAGGTGCTGGGAGACAGAAAGATTGGCTCCATTTCAAAGCTGATAGAGGAGGGTTTTTTGCTCTTTTGTATTCACATTATTTGTGGAGACAGGGAAAGTCAATTGAAACAGATGCATTTTTATGAAAAGTTGCAGTTTCAAATAATGACTTTTTTTTTTTTTTTTTTTTTTTTTTAAGAATTTCCAAACGGTTTTAATAACAATAACATTCATTTGGGGAAGACATACCAATGCAATATTTTCTTATTACAGGACAGTATTTGAAGAGTTTTTAATCTGCTCTATCATACAGCAGTAGCATATTACTTTCATATTATTTTTGAAAAATAACAGACACTCTCCGAATGTTTAACTCTCCATCTTGACCTGAACTAGAACTTCTAGCCCCAGAATTGCTGGCAGCATGAGGGGATTTGGGTCTAATCCAACTGATTCTGATTGAAATAAGATGAAATATATGACAAACTAACACAGGGGGAAATGAAAAATGGAGGAATATTTCCCTCCCCGTTTACAGATGGCTATAATCCCTCTGAGGTTTTGACAATATTTCTCTGGCACTATATGTTACAGACTAATATTTTAAGGTAAAAGAACTTAATAGCATGACTCTTTTTTTTTTTTTTTTTTTTTTTTTTTTTTTTTTTTACGTGTACATTGTGTAAGATTTAGATTCTAAAGGAATTTTAAAGCTTCTTAACTTGATGTCAACATTTTTATTATTTTCATAACTTTAATATCTTAAACTGTCACTATCAACTGCTTAGCTTAAGATAATTGTCTAGTTCTTTTTTGTTCTGAATTTCTTATTATTATGTGCCAAACTTTGAAACTAACTGTCTGCTGTTTATCACATAATCTTAATATTTCATCAGGCTGTTTTCTCTTTCAAAAATTCATCTATAGATCTGGAGAAAGGGATTAAATCTGTACTTTAAATTATTTGTATAAAGTTAAGAAATTTTTAAAATTATTCCCCCAAGAGTATTTCTGACATAAATGTGTATTTTATTTACTTTGTTTTGTTTGTTTTTTGTTTGTTTGATTGATTTTTATTTCTCATGGCACTAATATGTGATAATTTCTTGTCCGGTGACAAAATTGGAATGCCAAAAGATCAGTACAGGATAGAGTTTCATAGGTAAGAGTCACATTGAGGGTTTATGGGTTAAGGTTAGGGTTAGGGTTAGTGTTAGGGTTAGGGATAGTCTTAGGGGTCAGGGTAGGGTTATAGGGAGAGGTTGGTGTAGTGATAGGGTAAGGGTTAGATTTACGGTTAGATTTGGATAGGTTTAGAAAAAGGGTTAGGGTTTGTGTTAGGGGTAGTGTGAGGTTTAGCTGTAGGGTTATAGTTAGATTTAGGGTTCGGGTTACCTTTAGGGTTAGGGTTAAGTTTATGGTTAGGTTTCCGGTTAGTGTTAGGGTTAGGGTTAGGTTTAGCCTTACGGTTAGTTTTACAGTAATGGTTACAGTTGTGGTTAAGGTTACAGTTTACTGTTAGCATTAGTGTTATGGTTAGGCTGGAATTGCTCTGGCCCAGACACAGGTTATTCTCTTTCAAATAGATAAATATTTGAAAAACAAAATAATTTTTACTACTAATTATTATTTTTTTTTTCCAAATTCCTTCTGCTCCTAGAAGTAGACTTATGGATATGCTCAAGACTGTACCAACTTCATCATGTTGAGAAACTCAATAACAAGCTTGGGCCAGGACATAGGTGTTGGTCTCTCTGTAGCTTGCTTCGGTTGCCTGTGGCTTTACATAATAATTCTTAAAGCATACTAAAGGCACACTATTGAGTTTGATTCTAGCAATGCACTGGCAATACTCTTCTTTCAAAATACCATGGAGGACAGCTTTATTACTTCTTTCTACAAGCTTACTTACTTTAATGCTTTCACTTGCCTTTGAATGGAAGAGCCAGGTCTAATAAAATAAAATAAAATAAAATAAAATAAAATAAAATAAAATAAAATAAAATAAAATAAAATAAAATAAATCTCCTAAATGAGTACCTTTGCTACCAGGTTTATGATTAGACATTAATAGAGTGGAGAAGTGACAGCTCTAATGCTTTTTAGACAGTGGAGATATCAACAGAGAATTTTGTAATACATATATGTGGATGTATGGTACATTTTGTATTTTTATATTGTTGGATGCATGTATTCACATGTATACTCAGGTGTGTGTGTAATAATTTGTGATAGCTAGCAAAATCCCCACTGAAGGCTACTGTAGGAGCACATGAATGCACTGCAACCCTGTAATGTTTTTATGTGCTAGTAAAAAGCAAAGCAAAAGGAAATAAAACAGAAAACAACTACCGGAATTTGTTGCAAACTATGCTGTGTTACAAGCTGTGGTTCAGACAAATTTTGCTGGGTATTTCCAACAAGAATAGGGAAACTTAAGGTGATAGAAAACAAGTTCACAAGTTGCAAGGTCCTTTATCAAGGTCAAGACCATTTTTTCCAATTTCAGTTGTATAGAAACTAAATATTCTCATGTTGTTAGTATTGTCTTGATAATAAATAAATAAATAAATAGATAGATAGATAGATAGATAGATAGATAGAGTACTTGCTTTGAACAATCTTGTCCCTTACACCTACATTGTATTATGTTGACACTGCATGTCACTGTCAGAATGACAAAGAAAAAAAAAATTGAGGTCTATACAGTTCTGATGGAGGTGAGCACCATTATTCTCAGTGTAAGAGCTATCTCTATTATTGCTGAATTTTGTCTTTATACAGAACAGTTTAATTAATTCTATGCAAAATATTTTTTAATGACACCTGATCCTCTCTGACATTACCAAGACAAAAAAAAAAAAAAAAACAAAAAAAAAACCAAAAAAACTCAAAATTTGGGATGCCAGTACTGTACCAAAGTACCTAAATTTTGTAAAGTATGTAACATTTTCTGGTTGAATTAGGATGTGTTTCTGTGAAGGGACAGTAATTTTTCTTCTGTTTTGGTTCTAAGTCAACTACCCAGGAACTGACACCAATCTAAAAGCCACAAAAATCTATTAGCTTTGGAGCTATTTTTTTGCCTGGACATTTATTATATTGCTTCTGTACTGGAGGAAAGTGATATCTGACCAGTTTTATAACATGGGCCCAATGATTGCCTGGTTCTTTCTTCCTCATATGTGTAGACACAATAGTTCATGTTTTATCCAGTGCTTACTACTTGTGAATTTCATGTGAATAAAGGTGTCTTTTGTTCGTCTGCATCAGCTGAACTTTTATATTTATTGCTTCTGATGTATTTATACTACATAAATACAGAAAACGGAACGGTAATACTATAGATAAACAAAGCATATAGTGAATAATAAACAGCAATATGATAGGCGGATGTGCCATTTAGGTACCATACAAGTGCCAATGAAGCAATTATCTGTCACAACAATGTACTATGTATATGACACATATTGTAGAAACATTTATTTTAGAAATGCACTAAAAGTTTTTTTTCTAATATGGTTAATTTTTTTTTTATGTTACAGATACTGAGTTTCTAACTTGGCACCCAAATACATAAAATACATAAAAATGTGTAGAAAATGACCAAAGGAAATGTCACATCTTGAAACAGTAATTTAAAAAAGAAGGAAAAAAAAAAAAAAAAAAAAAAAAGAAGTGGCAACTATTGAAGAAAGGGCAGATAAAAAGGCTGCAGGCATATGTCAAATTTAGTTATCCAGGATAACATAGCACTCCAAAATTTAGATTTTTCTGCACTTATGTTATCCTTTTTATCTTGATTGGATCACACTTTTATTTGAACTAGACATGACTATGAATGCCGTACTTGAATCTGAAAGAGTGAGGAAATAATCAATAAGAGCATCATTTTATATCTCCTAATTCTATATAAATGAGGCCTGATGTTTGTTCTTCTGGACTCAGTGACGAAAAGCCAGTGGTCACCAAAGCTGAAGTATACTTGTGCACTATACTGTGTTTTGATACAAAAAGCAGAAGCAGTAGCTCTGGTACAATAACAGCATATAAGAAGACTGTGTAAATGTGTTCATATGTATACATGCATGTATTTGTTGATACTACCCTAAACATGAACGCATATGAAGTATATATATTCATTCAAATGAAACAAAGCATATATAGATGCATATATGCTTTAGATGCAGAATTTATCTTAGAAATAAAAAATACTTTAATTTAATTTAATTTAATTTAATTTAATTTTGTTTTATTTTAATTTTATTTTATTTTAATTATTTTATTTTACTTTTTTTTTATATTTTTAAATAAGAAACACTAAAGAATTTTTCACTTGTGAAAGTGACAGTGGTTGATTTCTGAAATTCACCCTGACGTCTTGGCTTAGTATTGTTTCACTTTATTATCTGTCCATCTCTATCCATATCTATTATGGTGCAAAACTGTAGACAAGAAGGAAAACATACTTTTTAGTAACTGCTATCTCAATTAATCTTTGATTGATATACTTTCATGTCCAGGCCTTCCTACTAAATAAGGAAGGATTTGACACATGCATTCACCAATAATTCATGAGTAATGATTTCTGGGCATGAAGATAGTAAAATTTTACACTAAGGATTAGGATGTGCAAAGTAAGAGGTTTTTTAAATATTATAATTATAGTAGATATTTCAGTGGATACTCCTTCTCTTCTGTGAAAAGAGAGAAAAAAATAATAATAATTTAAAAAAAAAGTAATATAACAGTTAATTATAGAAATCAGTTGTATTTCAACCAAAAGCATATACCTCTTTTAGCAGAGATCTTTGAGATCCTTGAGTCTATCAGTAGCACATCAGTAACACCTCACATATCCAATGTCTTAATGTTTGTTTTTTTTTTTTGTTTGTTTGTTTGTTTGTTTTTAACAGATTTTTCATAGCTATAATTTTAATGTCTATTTCTTAGCTTTCTTTCTGTGTTTACTAATTGTGGAAATACAGGAGTATAGATTATAGATTTCATTAGATGTCTTAACTGGATTGCTTACAGCAGTCTGTGCAGAATAAATTATCCACACTCGGTTATAATCATCAGAATAACAGGCTGCAACCTGATAACTGTTATATTAAATTTCTGTTTAAGACTGGGCCAAGCCTGTTTGCCAATTTGCTTTTTTCACTTAGATTTATGTCAAGAATCTTGTATGCTGCTTTCAGATTGTGAAAGAACAATATTTACAGACAACATAGCTTTAGTATTATAGCTGCCTCATATTTTGCTTGCTGTCAATTGCTACTCATCTAAAAGATTTCTAAGACTATTGTTAATATATATATATGTTCTTATTATTGAGACTTATGTAAGTGCACACAAATCCAACAAAGGGCTTGGATGATTCTAATGTCAAAGCCAAGTACTGGATGCAGCAACCCTCCTCACTGTTTTTTAGAGCTTAAATGGTGTCTTGCATCTGTGCAACAGTAATAACCTTGTACAAAAACTGATAATTTTTCCTGTAACTATTTTTACAAAGAACTGAGCAAGGCTACTGCTTTTCTTCTACAATAAAGCCAGAATAAATTATATGTCATCATCTTCTTCCTGTTCTTTTTATAAGCACCAGATAGACTAAGCTTTTCTCAAGGACTGGGAGACTGAGTTTCCACATCCTTGTTACCCTGATGGTCAACATATGTCCTGGCAGGAAGAGAGCATCCTAGTGCCATACAGTAATAGAATATACTATGTAGACTTCTTGTCAAAATCAGTATGCTGTTTAGAAAGGAATGTGAACAAACAGGATAGAGCGTCAGCAAGAGTATAATTCTCTGGTTTGGGTGTTCAGCTGGCATAGTGGTGTCCTGATTCTTGTCTCTGCTATCAGAAATCTGATGTTTATTTCACAACTTCTTAATATAAAACACATGGAAAGTTCATCAGTGGCTCAATCCTATCAGTGGTCATTTGGTCTTTGACAAGATGGAAACTTGATTGTTCTTGTGCACACCAAAACCGATAAGCTGCATATTTGCTACCCTGAGCCAATGCTCTGTCATGTTTTTGACAAAATGCTGTACTTTGGTGAACTTTGTTCATTATAATACCAAGCCACACCTACATCCCAAAAGCTACCTGGCTCCCAGGTGCAACCACCCCTCACTGAGCATGCACTCTGAATTTCTCTGAGCCTCTGCCTTTAAATAAAAGCAAGAAAATTTTGCACCAATTCTAACCAAGATATGCATGACTAGAGTCACTCAAGCTCTGCCTGAAACAAATTGGCTTAAGAGAGAGAGGATGTGAGGGAAGATACCATTTCAAAGGATACTTTCTAACTGGAATAGTTTTGACATAGAGAGGACTGAGTAGCCAGACACTGCAGGATCCATTGTGGAATTGTGGAATTTTGCAGGACCAGTTAAGGAATTAAGGAGCAGATCAACAAACACATAAAGACCTTTCAAAGGAGACAGACATGCAAATAGAAAATAATTTTGAGTTTCATTTAAAATGAGTTTTGAATTGCCATTTAAAATAGAAATGGAGGATGAATTCTTATTTTAAACCTTTAAGTGCATAATTTTGTTTTTGTTTGTGGCTTTTTGACAACCATAGTGTGTTGAAAAAAATTATCCTAATTAGCAGTGATTCCATTTATTGGCTTTTTATGTCAACTTATTATATTTTTTTTCTTTAAAATCCATGAAGTCCTGAAAATGAATCAGTGTTTTGATGCTGACTTGCCTGCAAAGCTCAGTTACTGTATCTGTGTTTCAGGTCCTCAGTTTTCCATTGTGATCTACTTCTGGGATGTAGCTATTTCAACATCCATCAATTTCTAATAAAGAGACTTGTTTATGGGCCTAATAAACACAAAGAACATTATGGAATCATGAAACAGCTAATTAACTTTGTGAATTTAAAGTGCTATGTTTGCACATGAAAACTAATTACTGATTATATGGATTCCTGAATCAAACTTCCTTCCTTTTTCTCATCATATGGTTGTTAACCGTGTAACTTACATTCAACAGATTTGTAGTATTTTTCCCTTACTTTTCTAAAGAGAATGATGGAGTTCATACTTAAAAAAATGTATTATCTACATACTTTGAATGTCATGTCTCATTGTCACTTATGTTTCACACTGCTACAATTTATTCACATTTTATCTTGATGAGTTACACTCATCACAGATTTATTCAAGAGGCTTGTTGTCAGTACAACTGAAGAAAAAGTCTGCTAGAATTTAAAGCTAAATTGTGCCTAGACTTGAGGCAACATGGGGAAATCAAATAGGACTCTTCCCTCTCTGTGTGTGGCTTACTTAAAGGCTGCTCTGCCTGATGTTGAACGGAGCAGAATTATGCCACTCAGAGTGAGGGAAGGGTGGGCAGTGATAGTGATACTTTCCTTGAGTATGTGAGTAAGGAACAGCGAGGCAAACATCCCATGTCCTACCAACAATCAGTAATTGCACACCCCAATTCAGTAGCAGACTAAAAGTATTAATAACATATCAGTCTATTGCAGTATATTACAAAAACTTCGGGAATGGCTGTGCTCCAAGAATTTTCCAAAACTCCTTTACACCTTCTCATGGCTTTGTTGCTGTGTCACACCCTATTTGGTACTATTATTATAATCAAAATTGAATCTGTTGTGAAGTTATCCCTGCCCAGACATTGGTATGGAAGTGTGCAAAGTACATTATATTGATAAAGAACAAAGATACTGGACAGGGTCATTAAGTAAAATAAAGGCATTTATGAAGACTAGAGAGACAATAGGGATAGGTTACTGGCACTACTTGCAGAAGTAGAAGTCCAGACTGCAGTTCTGCTGCAAACTGATGTGGCAGAAGCATTTAGCAAAGCAGAGAGACAGGACAGCGTATTGGGTTTATGTGGCAAAGTTTTCGAAGTAGGAGGCTGCAGAGGTGACTTCTGTGAGAAGAATCAAGGTCAGTGAAGCAGGAGAGCAGGAGGTGCTCCAGGCACACAGCAGAAGTTTCTCTGCAGCCTGTGGAGAGGGCCCTGGTGGATCAGGCTGTCCCCCTGCATGCAGGTCCCACATGGAGCAGATCTCCATGCCACAGCCCGTGGAGGAGCCCCCGCTGGAGCAGGAGGATGTGGCCTGGAGGAGGCTGCAGCCCATGGAGAGCCCCCACAGGCTCAGTTTGGGAAAGACGGCACCCCGTGGGAGGCACCCCATGTGGAGCAGGGGCAGAGAGTGACTATGAAGGAGCAGCAGAAGCAAAGTTTTATGGACTGACCACAACCCCAATTCCACCATTCCCTTGTGCCACTTGGAGAGAAGGAGGTGGAAGAGGACAGATAGGGGGAAGGCGTTTTTGGTTTCTTTACTTTGTTTCTCACTTCTCTAGCTTGTTAGTAATAGGCAATAAATTTCTCAAATCTTGCTATGCTGAGACTGTTTTGTCCATGACGATAATTGTTGAGTGATGTCCCTGTCCTTATCTCAACCCTTGAGCCCTTTTCATCATATTTTCTCCCCCTTTCCCTTTGAGAAGGCAGTGTTAGAGAGCAGTTGTGGTGGAGTTCAGCTACCTAGATGAGGAAAAAACATCATGGAAGGACATTCCTCACAGGAGCTACAGAAGGAAGACTGCTACTCTCTGAAATGGCGAAAGTGTTCATTATTTGCTGTAGCATTATATCGAAGTGTACACTACCTTATTCCTTCAACAGCTGTTGGGAAAACAGTATGAAAACAGTATGGGTGGCAAAGGTAGAGAAGGTGAAATCAGCTCTGAATGAGCTTTTCAGAAATTAGCAATGGAGAGTGAGGAGCAAGGTCCCTTTATCTCAGGAGCCATAAAGTCATGAATCAACATTAACAAAACAGAGAAAAGACCAGTGGTCTCACTCCTTAAAAAATGTCTGTCACTCCTCTAAGTTTTCTGGAAAATAAGTTTCATAATAAAATTTATTTTTTCTTTTTTTTTTCTCTTTTTTTCACCAGCAAAGTAAGGATATCCCCAGAAGGTCACTGACTTTTTTTTTTAAAAGCAAAGCAAAACAAAACAAACAAACAATAAAGTTAAAGAAGATTAAAGACTGTGTGTGAGTCTGTTATGAAACTGTTGCAGACACAGAATATGCCACAATGACTAGTCTTAACAGAAGTGAACATAAAGTACAGAAAACAATTATCCTGATCAAATTCATCCCTGAAATGAAACATTACATTTTTACATTTAATCTGCAATCAGCATTGCTATATCGGGGGGGGGGGGGGAAGAAAAACACGACACATATTTTTATCTTTTTTAAAGGTTTGAGAATGTAAAACCTTTGAAGTAGAAAGTATAAGAAAACTAAGAGTATTCTGCCAAAATGATAACTGATGGAGGTTGTGATAACTCTCCCTGGAAACATGTACAGGGACATCTCAAGAAAGACTCATTAATCAGAGAACAGAAAAGTAGTAATGGGTTTGAACTGTGGAAATACAATCTTAGATTGGATATTAGACATATCTGTCAAAATACAAGCTTGTTTAAACAAAGACTCTTCCAGCATACTTAACACTGCTACACAAATCTCTCTTTTTTTTTTTTTTCATTTGATGTTAACATCTTATTGTTTTTTCTTTCTTTTCCTTCCTTCCTTCCTCCCTTCCTCCCTCCCTTCCTCCCTTCTTTCTCCCTTCCTCTCTTCCTCCCTTCCTCTCTTTCTCTCTCTTTCTCTCTCTTTCTCTCTCTTTCTCTCTCTTTCTCTCTCTCTTTTTCTATTTCTTCCTTCCTTCCTTCTTCTCTCCTATTTCTTTTTCTTTTTCTTCTTTTTTTTTTTTTTTTTTAATTTTCTTTTTCATTTGATTCATTCGTTACTTAAGTTTCTCATTAGTTGTAGGCTTTATTTTATGCATTTGCTTTAACATGAAATTCCAAAGCCTTCTGCTTATCTAAACTACTACATAGGCTTGAAAATCAAACCACACAGATGGTGAGGCCAAGCTCAGTTGCCACGTTAACCTGCTTTTACCAATACAATACTAGATCCAATCTCCTCTCCTTCCTTCTTGGTGTCAGGTTTCTCATTGCTCAAGACAATCATATACCTTGATGCTCTTCACCCATAAATGCCTTTATTGACCTCAACTGTCTTTAAAGAAATATGCTGGACCTTTAAAATATGTCTGCTCTAAAAAGAGTAAAGTAAACATCCGTCACCATAAAAGAAGGCCCCAAAAATCACATAGGCAAATTACTTCCAGAAGCAACCCTTCTGAATTTCCTTTCAGGAAGCTGTAAAGGTGGTCTCACAGGGAGTGAGATAATAATTCTAAATAGTATACAAAAAGCTAGTATGGTATAAGGACTTCATTGTAAATTAACCATTCTGGTAACTCCTTATAGTGGCAGAAGTATTCCTACATGCTTCTTGCTTATGATGAATACAAGACTTCATTTAGGTACAGTCCTTGCCTAGAACAGAGCTTTCTATCCTCCTCTCCACACACATCATGACACTCTACGCAGATCACAGTCAGAGCTATGAAGTTGAACGCTGAGGGGCTACATCTCAAACTCCATCATGAAATTCTGATTTCACACTTGAGATTGTTCCACACTTCTCTGATTACAGACTTTATATCCTAAAGACATAATCTTGGGTATGCAATGGGTTGTTTACTAGGCTCTATTGCACTATAGCACAAGACCTTGGCTGTCTGAGGATAACCTGAAGAATAATGATATTACTGAGCTGATTGGGAAAATGAGTTTACCAATCTGGGTAGCACAGAGGACTCTGGAAGCTATAAGAAGGTATAGCAAATGGTAAATAACTCTATTTAGTGATGCTTCAGTTCTGAAATAGGTTCTTACCCAGCCCCTGAAAATATATAAAAGAAAGAAAAAGAGAAAATTGTAATTGGACATGTCAGCAGATTTGTACAGTCTCCTCTTGCTAGTGGAAACGTATCAAGCAAAATATTTTTCATCTTTCAGATCATTTCAGTTTCAAAGCAGGATCAATGTTCAAAGAGATTTTTAACTATTATATTTCAGGACAAACACTACCTCTACCCTAACTGTGAAATTAATAAGGAATGTAGCACTGAAGAAATCTGCTTTGTGCTGGGGCTGCTGACATGAGTGGGAATAATTGTTGCAGCATTGCACCCAGAAGAAATCGTATGAGAAAACAGATTTGTAGCTGCAAAACACTAAATGCCAAGTGAACCTGCCTGAATGCTTAATTGCTTCTGTAGTGGTTTCACAGTGATAACTAGTTATGTTCCAACACACCACTCTCTCGCTCCCCCTCCTCTGAAGAACAAGGGGAGAAAATATTGTGAAAAAAAGTTTCATGTGTTGAGATAAGGACAGGGAGATCACTCACCCATTACTGTCATGGGTAAAACCATCTTAGCACAGGGAGATTAATACAATTTATTACCTATCTCTAGTAGACTAGAGCAGAGAGAAACTAAAAACAAACTAAAAAACCCTTCCCCCTATCCACCTTCTTCTGCCTTCTCCCCACAATCAATGCAGGAAAACAGGGTATGAGGGTTGTGGTCAGTTCATAATACTTTATCATGTACCACTCACTCCTTCATGGTCACTGTCTGCCCCTGCTCCAATGTTGCATCCTTCCCATGGGATACCATCCTTCCCAAACTGATCCTGTGTGGGCTTCCCACAGACTGCAGTTCTTCAAGAACTGCTCCAAATATGGGTCCATAAAGCACAATTAATCCTTCAGGAATGGACAGAACCAACACGTGTCCCCCACAGGTGGCAGCTTTGTCCAGCCCTCTTGCTCCTGTGTGGGCTCCTCTCCATGGGCTGCAGCTCCTGCCCGGGGCCTGCTCTTGTGGGGGCTCTCCATGGACTGCAGCCTCCTCCAGGCCACATCCACCTGCTCTACCG
Organism: Aythya ferina; assembly: GCF_964211825.1. Lineage (NCBI taxonomy): Eukaryota > Metazoa > Chordata > Aves > Anseriformes > Anatidae > Aythya > Aythya ferina. The sequence goes on along the minus strand of NC_140296.1, from coordinate 184,734,989 downwards.
GGGGCTCTTCCATGGGCTGCACAGTGGAGATCTGGTCCACTGTGGGACCCATGGGCTGTAGGGGGACAGCCTGATCCACCAGGGGCCTCTCCACAGGCCACAGAGGAACTGCTGCTGCGTGCCTGGAGCACCTCCTGCCCTCCTGCTGCACTGACCTTGGTGTCTGCAGGGCTGGTTCTGTCTACATTTTCTCACTCTTCTCTACACGCTGCTGTTGCACAGCAGTTCCACCCTCCACCCCCTCACCCCCCTTTCTTAAATCTGCTCTAACAGAGGCACAGCCAGTGGTGTCACTCATTGGCTCAGCTCTGGCCAGTACTGGGCCAATTTGGAGCTGTTTGGAACTGACTCTGATCTGACATGGGGCAGCTTCAGGGCTCTTCTCACTGAGGCTACCCCTGCCAACCCTCTGCTACCAAAATCTTGCTACATAAGCCCAAAACAGCTTCTCAAAAAATTTGTTTACTAGGCAATAAATTACAGTACTGCCTTCATAAAAATTGTCTCCAATGAAAGAAGATGAATTCTCTCCTAATAAAAGCTGTATTTCCTTATTAATTTTTGAGGTTTTGTAAAGTCCAAATAAGCTTCAATCCTGAGTAAATCAGAAATACCCAGCACTGGACTGTGGAAGTATTACCCAGTGTGTGAAACTATATACCCAGTGGAGGTATTAAAACATCTATAGCTGTGTTATGAACCTATAAGTTACAAATATCTTTTCTATAATTTGATACATGGCTTCAGGGACCTACCAATGAATGATTCAGTGTTAGTAGTTCAGAGGAGGACATCTAAGCTGTTACAAATTTCAAGAGTCTTTTTAAATTTTGAGATGAAAACATGACAGCTTCAGAGTAGACATGGGGACAGCAAACACAGATAAACCTGGTTTCCTTGCCTTCCGCTCCCAACAATTAGAAGGGTGGCATGATTAGGCTCAGAGGGTTGCAGTCAATTGGTCGTAATCTACCTGGAGGCCAGTAACAAGTGGAGTAATTGTCGTGGTTCCGCTCGAGTGGGCAGCCGAGCACCACCACAGCCGCTCTCTCACTCCCCCTCCTCAAAGAGGAATGGGGAGAAAATATGTGAAAAAGGGCTCAAGGGTTGAGATAAGGACGAGAAAATCATGCAATAATTATTGTAACGGGCAAAACAGACTCAGCAAAAGAAGATAGCAAGATTTATTGCTCATTACTAACAAGCTAGAGAAGTGAGAAACAAAGGAAAGAAAACAAAAGCACCTTCCCCCCCATCCACCCTCTTCCACCTCCTCCCCCCGAGTGGCGCAGGGGAACGGGGGGTTATGGTCAGTCTACAGCACTTCTTCTCTGCCACTCCTTCTCGGTCACTCTCGTCCCCTGTGCTGTGGGGTCCCTCCCACAGGATGCAGTCCTTGATGAACTGATCCAGCATGGGCTTCCCACAGGCAGCAGCTCTTCCAGAACTGCTCCAGATATGGGTCCGTACCACGGGGTCCATCCCTCAGGAGAAAACTGCTCCAATCTGGCTCCCCTATGGGCAGCAGCTCCTGCCAGGTCACCTGCTCCTGCGTGGTCTCCTCTCCACAGGCTACAGGTCTGGCCCGGAATCTGCTCCAGCAGGGGTCTTCCACAGGTGGCAGCCTCTGTCGGTGCAGGGCCACCTGCTCCACCATGGTCTCCTCCACGGGCTGCAGGGGGACATCCTGCTTCACCATGGTCCTCACCACAGGCCGCAGGGGACTTCTGCTCCGGCGCCTGGAGCACCTCTCCCCCTCCTTCTACACTGACCTTGGCACCTGCAAGGCTGTTTTCTCACTCCCTTCACTCTCCCGGCTGCTGTGTGGCGCAGCATTTTTTTCCGTCTCAAATATGCTCTCACAGAGGTGCAAAACAACATCGCTTATTGGCTCAGCTCTGGAAAACAATGGGGCCCTTCCCAAACATGGGGCAGCTTCTAGATCTTTCTCACAGAAACCACCCCTATGGCCCCCTGCTACCAAAACCTTGCCACGTAAACCCACTACAGTAATGCAGGGATCTTTATTGATTCTCAGAACTGTTCTGCTTATGCTTATTATCTTTATCAGTGATTTCTTTATTAGTGGAGGAGATGATGGAATGCACTCTTATCATTTATGCAGATGCCATCAAATTGGAGGAGGCAATTACCTGGGAGGATAGGTCTGCTTCTAGAGAAATGGGCCAACAGAAACCTTATGAAATTAGCAAGGACATATGCAAATCCCTGTACCTAAGGAGGAAAACCCCTTGTGATAAAGGCAAGTTGTTGCCTGACTGTATAGGGAGCAACTCTGCAGAAAACCCCGTGGAGTTCTGGTAGACAGCAAGATGAGCATAAGCCAGCAATGACCTGGCAGGAAACAGGGGCAAAAGCCTCCTAGACTGTGCTAACAGGAGCGGAACCTGCACACCAGGGAAGGGATTATCCTTCTCTACTCACACTTTGGACATCTCAAATACTGCATCCAGTTTTGGGCTCATATTACAAGACATCAATTAACTGGAGTGTGTTCAGCATAGGACCACCACAGTGGCTTGGTGCTGGGGCACTTGCCCTGTGAGTAGAGGCTGAGAGAGCTGGGCTTGCTCAGCCTGGAGAAAAAGCTTCAGGGGGAGTGAGCAGCAGTGTCCTATCACATAATGGGAAAAAATATTACCGTAATATCTATGTGGAATATTTATTTTCACTTTAATTTCCATTAATTTAATATTTGTAAGTATTTTAGAAACTAAATGCCATAATGTTAGACCACAAAGTTAAGAAAGAGGGGGGAAGAAAGTTGTAAAGCTATCAATATCAAATTATACTAATTATATTAGACTAAAACAGGGCTTTATCACATGTTAATTTATCAGATTAGAATGTGAATGTGGTAAGTAATAATGCTGTTTTGACAGTGAATGATAAGGAGATTTTGGTAGAATATTTATGAGCTTGTGTTTTTTTCTGGATTGAATATTTTTAAGGTCACCATGACACTGAAGAATTTTGACAAGATATTGTGATCCGAAAGATGGATTTAGATATCAAAGTGATGTAAATTAGATGAATTCATGAAAGACAAATATATCAAGGGCTATTAAGCACAAAGATATCAATTCTTACTCAAGAAGTCAGACAGCTTAAAGCTGAGAGGTTATACCCAAGAAGTATCACTGTCTGCTTGTGCTATTCTTAAATTCTTTTTTATAAGCACCATAAAATAATTACAGATGAAGAGAGGATACTATATTAACTGGAACTTTAGTGTGACCTAAAATGTACATTCTGATATCTGAGATAATATGACTACCTCTAAACTTAAATGAAGATGTAGATTAGGTGATGGAGGTTATAAAGGGGCATATACAAACAATATCTCTTTAGAGCTTTGTGGAAAGTCCCTCTTAAAATATGTTAAACATTTTCTTTGACCAAGCCAAGAAAATTGCAGATCTGACATGATAATAAACTGATAACAAGATTTTGCCTTGGATTATTTTTTTTTTTCCCCAGGCATAGAAATGTCCGTTTTCCTCTTCATTTGTGTGACTTTCTGTAGTAATTAAGATATTAGAGGCCAGAATGTCAGCCTAAACTACAGAAAATATTAAACTGCAAAATATCAGTTTCATTACACTGAAAAATGTTTTATTTCAATAAGTACTTTAATAAATACATTTCACTTTCCTTTAAATAATGTAATTCTAAATATTCAATTCAAAAGTTCACATTTAAGGAACATATTTTATAAAGAAAACAAAACATTCTACATTTTAGGACTGATCTTACTCTGTTTTTTGGTATTTTTAGGACTATAATATAGGACTTTTTATATAATTAACTGTTTTAAATATTCTTTCACCATCAGAAGTTTTTAGAAAAGAGATGTCAAACTAGTGGTCATATTTATTACAGTGGAAAAGGCTTGCTTAAAAAAAAAAAAAAAAAAAAAAAAAAGTGTGCAAAATAGTATGAACTTTTGGCTGTGACAATAAGGCAAAGATGAGCTATGTGAGAGGAGATTAATGAATGTGTCCAGAAAGCAATGAGAAAGAATGACTTTAAAAATCTCTTTTTCCATGTGGTAGTGTGTCCTGTTGAAGTAATGATTAGCATCTTAACCTTACTGAAATTAATAACAAAGGTTTTATCAAATCAAATGGAGAATAGTTTTCAGCCTAATTGTGATGTCATAATGTCTATACGATTGGCACAGGCTACTGCTTTTGCAATATGAGAGCCTTTCCCAGTAGTGGAAATTCATTGTAGACTAAAGTCTTCATATATAATATCCTGGGACCAAAAGCAGCCCAACTGTACCAGCACACTGCTGTATCTGAATTTTGAATCCATGGTGGGAGTGCTATGCCAAATCATATGGCCTTTTTGTCTTAGACAGAAGCTAAAAAGGTTTCTGTGCATTGCACTCCACTCCAATACTCAGTTTAGTCATGCCTTACATGTGAACTCTTAACTACTACATTCATCATATTTAGGACATTTCATAAATATCAAGTAACATACGTGGCTCTTTACAAACTCCTAAAATCTCTGTTGTATGCAGTTATAAAGACTGACCACACTAGTATGTTTTGGCAAACACCTCACTCAAAAATAGCTTAAATGAATCACAGAATTACAAAATGTTTGAGTATGGAAAGGACTTTTGGAGATCATCTAGTCCAACCCCTTTGCTCAAATCAGGACTGGCTGGAACAGGTCTGCATCCAGTTGACCTCTGAATATTTCCAAGGATGGAGACTCCTCAATCTCACTGGGCAACCTGTTCCAGTGCTCAGTCACCCTCAAAGTAGATATATACATATTTCTTAATGTTTAAATGTAATTTCCTCTATTTAAATTTGTGCCATTGCCTCTTGTCTTCTCCAGGCTAAAGAATCCCATATCTCTCAGCTCTCTTAACATGTCTCTCTTCTCATGTGAAAGACACTCCAGTCCTTTAGACATCTTAGTGCCCCTCTGCTGGACTTGTTCCATTATGTCAATATCCTTCCAGCACTGGGCACAGCACTCTAGATGTGTCACACATGGTCTGAATAGATGGGAAGGATCACCTCCTCTGACCTGCTATCAGTGCTCCTGGGCCTAATGAAACCTGGGATGCTTTTTGCCTTTACTTCAAGATCCCATATTCAACTTGGTGTCTGCCAGGTCCCTCTCTGCAAAGCTGCTTTCCAGCCAGTTGTGCCCCAGCCTGTGTTGGTGCATGGGGCTATTCCTCCCCACGTGCAGGACTTTGCACTTCCATTTATTCAACTTAACAAGGTTCCTGACAGTCCACTTCTCTAGACTCTCAAAGTCCCTCTGAATGTCAGCACAACCATCTGGTCTATCAACTGCTCTTCCCAGTTTTGTATCATGTGCAAGCCTGTTTTTATAGATTGTCCCACCATTTACGTCAATAATGAAGACGTCTAATAGGATTGAATCCAGTACTGACTGTTGAGTTGCATCATTAGTGAGTGGATGCTGTCTGCCAACCATTCACAGTGCTTTGAGGCAGGCAGTTCTGCCAGTTTTCCATCCACCTCACTGTTCACTATCTAGTTCATACTTCTTCAGTTTGCCCTTGAGTGTGTTATAGAAAACAGTATCAAAACCTGGCTGAAGTCAAGATAAATATCTACTACTCTACCCTCATACAATAAACTAATTATTTTGTTATAGAATGCTACCAGGTTGGTCAAGCATGATTTTTTTTTTTAAATCTATTTATTTATTTATTTTAATATATGCTAACTACTCTAAATTACCTTATTGTCCTTACTGTATTTGGAAATGATTTCCAGGAATATTAACTCAATTGTTTTCTCAGGGACCAGGATAAGGTTTATTGACCTTCCCCTCCTTCATTTCCTGAAGATAGGAGTGAAGAAAAGAATTTGGGTTGAGGATTTTGGAATGAGAATAAACTATTATCCCCAATGCTACAGTATATTTCAAGACAAAAAGCAGCATTGTAACTAAACCTGAAGCTTCTGCTTATCTTTTTAAACTGTAAAATGTTATTTATTTCAGATGAATAATTTGAGTCAACATAAATATCAACATGTATAACCTACTATTTCAAATCTCTCAGATTTCAAAAAATAATCCATCGAATTTAAAATACTTGCATTATGTAAGCAAATATACTCTTTTTTTCTCTTGAAGACTATAACAGTCATTTAATTTAGTGTCATCACAAATAGCTTAGCCTTATGATATTACTGAATTCTTTTTTTAAAGATGACTTTTTCTAGAAGAACATGCCTTGCAGATAGAGAAGATTTATATGTCCTGTAGAACTGCTGCCCTATAACAACAATGGCTATTATTTCTAACTAATGCTCTGATAATGAAGAAAAAGACGAACATTATAAGATAATATATACAAATGGAAACAAAATACAGACTCATTTGTACCCTTCTGACAGCAAATAAGAGCCAGGGAACAATGACAAGACAATCCAGGGTCTAAGGAACATCCCTCCAAGAGTTTAATCTCATCCAGCTTTAGACATGTAAAAGGATAGCAAATAATCTAGCCTTTCTCTAGATCTAGGGGAAAAAAATAAATATATATATTTATTATATATGTATATATATACACACACATATATATACATATGTATCATATATATATATGTAGCATTGTCTCTTTCACAGACATATCTATTTTGGAGTGGACTCAATCACATTCTAGCTAAAATTAGAAGATATGAATCTCACCCCTCTTTTGCAGCTTCAGGGAATTGTTTGTATATCTTTATATTAAATTTAGAGCTATATGGTCAGGATAACATATTTTGTCTCAAAAGATCGGGGAAAATATGTTAAAATGTATGATTTTTTAATATAAATATAGTGCATCCAAGATGAAATGAGAGCTGTTGTTAGCAGAATCCTGCATAAACCATTCAATATGTGCCAGCAGATCCAAATGCAGGAACAGGACCAAAATTAATACCAGAGGTTGTGATGGTACCAGCTGTGCTTTCAACACTTTTATATTTACACACAAGCAAGATGAGTGAATTACAAAGGCGAAAAATAAACCGTTACATTAATAACAGGCTACAAAGCACTCAGACTGCCTAAGGAAATATGCAGTTGATGGATGATGTAGATTTCTGATGACAGATGAATTGTCTACATTTCCATTCTAGATTATGTTTCCTAGGTAAATGAATACTGTCACTGATTTGTCTCATCAATCCTGTCAGTTTGATGAAACTGGCCACAGCAGGAACTTACTTGGTGAAATTTTAAAAATATACCTGAAGCTAGCTGTACTCTCAGATATATAACTCCTTCTGAATTCTGCCCTAGTTGCTCTTGTGTTTTTCAGGAATTAACTTTGCCAAGAATAAGATATTTTACAGATATTCTATAAAGATATTAGTTAATTTTCCTGTGCATTTTGTTTATCTTTTCAGTGTGTGATATAATAAGAAGCAAAACAAAAAATAAGTCATCAAAACCAGACTAGGCAGTGGATAAATCTCCCAATCCAATCTATCTAATCTATGGATCCAAGATGATCCAATGCGATCAACTGAAGCCCTAAGATGGCACTCCTTAAACATAAATTTTGGAGACAGCTCTGTTTTATTATTCAAAATGCAAGCAAATACACTGGGGAATGCTGTTTTTGAGACAGCTTTCATAACTACCCCCATAACACGAAGAAATTCAAAAATTCAAGCACTTTGTATTTGGAAAGGGTATTTCTAAGCAGTTAATCCAGATGTGTCATTCCAGTCTCTTTGCTAGGTAGGTATGTTTTGTTTAAAAATTCATTATTTCTAGGCTTTTTTACAATTTTTTGAAAGTTGATTTTTAATTATTTTTCAGGATCAGTAAAGAGCTGTTATCTGCCCCAAAACAAACTTTGTGTTGCCTTCATTAACCTCTCAGATCCTTCTTCCCTCATTAACAGCATCTGTTTCCCTTTTGTATTTTTTATGCTGAAAGTCATCTTCCTCACTCCCAAAGATTCAGTAGGTAAATCAACACAAACCAGGGGATCAAACAAGCTGGAAAGAGAGGAGAAAACCGTAGCATGAGAAGATTCTTCTGAAGCTTCAGTACATTATCATTGTTGGTCCAGAATGTCTTCAGTTTCCGACATCGCTCTTCTGTTATTTTGGAAATGAAAATGAGCACATATTTTTCTTTTTTCTACCTTTTTTTTTTTTTTTCTTCAATATACTCAAACAATCTGCATGTTTTCACAGTATCTTTTTTTTTTTTTTTTTTTTTTTTTTTTTTTTTTTTGAGTCTTTTAAGAGGCAGAATGATATAATGATGGATAAGGAGAAAAATCAAACACTGCATTATGTCATAGAGTCCTTAACAAGATGAGACCTGATGTAGACAATAATTATTGTCTGACCAATAATTAGTTGACCCATGTTCCAGATGAAGCTACAAATGAAAATGAAGCCTAAATAAATAATAATAATAATAAAACATTTTACACATTTTCCATTAAATTAAAGCTCTAAATGCAACTCCTAGGAGTTGGGGTCATTATATCAATACTTGATATTCTCTTGAGGAGTCACAGTTTATAAACTAAGGAATGAGACCCAAATACTGTGCACAACTTTAATCTGCGGCAATTAATCTGCCTCCAGTATTTTTCATGCTCTTTAATAGAAAGCTGTATCCATATTATTTAGTTTGGATCTTTAAAGATCAGAAGCATTTCTCAGTGTGATTAAACTGTGAAAAGTATTTGAAACTAATTGCTTCTGACAACTGCCATTAGACATATATTTGCAAATACATTTTTTAATTCCTTAATAGTGAGAAATGTCTGTTATCTTTTGAACTTTTGAGCAATAAGAAAAGAACACTTTTGTTTTAACTGTTTCAGCACTAGCTAAGAGAACAAATGATAAACTTCTATCAAAGGAAGCAGTACCGGACAAGCAGAATGTGCTGACTGACTGTATATGTTGGTGACAATGAGACTATGAGAAGACAGAAGAAATGACACCTATGTTTTTACAAAAACCTGTTTAAAGACTTGCTCAATACATAAGTCTAGCAATCCCATTTTTAATATTGTACATGCAAGACAAACTTTGCTGTTTTACTACTATTTATCAATTTAATAATTCAGAATACATTACATTCTGATGTCTCATAAAATATTTTTACACCTTTTGCCAGGTGATGCACCAAACCATAGTATGCATTATGGTAAATAAGCACTACAATTAAATTACCAGATGATATTTCTCAAATGAAGCAATCATTCATTGTATTTTCTGAAATGGAATTTCTGTACTTTGTTAATTTCTTGTGCTGAACTTGTAGAAGACTGAGTTGCACAGTTACTTTAAAACCTCCCCAAATTTACCAGCTAAGGTTTGTTGACATAAGTATAAATTATTTAAAACAAAACAAAACAAAACAAAACACAAAAGTTATCTTCTTCAAAAATTTAAATGCTTAACTAATGAAACAAACAAACAAACAAAAACAAATATACACCAAAGGAAAAACAAACAAACAAACAAACAAACAACAAAAGGTAGAAGAAAGGGAGAATTATCATTCACATTTGAATTACATGGAATGAAGCTGAGAAAAAAAAATGTCATTATGAGACAAATAATGAAACAACCTTTCCAGATGCTTTTCTCTCCCCATTGATTCTAGATGACTTTGATTAGCTGCCTTACTTTTAGATGGCAATCATTAACTGGGGTGCATCTCATTAAAAGATTTCCCCTGAATCAGAAAGTTTCTATCTCTACCAAGTATTGGTTCAATACCTGATGCAGCCTTGCTCTTTACTCACAGGTCTTTCTCTTTACTATTTTGTCTCTAAACTGTTTCAAGTGATGAACCAATGGAGTGCCCTTCATCACAACTTCTATTGAAGCTAAGTTACTCTACAGACAGATTGGACATTACATGAAGAGTGATAGTGCCAAAAGAATGTAAAGTGAATCCCTTTGTCAATGTGCACTTAATAAGCCTAGATAAAATAAAATGGGCATCCTTGCTTCCTCATTTCCAGAGACCTTTAGTTAGGTCATAAGAATACTAATTTTATTTGGAACAAGCAATGATAATCCTCAATGAGAAGAAATCTATTTCATTGCCAAGCTTCAGATCCTATCCAGGTTATTCAAATAAAGCAAATATTTCAAAAGGAAAGATCTCTTTCCATCCTCTGCCCAACCTTCTCATGTCATTCTTTAAGTAGCATTTGTAATGAACCTGATGGAGAGATGTATCTTGAGTCCCTATGGATTAGGATCAGCAGGAAGGCCAACAAGGCAAGCATCCTGGTGGGGGCCTGTTATAGACCACCAAACCAGGATGAGGAGACTGATGAGGAGTTATATAAGGAGCTGACAGAAGTTGCGCTTGTTCTTGTGGGGGACTTAAACTTCCCAGATATATCCTGGAAGCACAACACAGCCCAGAGAAAGCAGTCTAGGAGGTTTCTGGAAAGCATGGAAGATAGCTTCCTGACACAGCTGGTTAGTGAGCCTACCAGGGGAGGTGCCCCCGCTAGACCTTCTGTTCACAAACAGAGAAGGACTGGTGGGAGATGTGGTGGTTGGAAACTGTCTTGGGCAGAGTGACCATGAAATGGTAGAGTTCTCCATTCTTGGAGAAGCCAGGAAGGGGACCAGTAAAACCCCTGTATTGGACTTCCGCAGGGCCGACTTTTAGCTGTTCAGGACACTGGTTGGTCGAGTCCCTTGGGAGGCGGTTCTGAAGGGCAGAGGGGTACAGGAAGGCTGGGCGCTCTTCAAGAGGGAAATCTTAATGGCGCAGGAGCAGTTTGTCCCCACGTACCCAAAGACGAGCTGGTATGGAAGAAGACCGGCCTGGCTGAACAGGGAATTGTGGCTTGAGCTTAGGAGAAACAAGAGGGTTTATAATATTTGGAAAAGAGGATGGGCCACTCAGGAGGACTATAAGGATGTTGTGAGGCTGTGCAGGGACAAAATTCAAAAAGCCAAAGCTCATCTGGAGCTCAATCTGGCTACTGCCGTCAAAGACAACAAAAAATGTTTTTATAAATACATCAACATAAAAAGGAGGACTAAGGAGAATCTCCATCCTTTACTGGATGTTGGGGGGGGAACTTAGTTACAAGAGATGAGGAAAAGGCTGAGGTGCTTAATGCCTTCTTTGCTTCAGTCTTTAGCAGCAAAACCAGTTGCTCTCTGGATACCCTGAACTGGTGGAAGGGGATGGGGAGCAGAATGTGGCCCTCACTATCCATGAGGAAATGGTTGGCGACCTGCTACAGCACTTGGATGTACGCAAGTCAATGGGGCCAGATGGGATCCACCTGAGGATACTGAGAGAACTGGTGGAGGAGCTGGCCAAGCCACTTTCCATCATTTATCAGCAATCCTGGCTATCGGGGGAGGTCCCAGTAGACTGGCAGCTAGCAAACGTGATGCCTGTCTACAAGAAAGGCCAGAAGGTAGAACCAGGGAACTATAGGCCTGCTAGTTTGACCTCAGTGCCAGGGAAACTCATGGAGCACATTATCTTGAGTGTCATCATGTGGCACTTGCAGGGCAACTAGGTGATCAGGCCCAGTCAGCATGGGTTTATGAAAGGCAGGTCCTGCTTGATGAACCTGATCTCCTTCTATGACGAAGTGACGCGCTTGGTGGATGAGGGAAAGGCTGTGGATGTGGTCTACCTTGACTTCAGTAAGGCCTTTGACGCCATTCCCCGCACTATTCTCCTCAAGAAACTGTCTGCTCGTGGCTTGGACTGGCGTAGGCTTTGTTGGGTTAAAAGCTGGCTGGATAGCCGGGCCCAAAGAGTTGTGGTGAATGGAGTCAAATCCAGTTGGAGGCCGGTCACTAGTGGCATTCCCCAGGGCTTGGTACTGGGGCCAGTCCTCTTTAATATATTGATCAATGATCTGGATGAGGGGATCGAATGCACCCTCAGTAAGTTTGCAGATGACACCAAGTTAGGTGCGTGTGTCAATCTGCTCGAGGGTAGGAAGGCTCTGCAGGAGGATCTGGATAGGCTGGACTGATGGGCTGAGGTCAACTGTATGAAGTTCAACCAGGCCAAGTGCCGGGTCCTGCACTTGGGACACAACAACCCCAAGCAGTGCTACAGGCTGGGAGATGAGTGGTTGGAAAGCTGCCTGGCAGAGAAGGACCTGGGAGTATTGGTGGATAGTTGGCTGAATATGAGCCAGCAGTGTGCTCAGGTGTCCAGGAAGGCCAACAGCACCCTGGCTTGCATAAGAAGCAGTGTGGCCAGCAGGTCTAGGGAAGTGATTGTCTCCCTGTACTCAGCTCTGGTGAGGCCGCATGTTGAGTACTGTATTCAGTTTTGGGCCCCTCACTACAAGAAGGACATTGAGGTGCTCGAGTGAGTCCAGAGTAGGGTGACAAAGCTGGTGAGGGGTCTGGAGAACAAGTCTTATGAGGAGCAGCTGATGGAGCTGGGATTGTTCAGGCTAGAGAAGAGGAGGCTCAGGGGCGACCTTATCACTCTCTATAAGTACATTAAAGGAGGCTTTGGCGAAGTGGGGGTTGGTCTATTCTCCCATGTGCCTGGTTGAACTTAGTGATATAGTATAGTGGAGGACTTGTTAGTGTTAGGTCAGAGGTTGGACTCTATGATCTTGAGGTCTCTTCCAACCTAAACAATTCTGTGATTCTGTGCTTCTGTGATTACCCCCATTGTACCCCTATTTTTTATTGCTTTCTAATACCTATATAGAAGAACATAACTAGATGTGTATACAATGCTAGTACTGATACCAGAATCTACTTCAAACTAATTTTTATTTTTAACCTTTCATTAAATAAGTCATTAACATGTTGGACAAAAACCACTAAAATGGTTTCATCCCATGTAAATCTGAATTTACCATGTGTATATTTGAATTTTTCAAGTATCCAGTGTCTGATCACTGATTCTAGAATAAAATTTTGTTTCAGTTCAGTAGAATTTTCTATGAGCATTTTAACTAATAAAGCTCAAATTATTTATTAATCTATGTCTTTTCCCATCTCATTGGATTATAATATTCACATGTTCTTTCCTCTAACATTTTTTCTAAACCTCTGAGTCATTCTCACAGGGTATTTCTACACCTGCCTTCAACCCAGCCTCTATTTCTCTTCCTTCTATATTCCTGACTGTTAAAACTTTTCTCATTTCTATGTCTTTTTTCTTTCAGAAAAGAAGATATAAAGAATTGTAGAGATGTGAACTGACTCGTCAGCTAGTATTCTGACCATCCAGCCATTTTCGCTTAGAATGAGTAACAGCCAAATTCTTTGGACTTTTCTCCATAGAAACATTAATTTGACCCTTTATTTTAACCAGCTGAAGACATTTATGAAATGTGTGGTAACTGGTATCTCTGAAAATTATATGTTAGATTTGCTTGAACTTGAAAATAGGGTGAAGTGACAAAAAGATCTTAGTATCAGGCAAACCCCATTTTTAGACAATTGGACTAAAAACCAAGCAAGCAAGAAAGCAAACACAAAAATAGCTTCCCAAAACAAACCACTCACCCTGTAAAACAAACAACAACAAACCAGTTAAAAATCACCAGAATTCTCTGTTAATAAAGCAATTAACAGTCAATTTAGCAAGAAATATGCCAGGGTTTGGAAATTGTTATGTATTTAGGAGAAATAATTTTGATGCTTGCATCTTGGTTTTGGCTGGAATAGAGTTTTCTTCCCAGTAGTCAGTATGGTGCTGTGTCTTGGACTTAGGATGAAAATAATGGTGATTACACACCAATGTTTTAGCTGTTGCAGAGCAGTGCTTACAGAGAGACAAGGACTTTTCAGCTTGTCATGCTGCCTTGCCAGTAAGGAGGCTGAGGGTGCAGAAGAAACTGAGAGGGGACAGACCCAGACTAACCAAAGGGATATTCCATATGATATGGTGTCATGCTGAACAATAAAACTGCAGGCAGTTGGCTGGGGAGAGGTTACTGGTTCTCAGAGGCTGGCTGGGCATTAGTTGCATGGTGGTGAGCAATTGTATATTGCATCACTTGTTTCTTCCCCCTCCACTTTTTTTTTTTTTTTTTTTTTTTTTTTTTTTTTTTTTTTCTGTTAAACTGCCTTTATCTCAACTCACAAGTTTTACTTGTGTTCTCCTCTTTCTCTTCCCCATCCCACTGTCCCACTGAGAGGGGCTGGTGGATGGAGTGATTGAATGGCTGTGTGGTGCTTAGCTGCCTGTCAGGTATAGTTTAATATTGACAGAATGGAGACATGAAAAAATGCAAAAGATTGATTTGAAGAAATCCAAAGATTGAACGATAGATTCCTTTAAGAATTGCATGGAATAAACCCTAAAGGGAAGAGGCGCCCAAGAATGGTGGTTAATATTCAAGGATCCTCCATTCGTGAGACTGGTCCCTCTCAAGAAGCCAGATGTCAGTCAAAAATTCCATGAGGCCTGAATGGAAGAACAAGAGCTCCTAGCCAAATTCAAACATAAAAAGGAAGTATACAGAAGGTAAACATCAGGGGGAAAGTCTAGAGCCAAGAAGATATACCCTTGTGTAAGGGAATCCGGTCAGGAAACACCTGAAGAAAACTGGAATTACATAAGCCGCTGCGCCCTGATTGAATACATCTACAAGTGTTGAGGCAGCTGGCTGATGTCATTTTGGGCCATTTTCAATATCACTGGAATATCCATGTAATATTGAGTATTCATGAATATCCATGACTGTGAGAGGTACTCAAGACTGGAGGAAAGCAAATGTCACTCCTTGGGGAGCTGGGAGTTGGCCTCTTCTCGCAAATAACTAGCAACAGAGAGAATGGCCTCAAGTTGTGCCGGGAAGGTTCCAGTTGGAAATTAGGTGAAATTTCTTCTCAGAAAGAGTAGTCAGGCAAAAAACAAACAAACAAACAAACAACAACAACAAAAAACACCTTAAACATATAATATTGAAGAAAAAGCACTAAAGCACTAGAACATTTTTTTCTTTTTCCAAACAGATTCCAATTCTCAACATTTTCATTAATATGAACTTTATCAACTACACACATTAGTTCTGTGCATAGTTACATATGGGGTGAAAGCACAAGACAGTCTGACCTAGGGTAACATGCATTTGCCTTCACCTCACTTGCAGAAGTTATTTTTGTTTGTTTCTTTTTATGTCTGTTTTAACATAGAGTCTAGAAACCTGGCATAGTATAAACTGACTTAATTAAGTTCCATTTATGTCAGCTGCATCTGATATTGTAACAGACTCAATTTATTTACTGTGAAGTAATCACATTCAGATTTCTGGAACATAATTCGCAATACTTTCTTTCCAAAGGATTTAAACTGTCACCCATCCTCTCCCCTGCCCTCCGCCCCCCTTGGGATAATAAGAGGGTTGGCCTCTTATTGCAGATAACCAGTGATAGAACTAGAGGGAATGGCCTCAAATCATGCCAGGGAAGGTTCTGGTTGGAAATTAGGAGACATTTTTTCTCAGAAAGAGTAGTCAGGCATTAGAATGGGTTGCTCAGAGAGGTGGTGGCTTCACCACCCCTGGGGGGTTTTAAGAAGAGGTTGGACTTGATACTTAGGGACACAGTTTAGTGGGTGATATTGGTGGTAAGGGGATGGTTGGACCAGATGATTTTGTGATCTTGGAGGTTTTTTCCAATTTTAATGATTCAATGATTCTATGATTCTATGATTCTTTATCCTTCCTTCTTATTTATCCAAATAAAAGGCTTGATGCAATGTAGCATATTAGATTAAAAAAAAAAAAAAAAAAAAAAGTGAGAAGTAAGTAATTTCAATCTATTTGACCAAACAATAAAGTTCTTGCACTTTTTTTAACCTGTCTTTAACGACAGTAACCAATAGAAAGTACACACTTCTCCAATGCTTTTGTGAAACTGATAACATGTGGATCCTTTTTGCAACTTTAAATTTCTTTCACATCTTATGTGTGCTGTCTTATCAAGTCAGCTGCACAATAGCTGTGTGAAAACATCAAATTAACTGGATTTCAAACATTTCCCAAAGCCTGCTAATCACATCCTTTATGAAGCAGTCTCTTTGTAAGCATGCTTAAATTTAATAAATGCTCAAAATACATAGTTTTACCTATTGAGTTATAGAATCATAGAATATCCCGAGTAGGAAGGGACCCATAAGGATCATCAAGTCCAACTCCTGGCACCACACAGTTCTGCCCATGTGATACATAGAGTTTAATCAGAAAAGAGGGTGGAGTAGATGGCATTAATTCAGTATGACCATAACAATTCCTTGAGCTTTGCAATATGACCACACATATCTCTTCTATACATGGTGATCCAAGTGGGGAGCTGTGCAAAGATGAACTGTCAGGGAAGCTGTGGTCATACTAGCTTTAAGTGATATGTATGAAATTATCTTCCCTACTGACTAAGACTAATACTGAAAATGAAATAAATAAATAGGTTGATAAATAGATAAATAAATAGCATTTATTTACAAGAACTAATTCCTTTTATTCACAAGAACTAATGCCACCTTTGCCTTTCAGTTAGTCCATCCTAACAGTGAGCATCTGGGGACACTCTACCACAGTTCCTTCTAGGAGTCCTTCTAGACTAGACCAGTTCCTTTTGTTGGCCATCTTCCTTTTGACTTCCCATTGCAAGGGATGATAGTGTGAACTTGGATAGTCTTGCAGATTACATTTATGGCAAATAGAGACCAGGCCAACTCACTAAAAAGCTGTAAGAAAGAATATATCACTGAGTAAAAATCCACAGTGAAAGAGTGACTGCTTGCCTGGTTAAAAAAATAAAAAATAAAAAAATAAATCATTTCTACCAATGAATGTGCTTAAATGTAACTTTTTAGCAAACAGCTAACTCAATCTCCCTTGTGGGAGCCTCCTCCCAGTGCGATATCTGTCTCCATCTCCTCCATTTTGTGTAATTAAGCAAAATACAGATCCTTGGGAATCTCCTGACTTTACATTTCATTTTTAGTTTCCATTATTTCAAATACACTGTTTTGGTCTTCTCTGTCCTTTTCCACTCTGTTATTTTCTGTTAAAATCATATCCAACTGAATATCCACTGTATGCAAAATATTGTCTGTTTGATGGCTATTTGGATGGATATGCCACCCTTCCCACATCTCTTATTCTTGTCCAGTCTGTTTTTTCCATTCTTCTTCCTGCAACATCATTTTTATTTATTTTTTTATTTTCTAAGCCAGTTTTATTTCAATTCTTTTCAGCTTTTATTTCCCACATTTCTTCCTTGGTTGTTGTGATTCTTGTTCTTTATTATCTGCCTTTCATCAATGACTTGAAGCTCTTGTTTTGTTACAATCTTATCAGTCTTTGTGGAATACTCTGTCATTTTACTTTTTTGCTTCCTTTTACCCTTACTATCAAACAGAAGAATTAACATAAGAGACAGCACTGTATATCCATCCTGTTCTTGTCTCTCATTTTTGACATCTTTATTCCAGAAAACAAGTATGTCACTGCATTTTTGCCTTTGTTAAGAATATGTCTTTTCAAGGAACAGCAAACCCACCAGCTTGCTCTAAAATCGTCCAATCTAACCTCCTCCAGTTACATTTATTATTCAAATACAAAGAGACCTAAAGGGCCCAGAATCCTCAGTCTTGATTGTTTTGGATTGATTTTTAAGTAGACATTGCAAAAATACAGTCCCGTATATATATAGTCCTTTGAAGGCCTAAGAAGATGAGCATCGCAAGAGAGTAAAGGACATGGAAACACCTTACAGGCACATGCACACATATGCATCCATACCTACACAATCAGAGTCAGAGCTAACAAACCCCATTATCACAGTCAAACTTTGTTCTCAGAAACACCCTGTGTTGCAGCAAGGAGGCAGAGGAACTCTCAGCAGATAAGACAACATGAGTACAATCCCTTTAAACATTTTATGCATTGGCTTTTGTTCCCATCTCAGCCTACTTGAAATTGTGAGTAAAGTAGCAGTAGATAACAATTAGAGAGCAGGCTATTTGCTACTATATGAGAAAAAATGCTAACCCTTCCACTTCTCTACTTTTCTGAGTAAAGGCTTCCTCTCCAGACAATATGGTGAAAAAGTACATGACCAGTAATATTAGCAATTGTAAAAGTAATAGTAGACTTTATAGACAAAAGAAACATCATGGTTAGCATGTTACTAAAAAGGGGGAAAAAAGGTAATTTATGAGGGGGAAAAAAAAAAAAAAAAACACATCAGTTTTGTTGAAGGAAAAGAGCACATTAGTTTTCTGGATTTATAATCTCATAGCACTAACTGGTCAGAGGAAAAATATCAGGCCCCTGGTGATGGACAATAATGTTCATTTTTGTTTGTTTGTTTTGTTCTTTTTTTTTTTTGTGTGTGTGTGTGTGTTTTTTTTCTTTTATTTGTGTCTGAGAAAAATGGTGTTCTTTCATTTAAAACACAAAGTTGTATTTAAAATCATAAAATTCCTATGCCAATTAGATTTTTATTTTTTTTTCCCCAGGATAAACTAAATTGCTCCCTCTCTTTCCGTCATGGCCCTGCTGATGTCATATCTGCATTTGCACTGGCAGCTGTGCTATTTTATGTTGTTTGTGTGACAAGTGAGGCACATATCCCAGCGGTCAAATACACGCAACTTCAAAAAGCAGCAGAGGTCCTTCAAATATTGCACCTGAGCTAGCCAAAAGTCCTCAGGGATCCTCTGCCATATGTGTTTACAGGTATGGTTAAGAGTTTTATTAAAGGGCATTATTTATTATATATTTCATGATTTCTCAGAAATTGGCTTGTGCTGTTCTATTTCTTTTTGTTGATTGTGCTGTGTTGGTATGCCTGACATTAACATTATTTAGTAGTCTTCCTTTAACACACAAAAAAATCTTGCATCCATCTTTAATAGACCATTTTCAGATCTCAATATTTCCTTTCTAAGTACAGTATCTTTGCTCTTCAGGGCAACTGGAGCTTTATTTCATATATGTATTACATATATTATATATTTATTGCATTATATGTATTACATATATTACATATTTACAATAGTAGCAGCACTCCTGAAAGATGTTCTTCAGATAACAAGCATAAGAATCTCTTGTACCCCAAAGAGATTCTGGTCTGCATTAACTGTTCTTACAGTTACACACAAAAGAAACACCTCGGAGGCAAGTCCGAGTAAAACACTGAAAAAAAAATGAACTAATTGTGCATCCCAGAAGCCGTATACCCCACTGTTATAATGAACATCCTGGCCCTTCATATTTCACTTTTCCATCCACTGAGCTACCAAACCTGTTTTCAAACATGGCTGAATTCTCTCTATGCCAGGAAATGTGCCTGCATATATAGACCTGACTGTGGATATGTATTCAGTAAGAAAGGTGAGGAAAAGAAAGGAGAAAAACAAGTTTTACTCTTTGGCTTCCAGCAGTGCATTACATTCATCAATATACATTCCCAGTATAGCACAGTATTTCCTCTTCTTAGTCCCTTTACTTTAGGAGGAGATTTGTCAGAGAATTTGTCTCTGCAGCTAAAATCACAGCAGAGCCTTGTCCCTGTTGCAAGGCCAGTACAAAAGAGTACAAAGCCCTTCCATTCACGGAAATGCAACTATGTTGCCAGGCTTAGGATCTTTTATAAAGGTGAGACAATAACATAGTGATGGAAATATTGTTAGGCTACAACACCATGTTCTGGAAAGACTGGGAACAAGAACAGGAGAATTAGCTGCAGGACTATACATTGTTGTACTATACACCATTTAGTACATCGTTTAGTATTCTCTACTACTAATATAGGATACTACCTTTAGTATCCTCTACTTTTTTTTTTTTTTTTTCCTGACTTATCACCAGAAAAGGACTATTCATAAACTAAGTACAAACCAATGCAAATGACTAATATAAAAACAACAACAACAAAACAGCTGTAGTTCAAAAGGACAATGGCTTCTTTTGCTACATCTCCTAAGTAGAGCCCATCATCATGTCCAGTGTAAAGTCAAAACAGGTATACCTATGCATATTTCTTCAAATCTTTGCATCTGGGTACAAAAGAAAGACAGGGATCTCCTGGAAAGAGTCCAGTGGAGGGCAACAAAGATGATACAGGGCCTGGAGCATCTCCCCTATGCGGAAAGGCTGAGAGACCTGGGTATGTTCAGCCTTGAGAAAAGAAGACTGAGAGGGGATCTTATTAATGTTTATAAATACTTTAAGTGTGGGAGACAAAGGGATATGGTCAACCTTTTTTTCAGTGTTATGTGGGGACAGGACAAGGGTCAATGGCCAAAAGTGGATCAGAGGAAGTTCCACACCAATACGCAAAAGAACTTCTTAATGGTGAGGGTGACAGAGCACTGGAACAGGCTGCCCAGGGAGGCTGTGGAGTCTCCTACACTGTAGATATTATATATACATATATATATATATATGTAGATATATAGATATAGATATATACGTAGATATATAGATATAGATGATATAGATAGATATAGATAGATAGATATAGATATAGATGATTAGATATAGATATATAGATATAGATATAGATTAGATAGAGATAGAGATAGAGATAGAGATAGAGATAGAGATAGAGATAGAGATAGAGATAGAGATAGAGATAGAGATAGATAGAGATAGAGATAGAGATAGAGATAGAGATAGAGATAGAGATAGAGATAGAGATAGAGATAGAGATAGAGATAGAGATAGAGATAGAGATAGAGATAGAGATAGAGATAGGCACCCACCTGGATACCTTCCTGTGCAACCTGCTGTAGGGAATGCATTTTGGCAGGGGGGTTGGACCAGATGATCTCTTGAGGTCCCTTCCAACCACTAAAATGCTGTGAGTTTGTGATTCTGTGATACTCTATACACTTATAACAGTCTTTTCATCTTACCTATTTTAGCTTTTTCCACCTAATATTCTTATGCATTGCCATAATAATCTACCACTGCAGTTTGTTTCATGACCTCCTCTGGCATCACCAACCGTAGAACTGGTTTCTTCTGTATGTAGAAGATTTCTAATTACATTTAACAAACTTAATGGAGACATTACCATACTCCTTCATCAGCCATCAGAAACAAATGATTCTGAGAACTACTTCCTAGTATGTATATATATAAGTATAAATAACTATTTTATCATTAATTCTATTTTCTCAGCCAAAGTGGATGACTGACCTGCCAGAACAGGAACTGCATATAAAAAATAATAATAACAATAAAATAAGAAGAAGAAGAAGAAGAAGAAGAAGAAGAAGAAGAAGAAGAAGAAGAAGAAGAAGAAGAAGAAGAAGAAGAAGAACAAGAACAAGAACAAGAACAAGAACAAGAATTAATCATAATTTTTGACTGTACAAACAATAGTATGAGAATGATAAAATTTTATTATTATCTAATTACTATCTAGATTGTTGTATTCTGTTATGTTTGAATAGCAAACTTTCAGTCTTAAAATGTAAATTTGCAGTATTTACCACAATAAATAGTATTTCTGGACAAACTGGCAAGCCTTGTCTACTGCTAATGATCATCTTGCATTAATACGAAGGGTAAAGAATTGAAAGTTTTGGTACAATATGCCCCATTGTTAACACAGTCATGTCTATGAAACTGTACTCGAACAACATTATTTTACATCCAATGTGAAAGAAATACAATGGTATCACAGCATGACCTTATGAAAGTATTTCTCAGATTTATAAAACTAATTTATCAATTTATTCTTTTTGAAATCACTCTGTAAAATAATTTATAAGTAGACTTCACAAATACTAAACTAATTTTGCTATTTTTTTTGTCACATGACCTTCTTTCTCCAAATAACTAAAGAATAATAAGACCCACAAAAAGAAATCCTCACTTCGAAAGTTCACTTTTTTTTTTTTCTGTTTGCAAACTTAATGTAGCCTTTGTGAGTGTGTTTTTGTTAATTATTGCATACACTGATTTTCATAAAAAATATGATTTAACCTTCAGTAAAAATATAAATATAAATTCTTTTTAACACCAAGCTCCACACATATTATTTCACTCATGATTCAGTATCTTACTTTTTGAAACTGATGTATTGGTCCTTTTACACTAAAATCTCTGAAACGGCAAATATTAAAGTGCAATAAACTAACTTGAAATGACACTTTAATAGATTGTAATTGGCATGTACAAATGTCTCCTGCAGGAGTGGCAAGTTCTACAAGACTGAGATATTGATCATTAACACAATGATCCATGTCAAAAGCACCTCAGTTTATCATAATTTCATTTCCCTAATGACATAAGTAAGCATTTTAATTCAGCAGATACTCAATAAATCAGTGTGATACTGCATCTGAATGCTGTCAGAAAGAACATGACTTTGTTGAAGGAAGAGGTAAAATAGCTTCAGCAAACCCTATGAGAATAGCAGAAAAGTATGCCATAATCATGATAAGATGGTACAGTTAATAAATGTCTCTATTTTAACCAAGGAATTCCAGATTTTTTTCATGACAGTACAACTCAAAATTTGATTCTTTGTCTTTTTATTTTTTTATTCTCAGGGAACCACTTGAAGTTGTATAAATCGGTGTATCTAAGTGATAACAACAGAGCTGTGTGTAAATAAACATTTTTATCCTTATAACTGCTGCTCAGTCACTTTGCAAAATGGCTTCAAGGGTGAAAAAAGAGTTGAGGGTAAAAAAGCTATGTCTAAACATCAAGAGTAGGAAAAAACAACAGTAGTAGTAGGGGAAATCCCTCTGCTCAGATTTACACTACACTATCACTTTAAAATGAGGAGATAAACTGCACTGTGATCTGTGCTGAGGAAAGAAGAGGCAAACAGACTGATAGCACAAAAGGGTGTACACAGAGGTGTGTGACCAAAGTGAAGGTTTGTCACCAGTGGTGCTCTGACAAGTATCCATCATTCAAGAGAGGACAAGTGTTAGCCCTGCCAATAGGGAACACTCAGACATAAGAGATTGTATGAGAGAGTGAAAGCCACAGCAAACATAACAGGCATTAGTTGAGTAAAAACACATTCTGTAGAGAGTGAGTGAGCTGTTCAGAGAGAATCGTCTTGTCAGAAAGCGATGATTCTCTGAAAATACTCACTTTAACACCAGTTTACAGATACTGAGATTATATGTTTCAGCAAGTAAAACTAATAAAAATTATTTCAACCTTTTGGGAAATGTTATCTTCAGACTCTCCAGTTTTACATGATGTTTTTTTCATTGATTACAACTATGTAGTGTTTTTGTTTTTTTTTTTTTTTTTTCTCTCTCTCTTTTTTTTTTTTTTATTGTAAATTATTTACATAAGGAACCAAAAAAAAAAAAAAAGGCAGTCAGCCCTAAATCATCTTGTTATTGCTGTGTATTACCAACTTTTTAAACATAAATTCTGATAATTATAAAATCCTTTGTTTATTTTTCTTGTTTGAAAACTATTAAGCTATGGATTCATAATTAAAATCAGAGTACATGTATTAGATAAAATTGCCATTAATATCAAATGGCATTTTTAAATTCTGGTGAAATCTTTACTTGCATTCTTTTTGAATTCAGTTAAGAGCAAAAGTTTCTTGAGGAACTTCTAGAGATAACCTTGTTAGGATCTCAACAGTGGACCTAAATACTGTTAAAAAATTTCATACAAAACAGCTCAGAAAACAGTTAAACATAACATGCTAAATTGTATTTAACATGCTAAGCTGTGAAGAGCTGAAAGTCTATTGATTGAATTGTTCCCACTGAAAAGACCAATAAGCTCTTTATGGACTTTCAATTGTATTATCAACATGAAAAAAATTGTGAAACAGTTTCAGAAAGAAAATGGCATTTCTAATCTTGCACTGCTGAGGACAGAGATTTTCAATTTTCCGCATTATACTAACTTCTTTAAGTAAGCTCTGCATTTAGGCTGGCAGGATGCATGAGCACCAATTCTCTATTGCTCAGAAATTGTAGTTAACTCTAACAATACATGTTTCCCAGCTATTGATTTCTGTGCACTTGGATATTCAGACATAGAGAGGACCTATAAACTGTTGTCATCACAAGCTCTTTATATGATTTTAGTTCTTTGATAGAAGCCTTTGTAAATATATATATATAAATAAAAATAATAAATAAAAATAAAAAAAAATAAAAAGGAACTTATATGGGTGGTATTTTGTTACAAACTTATTATTCTGAAATGAAAATAATTTATTTATGAAAACATAAGAAAAATGGCATGCAGTTCATTTACATTCTATAAGTGCCAGGGAAAGACTTGGAACATCATTAAGTTGGTACTTTCATTTTAATATGAAAATATAAATGTGTGAGACCTTTATTTTAAATTGAACTTCTCTTTCTTTCTTTTTCTTTCTTTCTTTCTTTCTTTCTTTCTTTCTTTCTTTCTTTCTTTCTTTCTTTCTTTCTTTCTTTCTTTCTTTCTTTCTTTCTTTCTCTCTCTCTCTCTCTCTCTCTCTCTCTCTCTCTCTCTCTTCCTCTGTTTCTCTCTTTCTTTCTCTCTCTTCTTTAAGATTTGTCTTTTTACCTCTGTAGATGATATTTAGCTGAATTGACCTGAAGGTATAAATATATATCTTTTTTTTTTTTTTTTTTTTTTTTCTAAGTATGTGAAAGGGAGTGTTATAAATTCTGAGTCAATTTAGCTTTATAAAATTTATTTATGGGGTCAATAAATTCAAGTAAACAGCACTTGGTGTGTGGGGAGTCAGGGCTCCTCCAACACACACACACACGTTACATCACGTTGCTGGTTTTTATGCTCCTATGCTAATACGTATTCATTACTACTTCTAGAAAAGGCAGGGTTATCATTAGTTCCCAGAATCTGAACCCTCCCACTGGAGCATGCGTATCAGTCTCCGGTGGTCCCTCTGTGGGTCTCTCATGCTGAAGGCTCATAGTCTTCCTCCCATGCTTTGTCCTTCTCCTTTGTACATCTTGGCTGGATATCAGAGACTTGCGCAGCATCCCATGTAAGCTTTGTCTTTTAGTTGTCCTTCAGCTTTCCCCTTCTCCTTAATCTCTTGGCCCGATATCAGAGACTTGTGTAGTGTCCCATGCAATAGTCACAATAGTTAGCTATTTCAAAACCCCCCAGATATCAGAGACTCAAGGCTTACCCTTCAATTCCTCTATTGACATGAATTGCTGGAACATTCTTTACAGGAGTAGATTATATTTAGCAATATTGTTTTCCAAGTTGTCTTTCTTTTTTTTTTTTTTTTTTTAATCTATATTTTTGAAAGGTTTAAATACATTGCTTCAATCAAAGACTGAATTTTAATTTTTTGAGGCAGCTCCTTTTCATATTTCATTCTTGCAATTCAGTGCAAATATTTCATAAAAACTTATACCAAATCTATTGGAAATAAAATATAAATAAATTATAAACAATTAAAAAAAATATGACTGAGCTTCATTTCTCTTCTCTGCACACATTCTAGCAACTCAATATCCTTGTAGTGAGGTGCCCAAAACT
Organism: Aythya ferina; assembly: GCF_964211825.1. Taxonomy (NCBI): domain Eukaryota; kingdom Metazoa; phylum Chordata; class Aves; order Anseriformes; family Anatidae; genus Aythya; species Aythya ferina. The sequence continues at coordinate 184,709,491 of NC_140296.1, read as the reverse complement.
CAGCATGATGTTCAAGGTGAAGTCTCACCAGTGCTATATGCAAGGAGACGATCAAGGGAAATTGAAGTAGTTATGGTATAAGTAGTTATGGGATAATTAACCCCATAAACAGTTAGGAATACTTCTTTCCTGCAAAAAGTGCCTGCAGCTCTTCATGAAGTAGCATCAAATAATTCTGAATAACAGACTGTAATGTTGCCTTGCAGGGAAAGAAACAAAGCAGAAAACTGTTTTTCCAAAGATTTTTTTTTTTTTTTTTTTTTTTTTTTTTTTTTTTTTTTACTGTGCATTAAGAGCATGGTCTGGCTGATGTGCTGTAAACTGCCATAATTCTTGAACATGAGATAATTTATTTATGTGCCCAATCACTTAATGATACCTGGAAAACCACCCACAGAATTCAAAATCTACTGCTTCCCAAAACAAACAAACAAACAAAAAACAACAGGCTGCTTCTGAGTGAGAATATCTTATACTTAATTATACTTACTTATAACTTGTTATACTTTATTATAAAATTGTTGCCTGTAAGACCTTCTGATGCTGTTGGCACAATGCCCTGGTTTCAGCTGGGATAGAGTTACTTTTCTTTCTAGTAGCTTGTATGTTTCTGTGTTTTGGATTTCATATAACACACTGATGTTTTAGTTGTTGCAGAGCAGTGGTTACACAAAGCCAAGGAGTATTCAACTCCTTGTGCTGCCCTGCCAGTGAGGAGCCTGGGGGATCACAAGGAACTGGAAAGGGACACAGCTGGCCCAAATTGGCCAAAGGGATATTTCACCCTTTGGTGAAATGACACCATATGGTGTCATGCTCAGCAATAAAAGCTGGGGGAGGTTCCTGGGGTGGTGATGGTGGCAGTGGCAGCGGCGGCGGCAGCAGTGGTGGCGGCAGTGGTGGCAGCGGTGGCAGTGAGGGTGGCAGTGAGGGTGGCAGTGAGGGTGGCAGTGAGGGTGGCAGTGAGGGTGGTGGTGGTGAGGGCAGTGGTGAGGGTGGTAGTGAGTGTGAGGGTGGTGGTGAGGGTGTGGGGCTGTGAGAATGGAAGTGGGATCTGCCCCTGCTGGGGAACTGTCAGGGCATCAGTTGTTTGGTGGTGAGCAATTGTATTGTGCATCACATGCTGTATTTATTCATTTTGTTGTTGTTGTTTATTTTCTATTTCTTTTCAAACTCTTCTTATCTCAACCCACAAGTTCTTGCACTTTTCAGTTTTCTCTCCTGTCCCACTAAGGGTGGGGAGTTAGTGAACTGCTGTGTGGTGCTTAGCTGCCTGCTGGCTTAAACCACAACACACAAGAAATTAAGCTAAAACTAGGCCAATGGAGAAAGAAAAGGACATTGACAATGGTACACTGCTTCCTCAATATGTGGTTCTTACATCAAGAAAGACCTTTGTATAGTCTCTTTTGGTAATCTTAATCAATTTTAAAATTCTGCTTTAACACTACTTCGTTTTGTTCTTGACCTCATTCTCACTCATTAGAGTTAGCTCTGAAAATAATTCTTCGATGCCAAATAACACTTGTAGTCTGTTGTTTACAGATGTCCAAAAAAAAAAAAAGGCCATATGGTTGATTCTGTCTGTGCCATTTGGGAAGTATATTATACCTGGACTCTCTTGCTAAAGAAATGTCTTCAATTTTTCTATTTGCTACTGTTCTATTGAAGAAAGAGATTTCCATTTCCAGTAACCCCAGACGAAAATCCATGGCCTGTACTCCAAGAAATTAAACTAAATCAAGCAGTGTTCTTCATGTATAACTGCAAAATATGTGAACTTCACCCCAGATAATTTGCTCACCAAATGTCATCCCATTTAAATGGAAATATACAGAAGTATCCAGTCACTCTGCAACATCATGTATATCTTGTCAAGCAGAGCCCTCAAATATTATCTACTTTATTTCCTTCTCAATAACTTCACTAATGCAAGTGAAACTTCCATAAGCAAAATAATGAACAACATATCTATAAGAATATGAATTTTCTTCTCATTTTTGAGAAGAAAATCTTTCATCAGATTGCAACATTCAAAGCAATACATTTAAGTCCTGTAGATACATAGCATTTAACACCTGTAATAATTCACTGTTATCCCCTTTCTCAAGAACATTTCCTACCTACCGTTTTGGGGATATATAACATAAAAACAAACTTCAAGCCAAGTGGATTAGAAAGATAAACCCATCCTTAAGTCCCACTGATTTTCAAGTTCTTACCCTAGAACAAAGTCTCATATCTTGAATATCACTAGCTACAAGAACAGAATGAACCTCTGCCTCTAGCAGTAAGTGATAGTGAAGAACTACAGGGAAAAAGGAAAAAAAAAAAAAAAAGAGAGAAAAAAAAAAAAAGAAAAAAAAAAGTGTTTTATGCTATCTAACAAAGAATAGAAAAAAAAAAAAAAAAAAAAAAAAAGTTGTTTGTTGTTTGTTTGTTTGTTTTGCCTGGCCATTACTATTCCCTCCCAGCTCATCTCATTTACCCTTCTGTCCCTCTCTGCTTTCTCTGTATTTCATTTTTTAACCCCTGATTACAAATTAAAATTTTACTCATTTATTTTTTCCATAAACTTTACAAGTGCCTCCTGATCTCCAAAAGGAAATCTACTTGAAATCCATTTGTCTCCTCATATCTTTTCTCTCTTTTGCCGGAGGCAGTGGATAAGACATAACATAGTTTAATAGTTAAACAGCAAAAATACCTTTAATTCTGACAGGTTTAGACCACATAGTGTTATTAGACCACATAGTGTTATCAGAATCCTTGTGTCTTCTCTCTGTTATTTCCTTTAATTTGTGATTGGGAGAAACTAACAATTCAAAAGAAGAGCTGACCCACACTCATGCCAATATCCCTAATTCAACCTGGTTATTCTTTCTCTCTTTTTTTTTTTTTTTCCTGAGACTACTGTTTTTTTGTTGTCATTGTTGTTGTTTTCCTAAGCTCCTATGCTGTATTTCTGATCTCTCTTCATAATCATATCAATTCATAGTGGTTTTGTGCTAATCTCTATCAATCCTTCTATATATTACCTTCCTTAGACCCATGGCTGGTAATCACATATTTTAAAACAATAAACGACTGATGTTTCATCAGTCTTTAAAATCTTTTCAGAATTATCAGATAGTTAAAAAAAAAAAAAAAAAAAAAGAAAAAAGAAAAAAGAAAAAAAAATTAGTGGCTAATAATATGATCATTTTCTTTTGTATAGCTGAAAGATCAGTTTATTCTATATGCTTTCACACTGTTGACATTTTGCTAACAACATTTTCTTTTCTGTGGCCTTTTTCTGAGAACAAACGTGTTTTTTTGGCAAGGGTTGTTATTGCTTTAATTATTTGGGTTTTCTAAATGCTATTAGGACATACAAGCACCAACTAGAGAAAATGCAAGAAAATCCAAAAGAGATCCTTTGCAGGACGATCAGGATTTCATTGATGGTAAATGTAATTCTTTATGTTTTCTAGAATTCCATACTAATTTGCCTACACTGATCTCATTTTTGTTTGCAAACATCAAGTACTGTCAGAAGTCTATGCAGCAGTGTAGCAGTTTTCAAAAAAAAACTTTTATTGTTTGTAAGTTATGAAGAGGCCTGATATGGTTGAATCCCTCTTTTATCCCTTAGAATATATTTTTTATAAGTAGTAGATAAATTTTCTTTACCATATAGTCAGAAAATAACAAGAATAAATCCTCAATAAGTAAAACAGCCTCAAAAAAATATGAGGGACTTTTTGGCAGTTTGGTTGGTTTAGTTCATTTTGGTTTTCTTTGTTTAAAAGGAAACCAGTCCATACAACTTAAAAAGATTAAACTTCTCCTCTACAGACAAGACCCAGAGCTGATACCAAGTAGGAATTAAGAGTGCTTTATCAATTTGGACCTGGTGAAAAGATCCCATTACATTAAAAAAAAAATAAAAAATAAAAATAAAAAAAATAATATTCATTGTCTCACCTTGTGCCTTGAATTCCTGCTAAGAGTAAAGATGAGATTGAAAGCATACACCTGACTTAGTCTTAATTGACAAGTGTCTGAAATACTGTGTGGAGACCAGTGAAGATTTTTTACTTCTTTTTTTAAAAAGGGAAAAAAAATCAACAGTATCAGACGGTGTGTAGTAATTTTGGATTTTTTTGTCTCTTGTCAACTTAATTCCAGTTAAATTATTTCAACAAGTTCCCCACCTTCCATTGCATAATATGAGCATCATGAGATAAAGAGTTGTTAGGATTTTATGTGGTTTTTTTTGTTTGTTTGTTTGTTTTTTTCCCAGTTAATGACACATGTCTGCTTAGTTATTTCACTGCTAATACAACTCTATATTAGCAGTGAAATCAGTTTCTGGCTGACAGTCTAGTATTAGCTTTTTTTTTTTTTTTTTTTTTTTTTTTTTTTTCCTAGCAAATTGATCCATTTCTTTTAGGGGTGCAGCAATCCTGTTCCTGTATGGATAGTTAAGCAAACCTGCCGTTGTGCCATTAGCATTATGCAAATTAAGCTAAATCTCTTAATGCAATGACACGTTGACTATAAAATGTGCTGTGGAGGGGAAAAAGAAAAGAAAAGAAAAGAAAAGAAAAGAAAAGAAAAGAAAAGAAAAGAAAAGAAAAGAAAAGAAAAGAAAAGAAAAGAAAAGAAAAGAAAAGAAAAGAAAAGAAAAGAAAAGAAAAGAAAAGAAAAGATGACAACAAAGCAAGCATATTCAGGGAAAAGGAAAAAAAAAAAAAAGAGAGAGAGAAGCAGTTAAATAGTTAAATTCACTTTTTTTTTTTTTTTTTTCCTATGTCATAACCATACTATGTAAACTTCCAAACAGGCCTTCAAAGTCATACATTAGCCTAATTACACTATAATAAGTTTTCATGTTGTTAGTGCTTTCCATTAATTTCTAAATCTTACACAAAGTTGAGTTTCACTGGCAGTAAACATCTTCCTCTACACTCCCTGCACTCAAATCAAAACAATTTTAGTTCAAAGGATTGTCCTTAAGAGCAGTATGTAAGGAAGAATTTTTACTTCCTCTTCTGCCTGGTTTTTGCTTGCTGGCTCCACTATGGCCTGAATCTTTGCAGACATGCTGCAGCACCTGTGCCAGTGGAGGGCTCTGACACTTCTGTGGGGTAGTGGTGGTGACTCTGTGTAGTGCTGCCACAAGCCTCACTCAAGTCTTTATTTTCTGCTAAAAATAAAAATCAAATAGCTTCTAACAACAAAAAAAAATCCTTTCCATTACTGCCATTTCACAGATAAAGTTAATTTTTTCAGTAGCATAATTTTTACAGAACAGTTTTACCCTTATTGATCTTGGAGAATTACATTCTCACTTTAAAGCAGTGAGTATGGAACAGTAGAATAAGTCAGATGCACTATATGGTATTATCTGTGGAGCTGATTGACCAGCCTTGTAGTGCAGGTTACCATCTGTCTCTTTCTGATATTTTATAAGATAAAGACAATTATGATTTTACTCTACCTTCAAGCTCCTTTCTGTTTATTAATGTCTTTCCTGCTGAGAAATAACCAAAACTCTAGGCAAGTGCTGAGCAAAAGGGGATAATGCCATCCCTCTATGTACTAGCCGTGTTCCCACCGGTGCAGACCTGAGGGTGTTAGTCCTCTTTTTTTCCCAGGTACTTCTTTCTCATACTCAGCTTGCTGTCTGTGACAGCCTCAGGGGCTTTTCTGCAGAGCTGTTCCCCAGCACTCAGTCCTCTGTCTGCATTGTTGCAAGGGACTCCTTCCTCCCCAGGTACATTGACTGGCATTTGTCCCTGTTGAATTTCATGAGGTTCCTGTTGGTTAGTTCCTCAACCCTGCACAGGTCCCTCTGTATGGCTGCCCTACCTGCTAGTATACTGACTGGTTACTACAGTTTGGTGTTGTCTGCAAACTTAATAAACAAGTACTATTTTACCTCATCAATTATGAAGATGTTAAACAAGATTGGCACAAGGAGAGACCCATGTGTTGCTTCACTTGTTTTGGTCTCTGAAAAGAGAGCTCATTAACCACTTACTCTCTGTGTCCAATTATCATGCAATCCATCTAGTTGTCCATCTATCTATCTACACCATGGATGGCTCATCCCAAAATGGAAAGAAGAATATTATAGAAGGCAGCATAGAAAGTCTTAAAAAGTGACATGATAAATGACATCCCTTGCTCTCCCTTCAATCACAGTTCCATCACAAGCCGTTTATCTTAGAACACAACCAAATTAATCAGGCATGATTTACCCCTAAAAAATCCAAGATTTTCATGGGGACTGAAATAAAACTGGCCTGTCTCTGGTTTCTCAGACTGATCGGTGGATCTTTTTTGGAAGATCAATGACAAATTTACATTTCTCCCAGTCATCAGAGATCTACTTAATCTCCACATATATCTGATAGAGAACTTGCAAGGACCTTGTCCAATTCCCTCAATTTTCTTTGACTCAACCCATCAGATCCCATGTACTTGCAAAGGTCCATGTGAATCTTGCTATCAAAAGGTTTTAATATAACGTTAAAGTAGAAGCATACTTCTGAATATTTTCTCAAAAATGTTAGATTATCTCACTTTTCCAGTGATTAAAACTGAAATATGAAGCTGTGACTTTTTGTTGTTGTTGGGTTTGGGTATTTTTATTTTATTTTATTTTATTTTATTTTATTTTATTTTATTTTATTTTATTTTATTTTATTTTATTTTATTTTATTTTATTTTATTTTATTGTTTTTCTTTTGCATGTTTGTTTGTTTTGTGCATTTTTTTGCATTGTTTTTTTTTTTTTGTTTATTTTTGGATTAGAATTGGAAGTGTATCATAGAATGGAACCTCATGAAGTTCAACAAGGACAAGTGCAGGGTCCTGCACCTAAGAAGGAACAACCCCAAGCACCAGTACAGACTGGGGGCTGACCTGCTGGTGTGCAGCTCTGCAGAGAGGGACCTGTGAGTCCTGGTGGACAGCAAGCTGACCATGAGCCAGCAATGAGCCCTTGTGGCCAAGAAGGCCAACAGTATTCTGGGATGCATTCTGAAGAGTGTTGTCAACAGGTCAAGGGAGGTGATCCTCCCCTTCTAGTCAGCCCTGGTGAGGACACAGCTGGGGTACTGTGTCCATTTCTGGGCTACCCAATGCAAGAGGGACATGGAGTTCCTGGAGCAAGTCCAGAGGAGGGCTACTTAAGATGATTAGAGGCCTGGAGCACCTGTTAATTAGTTAATTCAAATAAAATAGTGAACTATTTTTAATATTAGTTTAATTTTAGAATGATAAGACATTTCAGAAATTATGTGATTTTCCCCATATAACTACGACTACAAAAAAAGAAGAAAAATAAAAACACCACTGTCTTACTTGGAATTCCTGAGAAGAAAAACAGGGACCACATGGTAACAATCAAAGAATAACTTCTGTGTCACTGAACTTATAGTGTGAAAATGAAATAACATGAATGTACTGATTTAAATAATAATGTGTCAGGGCTCACGGCATGATAAAAACTCGTGCTGTGAGTATTCTGCCTTAACATTTTCCATGCCAGATTTTGTTATAAGAAAAAAAAAATTAAAAAAAAAAAAAAAAAGGCAGGTGACATGAAGGTAAAAAGATTTTTTCCATAAATCTGTATTACAGATATAATGACAGGCTGCAGATTTGACAAAAACATTTGAGTAGTACATGAAATTTTTAATGATTTATTTCTGAGATTATTTTCTGGATTTTTTAATTGCTAATAAATCACTTGCACAGAGGAAGAAGGATCTATAATGAGATGAGAGCAGAAAACCCATTGTTTTAAAGGCCTTGGTGCAACTCAGCTTTCAGGAGAGGGTTGACAACAGTGATTACAATTCCCACCCAAGGAACACAATCCTTTTCAATTATTAATGTTTCAATTGTTTGGTGTAACTGATACACATGTTACCCACCAAAGAGCTATAAAAAGTCATTTGGTCGACATTAAATCAACTGATTAAATCAACTGCGCTGTCTGGCTCTGAGTTTCAGAACAGGTTCTCTTTTTTTTTTTTTTTTTTTGTGTGTGTGTGTGTGTGTCTTTATTTCTTTTCTTTATTTCTTTTACTCTGTAACTGTGTCATACACACATATTCTGTGTACATATTGCCTTACATATTCTGTGATTTTCTCACAAATAGATTTAAAATTTTAATGCCTTCTAAAAGACATTAGAGGACCTTGTTAAGCAACATTTAAATAATACATTAATTCTTATTATAAGGAAGTTTCATGGGACAATATAATCTCAAATGGCTTCCAAGAGAGGTCTCTTAGATATAGTTTGTTACAATCTAGGATCAACAATTTTACCATTTCTAGATTTTTGACACACTAAATAAGGGTGGATGTGTGAATCAGATTTCAACATCAAATTTTAAAAGAAAAATAAAATAGACAAATTAAACACAAAATATTTCTCTCCTTCAAGTCCCTCCTCACACATGCACAAAAAAGAAACTTCCATATTTTGTATTTTTAAAGGTAATTTCTTTATGTATTAAGTTTTTACTGTGGCAAATCTTGAGTAGCGCAGCCTGAATGGAACACAAAAAGGTGCTGAGTGGTTTCCTTAAGGAAAAGCCCTCCCTTCCCTCTCCTCCCCCCCCCCCACCCCCCCGCCCCTTCACGCATATGTCTAAAAAAAGTCATTTTAAAATCTTACTAGCCTTATATTGTGACTTCCTCTTGGCATGTTTATTGAATTATTTTCCACAGACATAGACTACTTTCTAGTAGACTAGAAAATACCACTTTTCTGGTATCTTGTGTCATTTATTTCACAGAAACAGCCTTATTTAATGTCCCTAATTACTAAAACTACTTTGAATAAAGAGATATGAAACTTATCTTTCTTGGCATCCTCACTTGTTCAAGGACAAACCCCTGCAGTCAGCAGTTTTGTTGTTGTTGTTTGTTTTGTTTGTTTGTTTGTTTTCTTTTTTTTTCTGAGAAGGCCAGTAAGGCAGACAGCACCTGATAAGGACAGGCTTCTAGATGCAATGTGGAATGTGCCACTGGAGTCTGGTCTCTGTGCAGAACTGCATTAAAACAGTAATACTTATTCTTCTTTTATACTACAGCAGCCATTTTAAAGGACAACACTGCTCACTTTTCTTGAGAAGGGGGGAAAAAACAACATTAAACATAACTCATTACATAATTGATTTGTTAGACATCTGGTCCTAAGATTTTTTTTAGTGATACTACTACTACTACTACTAAAAATATATATCATTAAACAAACACTAGGTATACCTTTGTGAAACAAGTTTATCGTTTCTGACTGTGATGGTACATCAATGAACAAGGCACTCATTTAAAATAATTTGCAAAATATTGTATCTCGATATCTGCATTATGTGGAGTTACTCCCAAGAAGATTCAGTTTGAAGAAAGATGGTGCAAATAAACTTTTTGCAAAATTAACAGAAAAAATCTGGTTGGGTTTTGCAGGTAAAATGTTAACTGTTTGCTGGGGGAAACAAAGTAGTAACTCAACCTTTACTTAAATTTAGTGCTGTCTTGTTATGAAACCATTGCCACTGCATTGTTTACCCATCCATAGTCATAGATGCAGAAAAAAATAAAATGAGGAAAGCCTACATAAAAAAGTAAAGATGATCTTTAAATAAACTAGTTAAATGTAGCCTAAATACAAGTCGTGAACTTTGGTAAAAGAGTCGAAATTTGTGCCAGATTAACATTTTAGGGGGAAAGGATATGTAATAATCTAATCCAACAAACCTCCTAATCTACCATAATTTCCTGATGTTGAGTCAGCCTGTCACTTTACAGAGACATGTGCAGTAGTTGTTTCTGTGAAGACAAAAAAAAAAATGAAAAAGGGTTGTTGAAAGAATGGTGTGACAAAAGTACTTCTACAATATACAAGTGTCCAGCATATGCATAAATGAAAGAAAACAGAATATCATTCTACAAATCAACAGGAAACATTAAACTTTGTTGAAATTAATTTAGTGGAGAAAGAAAAGTTGAGAAAGAAATTCCGATAACTTACCCACTAAATTGATATCTACTTAAGGATCTGTAACAGGTAAGAAATTAAGTGATACTTGAAGATGCAAACAACATCCGTCTAAAGAAAATGGAAATCATTCATCTTGAAACAATCATTGTCATAGTTTGTTATCGACTACAGCTGGAAAAATAGCTGTTATACATACGCAAAATTGCTGAACTGATGAATTTGCAGCAATTGCCTTACAGAAGTTAATGTAATTTCATTCTGAACATAGTAAAATTGGTAGGATTTCTCTATGTCTGCATATCCAAGAGAAGTGAGTACAATAAAGGCCAACGTACAGAAGGTCTGATCTCATTAAAACTTCAGTAAGTCAAAATATTTCAAAGGTATTTGTTTGGCTGTAATAACTATGACAATGTCATTGTTTCTCTTCATACAGGAACGAAAGTTCACGTTCTCTATCACAGAGATGATTTCCAGGATCTTTTGCTACAAATTTAAAGAAAGTACTTGTGAATCCTAGTATTATTTGGTTTCCTTTTTCCATAAGTTCTCATATTTAGAGATATGGGTTGTGGCACCTAGACTGAAATACAGGGTAGAAAAACTTGCAGCAGGTAGGAAAAAAAAAAAAAAAAAAAAAAAAAAAAAAAAAAAAAGTTAACACAGACACCCAGTGGAGGAAACGAGAAACATGTTGAATCCTGAAAATCATTGAAAATACTGGTCTGGACAGCACAGCTAGAAGAAAAGCTTTGCTCCTCAGGGCAGTGAGAATGGGGAAGATTTACATTTCTTCATCTACCTGCAGAAAGACTTTGTCTACCTGCAGAAAGATCTGAGAAGTTAAAGTAAATAATTAAGAAATTATCTTATTTCAGCATGCTATTTTCTTTCAATAAAAAGTTAACGTTATAATTTTAATAATTTTTATAAGCCTTTGCTGTCTTGCGTTCACTCTTGAAAAAAGTTGTAAGTTTCCTTCTAAGTTTGAGCTGAGTGCAGGTTATTTTTACGTATGATATATTTGTTGACATGATTTCATATGTAGTAACATAAGGAACAATGCTTATAATGCTATAAATGGAAAGGATACATGTTGAATCTGCTAACAAGATTGCTATTTAACACAGTGTTGCTGTTATCACTTAACTTAATGCCTACAAGATAGAGACCATCTATTGCTAATGTAATAAACACCACAATCCATGCAATTTATATTTTGCAGGAACCAGATAATCAGTGACATTATAGAACGTTAACAGTGAAATATTACAAAATTCTAATGTGACTGTCATGACAACTGAAGCACAGATAAAATAATGAGATTATGTACTTGATTTGCTTGAAGACATCTTGATAAGGATCAAGGCAGAGCAAGACACTGTTTGAATGAGAAAAATCTGAACACAATAAAGACAAAGAATGTTGCTTGCAAGGGCCAAAAATGTTGTGCAACAGAGATTAATTGTTTTTTTAATGAAAAAATATAAATTGAAATACATACAAAACAGAATGAGAAATACTGAAATTAAAGAAAAAAATATTCTGGTAACATCTAATTTCACTTTTAGTCTGTGGTATTGTATAACTTGTGGCCATCACTTCTCTCTTCTTAAAGTTCATCTGCTCTGCTCCATTGAGGTGTAAGCATAAAAGCATTAGAAAAAGTCATCATGGCTTGGAATGATCACCAGCCCACATCTCCCTGAAACAGTATTTAATGTCAGGGACTGTAAAACTAAAAGACCTTCTAGGTCACTGAGCTCTATTTCTGTATTTATTTATTTATTTATTTTTACTTCTAACTCTCTACCATATAATTTATTTTCTAAATGGCTGTTGTTTCATCCTGAAAGCAAAAGAGGTTTATTTCTTCCTGATGGTTGGATGGTCTGGATGTTCGCTGCTTAAGTAAGTAAAAGTATTTTTTTCACTGTCCTTGATTAAATTCTTGTGCCAACACTTTATACAATTCTACTTTTTTGCTGATATTTATTTAATTTACATTTAAACACCACAGTAATATCTAAATATAAACATAATCCTTTGCATACATCTTGAGGCATGTGCTGAAATCGTGCATATTTATTTTAGTTCTTGTATCTTCCCAGCGTTCACTTTAGAGTGGAAAGACCATTATCTTCATTGACTATATCATTTGAGAAGAACATGCCTGTTTGAGTGAATGATCATGACGACCAGAACAACATGTAATACTCCAGATGCCATTTTATAATAACTTTTTCAAAGAAAAATATCACTGGCATGTCCTTACCTTTATTGGTGGAACATCTTGGGTTTGTGTGTTGCATAACTACCTCACTCTTGCAACTGAAATCTTTCAATGAAATTGCACTTATTTATGTATTTGTTTGTTTGTTTATATTTGAATGCTCATTATACATACAATAGACTTATCAAAGTATTTTGAAGAAAATAGGAAAAAGAAAATAATTCACTGAGGTACTTATTTAAATATGTATTTTACATACTGATGACTGCATATAAATATGTAGAAAATCTTATATATTTAACAAGGCTTTTATATACATCTCTAGTCACAGGTTAGATAATGAGAATTCTAGGATCCTAATTATACAAATCAGAAACTTCATGTCTAATAGACTTGAATCAAAAATGACTACAGAGTGAAGTCAACAAGTCCTTGAAGAGTAAGAATTTAATAAAATATCACCATGACCCACTAGAGTTTAAAGAGGCTGTGATGTAGCTTAATCTGTCCTGAATGCTCACCAGTATATAATACAATGTCTAATATGAAATCTAATGTCTTTCTGTTCTTTTGCTTCATAACAGTGATTATATACTCCCCTGCAAATATGATCTACATCTAGTTTGGGCTTCATTTGCAATTGCAGCCAGACCAAAAGTTATCATGATCAACAAGTTACAAAACATAATAGCAATCATTTATAGTCATGTAGAAAGACCTTTTGAAAGGCAGTACAAACCTCTTAAGACATTAATTACACAGAGACAAGTGACCCATGTGTTTCAACAAAAGGAAATCCTGACCTCCTGATCATAAGCCTGGAAGCTACCTGATTAGAACTAACTCAGACCCTGAACTCATGCTGAACAAACTTCATCTATATAGTTATATACGGATATGAGTCTTTTGTCCTATTCAGTAACTGATCTGTCCAAGTACTAATGACAAATCAATAAGCCATTTATCACCCTGGAGATAATATTGCTACATTAAATGCAAAGATGTCTTATTAAGGCACCTTCCAGAGGAAAAAGGAAGGAATTAACAATTTGTAACTTCAAGTCACTGCTTCCTCAGATCAGCATTTCTAAATGAATGTATTGAACTTAGAATCACAGAGTCACAGAATGACTGAGGTTGGAAGGGAACTCTGAAGATCATATAGTCCAATCCCCCTGCCAAGAAGGATCACTTGGAGCACATAAAATTTATAGATTTTTCAGAGAATTTAGTCACTGCACAATCTGACCTTTTCACAAAGGTCACAGCATCAGCTGTGTTCATCTTGCAAAGTGGAGGCTTTCCAAGAAAACCCTACACTTCCCTGTGGTCAGCCAAACCATGATGGATACACTGTACATGAGGTTGAGTAATCCAGTATTAAATGCTTTGGCAGGATTCACACACACTAAGTCCTACAATAAGTTGGAGACAAATGAACCTTCTCAGAAAAACTGCTCTAACTACTGCGGTGTTCTTTTTATCAAGACAGAGCCCAGACAGTAGGCTACAACTGTGCTCCTGACTGGTATGTCTACTTCACACAGCAAAGAAAATAATGACTGAAGACTTCAACATAGAGTCACACTAGATGTCTTCAAATTTGCTGCATTTAGTGAGAAGTTTAGCATCATTAATTGACCCAGGAAGACAGCTGTTACAGGGAAGCTATTTTTGGTCTCCTACCTGAATCATTTAGAGATTGCTTAGGCATCTTTGCACAGCAGTGATCGTAGATACTTTAAGTCTACCTTAGGAACACTTCCTTCCTTTTTGGAAGAACTGAAACTGAATCTTTGGCCTGTCTGACTTATGTTTGTGCAGCAGCAGATTTAGGATACAAAAGTGATTTCAAGCTGCTTTGACCCCACAAATGACATGTCATTTTAGATGCCCAGTTCAGAGTCATCTCATCAAATATATTCTGCTATTTGAGGTAAGGAAGAACATCCTCCCCATTTACCAAGTACAGTAAATATATAAAACAGATTAGAAGTCTCATTCTTCAGTAACTGGTGTTAAATAACACACAAATTGATGTGTATCCACTTCAGATCATGGAATGGTTGGGTGTGGCTAGAGGCAGACTGAACATGCAACTGCATTTTCAATGTTATTAGTAACCTAAATACACTTTTAGATTTAGTTTGTAAATTGCATGCACAAGGAATAATGATTACTTTCAAAACACCCTTTAGCATCTTTATTTTAAATTATATTCCAAGCCAATTATTAATTGCTACCAGTGATTAGAAAGTTACAGCATCACTTTGACATTTTATTTGAACATTTTTTTGCTAAGGAGAGTGAAAAGAGGAAAAAATTACAAAACAGCACATTTGCAGATACTCACAGATACAATACAACTAGTAGGAGAAGCAGCACTATAAAGCAATTGTAATTTCTAATGATCTAATCCAGACATGAGTTATTTTTAGCCAAAAAAACATTCATTCATATACAGTTTCTGAAGACAATAAAGAATGGGCTTAACATTTTGTGACTTCTTCTCAGCAGACTGTTAACCTGAAATTCATAGTGAGCCTAACATTGATGTAGTTAGCAAGCCAAACACTGATAGAGAAAGACTTTAACTCTAAAAGTCTGCTGTGGTAACATGTCTACAGTAAATTACAAAGAATTTATTTTCCACTGTGTGTTTTCTTTCCCTCTAGTGGACAAGAAGTCCAAAATAGAATGGTATGAAATTAGGAAAGTAGTTATCTAAAATATTCTAAAAAAGTATGCACTATTTCATGAGCTTTATTTTGCACTGCCATAAAAAAGTGTCTGAGAATTTGGCTGACAGTATCTAACTGTCGTGGTTTAACCCGGCTGGCAGCTAAACACCACGCAGCTGTTCGCTCACCCTCCCCCCTCCCTCTCTGGGACGGGGGAGAGAAATGGAAAGTGAAGCTCGTGAGTTGAGATGAAGACAGTTTAATAAGACAGGAAAATAATAATAATAATAATAATAATAATAATACAATGATGATAATAGTACTACTACTAATAATATGTACAAACAAGTGATGCACAATGCAATTGCTCACCACCCGCTGACCGATGCCCAGCTTAACCCCGAGCAGTCCGGCCCCCTCCCCCCGGCTAGCCACCCCTATATATTGTTTAGCATGACGTCAGATGGTATGGAATACCCCTTTGGCTAGTTTGGGTCACCTGTCCTGGGTCTGTCCCCTCCCAGCTCTTACTGCACCCCCCCAGCCTGCCCGTTGGCAGGACAGAGCAAAGGCTGAGATGTCCTTGGCTTAGTATAAGCACTGCTCTGCAACAATTAAAGCATCGGGGTGTTATCAGCACTCTTCTCATTCTAAGCCAAAACACAGCATTCCACCAGCTACTAGGAAGAAAATTAATTCTGTGCTAACTGAAACCAGGACATCTATCCACCCCTTATTCCATACCATTTATGTCATGCTCAGGTTACACTCTTTTCCATACATTCTAATTAGTCACCTATAGTAATCATGGTAGTGATAACATACAGTATAATATACTATTTAACATGGTGCAATTCAGTTCATGGGCTATTCTCACCCAGTATTAAATCTCCTTGAGGTACACACCGGACCTCTCCGTTCTTTTGCATCACCCACCAAGTATATCCAGGTCCCTGAGCGAAAACAATTCCATGAATAGGTTTGCCTTTTCCTGAGGCAGGAGTAGCCCAGACTGTTTTACCCAGCATATTTTTTACATGCACTACAGGAACTTTATCCCCATCTACAGTACGTAACAGGTTTGATTGGGCAGGTCCAGCTCGGTTGGTAGATCCCCTAGTATTGACTAACCAGGTGGCCTTTGCCAAATGCGTATCCCAGTTTTTGAACGTCCCAGCGCCCATTGCTTTCAAGGTAGTCTTTAACAGGCCATTGTATCGTTCAACTTTCCCGGAGGCTGGTGCATGATAGGGGATGTGATACACCCATTCAATACCATGTTCTTTGGCCCAAGTGTCTATAAGGTTGTTTCGGAAGTGAGTCCCATTGTCTGATTCTATTCTTTCTGGGGTGCCATGTCGCCATAGGACTTGCTTTTCAAGGCCCAGGATGGTGTTCCGGGCGGTAGCATGAGGCACAGGATATGTTTCCAGCCATCCGGTGGTTGCTTCCACCATTGTAAGTACGTGGCGCTTGCCATTGCGAGTTTGAGGGAGTGTGATGTAATCAATCTGCCAGGCCTCTCCATATTTATATTTCAGCCATCGTCCTCCATACCAAAGAGGCTTTGACCGTTTGGCTTGCTTGATTGCAGCACATGTTTCACAGTCATGAATAACCTGTGCTATAGCGTCCATGGTCAAGTCCACCCCTCGATCACGAGCCCATCTGTATGTTGCATCTCTACCTTGATGGCCTGAGGTGTCATGGGCCCATCGGGCTATAAATAATTCACCTTTATGCTGCCAATCCAGGTCCACCTGAGCTACTTCAATCTTAGCAGCCTGATCCACCTGCTGGTTGTTTTGATGTTCTTCAGTAGCCCGATTCTTGGGCACATGAGCATCTACGTGGCGTACTTTCACAGCCAGGTTCTCTACCCGAGCAGCAATATCTTGCCACAATGCAGCAGCCCAGATAGGTTTGCCCCTACGCTGCCAGTTGTTTTGCTTCCATTGCTGTAACCATCCCCACAGGGCATTTGCTACCATCCATGAATCGGTGTAGAGATAGAGAACTGGCCATTTTTCTCGTTCAGCAATGTCTAAAGCCAGCTGAATGGCTTTCACTTCTGCAAACTGACTCGATTCACCTTCTCCCTCAGCAGCTTCTGCAACTCGTCGCGTAGGACTCCATACAGCAGCCTTCCATCTCCGATGCTTCCCCACAATACGACAGGACCCATCAGTGAACAGGGCATATTTCTTTTCATTCTCTGGCAACTGGTTGTACAGTGGGGCTTCTTCAGCACGACCCACCTCCTCCTCTGATGATATCCCAAAGTATTTGCCTTCTGGCCAGTCCATGATCACTTCCAATATTCCTGGGCGACTGGGGTTTCCTATTCGAGCCCGCTGAGTAATCAGTGCAACCCACTTGCTCCATGTAGCATCAGTTGCATGATGCGTAGAGGGGACCCTTCCCTTGAACATCCAGCCTAGTACCGGTAATCGGGGTGCTAGGAGGAGCTGCGCTTCAGTACCGACCACCTCCGAAGCAGATCGAACTCCTTCATATGCTGCCAATATCTCCTTTTCAGTTGGAGTATAGCGGGCCTCAGATCCTCTGTATCCCCGACTCCAAAACCCCAGAGGCCGACCTCGAGTTTCCCCAGGTTCTTTCTGCCAGAGGCTCCAGGTGGGGCCGTTCTCCCCGGCTGCAGTGTAGAGCACATTCTTTACATCTGGTCCTGTTCGAACTGGCCCAAGGGCTACTGCATGGACTATTTCCTGCTTGATTTGTTCAAAGGCTTGTCGTTGTTCAGGGCCCCATTCAAACTCATTCTTCTTACGAGTTACTTGGTAGAGTGGGTTTACAATCAGACTGTAATTTGGGATGTGCATTCTCCAAAACCCCACAACACCTAGGAAAGTCTGTGTTTCTTTTTTGTTAGTTGGTGGAGACATAGCTGTTATTTTGTTGATCACATCCATTGGGATTTGACGACGTCCATCTTGCCATTTTATTCCTAAAAACTGGATCTCCCGTGCAGGTCCTTTGACTTTATTTTGTTTTATGGCAAAACCGGCTTTCAGAAGGATTTGGACTATTTTCTTCCCTTTCTCGAAAACTTCCTCTGCTGTGTCACCCCACACAATAATGTCATCGATGTACTGCAGGTGTTCAGGAGCTTCCCCCTGCTCTAGTGCAGACTGGATCAGCCCATGGCAAATGGTAGGGCTGTGTTTCCACCCCTGGGGCAGCCTATTCCAAGTATATTGGACTCCCCTCCAAGTGAAGGCAAATTGTGGCCTGCACTCTGCTGCTAGAGGGATGGAGAAAAATGCATTAGCGATATCAATTGTGGCGTACCACTTGGCTGCCTTCGATTCAAGTTCATACTGAAGTTCCAGCATGTCCGGCACTGCAGCACTCAGTGGTGGCGTGACTTCGTTCAGGCCGCGATAGTCCACTGTTAGTCTCCACTCGCCATTAGACTTTCGCACTGGCCATATGGGACTATTGAAAGGTGAATGAGTCTTGCTGATCACTCCTTGGCTCTCCAATTGACGAATTAGCTTATGGATGGGAATCAGGGAGTCTCGGTTGGTGCGATATTGCCGCCGGTGCACAGTTGTGGTAGCAATTGGCACTTGCTGTTCTTCGACCCTCAGCAACCCCACAACAGAGGGGTCCTCTGAGAGACCAGGCAAGGTAGATAATTGTTTAATGCCCTCTGTCTCTAAGGCAGCAATACCAAAAGCCCACCGGAACCCTTTTGGGTCTTTGCAGTATCCTCTTCTAAGATAGTCTATGCCAAGGATACATGGAGCATCCGGACCAGTCACAATGCGGTGCTTTTCCCACTCATTCCCAGTCAGACTCACTTCAGCCTCCAATACAGTCAACTGCTGAGATCCCCCTGTCACTCCACAAATATAGATGGGCTCTGGTCCTTTATAGCTCGATGGCATTATAGTACATTGTGCACCGGTGTCTACTAAAGCCTTATACTTCTGTGCGCGTGATGTGCCAGGCCATCGAATCCACACAGTCCAATAAACTCGATTGTCCCTTTCCTCCCCCTGGCTGGAGGCAGGGCCCCCCTAATCCTGGTCAGAATCTTCCTCGTTTCTGTGTTTGAAGGACTGTCTGCTGGAAGTTGGAGCAGCAAACTTTTCGGAGAATCCCTTTTTCCTGATTGTTTTCTTTTGCAACTCACGTACCCGTGCCTCTAGGGTCGCGGTAGATTTTCCATCCCACTTTCTCATGTCCTCTCCATGGTCTCGTAAGTAAAACCACAGGGTGGCACGGGGTGAGTACCCACCATATCGTCTTCCTTGTGTGGGTGAACGCCTACCCCTGACAGCTGAGACACTGCTTTGTACAGGTGCGAAGGAGAATAATCTCTCTTCAAGTTGGTGAACCTTTTCAGAAAGTTTCTCCCAAGTGTTCTCCTTTGGTCGGTGGGCACTGGTTGGTTCAGGTGGGGAGGACAATAGATTCTCTTCAAGTTGGTGAACCTTTTCAGAAAGTTTCTCCACAGCTGAGACGCAGGCCTGTAAGGAAGAGGAGAGACTTTCTTCGTACTGCCGGAGTTGTTTAGCCGCTTCACCCACTGTGGGTTCCTCATCCTCTTTCCAGGCCATTATTGCCAATGAGCTGGCATATGATGATGGTGCACTCCGTACAAACTTCCGCCACATGGGTCGTGTACACTTGACTTCATCTGGATCTGTGGATGTTTGTTTGAGGTCTGGATCCTCATAAATCACTTCCCGTACGGCTAATTCCCTCAGGTACTGGATTCCCTTCTCCATAGTGGTCCACTTGCCTGGTAGACATAAAATATCTTCCTTGAAGGGATACCTTTCCCTCACAGCTGAGAGGAGACGCCTCCAGAGGCTGGTGGGTCGTGCTCCATCTGCAATTGCTTTGTCAATGCCGGCGTCTCGAGCAAGGGATCCCAGCCGCTTGGCTTCCCTGCCGTCTAATTCCACACAATTGGCTCCAGAGTCCCAGCACCGGAGCAGCCAGGTGACAAGCTGCTCACCTATACAGCGACCAAAATCTTTTCGCACATCTCGTAGCTCGCGCTCGTTTAGGCTTCGGGTAGTTACTGTTGTTCTTTCGGCATCCTCATCTTCCTCCTCCTGAATCCTTGACGGCCCAGCGTCGTCATCATCTTCGTCATCTCTATACTTAGTTTTGGCAGAAGCCTTACCTGGATTGGCAGAAGACTCTCTGCGTTCTAAACGACTTGAATTTCTATACCATATTTTCACCTTCTCTACAGGGGCAGCTTGCACTGCTACTGCTCGTTTCTCTGACTTTGTTACAGGGTCTGCCACAGGGGTTGGAATGCCCTCTGCAGGGTCAACTTGCACTGCTACAGCTCGTTTCTCTGACACGGCCACAGGAGCTGGAGCGGCTACAGGAGCTGGAGTTGGAGCTGGAGCAGTTGCAGGAGCTGGGACTGGAGCAGCAGTAGGAGCTGGAGCTGGAGCGGCTTCAGGAGCTGGAGCTGGAGCGGCTTCAGGAGCTGGGACTGGAGCAGTTGCAGGAGCTGGAGCTGGAGCGGCTGCAGGAGCTGGGACTGGAGCGGCTGCAGGAGCTGGGACTGGAGCGGCTGCAGGAGCTGGGACTGGAGCGGCTGCAGGAGCTGGGACTGGAGCGGCTGCAGGAACTGGGACTGGAGCAGCTGCAGGAGCTGGAGCTGGAGCAGCTTCAGGAGCTGGGACTGGAGCGGCTGCAGGAGCTGGGACTGGAGCGGCTGCAGGAGCTGGGACTGGAGCGGCTGCAGGAGCTGGGACTGGAGCGGCTGCAGGAGCTGGGACTGGAGCGGCTGCAGAATCCACCGTAGGGGTCACAGTGGCCGTTGGATCTGTCACAGGGTTTGGAGTGGCCGCAGGGTCTGTCACTAAGTTGACAGCAGTATCAATGGCAGCTCGATAGGCATGAGCCAGGCCCCAGCACGTTACAATGATTTGTGTTACTTTGGAACTGCCAGAATCATTACACCTTTTTTTCAAGCATTCTGCCAGTTTTTGAGGATTTTGCCATTGTTCAGGGGTGAATTTCCAACACACTGGGGGTGCCAACTGCTCTAGATGCCTGCCCATATCCACCCATACTCCCTGCCACCCACAACTATACTGCCTCCGGGCAGATCTCCGGATGAGCTTCATAAGTAGTTGTTTAACTTTAAGCAGAACCTGAAGTGCATTCAGGAGGCAGAACAACAGGACTATGCTGGTCTGAGTATCCCAAGGATATTCAATATCTTGGAGAGCTATTGTAATAAACTCGGAGGATAAGAGGGTGGTGAAGGAGGAAGGGAGAGTGATCAAGGAGGGTACAGGGGTGGTGAAGGAGAAAGGGAGAGTGATCAAGTAAGAAAAATTATCTTCCCCTTTCCCCTCCACAGATTGACTCCCTAATGAAAAAAGGCAACAGATACAATTGCTAATAGTTTCCAAAATACAGTTTCCAAAGTATAGAATCGAAGATGTTACTGAGTACAAATACCAGGTTAGAGTCATGGCCAGATATTTCATCATCTCATAAGCCACTGATACAACACACAGTACCATAATGGTCTGAAACCAGGGCCCGGAGAGGATAAACAACATGACAGAGAGCACATACGGAAAATAACGTGCTATAATACTCAATTTGGAAAACAGGCGCAGCACAGTTGAGATTAAAGCAATCAGCATTATGACAAGTGACTATTAAGCAGGTCTAATACTTATACCAATTTTAGTTTAACACACTCTGGTCAGATCTGCCGTTATCTCAACCTTTCGAGCCCCACGTTGGGCGCCAAAAAGACTGTCGTGGTTTAACCCGGCTGGCAGCTAAACACCACGCAGCCGTTCGCTCACCCTCCCCCCTCCCTCTCTGGGACGGGGGAGAGAAATGGAAAGTGAAGCTCGTGAGTTGAGATGAAGACAGTTTAATAAGACAGGAAAATAATAATAATAATAATAATAATAATAATAATACAATGATGATAATAGTACTACTACTAATAATATGTACAAACAAGTGATGCACAATGCAATTGCTCACCACCCGCTGACCGATGCCCAGCTTAACCCCGAGCAGTCCGGCCCCCTCCCCCCGGCTAGCCACCCCTATATATTGTTTAGCATGACGTCAGATGGTATGGAATACCCCTTTGGCTAGTTTGGGTCACCTGTCCTGGGTCTGTCCCCTCCCAGCTCTTACTGCATCCCCCCAGCCTGCCCGTTGGCAGGACAGAGCAAAGGCTGAGATGTCCTTGGCTTAGTATAAGCACTGCTCTGCAACAATTAAAGCATCGGGGTGTTATCAGCACTCTTCTCATTCTAAGCCAAAACACAGCATTCCACCAGCTACTAGGAAGAAAATTAATTCTGTGCTAACTGAAACCAGGACACTAACCTATACCATCATTTTGAATGATGGTTAAAACTGTTCAGTTAGTAGTTGCTTTTTTAGATTTTTTTATCTACCAGAATCAGAACAAAAAAAAATACCCAAATTTCTGATTTTTTATGGGAAAAATAAAATAAAATAAAATAAAATAAAATAAAATAAAATAAAATAAAATAAAATAAAATAAAAAAATAATAAAACACGTTGCTTTGAATTCTAGCCTGATTACTGCTTTTCTACAAAAATTTGTGTGAAAAAAAAAAAAAAATTATTACTAAATAAAAACATTATTTTATTATGCAAATGGAAAGATTTGACATGCAAATATCATTTAGTTTACATCTCTATGACCTATAAAAAAGACATCGTTTTCTGTTGATGGTCAGAACTTATCTTGAAAACTGCATCCCTGTCTTTGGAGGGATATTGCAACTTATTTTATTTATTTTTTTAAAGTAAGAATATCTTTTCAAACATTTTTTTTCTTTTACAGAATGCTTTTGACCTTTTAAAAAAGTATTTGTAGGACTATGATTCAACTTTAAACTTCGTACATTAAACTTCCTACACTGGCATATTTTAAACTTAATACTTAACATTAAAAAATAGTTCTATTTCTAGGCATGTAATTCAGTTGCATTTTTTATGTGTATAGTTACTTTTCTATAAACAAATAAATTATTTTCTTAATTAATAGTAATTTAAATCTGAAGCAGTTCTATATAACCTAAACTCTAAAATCACAGTATTGTAATTTTTAAATATATTACGTTTCACTTATCAGTTGTCTCTTGAGTCATAATAACTGAACAATAATATATTGAATATATCTTGAATAATAATATATTCTCCAGAACTATAATGTAATACTAGATTTTCTCTGCAATTAATAATAACAATAAAAATAATAATAAAACAAATAAAAAAGAGGTACAAATAGATACAGGAAGAGCACTACAGGTTTAGAGTTATTTTTATTTGTTGTGTTTATCTTCATCAGATTTGCTGAGTATCATTTTAAACCTCACTATTAGTTATATAGTTTACTTAGTTTAAAATTGCTTAGTTTAAAATTACATTAATATTGCATTTTGTATCTTTTTGTTAAGGGCCACGTTTTATTCAAATGTTAATTTGAATAAATGTTATGCTTTATGTTAAGGATAGAAATCAATGTTATTAACTTTCTTTATTATGCTATTAACTATTTGCTTCCACTAGTAGCTTTCTGAAATGCTCTTCATACAGATGGAGACTGTTCATCTTTTCCCTCTTAAAAATAAGGGAATGATTGAACTGTAGCTCCTATGCACACAAGACCTTTTTTTTTTTTTTTTTTTTAAGACTTCATCCATTTCAGTGAACTTACTGATTACTCAAGACTGAATTTTTAAGTAAATGTGTTTTTAAGTAAAAGCAGTTAATGTTGAAGGTGCCAATGTGGTTTCAAGGCCTTTCTTTATTCAACTGACACCCTGATGTGGAATAAGAAATTCTCACTTCTGATTATCAGTAGGGACAAAAAAAAAAAAAAAAAAAAAAAAAAAAAGATAAAAAAAAATTTGAAAAAGAGGATGAGGGGAAAAAATGAGGACATGTTAAAACTTTAAAAAATTTAGTGGACCAAAAATCATTTTGTAAAACACAACTAAAAGTAGTACTTGGAGTACTGTGGGTGTCTGTATACGATGGAAAATAAGCACAGTGAATAATATCTGCCCAGCAATTTAGTGTCCATGTGCCAGCATAAACAAGAAAATAATCTTCCTGTGAATCAACCTACAGTCATGTTATAAAAACACACATGAGTAGTAAAGGGCACTGGAAAAGGTCATGATTTTTTTCAGGAGAATGTGTTTTTTTTTTTCTCTTTTTCCTCTGAAAATGTCAGTTTGTCAAAACCCAAATCATTTGTGTGGGAAGATTTGTTTTTGTGAATTTTCCATTTCAATTTTCTTCTTAAATTAGTTTTGACATTGCTGAAATAGCACATTTTATCTGTTTGATGAAAAGTTTTGGTTTGGAATCCTATGACTATTTAAGGATATATATTTATAGTGAAGATGAAAAAAATGACTATTTAAGGATAAATATTTACAGCGAAGATGAAAAAAAAAATCAAACAAATTAGACTCCTTTGAAATTAAAAGGGATTTAGTTTTTTTCATTTATCTGAGGAGATGAGTGGTTTGTTCCCCTGAAAGAGTCTTTTAGCTTGAATCATAATGGAAGAAAAATCCCATAAAATAGGAATTACTTTTTGCTTAGTCTATGAGGAAAGAGATTATGATTCTCAGAATCACCGCTTGATGTGACTATCCCTTAGTTTTGGATTAGACCTAGAGAGTACAGTACACACACAATTTGTAATTCAATTAGTTGATTTATTTATGTATTGATTTATTGATTTTTAAAAGGGGGAAATCAGTGAACATTACAATTCACTACATCCAATAAATCCATGAAGTAATGAATGAGATTGTACACATGCAATCTTTATTTGGGTGGCTGCTCAACTTGCAATAATAATCATTTTTAAATGTCTTTTCCAGATTGATCTGTACAGCCCATATGCATATTTCCAGCAGTTCAGCTCACTAGCATATGGATAAATTGCTTCTGACAACAAAAGTAGGAGAAAAAGGACAATGAACTTCTTTGGCTTCGACAGCAGCAGAGCTGCTCAATCTTTGCAAAAAGAATGTGGAATTTATTCTGCCAATTAAACATTTAAAGAGTTGCAAATGTACGAGAAAAATGAAACTAAGTGAATGGGAAAACATTGGCAACTTCAAATTAAAAACATTTTGTCATGCTCAGCTACATAATGTTCACAATGGTTCATTTCATTCTTCTCTGTTTATGTGAAATGAAGGGAATGTTCACCCCATGAACTATGCAATGCTAAAAAAAAAAAAAAAAAAAAAAGAGAGAGAGAGAGAGAGATTTTTAAGAGAGCAATTATCAAGACAGTTATTTAGCCTGTGTTATACATGTAATGAAACTGGAAACTTTCACTGTTAAAGATTCTGTTTAACGGTAGTTATCCTATCCTATCCTATCCTATCCTATCCTATCCTATCCTATCCTATCCTATCCTATCCTATCCTATCCTATCCTATATGATTCATGCAGATACCTGGAGATTTTTTATACACAGAGACAGAAGATTCGGCTTGTCCCTTCATGTGGGCAGAAACTCAAGAGACGAGAAAAAGTCAATTTAAAAGAAAACAAGAAATATTCTGAAGAAAAAGTTGAAAGATTCCTCTCAAGAGGGCTAGAGGAAAATCAAAGCCAAGAAAATTTTGACAGTTAGATAGGTCAGTAACTAAATCCAGAAATTTTATACACATATTTCCTAAAATTCTGAGACAAATGCAACTTGTATTGAAATCCATGTATCTGGTTCATAGCTCCTTTGATTCAGTTATTCGTATTTCCCATTTCAAAGTTCATTATGAATATTTAAAACAAATGTAATGTTAACTTTGCACATATAAATATTTGTATACCTTCATGCACAAATATTCATAGTTTATTTGTATCCTGTCAGAGTAGAGCAAAAATGCCAGTTATCCACCAAAATCGAAAAGCAAGACATACAAAAACTTAACATGAAAAGTACAGGGGGAGAAAACAGGAAGATCAGGAATGAGAGAGCTCTGCGTCCAGACTAGGAGATTGCTTACTGATTACCATCATGGGTAAGAGAGATTTGACTTGGAGAAAAAATGATTTAATATATTGCCAACTAAAACAGGTAGTGATTAGTGTAGTGAGAGGCAAAAAGACAGACATTAAAATAACACCTTTTCTCCCCACTTTCCCTGTCTCCACTTCTTCACTCCTGGCTCCTTTACACCCTTTCCTCCTGAGCTGTGCAGGGAATATGGTCAGTATATATGGTCAGTACGTACAGTCAATACACAGTGGTTTCTTCTGCCCCAGCCGCATGGGTTGTGATGAATATCTTCTCTGGCACCTGGACATCCTCCTCTTCCTCCAGCATGGGACAGCACCAGCCTCTCCTCACAGAGAAGCCCTGTAGCCCTGCTGCCAGCACCTGGGCATGGATACACAATACAGACTCCAACAGTCTGTTGATTTATGAAAGAGCAATCACTGTCTTTAATTCAACAGTTTCATACTGCAAATATACTGTTCTACGCACTTAGCTTAAAATTGGTCACAACTAATTCACTGCAGAAAATCACACAAAGCTCTGCTATCAATAACACTTTAACCTTGTTATCTAAATCACAGTCTGCTGGGATGAAAGAGGCTACTTGCTCTTTTGAAAACTGCTCAGTTGTAATCAGCTTGTTAACATGCAACAGAATAACAATAGTTCTTTCAAACCTTTAAATATAAACATTGTGGATATTATTTTTTTTCCAGGGGTAAGAAAGTTTCCATGTCCCTAGAAGGGGGTTTGTGATAAATCTTTCATAACACTATTCCATTGCCACTTGATCTGATCTGGTACAAGAATCAGTAGACAAGGCAATCTGTTGAATTTTTAAACAAATTGAAGAGTTTGTTGTTGGTGGTGGTAGTGGTGGTTTGTTTGTTTCAGAAATAACACCTTATCATGGTAACAGCAAGGGGAAGTTTCTGTGGATTTTTTATTTTTTTTTTTCTATAGGGCATACATGGATTTTTGTGTGTTTGTTTGTTTTGTTTTGTTGTTGTTTGTTTGCTTGTTTGTTTTCAATTCAATCAACCTTTTCATTAAGAAATGTTTACTTTTTCCTGGAAAATTTCAATCTTTACATTTTCAGTCACAAAACAAATCACTTGAACTAAACCTTAAAATACTTATCTTGAAAACGGTCTTATTGCTATGAACACCAGAGTTCTGGTAGCTCATTAACTGCTCTCTCATTTTGTTCTCAAATGATAAATAAATAAATAAATAAATAAATAAATAAATAAGTAGATAGATAGATAGATAGATAGATACAAAATGGTGGACAGATTTGAACAATGTGTACCTAGTATACAGGAGAGTGCAAAAAAATCATATCTTATAGCTGTCTGAATTAGCAGTTTAACATAGTCAAAGATATGAGAGTATCTATATTGTCGTTGCCTGAGATTTTGATTTCACTCACATGGAGCTTGATAGCAATGTTTATTTAAATTGTTTCCAACTCTGTGGTATCACCTTTTATTGTGCCCACCACAGTGTGTTTGGGGGATGTTAAAAGGAAATATTACCATACTTTAGGCCATTATCATTTTAGGCTTGATTCAAATATGTTGTAATTTGAAATCATGGCCTTTAGGACTATGTGTCTGCTATATTCCATTCTGAAGTATAGAGGTACCAAAAATGATGTTTATTTTAAGACCTACGTAAGTTTTTGTCACATGAAAAAAATGTAATTTTTTTGGTGGTGGTGGTGAGTTTTTGTTTGATTGGTTGTTTTTGATGGATCTGGAAAAGTTTTCTGCCTTTTAAAGTATATTCCATTGTCACCCTAGAGAATCTGCTAATGCAAACATAGCAGGCTCTTTTACTGAGAGCTAGTCAAGGAGAAAAAATGATGTTTGATGCTATATTTTTTGCTTGATTTCTTGAGTATAACCAAAGGATGTCTACATATTAGAAATGTTTCCAAACATAATTATTTATTAGAAAATAAATTTTGGCAACTCAGGTAAAAAGAAATAAATTATTTTCAACCCCAACTATAAAGTCTTACTGAGGAATCATAATAAAAGTATGGAAGTTTAACAGCCATTGGAAGTGATTAGAAAAAAATAGACATCGTGGCAAAACCATGATCCATTCTTATTTTTTCATTATTTGCTATTATGCATGTAATCAGAAGTAATCAGCTTCTTCAGTTGAAATATACTATATGTTACACAGCCACGACTGTAATTTGTTTCCAATCAGTATGTTTGAAGTGCTGTTAATAAGGGATTGTTAATAAAAACATTCTGAGAAAAGACAAACACTCAACCAGGTTTTATAATATTCATGAATAGTGTAGTAATTAGAATTATAGACTGATACTTTCCTTCTTTTTTTTTTTTTTTTTTTTCCTCTTTAGAGAAAGCAATGGCATGGATTGTACCAGTAACATTTCTGTAAAACTGAAGCACATTTATAAGGAACACACAAAATGCGCTTTCAATCTAAGACTTAAATTATCTGAGGTCCCCAGCTGAAGCCTCACTGAAAGGACCCCCAATGACTACCTGCTGACTAACAATTCTCCATTGTCTTTGTATGATATGGACATATCATTTCCTTGTCAATGGTTTAAGATTACCAAGTTATTACATTCTCAAGTATCTTTCCCTGTAATGGTAGCCATCTTATGTCACATAGTATTTGAGAAAGGCAGCTGGAGATACCAGCAGTGGATTCATCAGACTAACTATACATGTTTCCATCTCATTTAGTCATCCAAGTTCCCAAAAGAAAGAAAATTAGATCTTTCTACAAAATGATTGTTCTTATCCAGATGAAAGAGTTTCAGTCAATTATTCCCTTAAGTTGTTTATTTCTCTCAATTGATTATACCAGCTGTGTCTTCAGTTAAGAGAGATGAACCTTACTGCCACTATCTCATATCCTGTGTAGTTCAACACCTTTCTAGCGAGAACTGATTTGTTTTGTTTTGGTTTTATTCGATTGCTTATATATATATCAAATATTTTATGAATATAAAAAAGGGAAAGAAGTGGAATTATTCCTAAAAAGTGCTTTTAGGCACTACCTCCTGTAGGCTGGGAGGTAGATGTTTTTTGCAGCAGAAACAGTTGGCTACCTCTGAGCTCCTGATGTGGAGAGGTCACTTGTTTGCACATGGGCAAGTGGGAAAAACGCAGCATAGCAACTCTCATTGTCTATGAAGGCTGGAATGGCATGGATGTTCAGCACATAGTCTGGTGATCTCCTCAGCCTCTCCAAAACAGTGGCATGCAGGACCTCTGCAGCTACTGGGAGGTGCTTGCCTCTGCCTCTCACCTGGGTAATGCCTTTTCTGTTTCAGAAGACAGTCACCTGTTTCATTTCTTAATTTGCTTTCTATTAAACTGTCCAGTTTGCACAGGAAATCAACTGAGGTCTAAAAGAGGTAGTAAAGGTGAGTAAATAGGGTGCATTTTGCTCATACACCCTGTAAGCAGCTGTGTCATCACCTTTCTGTTTTTGGCAAAGGTAATGTCAATGCATGTTACTCATCATTGCATTAATACAATTTATATCTATATCCTCCTATCCTACTAAAGAAACCAATGAATTTACAACAGTGAAAAACTGGAACATTACTACAATGAATCATTCTCTTTATTATGGTAACCCATCAAGATCTGGCTCAACATTACAGCAGAAATTGGAAAAATGAAGCCTCTGTGTTAATTAATCATTGATCCTTTTTTTTTTTTTTTTTAAGGATCTAATTAGTACTTAAACTTAATCTGGAGAGGGAATAACTTCCAGATGAAAACTAGTGTACAGCAGACTGAGACAGGTTTCTGTCTTAATTGTTATTTTAGAATAATATATTTATCTTTTCTAGTTCCATATTTACTATTCATAATGGAATGAAACAAGAGTGAGCACTGGAGATGATCACTCGGATCTCAGCACATACAAAACATAGATCACTCTTAAGTTGGATTTTTGTTTTGTGCTGTTTACCTGTCTGCAGGAGAAAACACCTAAACTTTGAGGTCACTGAGCTGGGAAGCCATGAAATCTGGTCAGTCTGGGTAGCTTCAGATAAAAATTAATCTAAGCCACCTAAAAGATCAAAGATGGATTTACAAGTAAAAGTCAAGTGTTTTTTCTTTGTATTACAAATATCCAAAGATATGTAACGCATATTCATAAAGCTATTAAATTAACTTTAGCAGAATACATAGTTGTTTCTCTTAGTCATGTTGATTAGACATCATGTTGTTTGTTTTCTGGTCACTATCAACATTTACAATATAAATATTTTACTTTAACATAAATATATAATAAGGATTAGTACCAACTTTTTTGATACAGAATTGTTAAAAGACCAGCTAAAATCTATTTTAAAACATGGTACACATAATGTACACATTGAGATGGCTGGCTGCTTTTTCTGCATGTTTAACAAATAAGAAGCAATGGCACACCATGTATAAAGCAGCTTATAGGCCACAGAGAGTAACATGTACTATCAAGAAAAGAAAAATCAATAATGCATGCTTGAAAACAGCATGAAAGTACTCTTTGAAAATGATGAACGTAATCTACAGAGGTCAGGAAATATTCTCTTCTTTCAAAAAAGGTAAAATAAGCTTTCTGTGCAAAAGCTTAAAGAATGCATAAAACAACAATAGCTCCATAACCAAGAATATTTCCTAATGAGAGGTTGCAAGGTGAGTAACAGAGCTTTTCAAAATCTAAAAGCAGTGTCAGAAGATTAGGGGTATTTTATTTTGTACATACATGAACTAAGCCTAAACTAAACTAATTTTATAACAGAAAAAAATGAAAGAGAATGAAGAATGCTCATGTCCCCTCCTTCAAATACAGAATTTCATAAAAATTGCAGATTTTGATATGCAACTATAAAGCAGATTTTTGTGTTTTTTCAAAGCACTCTGAGGGTGTACTTATATGAACACAGAAAAAAGGTGTGATTAAATTTTTGGTATTTAAATCTGAGAATTTCAAAGCAGAGATGTGTAGACAACTTGATGATTTATATTTTTTTCACATTGATTGTATTTAATTATTATTCCTTATCATTCCAAATCCTGTTTTCTGTGAAATTGTGAAGCAAATTAAGCCTGTTATCAATTTCTAAGGGGATTTTATTTATTTATTTTTCTAATAGATATTATCTTGGAAAAAATATTATTACATATGATATTATAACCGTTATAAAGACTGAAAATTTACATAACATGAAACATTTTCAGTACATTTAACTGTACTGAATTCAATAAAGGTAAGTACAAATGACATATATTAGTTCAAATTATAACAGCAAAAGCAACATTGGCAGTACATTACAAATAATAAAGCTTCAATAATAAATAATAACAATAGTTAATTATATGTAATGACAATAGAGAAAAAGTCTCTACAAAAAAATCTCATAGTAACAGATATGTTTTGTCTATTCCTTAGATTTATTTAATGGAATACATGCTAATTAGAAGCTTGAATTAAGCATGTTAATCAGCATACTGAAATATCTGTTCACTGCATAGTGCTGTGAAAAGAAAATCAAGAGAAGTTATTTGTGCATCATTCATAATACGGGAGTGTATATATATAGATTTACATATTACTGAATCTGATTGAAAGGTATAGTGTAGATTAGATAGTATGAACAGTACAGGATATCACTTTCAGTGACTTGTTCTTTTCTGAAGAGATGAAAAAATTGATTGCAAGATGCAGCTTGCTGTGTAGAAATACTCAGTTAAGTTCACTTATATCTGATATCTCATATTATTTCTGAGTATTAAATTGAATTAAAATGAATTTTAAGATGAACATACAGTTCTATTTAAAAAAATTCATGAACTAACCAAGAACATAAAAATTCAACTTGAAATAAAAACTGTTTAGGAAGAAACTCATACTGTGAGTTGCAGGGAAAAAGCTTTTAACAACCCAACTGAAAAAAATTCTGACCACTCCCTTCCTAACCCCTCACCCCCCCCAAGTGACTAAGAGTTGCTGTATGTAATTTAGATTTTTTAAAGCATATTTTCTACTAGTGGTCTTTTTCAGATTAATTTTATGTGAAATTAACAAATTCTACATTTAAAAATAAAAAGTTGCCAGAAATTTATTTTTTATCTTCTAGAGGGGTAAAAACACCTACCCCCTTCCACACACACCCCAAAATCAATTCCATTTGGTTTCAGTGTCAAAGTAAAAGGCGGGTCAAGATATAAATTGCTCATAGAGGAGCATGCAGATGATTTTAGAACATCAAAAACAGTCAGGAAAAGTAATGAGTACCTCAGAAAATATAACTACCATTTGAGGCTCCATTTTTAAGCAAGTATGATACTCTGTTCTTTATCCTTTTGAGTTCTGTAGACAAATGTGCATAATGCATTGTATGTTCCCCTTTAAATACATTTTTATTTTCCACTATCTTCTATGTAAGTACTTTATAATTGTCTTCTTACAGAGTATTTCTGTTTAATTATTCTAATTTATTTTTAGTTTTTCCTTATTCTTCTTTTCTATTTTGCTCTCATTCATTTTTAATCTTCATTTTTAAGACTGATCTTTGGCTTATCTCAGACTATCAATATTTAATTCTACTAAAGAGAAGCAAGGATCAGTGACTAGGTCACATGCTATGGTGTTCTTATTCAAATAGGTCAGCTCCTGTTTGCCTTTAGATCATGTGAAAATGTCATTCAAATGAATAATTTTTGGCTAACCGATAGTACTTCCATCTCAATTTAAAATATTATTTATTTGTTTGTAAATTCTAGATTTCTGTCTAATTTCCCTTTATTTAAATGGGAAGAAATATTCAAATGTTACAAAATGCTGCTTACACACAACCAATATTTTTTATCCCCCTTTTTTCAGTATTTTTCCATACTCATTGGTCCTTCTCATACATTTCGTCCTTCTCCCCATAATAAATCTTGTATAATTCTCAAATGTTCTTCGCATAACAACTTCAAACCCCACTCCTCAGACTGTATGGTAATCAAGGGAGCCTCTCCTGTTGTCTCAGGTTGGTGAGTGTCACACTAGGGACTTGGGCTGAGGTTCTCCTGGGATCACGTGACAAAGACCCTGTTTAGGGACTCCCTTTACTCTCATGATGTTGCTGGGACCCACTCCAGTTGCTGTTCCTCTGGGTTCCTTTGGATTCATGGAGATGAGCCCTAAACCAAGGACAGTCAAACCTCAGACTTTCTATTTGTACAGGAACAGAAGAGACAGAATGTTTCAGGGCACCCCGTCTGTGGAATTTCAGGATTCCTTTTCAGGGACCTATTCGTGCAGCCAGAATCAAATGTCATGCTTGCTTATAGGAATAAGAACACATAGTCATCCTGGCCGTTGACATGAACTACCATTTTCTAAACTGGTTTATTCTTTTATTTCTCTTTCTTACAGCTACCTAGAGGCATAGATGTATATCTATAACAGCAAATGTGTACAATTACATATATATAATATTTATACAGGTAGACATATAGATACATATATACAGACATATATACACTTAAAATGTACATGGATACACAAGACAGATGTGTCATGACTAACTGTCTCTGAACAATCTACAGAAAATGATACCAGCATTTCCTGATGCTGCAGAATGAGTGATAAGTCAAATCCACATTATTCTGCAAATGTGACTAACCATCTAGAAGTGTAGGAAAGGAGATTAAGGCAGTTGGATTGGGAAGAGACTGGTGTGTTAGAAAAAACTGATTAGATTAGGTCTGGAGAATGATAACAAAACAATAACCATTCTGTGGTAGTGAAACCCTTTTAGGTTGAGATGACTTCTCATTTTCTTCTTTTCTCTCTTTTTTCTTCTGAGTGGTAAAATTACCAACCAGAATTACAAGGAAGGTTTTGGTCACTTACCCATTTTCCCAAGTTATAAATTAAACAAACAAACAAACAAAACAACAACAACAAAAGAAAGTTATGTTAAAATATTTCTACTTGATTCAAATCACAAATTTCAACTCAAACTCCATCATTTTTTTATTTTTTCCCCTAGGGAGCCAGGAGAGAGATAGATGTACCACCATCTTCTAGCTAAGTGAATTACCTCACAACCTCTGAACTGGAGATCATGTCAATTTAAAAGTCATACTGTGGTTCTTTCTACTTTGCTGACACTAGTCTTTTTGCATAAAACACCTGAGTGCAATACAGTCAATACTGGAAATGTAATACAATGGAGGAGAGATTGAGAGTGTAGAATCCAGATTTTCTACATCCTGAGTGGCTTAACCCACAAGATGTGCAATCATCCTTAAGCTTGCTGCCCAGATCGGACACAAAAATAAGTCAAACATGAGCTAGCAGTGTTTCCTTTGTATGCTCTCTCCTGGTGTTTCCAGGTGATTACACTCTCATTTTTGCTTTTATGTGGCTTGTCATAGGGTGGACTACCTGATATACTTTCCTAACTTGACTTTAATTGGGTACATATCTTTACACTGTGAGTATTTTTTCTTATAATATTTTGGATTTTCTCCTTCATCAATTCTATTCTAGAATTTCTCAAGTTTTATTTTACCTACACTTAATTTTGCATCACCCAATAATGATCTATCATATCATACCTGATCACACATTTTAATGCCTCTACATCTTCACTCTCACTAAATACTTTAATTTTCATTGTTTGTGGTATTTTAAGGGGTCTAGGAGTTGTTGTGGCTTCGAAATGCTTGAAATAAATCCTCTTCACTGAACACAGGGAAAACACACCATAGATTTCTGATTCCTCTTTGTAGATGTTCTGTCTCCAAGCTAAGCCACTAGAAATGCACTTCCCAATATGTACCTGGCAAACATTAAAAGCAAAAATCATCTGTCCTGATCTAGATATCTTCATATGAGTGAATCATGGTTGAAGAAGAGGAAAAAGCCTTATTTCAGGAAGTGGCTTCTCTATTCTTAAGACAGACATGTAAGAACCATTTAAAAGGTTCTATTTCTTTCTGTCAACTGTTAAAGGAGCCTAGACAGCTAGTTAAAGAGTCTAGATCCCTCAGTATAGGTGAGATCAAATAGTAAAATACTCTGAAACTAAAATGAGCACAGCAGAAAATATATCTTTGTAATTATAAAATTTTAACATAATTATAGAAATACATACACTTTTATGTACTTTTTTGAGGGTGGTTATTTATATATTATTTTGTGATACACCTCAATATGTCAATAGATATATTTTAAATAATCTTTAAGAAATAACAGAAGAAATAATAAAGGACAAATTCTGATGGTTACTTATTTGACAAATTAGATTTCCTACATCAGACAGTTTTCACCATTTGATGTACTGAAAGTTGGACTTTACTTAATGATCAAGAAATAATATTTTTGTTTAATTACCATATTTTTCATACAATAAGCTGAAAGTACTTTGAGATAGGAAAGATATTTAAGATCATGTTAAAAATCTGGCCTTTTATTATTTTTAATTTTTATTATTTTTTATTATTTTTATATTTTTTATTATTTTTATTTTAGAAAATATGTTTGTCCATATAATGTAAAGTTTTATAATATTATAATGTTGTAGAATCCTAGAATCACAGAGCCATATAATTGTTTGGGTTGGAAAGGACCAGAGAGATCATTTAATTTGGAACCCTCTGGCATGGGCAGGGACACCTTCCACTAGATCAGGCCCATGCAGCTTGGTCTTCAACAGTTCCAGGGACAGGGCATCCACAGTTTATCTGGGCAACCTGTTCCAGTACCTTCTGAGTAAAAAATTTCTTCCTTTAATCTAATCTAAAGCTACCTTCTTTTAGTTTAAAGTCATTACCCCTTGTTCTTTTACTACACACCTTTGTAAAATATCCCTCTCCAGCTTTCCTGCAGGCTCCTCTTTAAAATCTGGAAGGCTGCTCCAAGGTCTCCCTGAAGCTTTCTCTTCTCCAGGCTGAACAACCCCAGCTCCCTCAGCCTGACTTTGTAGAAGAGGTGCTCCAGAACCTTGGTCATCTTCTTGTCCCTCCTCTGCACATGCTGTAATAGGTCGTGTACACATTGGGGTCCCCAGAGCTGAATGTAGTGCTTCAGATACTATACACTACAACAATTTCTATGTTGTGGAAAATTTGGAGAGTGTCTGTTACAGTTCTTAAGAAGAAGAAAAATAAATTTAACAATATTAAAATTCTCCATGTATTGAAAATCTTTACCATTATCTTGCTCTTCTTCCTGTTTGTAAACATGTTAGGAACACTTTAGCATTTTTCAATGATAAAATAGGGTGAATGAAAAATATGTCATGTAAGACATCTCTGTACTGATTAATCCACAAATGATTATTTCACTTTTCTCATTTTTTCCTTATATTTTAAAAATGAATAATATTATCTACTGACACTCCTGTGATAAGGTGTCAGGAGAGTAATATGTATATAAATGTTTAACACAAAAGATGATATTCCATAGTGTTTGGTTCAGGCTTGCTGGAAAGTGGGAAGTATAATTTCTGTTTCAGGAAAAAAAAGGATGACAGAAAACATTTTTACTCTGATTTATCTAATGGAATTTATAACTTCAGTTTAACTGCAGGGCTTATTTTAGTAGTAAAATGACCTGAAATTTCCATATTGTCAATAAAAAGGAGGTTGCCTTTTCTCACTTACTAGTTGAACAACTCCCTGGAGAGTCTGGCTGTTCTCTCTGGGGACTGCAGGTTGAGCACCAATTATTGACTTAAGCTCCTCAGTTAAGTGCTTAACAATTAGGTGGGGGGGGAAACAGAATGTCTTCTCATTTCTTACACTGTTTTTTGGTTGAAGAATAGTTATCATTAAACAAACAAACTAACAAACCTTACAAACCTTCCACTTTTTTTTTTTTATTTTTTTATTTTTTTTTTATTTTTTTTCAGGGGGAAGGGGAGGATGGGGGAGGAAGGGTTTTTTGAGTAAGGACTAATAATTATAAAATTGCCTGAAGAAGGGAAATGAGAAATATCTCTGTATCAAATAACTAGAACAGTTTGAAGCATCAGTGTAACATCCTTTCCCATCAAGTTATGTGAATTATATTTTTTTCCCACTTTTGAATAAAGCCTAAGCCAAGTATTTAGAATTTGCAGGATCATAC
The DNA here is from genome assembly GCF_964211825.1 of Aythya ferina. Classification (NCBI taxonomy): domain Eukaryota; kingdom Metazoa; phylum Chordata; class Aves; order Anseriformes; family Anatidae; genus Aythya; species Aythya ferina. Next base: position 184,672,394 of record NC_140296.1, on the reverse strand, counting down.
CCATGCAGTATTGCATGATCATTACTGATGAATTATCACTGAGCTAAGAGAAACTGAACTTACATGGAATCATAAGGCTAGAGAAATGTAATTTTTCTTTAACCAAAGTACAGATGTATATATTGACATATAAATTCTCCAGTTTCCTTCCTTCCTTCCTTCCTTCCTTCCTTCCTTCCTTCCTTCCTTCCTTCCTTCCTTCCTTCCTTCCTTCCTTCCTTCCTTCCTTTCTTTTTCTTTCTTTCTTTCTTTCTTTTTCTTTCTTTCTTTCTTTCTTTCTTTCTTTCTTTCTTTCTTTCTTTCTTTCTTTCTTTCTTTCTTTCTTTCTTTCTTTCTTTCTTTCTTTCTTTCTTTCTTTCTTTCTTTCTTTTCTTTCTTTCTTTCTTTCAGATTTGTCTTTTTACCCCCCCCCTCTCTCTCTCTCACTCTCTTTCTTTCTCTCTCTCTCTCTCTCTCTCTCTCTCTCTCTCTCTCAATGGTTGTCAATTTCAATGGTTGTCAAACTGGTCAACTGCTTTTTATTTTCACATCCTTCACAAAATGTGGCAAGTAATGTCTCTCAAGGATTTTATCAATGAGTGTCCACTTCAAATGCATTAGAAATAAAAGTAAAATCAAAACACTCAGACATGCAACACAAAGCATAACCCACACATTTCTAGATTTCTGAACTGATCGTAAATTAAACTAGTTTTACAGTAGTATCCAATGAGCTGGAGAAGATGGAGGGAAGGAAGGAAGGAAGGAAGGAAGGAAGGAAGGAAGGAAGGAAGGAAGGAAGGAAGGAAGGAAGGAAGGAAGGAAGGAAGGAAGGAAGGAAGGAAGGAAGGAAGGAAGGAAGGAAGGATAACCTAAAGTTTTTTTCTTCTGCAGAAAAAAAAAAAAAAAAAAAAAAAAAAAGCATTAAAAATATTTAAATTGAATCACTTAACATGAAAGATATGACTGTGTTCATCATGCTCCGTTTTCATGTTCTAATGGCCACAGAGAGCAAACATTTATTTAACTGCAATAGCAGCTAAGCTTGTAAACGATACCACAAATTATAGCAGTCTGCATTCAAAACACTTAGTTTGATCCATCTTATTGTATTTGTTAAGAACTTGCAGGCAGATTGGTTTTTATGGTCACCACAAGGGAAAGCTCCATACTCAAGCAGTCATTGTGTTTGTTGGTGTATAATTTCTGAAAAGACTTGTGAATTTTATTGCTCATCTAAACTTGTTCTAAGTCCAGACTTCTTAATTTTCTATAAAGTGGTAGTCAATCACTTTACTGGTCAAGTAAAAATTGACAGGGTATTCATAGTGAACGAGAAAAACAACAATCTTTCTATCATGTTTTATATTTCTCTAATGGTAATATTATCAGTATTAAAATGCAAACATCAGAAATGTTTTCTAAAGGAAAGAAAATCTACCCACACAACCTTCAATGAGAAATCATTCTCAATAATTACAACACATGTAAATATACATGCCCCAAAACCAGAGACTTTGTAAGAGCGAGTACCTGGTGAGATCTATCCACCTCCATCATTCCTGAACTTTTGTGAGACTGTTATGAATGAATAAATAAATAAATAAATAAAATTACAACATAAGATTACAACTAAGATTTAAAAAATAAAAATAAAAGACTGAAACTTCCCTTTTCAAAGGAATTCGTTTCTCCTTTACAATCACTTCTTTCCAATTGCACATAGAAGACTTTGGCCATACAACAGACAGCACTGAAATACAGGCTACTCTCCCAGCATATTGATTTGTATTTGGTAAACAAGATTATCAAATACATTTGTACACTTCAAAAAATACAGCATTGACTGAATGAAACCTTATTAGTTGCGTATTTGGTGTAAACATTCAAATAAGTGTGTGGTATATCAGAAGTAATAAGGATGCTGCTTTGCATATGATATACAAAGGAATATAACTTTATTCTTATTGGGGAGGAGAAACATTTTTATTTTGTAAATTAAAAAGATTAATTTCAAAGGGTGAAAAATTGTAGGATTGATTGTGAGTGTTTAAAACTCTGCATATGTCAGAGTTCTCCTCTGTTGCAGCATGGATGGGTTTCCACTAAAATATTCGGGGATTTTTTAGAGGACTGAGGGAGAAATTAGGAAATCTGTTTTAGATCTGCAATGTGCTCTGAACTTGGGGAGTTGTTTTGAAGCAGACAGTGTTGTTGCTGCCACATTTTCATACAGCAGTGAAAATACTGCCCCAAACTTGAGCTACTCACAAACAGTGATGAGAAGGGTAGAGGTAAATACAAATACAAATAACTGTCACAGGCCAAGAGGAAAAAAATGAGGTTCTTAATGTGTTTCTGAAAGAACTTTCAGTGACTTCCCATGGACATAAGAAGACAATCTAACATGAACTTTCCCTCAGGTTCTTCCTTTTAACTCTGTATATATAAAAGAGTTCCCTTTAAGAGGTAGAGCTATGACCTAACATAAAACTCCGCTGACTTGTTGACTTGTTTGAACAATAAGATTATCAAGCAGGGGAGTGAATGAGCTGTTGGCTATCAATTACTGATTTTCAAGTCAGCTTTCTTTTCTATCAAATCTTCATTACAGATGGGAACCCAAATTCCAAATATTAATATTCTTAAGTAGTAAAAAAAAAAAAAAAAAAAAAAAAAAAGAGAGACGAATGATGTGGGTTGTTTTTTTTCTTTTTCTCTAAGAACAGCTGAGTTGTTCATTGTTCATTGCAAGACCTATACAAATCCATTAAAAATTCTACTGCTGAAAATCAAATCCTTTGCCCATATATCACTGTTCCATGTAAGACAGATAAATGTTAAACATATTCTTAATTCTTACTTCTCTGGGCAAGTAGAAGCTCATTTGTTCTTATATTCTCCATTTCCTAGGTATAATAAAAGAACTAGATGGAGATCAGTATTTAGGTTTATTCCAGTTTCTCTAACAGCTATTCGAAAGCACATAGAAGTGATTCTATAACTTGCTGTTCAAGAGCTAAGATGTTTTCCATTTTTTGTGCTAATAATCCAAAACATCTAATTCAAATTTCATTTTTGTGTGAAAAATTGGCAGTGTGGAAATCAAACGTCTTGCACTATAAGCGTGGAAGAGGAAGTGACATTGGGAGATAGGCATGTATTTGTATGTCATGGTGGACTATAGTTTTTTTTTCTGTTTTTTTTTTTTTTTTTTTTTTGTCTGTTTGTTTGTTTGTTTTGAGAAGAAACTGCAGTTTTTTTCTTGTGGTTTCCACTGGGAAACCACAATATCATGTGGTTATATGTGTTACTCATATAGTAACAGCTGACTAGATTGAGTTTCCTTTTCTCTGTCCCTGAATTCTGTTGCAGATGAATTACACCTGTGAGGAAGGAGGTTTAAATTTGAATCATGATCTTTGTGTGCTTGTGCATGTTTGAATTTTCAGTGAAATGGTCTGTTACCTTTTTATTACTAAAAAGTTCATAGAAGTTATACAATACTTGCTTGATTTTTTCATAAATGCTTTCCCAAAATGGTTCAGGGAACACATCCAGCGTTGGACTATGCATTATACAAAAAATACAAGAGCTCAATGCCTAAGTCTTTCTGGGTTAAAAACACCTATTATTGTGGCAAAAGCTTTCTAGATCAAGATATGGCAGGTGAAGTAGGAGCCATTCAGAATGATTTACCATCAGCTGAAAAGCCAGCTTTTGAAACTCAGCCACTCTGCTATGAGTTCCTTTGAGGGATGAAGGGAAAACGTGTTTCTAAACCTATTTTGCCCACTGAAAGGAAACAAAATCTGTAGCATCATAATCAGTGCAGCTCTGCGTTCAGCAGTGGTGAGGCCTGCAGTTTATCAGCTCCACTCACATGAATAAGTATCACTTCAGTCCATAGAAATTCTTATAAAGGCAATCTGCAGGTTTGGAGATAAATCAAGCAGCTAAAGAGGCATTAAAAATGTGCAAGGATGGCAGAAGGATACAAGCAGTTTAGAATCTATTTAGCTAGCAGATAAAAGAACAGAGCTTGAAGCTGGCATGGTTTAATGTAATGAATGCTGTAAACATCCCTCTTATACCATCACCTTAGTGATATGGACAGGGGTGGGGAAATTTGAAAAATTGTGTTGAAAATAAAAAGCTTTAGACCTTTTTATTTTGTTAAGGCTACTGTTGTCAGTTATGAGATGGCAGGTAAAGCACAGATGGTTATTAAAAATATAAGCTATCCTCTTGTCCTTTTCAAGTGGATTTTGTCAGCTGTGTCATTGTTAGAAATGTATAAGAACTGTGATGTTGTTACAGGCATAACCATCAAAAATAAAACCCCTAAAATTAAATTATTAAATCAGTGATTTTTCTTTAGTTTATTATCCAATGGGGAAAAAAAAAAAAAAAAAAAAAAAAAAAAGTTATTTAAGAATAATTGAATAATTTACCATGAGTACCTAAACAGAAGCATTTTTACATGCACTGTGATTGGTATATATCCTTTCACTGTACTTAACGTTATTGTTTCTTAGTTATTTTCAAGCATTTTCATATTAAAACACTGCCAGAAAACAAAGAGTTAATAAAACAAGTTGTTGCTCCTTATTCCCAGCATATTCTTACAGTCTAACTAGAAATGAAACATAAATACCAGAGAAGAGGTTTTCTTTTTTTACATTGAAGTTTATTTGTTGAAGATTATGTCCAGAGACAAGGTGAATAACGTGGTTAGACCCCAGAGAGTTATAGAGGGTTTCCAAATGTCCCAAATAAATAAAGGCACTGGAGGATTCTAGTCTATCTTCCATAATGATGTCATGGAAAAAAATGATGCACAGTTTAGATAAGTGGAAAGTGGTGTAAACTGAAAACTGATTGAATGACCAGGCTCAGAGTGTTCTGATCAGCTTCATGAAGTCCCGTTGGAGGTTGGTCACCAGTTGCATACCCAGGAGTCAGTACTGGGACTATTGCTGTTCAACATCTTTATTAATGAGCTGGATCATGGGACAGGGCGTACAGTAATCGTGTAGATGATACAAAGTTGGAAGGAATAGTTAATGCACCAGAGGCCTGTGCTTCCATTCAGAGGGACCTCAGCAGTCTGGAGAAATAAGTTAACAGGAATAATCCAAGGTGCAGGTAGAGGCTGGGACAGGAAAGCAGCTCTAGGAATCAGAGCAGGATCTGTGGGTCCTGGGAAACCAGTTGAACATGAGCCAGCAGTGTACCCTTGTAGCAAAGGCAGACAACAATATCCTGGGTTGCACTGGGAAGAGAATTGCCAGCAGGTCAAAGGAGGTGATCCTTTCCTTCTTCTCTAAGCTAATGAAACACATATGGAGTGCTGTGTCCAATGCTGGTCTTCTCAGTACAAGAAAGAAACAAACATACTGGAAAACATCCACAGAAGGGTCATGAATAAAAGATTGGAGCATCTGAGCTATATGGAAGGACTGAAAGATGGGATTGTTCAGTCTGGTGAACAGAAGGTTCAGGGTGAGTGTGTAAACATGTGATTGGGAACAATAAAGACAGACTCTTTTTATTTACACCCAGTGACATGAGAAGAGCAATGGGCAGAAACTGAAATACAAGAAATTTCTTTTAAATAGAAGAAAAATTATTTTTACCATGAGGTTGTATGGTCACTGGAACTATTTGCCCAGAGAAACTGTAGAGTCTCCATCCTTGGAGCTATTCAGTACCCAACTGGACGTAGTCCTGCACAACATGCTCTAGCTGGCCTTGCTTTGAACAGGGGATTGGACTAAAGAATCCCCAGAGGTACCTGCCAAACTCAACTTTTCTGTGATTTGGTGTCCACTGTGAGAGGAACCCTTTCTTGTAGTCTTTTAGAACATTTTTTCTTGTGACCAGCATGCCTTTGAATACATTTTGTGTATAGTCCAGTGTTTTTTCAGTTTTGTTGTTGTTGTTGTTGTTGTTGTTGTTGTTGTTGTTGTTGTTGTTGTTTTCCAGCCGTAAGTGATCAACCTCCACTGAGACTTTTGAAGAATAAATGATCCTTTTTAGAAGGCAGGGATGAGTATTTCCTCTTGGTATCATTGATAAGTCTTCTCTAGGAGTTGGCAAGGTACTCTCTTATACTTATGTGAGAGCATCATGGGTATATGCAGTTCTGCAGCCCATTGGCTATTCTGATATGACACTGGTCAAAATCACATTGAATAGGATGAAAAAGTAAGAGTCCTCATTATTGCTCTGTGTCACACGCAAATTTCACAAACAACAGATTTTCTCTTTGATGTTCTCTAAGAAGTCAATCAGATGAGGTTTGCTGAGAGTAAATTCTGAATAGGTGGCAGAAATTAGTAAACACAGGCAACTGTACACTCAATGGGAGGATGAAAAGGTGCTGAGAGATACTTAGCATGTACTACTTTAAAACAAAAGGACTTACATGAGTAGATGTTAAGTTGTCCATTCCTATAATCATTAAATAAAATCAAACCTGAAGAAACTACTTGATCCATTTCAAAATATTATGCTACTTTAAATTACTTTTCTCTTTGGTTCTTGTGCTTGGCAAAGCAAAATAAATTCTCTCATAAAAACTAAATTATGAAAAAAGAAATTTAAACACCTTTACTGTTTTAGATCATTTAGTTTTCTCCATGCATGGACAACAGTTGAATAATATCTACCAATGTGAATATTATCCTGCAGTAAAGTCAGCCACAAAGGAAGTCAAGATATAAATTATAAATGAATTACACACCTACACTAAAATCATGTTCTTGGATAATTCTTTTTTTTTTTTTTTTTTTTTTTTTTTTTCAGGTAAATGGGGTGGTTATCTGGTGTTTCAATCTCATATATGCATTATTTCACATTTAGAATACCTACCTGATACAAATAGAAATTTATTTTAAAACAAATTAAAATTCATGAATACGATCGATAAAATCTATTAGAGTGCTATGTAGAGGATTTAATTTTAATTTCAAAATATGTCTTCTTTCTTCTCATAAAATAAAACTAATACAAACATACATGCACCAAAACTGGAAATGTTCAGTCCACTAAAGCAGTTTTAGAATTACAGCTGTTTTTTATTACTTTTCAGCTGTTATCTTATCCCTTCCCAGTACCCAAATTCCTACTGTTCTTCCTTTGCATCCACAGTTTCACTCTAGTAACTGCAGCCCCTACCTATTTCCTCAGTCATGATAAACCTCAGGAATAGAATACATGAGGTATGTGACATTATACCATTAAAAGTGGTAAGAAATAAAAAAATCAGAAAGGCTAAATTCCAGCATGAGCTCAGCCTGGTGACTATGGTTAAGGATAACAACAACAACAACAACAAAATATTTTACAAATTAATGGTAAGAAGAGGGCCAAGGAGAGTCTTCATCTGTTACTGGATGCAAGGGGGAACATGACAATGAGGATAAGGAAAAGGCTGAGGTCCTTAATGCCTTCTTTACATCTGCCTTTACTAGTCAGACCACTTTTCCCTGGGGTCCTCAGCATCCCTAACTGGAAGTCCAGAACGGGGAGCAGAAGAAAACCCCCACAGTTCAGATGGAAACAGTTAGAGACCTGCTGCTCCACCTGGAATGTCACAAGTGCATGGGGCCAGATGGGATTCACCCAAGGGTGCTAAGGGAGTTGGAAGATGTGATTGCTGGGCCTCTTTCCATCATCTATTGGAAGTTATGGTCAGCCAGAGAGGTCCTGGATGACTGGAGACTTGCTATTGTGATGCCCATCTCTAAGAAGGGTCATAAGGAAGACCTGGGGAACAGGCCTGTCAGCCTGACCTTGGTGCCAGGAAAGGTGACGGAACAGGTCATCTTGAATGCAATCATACAGCATATGCAGGACAACTGGAAGATCAGGCCCAGTCAGCATGGGTTAATGAAAGGCAAGTCCTGCCTGAATAACATCGTCTCTTTCTATGACCAGGTGACCCACCTGGTGGATGAGGGGAAGACTGTTGACCTAGTCCACCTAGACATCAGCAAGGTATATGCTTTGCTGGGTTAAAAATTGGCTGGACAGCCAAGCCCAGAGAGTGGTGTTGAACAGAGTGAAATCTAGCTGGCGACCACTCACCGGTGGTGTTCCCCAAGGGTTGGTGTTGGGGACATTCCCTTTAATACCCTTATTGATGATTTGGATGAGGGAATTGAGTGCACCCTCAGTAAATTTGCAGATGACATCAAGTTGGGGGAAGTGTTGATCTGGCAGAGGATAGGAAGGTCCTGCAGGAAGGAACCTGGACAGGATGGGCCGATGGGCAGAGGCCAATGGGATAAGGTTCAACCTGGAAAAGTGCTGGGTCCTGCACTTCAGTCACAACAAACCCATGCAGTGCTACAGGCTTGGGGCAGAGTGGTTGGAAAACTGTGCAGAGGAAAAGGATCGGGGGGGAGGGAGCAGAGGGGAGGTTAGGAAATGCTCAGCCAGCAGTGTGCCCAGATGGCCAAGAAGGCCAATGGCATCCTGGCTTGTATCAGGAATAGTGTATCCAGCAGGACCAGGGAGGTGATTGTCCCCCTGTACTCTGCTCTGGTGAGGCCACACCTGTGTTCAGCTTTGGGCCCCCCACTACATCAAGTCCCTGGAATGTGTCCAGAGAAAGGCTACGAAGCTGATGAAGAGCCTGGAACACAAGTCTTATGAGGAGAAGCTGAGGGAACTGGGATGGTTTAATTTGGAGAAGGCTCAGTGGAGACCTTATTGCTCTCTACAAGTACCTGAAAGGAAGCTGTGGAGAGCTGGGGAGCCTCTTCTTGCAGATAACTATATAGGACAAGTGGGAATAGCCTCAAATTTCACCAGGGGAGGTTTAGGTTGTAAATTAAGAGTCATTTATTCTCATAAAGAGTAGTCAGGTACTGGAACAAGTTCCCCAGGGAGGTGGTGAAGTCACTGTCCCTGGGGGTGTTTAAGGAAAGGTTGGACATGGTGCTTACGAAAATGGTTTAGTGGGTGATATTGGTGGTAGGGAGATGGCTGGGCCAGATGATCTAGGAGGTCTTTTCCAATCTTAATGATTCTATGATTCTTACTAGCCACTTTTGGTAAGTATTTGTATTTCCTTCTCTTAAAGAATGGACATTAGAGATGACAGTTATAACTATTAATCATTTGCAATAGTAACGGGGGGGGAGGGGGGTGGAAGGAGGCACATGTCCAACTGTTACAATACTGTTAAACTTTCAGTCACAATAGCTTTGGAGGTCTCAGTAGCAGTTCCCCAGCTATGTTGTTCTTCCTGGGAAACAGACCTCCCTGAGGGACTTCATTTCATAGTGGACTTCATTTCATAGTGGACTTCAATGCCCTAAACTGATGCTGAGACTCCCTCTTCCTCTACATTTATCTTTAGATGCTGCAGTCTTTTAGCTGAACAACCTCCCTGTTCACTTCCCTGTCTCTTAGGATTAAAGTCAATATGGAGATTATTGTTTAGAGGAGTGGTAGCAGCTGACGGAGGTGATGTACCCTAATTTTTCATATCACACCAATATGAAAAAATACTTCAGAAATGCCTGTACTCCTCTGAGATGAAGTCTGAGGATTGTCTTCCCCTTTCTTCTTCCACACAGCTGCTTCTGGCCTTCAGGGAACGGCCTCTCTCCCTTATGCAGGCTTCTTTCCAGAAACCACTCAGCTGCCACTTCCCCTGTTCCCTAATGAATATTCGTCCTTCTCTCTCTTTCTACAGCAGCCAACTCCAAGATCATCGTTGAACAGCTGAGGGGAATTACAGCAGGAAAAGCTGCAGCCAGCTGCTGCTGCTGGGACTAAGGTCGTCCAGGCCCTGAAACACTGAAGATGGAAAATACTATCTTGGTTTAGGGCAGCTGCTGCTTGTTGGCATACAGTGCCATAGGACCAAAGCATATTGTACATTCCATAATGATTCTTGAAAACCGAGTGTATCCAAGCCAAAGCCAAACTAGCCCTTTGACAGCAGTTAACACTGTTTAAATTTTTTAGTCTGTGAACAAAGTTAAAGAACATCGCCTTTTTTTTCACCATCCTACACTGTGTTTTACTGTCATCTGGAACAAATATCCCTCCCTACCTCCCTTCCTTTTACAATGAAAAAGCACATAAGCATTTTTCAGTAAGTTCTCTCAACCCTCTTCCCACCTACTCCATCTCTATATTCAAGTTTATTTGCTGCATTTATTCCAAGTATTATCCACAACCTCTTAAAACTTCCCTGTGAGCAGGGCTGCCCCATGAAGTTCTCAATTTTTGTGCTAGAGCTGGGTGTTCTAACCTAAAGATTTTCAGTAGAGGTTATTATAGTCAGGAAGTTTCTGTGTTACTACTTATATTGTTTTCATACACATTTGTGCATATCTGTGGGAATAAAAAACATTTCAATGTAATCACTAGGTCAAAGTGGAGAACAATTTCAAACAGAAAGTAAAATACAGTTTACATCTACAGATATTCAATATTAATGCAGCAAACTGTTAAGTAACATAAAAGAAATGCATAAGAACATAAAAAATAAATGAACTGTTTTTTGAATCAGGTGAAGAGTGGTTTAAAACATTATATTTAGGCTAAAAATAGCAAAAGGGAAAAAAGACATAGAAAGCTCAAACTTGAGATATATAATATGCTACATTCATTTTTGCAGTTCAGCGCCTGTAATGGTAAAAAGTTGCAGATCATGTTCCAAACAGCCATTCTTTGATTTTATGAGTCTGAGGGAGAATTGTATTGAGTGCAAATAAAATACTCTGAAATTCTGTTAGAATTAAGTCTTGTCTCTTCCTCTTTGGGTTCTTTTCTTTTTACATGAAGTCCAACCAAATAACATAGAGCTAAATGCCTCTAAATCTAAATTGGGAAATTCTAGAGCTTCCACAAATGATCAGCACTGGCCATAATGATCCCTGATTTTCACAGAATCTCAGAACGGCCAAGGTTGGAAGAGACTGATGATCTGGATGAGGGGATCAAGTGCAACCTCAGTAAGTTTGCAGATGACACCAAGTTAAGTGCATGTGTTGGTTGGCTTGAGGGTAGGAAGGCTCTGCAGAAGGATCTGGATAGGCTGGACCAATGGGCTGAGGCCAACTGTATGAAGTTCAACAAGGCCAAGTACCGGGTCCTGCACCTGGGGCACAACAACCCCAAGCAGCACTAAAGGCTGGGAGATACGTGCCTGGCAGAGAAGGACCTGGGAGTATTGATTGATAGTCAGCTGAATATGAGCCAGAAGTGTGCTCAGGTGGCCAAGAAGGCCAACAGCATCCTGGCTTGTATCAGAAACAGTGTAGCCAACAGTAGGGAAGTGATTGTCTCTCTGTACTCAGCTCTGATGAGGCTGCACCTCGAGTACTGTGTTCAGCTTTGAGCCCCTCACTACAAGAAGGACATTGAGGTGTTGGAGTATGTCCACAGAAGGGCAACAAAGCTGGTGAGGGGTCTGGAGAACAAGTATTATGAGGAGCTGGGATTGTTTAACCTGGAGAAAAGGAGGCTCAGGGGTGACCTTATTGCTCTCTAGAGGTATCTTAAACAAGGCTGTAGTGAGGTGGGGTCTGGTCTGTTCTCCCATGTGCCTGATGACAGGACAAGGAGGAATGGGCTAAAGTTGTGCCAGGGGAGGTTTAGGTTGGATATTAGAAAAATCTTCTTTATCAAAAGGGTTATTAGGCATTGGAATAGGCTGTCCAGGGAAGTGGTTGAGCCTACATCACCATCCCTGGAGGTCTTTAAAAGAGGTTTAGATGTAGAGCTTAGTGATATGGTTTAGTGGAGGACTTGTCAGTGTTAGGTCAGAGGTTGGACTAGGTGATCTTGGAGATCTCTTTCAACCTAGATGATTCTGTGATTCTGTGAGACTTTCAAAGGTCATCTTGTCTAGCGCCCCTGCCAAGCATGATCACCTAGAGCACCTTGCACAGAATGGCATCCAGGCGGGTTTTGAATATTTCCGGAGAAGGAGACTCCACAACCTCTCTGGGCAACCCATTCCAGTGCTCTGTCACCCTCACAGTAAAGAAGTACCCTCTCATATCCACTTGGAACTTCCTGTGCTTCAGTTTGTGCCTGTTGACTCTTGTCTTCTCACTGGGAACATCTAAAAAGAGACTGGTTTCATCCTCTCGACACCCTCCCCTCAGATATTTATACACATTGATGAGGTCTCACCTCAGTCTTCTCTTTTCCAGGCTAAACAGGCCCAGTTCTCTTAACCTGTCCTCATATGACAGGTGCTCTAGTCCCCTAAACATCTTAGTAGCCCTCTGCTGGACTCACTTTAGGAGCTTCATGTCCATCTTGTACTGGGGAGCCCAGTACCTCTGGTGCGTCCTCACCAGGGCTGACTAGGGGGGGAGGATCACCTCCCTTGACCAGCTGGAAACACTCTTCTGAACGTAATTTTCTTAAAATTGCATTCTTCCACATGAAGTGTTCTGGATAAGCACTGCTATATTTGCGCATTATCTGACTCTGCTCACAACAGCTGGATGAAAGACTGAAGAAAAATAACAAACAAACAAGCAAGCAAATGTGACTGACTATAAAAATAAATTACAGTCCATAACAACATACATGTACAAAAAAAAAAAAAAAAAAAAAAAAAGTGTCTGACTGAACCACATTAAAAGGGTTGCTCTGTCAATAAAATATCTTACAATAGTTCAACATTCAACAAGCCGTTTTTGAAAATATAAGTCAGGCAATAAGAAACTGTAGTATATGTGGTGGGAGTCTTTGTGTATACTGGAGCATCTCTTGAGATCAGTCCCAAGCCTTGTTTGACATCTCCATCAGTGACTGAGGAGAGGGAGAAAATTGAATATTAATGAATTAACAGATAGCTTTGAACTGGGAGGAGTTGGGAATACCAAGGAAGAGATAAAGGCTGTGGTGGTTTTATGCAGGTAGGCAGCTAAGCTCCACCAAAAGTGCTCTCTTACTCCCCCTCCTCCAAAGAAAAGGGGGAGAAAATACAATAAAAAGGGCTCAAGGATTGAGATAAGGGCAAGGAGATCACTCAACAATTACCTTCATGGTCAAACCAAAGTCAGCACAGGGAGACTGGTAAAATGTATTGCCTATTACTAACAAGCTGGAGAAGTGAGAAACAGAGGAAAGGAACTAAAAACACCTACCCTGCATTCAACCTCTTCCACTTCCTCTCCTCGGCTGGCACAGGGGAATGGGGAAATGGGAGCTGTGGTCATTCTACAGCACTTCATCTCTGCCACTCCTTCACGGTCACTCTCTACCCTGCTCCACATGGGGTCCCTCCCACAGGATGCTGTCCTTCCTGAACTGAGCCTGCAGGGGCTGCCCACAGGCAGCAGCTCTTTAAGCACTGCTCCCACACGGCTCCGTACCACGGGGCCCATCCCCCAGGAGCAAACTGCTCCAGCACAGGTCCCTCACAGGCGGCAGCTCCCCCGAGCCCCCCCTGCTCCTGCGTGGGCTCCTCTCCACGGGCTGCAGCTCTGGCCCGGGGCCTGCTCCTGCGGGGGCTCTCCATGGGCCGCAGCCTCCTCCAGGCCACAGCCACCTGCTCCACCGGGGACTCCTCCACGGGCTGCAGCGTGGAGATCTGCTCCATGTGGGACCCGTGGGCTGCGGGGGGACAGCCTGCTCCACCAGGGGCTTCTCCACAGGCCGAAGGGGGACTTCTGCTCTGGCTGCTGGAGCACCTTCTACACTGACCTTGGGGTCTTCAGGGCTGGTTCTCACTCCTTGCTCTCCCAGCTGCTGTTGTGCAGCAGGGTTTTTTGTTGTTGTTTAGTTGCCTTTTTTTTGTTTGTTTTGTTTTGTTTTTCTTAAATATGCTCTCCCAGAGGTGCAAACAACATTACTTATTGGTTTGGCTCTGGCCAGAGGTGGGTCACTTTGGAACCAGCTGAAACTGACCCTTGTCTTACATGGGGCAGCTCCTGGATTCTTGTCACAGAGGCCACCCCTGCAGACCCTCTGGCTACAAAAACCTTGCCATGTAAACCCCCCACCTGGGAAACACAGATAAATACACAGCTATTGCTACAGTGTTTTGGATTCTGCTAGCTCAGAAGCAAAATGTGTCTCACTAGCTTTTGGTATTTACTGCAGAATGGTTTTCAGTGAAGAGCTGGAAGAGGCAATAAGCTGTAAGAAGCCCTAGACAAAGGGACAGTTGCAGAGAAAAAAGTGTAGTATAGATTGGGAGAGAATGATTTATGGACTCAGTAACAAAACCGAACCCTGAACAACTGTTGTACAAGAAGAAATGGAAGGAGGGTAAAAGGGGAAATGTTCACTGTACTAAGGTTTTCATGCCATTTCTCTCTCCTTTTGAACTAGTGTCTGCTAGGTGGAGCAGAGAGCACTGATCATTAAAATGTCTAAATATTTTTTATATGTATTTATTTATTTATAATATATGTATTATTTGCATGTTTTATTATAAATATTATAAGATTAAATATATAAAATAAATATTATATAAATATATTATATATATAATATTTTTTCTGTATTGTTGATTACAGATAAAACAGGAAGAAGGAGATATGTAAAGGGATGGCAACACAATGCCGTTGTAAGATAACTTAGATGGCTACATCATGTAGGTGTAGGAGATATACTGACAGGAACTTAAATCAATTATGAAGTATAGAGGCATATATAGCAAGCTTCAGCAATGTATTCATTTGAATTTAGCATAGCATTGCCTCTCTCCTTGCTACTTCAGCCAAAAAAAAAAAAAAAAGAAAACAAAAAAAAGGCAATTGCTATCTGATTTGTTCAGGCCTTTATCAATACCTATGAAGTTCAACTTCCATGGCCTTTGGAGGAAGTCATTTTATAAAGTCACAACCAGAGAAAACTGAGCCTTTAATATCTATTATCCATTTAAATTTAATATCCATACAAGAGGAGTGCAACCTCCTCTTGTACTCAGCCATTTACTCTTAGGTTTGCTTTAAGATCTTAGTAGTTTCTTCATGTGTCAGCCTTTCCATGGCAATATAACAGTATCAACTCCTTTATCAGTCCATTAGATAATGAACGTCTGCTTCCAAAATGATTACACTGAACCATCTGAGAAAGTGGTCAGTTTTAATTCCTGTACAGTTTTCTGTCTGGTGATTATGGTCATATATAAAGTAATCACTCTTTTTTTTTCTATAAAATAAAATCCCAGAGTCATATCCATTTCTTAATGCTTAGATTTATTTACCTCTACTCCTCATTCCCAACTGACCTTTTCTTTTAAATAATATTAAAAATATTAAAAATAATAATAATTAACACCTTCAAACTGAATACCAACTTTGAATAAAACAGAAGTTATATAGGGCACTTGATGCTTATTATTTTTAAATATAAAGGGTAGGATAGCAATAAGATAGCAAATGGTCTGAGGATCTCAAGAGACCATGTCTGAACAAAGTAGAATAAGTGAGAAGTTTGGCCTTTAACAGAGATGACAAATCTGTTGCTAGTAAGAATAATTTAATGGTGTATCTCCCAAAGGAGAAGAAGCAACTTTCTCCTGAACATCCTTCAGAAATGTTCATGTCCAATCCAAGTACTCATGTAGCAAAGCTGTTCACATCCTCCCTAAAGGAGAATTTGACTTGAAGACCTTTGCCCTTGAATCAACCACCTGGCTGTGAAAATTCTGGTCAGCTATGCATGGTTTCATGGTTAATGGTTTAAAACATATAGGTCTGATTCACGGTTAGTTAGCTTGGCAGTTTATTAAAGAAAAGAAACAAAAACAAATAAATATTGGAGTGCCAAAAGCATGTTACTCACTTCCTCCCAACATACGATGTTTTAATGTGAACAGATTACAGTGACATCCAGCAGACAAGCTTAAAATGAATATTAAATTGTGCAGAGAAAATCGACATGAAAGAGATATCCTTGGTATGATTTGCTGGAAATGCTCTCTCCTACCAAAACGTGCCCTTTTTGAAAACTCCAAATTTTGTGGGATGGGGGAGGGTATAGATTTTCCAAACCGGAAGGAAAATATAGAAATCGATTTTTCACAGGGAAGAATCAACATGACTGCACTGAGACTACTTTCTTGGAAGGTTGTTGGCTAAGAACTTTCTTTGCAGTTGTTCCCTAAATCTAGTATCTGAAGATTAATTCTGTTTTACATCAGGCAGAAGTAAATGAGGGTCTGCAGGATTGATGACAAACTGTAATACCCCTTTTAAGGTCGTTATCTTTAAAGAGTTTAGTTTGTTTGTTTGTTTGCTTGTTTGTTCATGCAAAATCCCTTCCAAGGAGAAAAATGTCAAGTCAGCTGTTTTGATTTTGCTTATTCATGGTGAAAATGGGGAGCAGAGTGGAGCAGAGGGGAGGGGAAGGGAGGAAAGGGGAGTGGAGTGGATTGGAGAGGGCAAGGAATAATGAATCTTATGCTCTATTTTTGAAATCACTTTATAGTCATTAGAGCCACAGCCTTATGCCTTTCTGCGTGATCTGATAAAGGCCATTGTCACTGGTAAACTTAGCATTTTGAATCAAACGGGTTTGGGATTTGATCCTTGTTAATTCCTGGGTATTATTTTTTCAGTTCCATGTGTATTTTTCCCCCTGAAGACAAGCTCTAAACAGATAAACATTAAACAAGGAAATTATTTTCAAAGCAGTCATTTGAATCCACAAAGAGGTTCAGAGCTCTATGGACAGAATATAACTTATATCACACCACTGTCATAAAAACTGTATTCGGAATGGCAAAACTTCCCTGCCTTTCTGCCTTGATGGCAGGTGAATGCAGGGATAGTGACACAAAGGAAAGTGATTAAAAGGAGCTAGCACTTCTTCACATCATTCTTCACAGGTTGATATATATTCATTCATCACTGAAGTTGCCAGACTAGAAAATTCTTATTCCAGGCATTGCACTGCCAATGGCTTTAA
Organism: Aythya ferina; assembly: GCF_964211825.1. Lineage (NCBI taxonomy): Eukaryota > Metazoa > Chordata > Aves > Anseriformes > Anatidae > Aythya > Aythya ferina. The sequence continues at coordinate 184,655,504 of NC_140296.1, read as the reverse complement.
TACCAACACCCTGACATTACCATTTCACCTCCATATTTCATTGTTGAGATCTGGTGCAAGGAAAGAGCTGAATAATACCATAATGTCTATGTGGTCTGATATGTACAGAAATAGGACTTTGTAAATTGCAGATTCACAGACTTGCAATGCACCTTTAGCACCATTTCACTGAACAGTCTTTTTCCAACTTCAGGTAGTGTTAGACTAGAAGGTTTGGACATGAACAATGTCCATTCAAGCCTTAGGTGACTGAAGATGTATACTGTTGCTTTTCCTCCATTAGTGAGGAGAAGTGGTGTTCCTTGTACTACACAGGAAATAAGCCACACTCATGTGGCACTCTCCACTCTCTTTTTCCATCTCAGAATAGATACAAGAGCACCTAGAGAGACTGTACCCATGGAAACACTGTCACAACAGGAGGGAAGATCTTTGATTTCTTTCAGGTCATTCTTGGATTTTTGACTTTTAGTTGGATACAGTGATATTTTAAGTTTCATATTTTCTTTCTTTTAGAAATAGTTTGATGCTTACAAATATATTACAACCCTGTAAAGGAGTAAGGAATTTTAGTATGCTCCAAGTAAAGTTGAATTTAAGATTTCACTTTAGAAGATTTATTCAAATACATAAAATTGCTCTTTTATTGGAACTGCTTACCAGAATACTTTTTTTATTAGGTGTTTAGATGGAAATCAGTTAAGTCATTAGAGGGCTACACACATTCAAAGTTGACTGAAGTGGAATGTGTTTATCAGCCTTAAAGCTCAGCAGAAGTACTTTCTACAAGAAAATTTTGAGTCACTTCTTTTACAAAGTATTTTTAACTTCAATTCCATGTTGCAGCAGTACAAAAAAAAAAAAAAAAAAAAAAAAACCTCTAACCCTGGTAGGCCTTAGGCACTCCTCAAGTCAAATAACCTGGATTCAGAAGATTAAAAATAGGTGGTTATTAGAAAGTTCACATGAAACAAGAATTGCTGAAATGAATGTGCCCAAAGCACTGTTATACTTTAATGCTTTACGTGTGCATGCAACCTAAGACAAGATTAAAACTCCTGAGACTAACTTTCAGGTAACCAGTGTTGACAGTGTAGCACCGCAGACCTCAGGCTCAAAGCCAGGCTAAGATGTTGGGTAAATACCTCTCTGCTGAGATCTGCAGTGCCATGGGGACACAGATATTATTGTTTCATACAACCAGGCTAAAACTGTCTGAGATGTATTTAGAAAAAAAAAAAAAAAGTAATCAAATGTTTATTATATTATAAATAAACCATTAATCAGAAATAATATCTCACAGGAGAGGAATAACATTATCTAACTTTAAATGCCCTCACTGTAAACCTCTACATTTGAACTAGCTATCTGATGCTGTCTTTGTAGTCAAATTTAGAGAAATAGGTTACAATTGATCCATCCTATTTTGGAAGTCCATTTTAGAATGAAATGGATCACAGGCATTAAAGTGCCCATTCCTTCCTTTTTGTCAAGGAGACACACACAGGTGGATACTGGTTCACATGTCCTTGCCAATTATGTCTGCATTTAGTTCAATGACTACTGTCTACAATATGTAACAGCTAAAAACAGCCAGACAACTAGAGAAAGAGTATACAGAGAAGTTTCAAAATACAGATCTTGATATATTTTTTATCCTTGCAGATGATGAGGTGTTTCAATAATAGTTTCTGACAGATGCATTCTATTTTCTTTCCTGAGGAAGTATAAAATAAAGGGAACCTGCATCCATTTATTTTATTATTATTATTATTTTTCCTTTTAAGGGACAGTCTAATATAATCTGTCTTTTAGGTGGTATTTGTCAATCCATTTAAAATTTCTAATTGCCTAGTCTAACCTAACCATCTCTGCCAGGAGTGGACTTGATGATCCTTATGGGTCCCTTCCAACTCAGGATATTCTATGATTCTATGATCTTGATGTCCTCTTTAATCAAAGAAAATAAATATGTGCATTTGGAAGACAGATATTCCACAAGTACTGGACATATTCCAAAGGTCTCCATAGACTATAGAGAGCTTAGTCAAATAACTCATATCAAAATATCACATTTTAGATACCTGGATTTGAGGAAGACTGATTCCACTCTTCTTTAATTCTAACAATATATATAGTTCTTTTTTTTTTTTTTTTTTTTTCTCTATGTATTGTATTGTATTTATTTATTTATTGTCTATTAAATGCCCTTAAGCACATAGAGGAAAAGAGAAAATCGTTACTTATTTCAAGCATTTCTTGAAGATTTTAAAAAGTTCATCAAAAACCCCTATTTAAATATGCAGACTTCATCCTGTACCTATTTCTCTTCATTGACAATTCAACAGTTTCAGCATTCACTGTCCTTTCGAATAGTGTATTAGCAACTGATCACTGAAAAAAAGAGTATCTTATCATTCACTCTGCTATGTTCAAGGACCTAGGAAGCCTGTGGAGAACTCTGCTTATGCTCTTACATTTTTTTATTTTTTTTTTTAAGATGAACAAGACCTATGGTTAAAGATTAAAAAGAACAAAAGTGCTTCAAGGCATTAAACAAAGGGAATGAAATGATGTATTACTATGCATATTTGTACCAAATCAATTTCCCACCCAATAATCAGATAGTGATTCAGCATCAAGAGACTTGATAACCATATAAATGCTTTAGCTTTACAGACTCTGAAGAGCAAAGGAAATTAAATGGAAAGTAAAAAATGCAGTATCAAAGCTATCATCTTAAACATCCTATTAAGAATTTTGTTAAATAAAAGTCTCTAAAATGTCTGGGTTGATCTGTTTTGGATACAGTACAAGGTTTGTCTGAGTGGCTATTCATGCTATAAGGCACAGCAACAAAGAAATCAACACTGGTGTTTCTTTATATTAATTTAGAATATAAATACATTTATAAGAAGGCAGCTGGAAACAGCATGACTTTTAAAATGTTTTGCATCTCAGAAATAATCAGAGAAGATCAGAAAGTTTTTATCAAAATAATTTTCTCCAAAGCCGTGCCATTGATAAATAAATATTTAGATAAATCTATTTTATATAATGACTATTATTTTAATTAAGTATAATGAATTATACTTCATCTGACTGAAGGAACCAGTATGAAATGCTGTAAAAATGTCAAAATATTATGCTTTGATATTTATGGAATGGAATGTTTCTGTCTGAAAAAGAGAGAACTAGGAATTTTAGGAATTCAGAATTCTTCTGTCTTCTTTTAAACTCTTATTTCAGAACGAGATGGGCCAAGTCTCAGAGAAACCTAGCTTTTTCCATTTATTATAGAAGTAAGGTAAATGAAAATGTCATGTCAAATGCTGTCTGGAGTAGCATCAAAACAAAAATTTGTCTTCAAAACCTCAGAATCTTGGATCAAATGACAGAACTGAAAGCTAGAAAAAATACAGAATCACCCATTTTCATACTGTATTAATTCTTATCTTCTACAGAAAGAACCAAGATAGATTATGGGGATATTTTTAGTACCTTGTAAAACCTGCAGCTAATTCTTCATTCTTTGTAACTTGGATTAAAAAATGCTTATCCTTTAGTTATGTCTGGAAATTTCTTAAGATGCTCCATGTCTTTCTGGCGAAAACTTGCAATATATGTGGATTTCTCACTGAAAGCAGTGAGTAAAATAAAGAGTAGCTTACATTATCTGCCTGTGCATTCATGGGATCATTATGTCACAGATTAATGCACAATTTTAGGAAAAAAAAATAAAAAAGGAAAAATAAACTGTTTTGTCTCTAAACAAAGTGAAAGAAAAGTCCTTACAGGAATTAGTCAATGAAAACTCATGAAACCATCTGTATACAGAAAAATCTGAATACAGCTCAAAGGGAGTGAGTTGTTAAGAGAACATGTGATTGCAGCAGAAAGCCACAGCAGGAATTACAAGCAGTGCGCAAAGTTAGGCTGTATGTCAGCATCATTTAGTTTCCTCATTCCCACTTATCCAGAGACATTTGGCTTGTGTCTTGCTCTTGAATAGTTATCTCAGATCTTTACATTTAATATCATCTGTGTGTTTTATTAACATTCTCATCTTTCTTCCAGTTTATCAATGAGTACATTAAATGGAGGTCAGAACTCTGTCCCCTGGAGTTAGCACAAGATATTACATCTACTTGTTTCATTGTTAATTTTCATTACTCTTTGTTATAGCCTTTTAGTTAGATTTCAGTCCACTGACTGTGTTCTCTGAAGGATAATTTATATGAATTTTTCAAGAGATATGTGATAAATTCAGAGTCTCTTCTATTGCAGAAGTTTATCTCTGCTGAAGCTCTTCCAAGATCAACATATACTAGCAAATCAAATCTACCTCAATGTGTCTTTGACACATTCAAACATTTCATTCTGATTAAAAACAAATAAATGCATGTATATGGTGTTGCAATCATAACATAATTAAAATATTTATTGAAATGGGATGTCTAATTTTTATGAGTTAATTTCTTTCCAGTCATTGGTCCTGTAGATATTAAGATTCTTCAGCCTGAATTAACATCCATAGAATTGACAGTGCTGAGCACTCCATTTATGCATCTAATGATTTTTCTTTAAGATTTTACTGTAGGAATTCACTTAACTATGTGTGAAATGGAAGAAGCAGCCAAGAAATGAAAGAACCATCCAAGCCATGTCACTAAAGTTAAGATTTCTGCTTACAAGTATTTTTACACATAAGGGTTAAAGTCCTGGTATTCACCTAAGGTAAATTAGTATGGCTTCATTTAATTCAATAGAACTAAGATAGTTCACTTCATCTAATGATCTGCCAGATCATGCTTTTTTAATAACGATATGATATAGACCTACTTTGAGAATCATTCCTTTATTCTTTTCAAAAAATGGGTTAATACATTTAAAAGTTTTTTGACAGCTTTTTGGATTTTTCAAATTGTATTTTTTAATTTTTCTTCCTCTTGCAAGTACAACCTCACACAGTAAATGTTTACCTACATATATATATATATATATATATAAAATCATGTATATTAGTAATATGTTATCATTTGTTTGATACATACACTGAGTAGACTGGATTTAATCCTAACTCACAACATATATCATTTAACCAATGTGGGACTTTGATCTGGATAGATTTCTAATAAAATTAGAACACACAGATGCAAGAGTGTCAGCTGGGAGGTGATTCAATATTTAGCTGGTAGTTGTCTCTTGTTGTATCCACTTAACAATTTTGCTAATACAGAGCGCTATGCTAAAACATTTAGTTTTGAACTGGGATAGTTTAGCTTTGAACTGAGAAAGTTTCACAAGCAGTGTTGCTCTTGACATACTAATTAACATAACAGTGTCCCACCCATATGTGCAAGTATTTTACTATCTCAAAAAAAAAAAAAAAAAAAAAAAAAAAAAAAAAAAAAAGTTGAATATCTGTGGTTTCAGCTAAGATATGGGATTTTTGCGTGGACAGGAAAAGCATTTGCTGGATATCACCATTCTCAGCTAGCAGGAAAGGACCAAGAGCATTCCTTTGTCTTGCTCTGAAATATCAACTTTCACTGATAGTTGGTACTTGAGGTACTTGAGGACTCTAATTAAAATCCAGTGTAAGGATAATAAATGTGTGAATAAGCAGTGAGATAAAAAAAAAACTCAAGCTAAAATATGTAATAAATAATGAAAAAGTGCCAAACTAGAAATATATCTCAGCCAATATATGTTTGCTGGAGATTGCTAGAGAAAAGCAGAAAGTGATCTTTTAGGGATTTAAACATCTCTCATTTTACAACATACAGGCTATTTTTTGTCCTCAGTCCTTATGTTCTGCTTCATTTGTTTTCAAGTGGAATATCATGCATCTATATATGTTGTGTTAAGAGGTGTAGCCTATTAACAGTTATGGGTCTGGTCAGATTCAGGGTACTGAACTATCACAATCACAGTCATCAATAACGCATTAACTGTTAAGGGTCTGGTTAGATTCACCAATAACACATTAACCGCTAGGGGTCTGGTTGGATTCAGAGCACTGAACTACCACGGTCACAGATTCACCAATAAAGTATAGCCACCCTTACTCTAGTCGTGTTTAATGAGAACTCTCACGACTAGGAACAATGCAGTCAAGTGCAATTTATTACAGCAACAAGTACACAGGTTCTTTGGATTGCTAGCGATAGTTACTGTCTGTAAAAGCAAGCTAGTATGCATGAAATACACAGGTGACACAGGTGCGCAGCCTGGAAATTAATGCATTAAAAAGCACAAAGACTACAGAAATTTCTAAGTTTCCACGGAGACACACAGTATAACCAAGTGTTGAAATCTCACCCAAAGGCGTCCTAATGGGGGGGAGGAAGAGAGGCTCAGCCTGTCAACTGATCCCAGGGGTCAGGAGGTCCTCGGGATGGTGTATTCCTTTGGGATGGTCCTAACGATGGTATCTTCCCTAACGGTGGTATCTTCCCTAACGATGGTATCTTCCCTAACATCCCCTCTTTCTTAGGCCGATTTCATATTTTCTATGTTTTAGGTGGAGCTTGAGTGACTCTAGTCAAGCATATCTTAGTTATGATTGGTGAAAAGTTTTCCCGTCTCCGTTTAAAGTAATAGTCTCCGAGAAATTCAGAGCACATTCTCAGTGAGGGGTGGTCGCACCTTGGAGGTGTGTAGCTTTTGGGATAGAGATGTGTTTTGGTATTATAATGATATTATAATGAGCAAAAGTACACTAGAGTACAGCATTTGTCAAAACATGACAGGTTGTTGGCTCAGTGTAGCAAAAAGTATAGCTTATCCATCTCAGTGTGCACAAGAACAATCAAATCCCCACCTGGTACAGAGTGTAGGCATGGTGTCTCCACTCCACTCTATGCTCCATGCTGTTCCTTACAGGTAGCACACCAGGTTCCCACAGCACGATAGCATCTAAGGTTGGAAGCCTAGGGAACGTTCAGGTAATGCAGCTACGCCCTACCCTGAAAGCCTCTTCAATGCTGTATATTTTCTTTAAAATGTGAATGTTAGTTTTATTTTCCTAGTTACTTTGGGCAATTGCACCACAATAAAACATCATTTGGTTTCTGACCTGTACATTGTGAAAAAGCATTTTTTATTTATTTTTTTACCCTGTACAAATGTATTCCATGATGCTCATTTTCATTCTGCCCAGTACAAGCTCAGCATGGCCACTATGGTTAAGGATAACAAAAATTGTTTTTTTTTTAAATATATTAACGGCAAGAGGAGGGCCAAGGAGAATCTTCATCCTTTACTGGACTCAGAGATGAACACAACTACTGAGGATAAGGAAAAAGCTGAGGTCCTTAATGCCTTCTTTACATCTGCCTTTACTAGTCAGACCACTTTTCCCTGGGGTCCTCAGCATCCCTAACTGGAAGTCCAGAACGGGGAGCAGAAGAAAACCCCCACAGTTCAGATGGAAACAGTTAGAGACCTGCTGCTCCACCTGGAATGTCACAAGTGCATGGGGCCAGATGGGATTCACCCAAGGGTGCTAAGGGAGTTGGAAGATGTGATTGCTGGGCCTCTTTCCATCATCTATTGGAAGTTATGGTCAGCCAGAGAGGTCCTGGATGACTGGAGACTTGCTATTGTGATGCCCATCTCTAAGAAGGGTCATAAGGAAGACCTGGGGAACAGGCCTGTCAGCCTGACCTTGGTGCCAGGAAAGGTGACGGAACAGGTCATCTTGAATGCAATCATACAGCATATGCAGGACAACTGGAAGATCAGGCCCAGTCAGCATGGGTTAATGAAAGGCAAGTCCTGCCTGAATAACATCGTCTCTTTCTATGACCAGGTGACCCACCTGGTGGATGAGGGGAAGACTGTTGACCTAGTCCACCTAGACATCAGCAAGGTATATGCTTTGCTGGGTTAAAAATTGGCTGGACAGCCAAGCCCAGAGAGTGGTGTTGAACAGAGTGAAATCTAGCTGGCGACCACTCACCGGTGGTGTTCCCCAAGGGTTGGTGTTGGGGACATTCCCTTTAATACCTTTATTGATGATTTGGATGAGGGAATTGAGTGCACCCTCAGTAAGTTTGCAGATGACATCAAGTTGGGGGAAGTGTTGATCTGGCAGAGGATAGGAAGGTCCTGCAGGAAGGAACCTGGACAGGATGGGCCGATGGGCAGAGGCCAATGGGATAAGGTTCAACCTGGAAAAGTGCTGGGTCCTGCACTTCAGTCACAACAAACCCATGCAGTGCTACAGGCTTGGGGCAGAGTGGTTGGAAAACTGTGCAGAGGAAAAGGATCGGGGGGGTTGGGCAATGCTCTCCTGAATATGAGCCAGCAGTGTGCCCAGATGGCCAAGATGGCCAATGGCATCCTGGCTTGTATCAGCAATAATGCAACTAGCAGGACCAGGGAGGTGATCATCCGCCTGTTCTCAGCTCTGGTGAGGCCACACCTTGAGTACTGTGTTCAGTTTTGGGCCCCATAGTACAAGAAGGACATTGAAGCCCTGGAATGTGTCCAGAGAAGGGCTACAAAGCTGGTGAAGGGCATGGAACATAAGTCCTGTGAGGAGAGGTTGAGGGAATTGGGATTGTTTAGTCTGAAGAAGAGGAGACCTTCCTTCCTTCCTTCCTTCCTTCCTTCCTTCCTTCCTTCCTTCCTTCCTTCCTTCCTTCCTTCCTTCCTTCCTTCCTTCCTTCCTTCCTTCCTTCCTTCCTTCCTTCCTTCCTTCCTTCCTTCCTTCCCTCCTTCCTTCCTTCCTTCCTTCCTTCCTTCCTTCCTTCCTTCCTTCCTTCCCCCTTTGATTCTCTTTTACCTACTGCTCTTCAGACCATTGGTCATTTACCATAGCAGCAAGTGTTTTTAGGAAATGTTTGGAAACATTTCCATATTCTTCCATATGTTCCTGCAGCTCAAAGAAATGTATGGATACAGTTGCACAAACATCAATAATATTCATCCAAAACCTAGTATGTTAGGAGTTAGAAAGTTAGTTGGAATTATTTTGATTTATTTTATGCCAGGAAGTGAACAACAAACTCCATAGAACTGGAACTAATTCAAACAAAATAGTTTCATTGATATATGAAGCTGATGGATATTGCTTGCTCTGTATATTATGATTTATAGTTAAATATATTTTGAATGTTGAATTTACACTGTTCAAAAATAATCTTCAGCTATTTTAGCTGGGAATGGAAATCAAATAAGGTTGCAATCTAACCAAATGACTGTGAAACAATAATGTCTATATAATATAGCACCCAGAAAGCAAAATCTGCAATTTTGCTCTATACACTGCCAGATTTTAAGAGCACCTAGACAAACATCATTTTTGCACGAGATGGAGGAAAAAAGGAGATACTTTCAGTACTCAGTTTTGACATCAAATACTTATCTTGCCTTTTAGATATTGCCATATTTTTATACTTGATTTTTCTCTCAGTTTGCATGACAACAACCATTTGTGCATATGCAATACCATGGCACATTTAGCCATCAACAAGGCTTATTTTGATCCATTTACAGAGGAGTGATGTTTCTGTAAGAGCACTAAAGACAGTGTGGAAGAGTTTAAATGAAAATTGTACTTCAGAAGGCACAAAAATTTCTCCCTGGTGTCCAGTAGCTTTTATGAGTTCTTACAAATCAGCAGCAGGACTTTTCACAGACAATTATGATATGAGAAATGTGTTGTATAATATAATTATTTTATGTTAAAACATTGTTATGATTCATTTTAACAAGGCAACATAATACACTGCTAATTGATGGTGCATTATCTTTTATGGGATGTGGGATAAGGAAGTACTGAGAATAAATAAGTATATGCTGTTCTGTTATATACTAACTTCTGCTTAACATGTATGGAGGTATATAAATAAAAGCTTTGAATTACAGTAAAAGTGTCAATACTGCTTCTGCAAAGGTTGTGAAATGTAAAATATCTTTTCAGCTCATCTGTTTTTAGCATAATTTAAACATTACGGTGTTCATTCAGAAGTTCTTGAAATACTTTTATAGATATTATAAATAGTTAATTATTCTTCTGCACTGGGAAAGTGTATAGCTATACTATGAATAAGGGTATGTGCTCAAAAGAAGGACTGCAAAGTAAATCAGACTTGCATTATATATAGCCCAGACTTTTTAAAGTTAAAGTTTATGACATCAAGTGTCTTGAACCAATATAAAGTACAATAAAATGACTCACTCTTTTGAAATAACCACCTCTAAAATACCAACTTCTGTGTCAAATTTTAGTTTTAATAACCAAGTACAATCTTTACATAGCAAGCCAGATAAATTAATATGTAGAAAAACATAGCAAACATTATGGAAGCAAAATTGTAGCTGCTGCTATAGCTCAATGAACCACTCTTGCAACTCTTTAAAGATAATCTTTCTAAAATAAAGTCAGTGATCTTGTGTCTTTATTTGGTACTGAAAGAAGTGGAAGAGCTGGGAAATGAATGGTTCTGCAACAACTTGTCCTTTAAGTTACCAGAATTTACATGTGTCCTTCCATGTTCTAGACTTTCTTCAACTTATGTAGTCATACGGGCACTACAAGTGTAGATTCTGACCATCCCTTGCATTGTAATATTTTTAGCCTGCTCTCCTGTACCAAGCAGGGAGATGTCATGATAGCCATTGCCACACAAGAAGATTCAGCAGAGAGACTGAGAAGGGCTAAAATAGGGCTTTTAGCATACATGTGGCTTTGCCGTGCAGAGATGACTTGTGTGATTCAATGACTGTATTTTCATTGCACTCCTCCTATCTCATTTTTTGAGGATTATCACAAACAAAACCCACTAGAATGCCTCTGTGCCCAGCCCTGTTGCATTGCTCAGAAACCAGCCTGAGGTATTTCTTAGTGCTTTTTAATAAATAGTGAGGTAATCGGGTTCATGTATACTTAAGTCTGTAAATGATGCACAGTTCAGCACAGAACAGACTTTACTAGCAAAAGATTAAATGTATTATCTACATTATCCTGGTAGTAGTGTGATGTTTCTTTTCAATTAAAAAGCCCTAGATTTCTGTTTAGTAGCTTGAATGCACTATAGCATTCATATGGCTAGACTGCAACTGTAGTTGAGGTGTTAAAATTTGCACCCTGGAATCATAAGGATTACTTGGAGGTGCTTTCTCTCCTTATATGTCTGCCTCCTGAAAATACAGAAGCAATTTTATGGGCTATGAAGATAAAAATGTAAGATGTCTATGCTCAGGTGATATTGCAACTAAATTAGAATTTTCAGGGTTACAGCTTCTGATTTAAACACTTAGAATTCATCTAAGTGTCAATGCAGTAGTCTGATTTTTTATTTTGTTATTATTTTATTTAATGTTTGGCCTTAGGAGAGGTTGTAATATATAGCTTGCAAGAAAGTTAGTGTAATTATTGATGGACAAAAGTTGCTAATTTTCCTTGACATAAGCCTGCTGCACAACATCAAAGGCAGCAGCAACCAAATGAAAAAGCTGAAAAGAAAGATGAATGAGGATGTCACTGCATCAATCTTGTTTGCAGCCAGCAGAGCTTCACACAGACAGGAGAACTTGTTTTAGGTCTTAGCTTATCTGACCCATCTATTCATTTGGATCACAAATGAGAACCTGCAATTTGCCGCTCCATCTGATCCCTACTTTTGGGCAAATTACTAGATTTTTACAACCTTTCCTGCCAGATCTTAATTGTATGGTTGCTAGATTGATAAACGTTAATTATGAATGTTGTCTGCTGCACTCATTTCCTTCTTCCCCTTCTCCTGTTCTGCTTAATCAAATTTTAACTTTGGATTAATTATTTTGCTACACATTTTGGCAATACTTCAACCAAAAATAATAAAAATGCACACATTTATTAAATAAATCATATGCTTAGCCTACCTTAGTAAAGTAATACAATTAATTCAAAATGTAGCCACTTTGAAAATTGCACAGAGTTTTGGCTAGTTTTTGAACATTTCAACATTTGCTAGTTTTTGAAGGCATACTGTCACACCTTTTATTTTTATAGTGGCAGAACTTTGAAGCTCACCCTCCCACACTCAATACACCAAGTACAGCTTGATATGTGCTATCAGGTGCAGTAAGTTGTAAGACTGCTTGGTATGAACTGCCTGCCTTACAAAACAGATTCATGCTATTGCTGCAACTGAGTCCTTGCAAGTCAGGATGTTTATACATAGCGGTTGCAGGGAACGTATAATAAAGAAGAATAACATGGAGATTGAAAGAGATACATACTTTATTGTTGTTATTATTATTTGCTTAATCAGATATTGATGTAAAACCCTATTTTAAAATGAGGACACAAGTGTCCAGCAAAAAGTAGGTAATACATTTTTAAGTTTACCTCTGTTTCCATAGATTCAGAAATTGTTTATTGATATTTTGAGAATAGCCCTCTGACATTCTTTTCATACTGATGCTAATCACGTTTCTTCATGTTGAAGAAGTTAAGTCAACTAGAAGTATGACTGCACGGTAAGAGTGGTTGCAAACTCAGATTCCAAGAATAAAGTCATTTCATTTGCCTTGTAGACGAAAAGACTGAACCAAAGCTTCAACTAGGAAAGGGAGATTACTTGTTTTCACATGACCAGCTAACATCTGACAGACAGAAAGGCACAGCACATCTCAGCAGTAAATGATAACATGGGCATTCCCAAAGAAATGAAGTCGATGAGTCAAAATCATATTGATTTATAAAAAGTATAAATTCCTGTATTTGTCTGGATTCTGAAATGAAGATTCTCACACTGTTTCCTGTTTAGGAATCCTTTTTTTTTTTTTTGCTGCTTCACCACTGCTATCTTCCAAATGCTAACTAAGACCCAGGGACCTCCAGTATGGGTGTTTTGTCTCCAAAAAATAATGTGTTTCAGCTAAGGCAGAGATCACTCACTATTTGAACTACAATTTGCCAGCATTACTTAGTTTGCTTTTTCCCTCCTAACATCCCCATGTAAAGACGACTCTCTTTTTTTGCTCCTGTAGGCTGTTGGCAGAGATAAGCACTTCCCCATGTATATACTTCATCTTAACAGGACAGTGGCAATCTGTAGTAACAGTAGTATTTGGCTGTTCCTACTGCGTTTTATCTGGGATTAATGTCTTACTTCATGGTTTAGCCTGGGAAAGAACACATGAATAGTAAGGATAGCTGAACTGGTGCCTAAAGCACCAAAACTATTTTAGAAATGTTCTCTACCACCTGCTGTTCTGCTGTTAGATACTGTGTCACAGCCTAATTATAGGACAGGCTTGCTGTGTGTTAACTTGCTGAATGTAGAGGAACTTCTGACACATCAGGAACTGTTCTAGAGCATCAATCCATCTCAGACCCAGAACTGTGTTCCCATCTTGGAGAAGATGTGCTGAATGCTGCCCTGAGTTGGAGGACCATGACTGCAGGAACAATAAACTCCCAGTTAACCACAAACTCCAAACCTGTGTGGGATTTTCTGCTCACCTGGATGCCTATAAGTACATGGAGCCAATGGGGTTAATTCCAGAATACTCAGAGAGCTGGTTGATGTCATTGTGGGACCTTTCAATTATTTTTCAATGCTCTTGGGAATCCAGAGAGGTCCCAATTGACTGGAAGCTGGCAAATGTGATCCCAGTTTTCAAGAAGGGAAAGAAAGCAGATTCTGGCAATTACAGGCCTGTCAGTCTCACTTCAGTGCCTGGTAAAATTATGGAGATGGTTATTCCGGGAGTTACTGAAAAACACCTAAAGGACAATGTGGTCATTGGTCAGAGACAACATGGGTTCACAGGGGGAAAGTCATGTCTAACAAACTTAGTTTCCTTCGATGACAAGATCACCCAGCTAGTTGACCAAAGGAAGCCAGTCAATGTAATCTTTCTGGATATCGGTAAAGCTTTCAAAACTCTCTCTCATGACATCCTTCTGGATAATATGACCAGAATATGGTTGGACAAAAGCCTAATAAGATGGGTGAACAATTGGCTGACAAGAGGATTCTTGTAAATGGGGTTACACCAGGCTGGTCCATTCCCCAGCGCTCCATTTTAGAACCAGTTCTCTTCAATGTTTTCATAAATGATTTGGAAGGACTTCAAGGTTTTTGGAGCAAGTGCATGGATGATACCAAATTGGGCAGAGCTGTTGACTCCACAGAGGGTGGTGAGGCCTTGCAGAGAGATGTGGACAAATTAGAGAGCTGGGCAATCACCAAATATATGAAGTTTAATAATAGCAACTGCCGTATTCTGCACCTGGGAAGGGGCAAGCCAGGTTATACATACAGACTGGGGGATAAGACACTGGAGGGCAGCCCTGTGGAAAGGGATCTGGGGATTTTGATTGACAGCAAGCTGAACATGAGCCAGCAGTGTGCCTTGGTGGCCATGAGGGCCAACCATATCCTGGGGTGCATCAAGCACGGCATTGCTAGCTTGTAAAGGGAAGTGATTGTCACACTCTACTCTGCACTGGTGTGGCCTCACCTCGAGTACTGTGTGCAGTTTTGAGTACCACAGTATAAGATAGATATAAAATTGTTAGAGAGTGCCCAAAGGAGGGCAACAAAGAATTTAAAGGGTCTATAGGGGAAGACACATGAGGAGAGGTTGAAGTCACATTGATTGTTCATCCTGGAGAAGAGGAGACTGAGGGGAGACCACATCATGGTCTACAGCTTCCTCATGAGGGGGAGTGAAAAGGCTGGTGCTGATCTCTTTTCTCTGGTGACCAGCAACAGGATCTGAGGGAACTGCTTGAAGCTACGACAGAGGAGGTCAGACTGAGCATCAGGAAAAGGTTTTTCACCAAGAGGGTGTTCAGGCACTGAAACAGGCTCCCCAGGGAAGTGGTTATGGCACCAACCTTACTGTAGTTCAAGAAACATTTGGACAACATGCTCGGATATATGATCTGATTTTATTTTTATTTTTTGGGTGGTCCTTTGGGTACCCAGGAGATGGACTCAATGATCCTTATGGGTCCCCTCTAACTCAGATATTTTATGATTCTGTGATTCAATGTGCAAGCAAAGATTCAATGTGTATGTGAAAACAAGACTGTCCTCAGATTATCATAGAGATCTTTATATTCCCTTCCTAAATATGTCGTGACATCTAAGAGTAGACATCCTTACTTCCTACTTGGTTATTTTGATTATTACTATGTCCATAATTCATTATATGAATTTATTTGGGGTTGTTTTCTTAAGCTTGGCTTCAAAGCTTGAAGGGAAAAAGTAAAGAGCAAATAGTTCTGTACATCTTCCCAGTAGGATTTCCTGCCCTGACCAGCTGAATCATCTGCCTTAGATGATTCATAAACAGAACCTTTTGTTTTGCACTGAGCTCTCTAAATATATCAGTATATAGGTCCAGAAATGGCAGAATAAATGGTATGCTGCTTACCCAGGAGTAGGAAACAGAAGTGGGAAATCAAAAGAGTTAGTCAACTGACAGACTCAGCTGATCTGGGATCTAAGGGTAAGTATTTGTCACTTGTAGTTGTCATGTTCCCTGCTAAAGCAAAACAGAGGGAGAGAAAAAGATGCTTCTGGGATAGAGCAAAATTTAGACACTGCAATTTGTGTTCTTATCTATAGGTTGATGTATCTAAAGCCCACAATTTAAAATGTTTTACACATAAAAAAGTCAATAGCCTTGTCACAGGGTGAAACCTACCTGAAAGCACAGCTCAGATAAAATGAGGACTCTATCTGCCCAGCTCCAAGTGATTCAGTGAGTCTGGTATGCTCTGGAAAGACAAAGCAGCACAGATAATTATCATGACAAAGGACTACCTCAAACCACTGCTCAATGAGATCTGAACTACATCTGCCCTCCTGTAGTAGTTTAGGTATGCATCTGAAAGAATCAGAGATGAGTTTTTAATCACTTTACATCCTGGTAATATGTTTCAGGCAGGAGATCAGAAGGCAGTGTTATCCCAGGCAACCACCGCTGATTGACTTTAGACAAGCTGCAAGTCAGAGACAAGGGATATATGACCAATGAGGGCTGGTCATTGACAGGTGCTGCCAACTGCATAATTTAAAAGGCAATAATGCAAACAGTAGTAGTCCCTTGGCAAGGACATGTTCACAGAGTTCCATCACCCTGCAGCAGGCCAAGCCTGGGGTGGGACAGTCACATGTGGCAGTAAGGCCCCCACCATTCCCACACCCAGAGATTCATGGACTGGACTGGTTAGAATGCACTTTGTCTGTGTCATTAGGACAGATCTCCAAGCAGAAATCAGTACCCTCCTGCTATACAACCCTTAGACAATTAGCTTTAGATTCTATGTCACTAAGAGGAGTGATTCCCACATATACCCAACCTCACACCCCCATGACAAGCCTACATAATAAAAAAGTGTCTATTGATAAATATGATTTTGTTGAGGGGGGAACTTATTTTATTTTATTTTACCTCCCATAATCCTTTACTTGGAGAGGCAGAAGGATAAAGAAATGAAAAGTCGAGTGAGATTTTTAATATATTGCCATCCTGACTGGGAGTTCGGTGCCGGAAACAGGGTCACCAGCCTCTCCTAGCTGAGTACTCAGTGTCATGTCCTACACATTTCCATCCAGTAGAGAGGACACAGAGGTTAGTGAAGTTTCTACCTTGTTAATAAAGCTCCATAAAAATCCTTTTCACATCTTCAGTGGCAGAAATTGCTTTGAATTGAAGACATGGCTTAGCTTTGGGACGTATACTTGTTTCAGTGTCTTGAGACTCCTAAAGCATCAGAGATGAGCTATGCTGTTTACGAGTTCACAGAAATGCATGCATACATACATTCTCCTTATCTGAATCTGTGGATGTTGACTATGTTGCTAGCCACAGCCTGTGGAGTGAATGCGATTTTAAGCATGCAGCGTGAAGTAGGATAAATTAAGGAGAAAGATTTTTTAAAAAACTGCCTGTGAGAATGACAGAATCATAATCTTTTAAAAATGTGAAAAATAACTGGACATCAATCTCTCTATATATATACATAATATAAAACATAAAAATGTAATTATATAAAAATAAAAATGTTTAAAAATATAAAATATATCCTCACCAATCATTGTCCAGGAAAATGCTGTGGGTGACAATCATAATTTTATGTTGTCTACACAGACACAAAAACAAGCCCAAACCTCCCACTTCAACTGTGACTTAGCAAGCACTAATAACATTACTATACAGTTGTATGAAAAAGAAACTTAGATAATGCTGACAGTCAATAATAACAGAGTGTTCTTTTCTGAGTGATTCTGATTTGGTCCTGAAACAGTCAGAACCTAAGGAGTATAAATTGTTCATGTATTATTTAGTGAAGGACAAGAAAGATAGATTAGATTCTTCCTGAAACCATGTAAACATAAATATATCTGATCTCATGAGACCAATTTTAAGTAACTGTAACAACCTTAAGGTGACTATGAATAGAATTGCTTAGCTCCCCTTTTCTTAATTTTGTAATTCTACAAATAATTTCCAAGGATAGTGAGAACTTGAGTGAATATATATATGTGTGTGTGTGTATGTGTAGCGGTTTAACCCGGTCGGCAGCTAAACACCACACAGCCATTCGCTCACCCTCCCCCCTCCCTCTCTGGGATGGGGGAGAGAAATGGGAAAGTAAAGCCCGTGAGTTGAGATAAAGACAGTTTATTAAGACAGGAAAATAATAATAATAATAATAATAATAAAAATAATAATAATAAAAACAATGATGATAATAGTACTACTATTAATAATGTGTACAAACAAGTGATGCACAATGCAATTGCTCACAACCTGCTGACCGATGCCCAGCCTAACCCTGAGCAGTCCAGTCCCCCTCCCCTGGCTAGCCACCCCTATATATTGTTTAGCATGAGGTCAGATGGTATGGAATACCCCTTTGGCTAGTTTGGGTCACCTCTCCTGGATCTGTCCCCTCCCAGCTCTTGCTGCACCCCTAGCCTGCCCATTGGCAGGACAGAGCAAGAAGCTGAGACGTCCTTGGCTTGGTGTAAGCACTGCTCTGCAACAATTAAAACATTGAGGTTTTATCAGCATTCTTCTCATGCTAAGCCAAAACACAGCATTCTACCAGCTACTAGGAAGAAAATTAACTTTGTCCTAACTGAAACCAGGACATCTATCCACCCCTTATTCCATACCATTTATGTCATGCTCAGGTTACACTCTTTCCAATACATTCTAATTAATCACCATTTTCATCTAGGGTATATAGTAGTCATGGTAGTGATGACATACAGTATTATATAGTAATTAACATGACACAATTCAATTCATGGGCTATTCTCACCCAGTATTAAATCCCCTTGAGGTACGCATCAGACCTCTCTGTTCTTTTGCATGACTCACCAAGTGTATCCAGGTCCCTGAGCAAAAGCAATTCCATGAATGGGTTTGCCTTTTCCTGAGGCAGGAGTAGCCCAGACTGTTTTACCCAGCATATTTCTTACGTGTACTACAGGAACTTGATCCCCTTCTACAGTACGTAACAGGTTTGATTGTGCAGGTCAAGCTCGGTTGGCAGATCCCCTAGTATTGACTAACCAGTCAATAAATAACTAGTATTGACTTTGCCAAATGTGTATCCCAATTTTTGAATGTCCCAGTGCCCATTGCTTTCAATGTAGTCTTTAACAGTCCATTGTACCATTCAACTTTCCCAGAGGCTGGTGCATAATAGGGGATGTGATACACCCATTCAATACCATGTTCTTTGGCCCAAGTGTCTATAAGGTTATTTTGGAAATGAGTTCCATTGTCTGACTCTATTCTTTCTGGGGTGCCATGTCGCCACAGGACTTGCTTTTCAAGGCCCAGGATAATGTTCCAGGTGGTGGCATGAGGCACAGGATATGTTTCCAGCCATCCGGTGGTTGCTTCCACCATTGTAAGTACATAGCGCTTGCCATTGAGAGTTTGAGGGAGTGTGATGTAATCAACCTGCCAGGCCTCTCCATATTTATATTTCAGCCATCGCCCTCCATACCAAAGAGGCTGTGAGATTGTGCTCCATCTGCAATTGCCTTGTCAATGCCTGCGTCTCTAGCAAGGGATCCCAGCTGTCTGGCTTCCCTGCCACCTAATTCCACACAATTGGTTCCGGTGTCCCAGCACCAGAACAGCCAGGTGACAAGCTGCTCACCTATGCAACGACCAAAATCTTTTTGCACATCTCGTAGCTCACGCTGGTATAGGTTTCGGGTAGTTACTGTTGATTTTTCGGCATCCTCATCTTCCTCGTCCTGAATTCCTTTACCAAGAGAATATTTCTCAATTTTTATATGGTGGAAAGAATTCACCAGAAGAGGATGCAAGAGTATATTCAGAGTATAGAAGAGTTCAGTGATTTGGAGACCTGAGTTTGCAGCTGTATGAGATGACGCATCAATACTGTGAGATGTTACGTTCCTTGATGACTTCTGCACACATAGATTATATGCCCTATATCTATGAAAAAAAAACAAAAAAAAAAAAAAAAACAAACAAAAAAAACACTTTATCACCACTCTCCAAGCCTAAGTAATCTGAACAAATCTAAACATTCCAGATATGAGAAGATGGCACTGGTAAGCCAAAACACAGAAAGATATTCATATCCACAGAGGAAGAAATAAAATCTGAGAACATTTAAATGTTGCACTTAAGAAAACAGCACTGGAATGTCTGCATGGCTCAAAACTGAAAGCAAATAATTTGATGTTGTATTTGGGCTAAAATTTGGGTGACCCATATTACTTGCAGGTCTAAGCAATGGTTCAGCTTAAACCATTCTCTGTCATTCTTTATTGCTTGGTATAGATATGTCCTTAGGAGCATTAGTGAAATGGGAAAAAAAAGATGTTTCACATATTAAATATACAATATAATAAGCACAGACCTACATAGCTGTTATGTACAATCTTTTTCACTAGATTATAAAAGTGTATCAAGACAAGACATACAACAGCATTTAGAGGCTGCAACATGGCTCTTACTACAATACTTCACATTCCATCTAACAGTCTAAAAATGCTTTGGTTATCCACCATCAACTTAGTTCCTGAAAGATAATAAGATAAAAAGATAATTAGATATTACCTTCAAACAAAATATTTCTGGCAAGTAAGTCGTTAAAGAATAGAATTCTCCCTGCAAATAGGCTGCACTTAGGTTATAATAATAGTGGATTCTTTCAGTTTTTGAACGACTTGCCCTTTCTGATACACCAGACAAAGGAGAAAAGTTAGATTTATTCATTCTTCTCCCACCTTGTGGAAAACTCTGATCCCATGAAACCTATTCTCCACTCTCTTCCTTGACATTGTGATCTATCTAAATTTATCTTAATCTACAGTGTTGTAAAGGCAGTCACAGTCCTGATTGCAAGTCCCAGTTCATCCCCTAGATTTAGGTAAGAAATATGGGTGTTACTGGCTTCTGTTGTAATGAAAGGAGAGAGGCAGGCTGTTCTGAAGGCAATTCATCCTGCCTAAAATCAGAATCATATTCAATAAGTGCCAGAACAGCACCTCAGACATATATATTTCTAGCAATTACATGTCGGAAATTGGTTTTGATTAATTTGATTCTTGAAATGAAGTTTGTCTGAAGTCCGAATGAAAAATTCTGTTGGAGCTAAAGTAAAAACCCCAGATAAAATGATCTGAAACTCAGAATTTGTGTTCCAATAAAAAATTCAGTCTCTTAAAACACTTTTTTTTTTTTTTTTTTGTGCATTGGAACAACAAGATTCTCCCTTCTAATTTAATTACATGCAAACAATTATCCCTAATTTCTTCAGTCAAAGTTACCATTGTCATGTTTTGTTTTATTTTGTTTTATTTTGTTTTATTTTGTTTTATTTTGTTTTTCTCACTCTTAATCTGCTCACTACAAGCAATTCATGTCTATATTATGTTTTACATTAGTTGTTCCATTATGAAGTTGAGATAATAAACTCCCTGGGATAGTAGCTTTGTCACTTTTTTTCAGGAAGCAGATGGTGAAATTGTCAGATTGTCACTTACTCTGCACTGCTGATGATGTTTCTTTACAGTGAGAACCATTAAAAGAGGGCATTTACTGCCTACAGGAGGTGACTTACTGTGACTGTGTAGCATTTTCCATTTTTATATGCCATGTTTTTGGCTGAGATAGAGTTAACTTTCTTTGTAGAAACTCACATAATGCTGTGTTTTGTATTTTTGATGAAAATAGTGGTGATAACACACCAATGTTCTTAGTTGTTGCAGAGCAGGGCTTACACAGAGCCAAGGACTTTTCTGCCAGGAAAAAGCCACAAAAAGTGTAATCTAAATTTAATGACTTCTAAAATAAAAGCAGCTATTGTTTGCAATTTAAATATTTTTAAAAATAGATACTTACTATGCCTTGGATTTATATGATGGAATCATAGTTTGAATACAATGATTCTATTATACTTGATTATTGACAAAATTTGTCACGTGAACATAAATTTGGCTTATGCAAATATTTTCATTTGCTTACATTAATATTTGTTGTTTTTTTTAACTGCTACACAATTTGTTTAAATGATTAGCTTTTAAATCAAATTGTGATAGAAGGGAATCAAAAATATATCAAAATATGTATTGCATTTAAACATTTAAAAATATATAAAGAGGGAGAGCTTTAATTCAAGTATTTTCTTTCATATTCCATTCTGTGCATCTGACTGAATCTTACATTCTGTTTGCTACTTGTTTTGTCTATTATAATTCAATTGATTATTTGGAACATTTAGTTTTCTAACTGTTCAAAATATGAGAAAATGTGATTTTTTCCCCTTGATCTTTCAGAACTTGCACAAGCTTTAAGATGAGTGCATGAACACAGGCTCAGTCTATCTTTTTATAAAATTAAAAAAAAAAAAAAATCAGGCTATAGGAGCAGGACAGTTACAAGATGGAACAATACTTCCCTCTGTATCTTAATCTTGGAAATATAGTAGGATACATTATATTTAAAAGGACAAATAGCAAGGTGGTGGTGATAGTGGGTAAACTTCAAGGAAAAATATGTTTATGTGAATTCAAATTAATTTCCTAAGTTGTCAGTTCTATAAATAAGGAGGCCCTGAGTAATTTTGCTTATTAACTTTTCAGTTTACCGCATAAATCTGTTTTAATATGCAAGGCACCAAAGCCCAGTGAGACAATTCTCTAGTAAAGAAAGAAATCCGTTTCACAAAGTTCCTGCTAGAGTTGGTGGAGCTGTTAGAAGGAGCTGCGCCAGTTTTTTGAAGAGTCACATGCCAGATCCTTCCTTGTACTGCAAACAATGTTTTGATAGTGGAAAATTTAAACACACCCCAATGTAACCATTGTGAAGGTATCACCCCAGAGTTAATGGAAGATGAAGCATATAATCCCTGAGATCATTTTTAAGCATGAAGACCTAATTAACAATTAAAGTCATTCAACTGTAGACATGACCTATTAGTCTATCAGGACTCACTAAGTCATTTACAAGAGAATGACAGTTGGAAGTCAGAACATACCCTTCTAGAGAATTGCAGTGAACCTAAAGCCTCTAATTTAACAACCAAGAAGCAACAGACTCTCAGATATGACTCTGGATTATATGGATAAGAAGACTTCATGGTGAGAAGGAAGGAGGGAATTTAACAGATAGAGTAGATATAGCAAAACACAGGTTTGTTGCTATTTTTCTGAGGTTTCTTTAAAAGGAAACTTTCAAGTTTTGTTTCTAATCTTGAAATAATTGTTTTTATTAAATAAAAATAATGCTCTTCCACAAGATCATCACCTGCCACAATTGTTGTGGCTCCACATCTGTCCAGAATAAAACTGTGCTATGTTATGTGCTATGTCTGCTTTCTGGAAAGTAAGTAAACAGTGATTCTGCACTGTAGTGCATTCAAAATCAATTCTGTCTTCAGTTCTCAGCTACCTAGATATGCAACAACCATGAGTGATTGTTTTTTTAATGTGATTTGCCCTGAGATCACTGGACATATCAACTATGTAAATACACTGATTTGAGAAAGCCACTACTCTAGCTGCTATGAATATATTCAATCACTTTTTTGAATGTTTGGCCTTCTAAACATCTTGTGGTGCTAAACATCCACTGTTGATGAATATAACATGCAGAAATATGCACTTGAACTGGCTATCCAGACTCTCACAATAGTCATATAATTTAGGATGCAATTCATCTCAGTCCAAACTAGGTTTCTAAAACAGATCAAAAGAATCCATTCTAGGAAATGCTTATTTCTCTATACTGAGGGGAAAGGAAGTCTAGATCAATAAATCATGTGTTATTTTTGTGAGACACTGAGGTATCTCACGAAGTATCATCACACAGTAAAGGACTGCAATGCTAAACTTCAAGATCATCGAAATGGCATAAATTAGGTTATCCTGCATGAACACATCATCCCTTTCTGATCCTTTGGTTTTCATAGCAGCATGCAATGGTTTATTTCACAAATGAATTAGTGAAAAAAAAAATGCAGGCAATAAAACAATCAAACATTTTAACAGAGAAAAAAAAAAAAAAAGAAAAAGAAAAAAAAAAAAGAAAGAAAAAAAAAGCTCCTCACTTAAACAGTTTTCCCTTTTTTATGAGAGCTTGTGACCTAGTAATGTCACTTGGTGCTCTCACTGCCTGTATTGGGAGAAATGAAGAATGGTCATTTTCCACTCTCATTTTCCAAATCTTTCATAATTTTACAGAACCCACGTAGATACCACAGACTTCATTCATATTTTAGTAAGTCTGTAGCTGACTCGTTTTTTTGTTGTTGTTGTTTGTTTTTGTTTTGTTTTTCTTGTCCTGTGACCCTTGGAGTTCCATTCTAATGGTTTTAATCAGAGTGACCAGAACTGCACACTGTTATGTTAGTTGTGGGTGCTTCAGGGATTTACACAGTAAAATAACACAAGCTGTTTTGTCTCCATTTATTATCTACTAATTTCAAACATATCTGCCACTTTCAACTGCTAGTGTTCAGAGAATAGATGTTTTCAGAGAAGAATTCACAAAGGCTCAAAGATTGTGTTCTGCAGTGGATTTGTGTGGCAAGGTTTTGGTAGCAGGGAGGCTACAAGGGTGGCCTCTGTGAGACGAATCCAGAAGCTGCCCCATGTAAGATAACAACAAGATCCAGCCAGCTCCAGAGAGACCCGCTGCTGACCAGGGCCGAGCCAATAAGCAATGTTGTTTGCTCCCCAGTGAGAGCATATTTAATACAGGAGGAAAAAAAAAAAAAAAAAACTTGCTGCACAACAGCAGCTGGGACAGTGAGGAGTGAGAAGAAGCCCTGCAGACCCCAAGGTCAGTACAGAAGAAGGGCAGGAGGTGCTCCAGGCATGCAGCAGCAGTCCCCCTTTGGCCTGTGGAGAGGCCCCTGGTGGAGCTGGCTGTCCCCCTGCAGCCCATGGGTCCCACATGGAGCAGATCTCCACGCTGCAGCCCGTGGTGGAGCAGGTGGATGTGGCCTGGAGGAGGCTGCGGCCCATGGAGAGCCCATGGAGAGCCCCCGCAGGAGCAGACCTCGGGTCACACCTGCAGCCCATGGAAAGGAGCCCGCACAGGAGCAGGGGATCTGGGAGGAGCTGCTGCCCTTGGGGGACCCATGCTGGAGCAGTTTGCTCCAGATTTTCACTCTGAAGGTCAAAGGTGGCCACAGAAGAAGTGATTTACTGTATAGAATAGCTGCAGCCATACTTCAACTCTCTTTCCATACCCCTAGAATTCTTAGAGGGATTTAGCTGTTCTGGGACTCTCACAGAGTTATCCAGAGCACAATGAGATAATATAACATTACTCCATGTATACATTTTGTTATCTGCTTCTTTCTCTTAGGATCCATTGTTCCATTAAACATATTCTCAAGATTCCAAGTCAGTGCTTCTTTGGTATTTACCTGACTTGTTTTTTGTTTTTGTTTTTGTTGTTTTTTCTTCATTGTGTTATATAGAGAGGTGAAGAGGATAACAGATAGGTAAATTTCAAGAGCATATTCAAGGTCTTTCATTTTTATTTATAATTTATTATATTAATATTAATGGGAAACAACATCTTGAGCACTATTAACATATGCTTCTTCATATTGGTACTAGTGAGGTAGCTAAATACAGAATTCAATGTAAAAAAAGATTCCCAAAGGGATAAAACCGATAAAAGGTCTATATGCTGTGCCTGAAATTATGTAAATTACCAGTTACTAATCATTTTTTGTTGTTAAAAAAAATAAAAAATAAAATAAAAATAAATGCTCACTAACCAAAAAATTTTAATAGTAGGAAAAAAAAAAAAAAAAAAAAACCAGCAACACACACACACACACACCAAAAAAAATAAATAAATAAATTAAAGATAAATAAGTGTGTGGCCTCTGAGATTTGATAGAGAGAATCTGCAAAATTAAAAATAAATAAATAAACCTTGGGATAAATACGCTTACTACTTAGACATAACTATAAAAACTATACACAACTATAAAAATTGTGTGCTTAGAGAGTGGTCTCAAGAAAAAGCCAATCATATTTGATGATATCAGGGGTACAGTTTGAACAATCAAGAGATAAAATGGAAAGCTATTTGATCCACAGCTTTGGTGAGAATCCAATAGCAAAATGTCATCTGCTAACCAATCTGTAATATAATGCTTTTGGGAAGTAAGTATGATCCTACTTAGAAATGGAGATTTTTAATTATCAAATATCTTAACTTCCCAGAGAGTCAAGTATCTTAAATTATTTTAATTCAGAAACTTAGGAGAATCTGAAATGTCTATTAACTATAAGAGATTAAGAGATGATAAGAGTCATCATGGGATATTATGCTAGTTTTAACCCTTCGGAAACATCAAATTGCTAATAATGAGACATGCAGAAGGAGAAATATTCAAAAAATATAGAGTCTTTATTTTAAAAAATCCATTATATACCAGCACCATGTATCATTAAATCATTAAATACCTCCTATAGCTAAGAAGGATACTGGGCAGTATTTACTAAGGCAAAATATTTTAAAATCAGTAGACCCAGAGAACTTGTATGTAAATCTGCAAAACAGAGTATTTTTAGTGTTTGTTGTTGTTGTTCCGTGCATATATTTTTTTTTTGTTTTCTTTTTAAGAATCTGATATATATCATTTAAAAATCACTCCCAAATGTCCCCTTTCAGGTGAAAGAGACATTTTTCACTATTCCAGAATACTTCAGAGCTTAAGGCCTTACTTCACAAATACCCTAATTTATCATTTTTTTGACATGTTCCTTCAGGCAGTAAGTGACGCTAAGCTTCCTCCTCCCTTTCTGAGGTTGCAATGTTTTTTGAAATCCTAAGTATTATTCACCTTCCTAGATGCATTACATATAATCTCATTAATTCCCATCTATTTTGTCCCAGGTGTGAGTCAATCTCTGTTCAGTCCTTGTTTCTTTATCAAGTAAGGTAAAATACAAGAAGCAACTCTATTACTGGAGTTTGAAGTTACATTTTTTGCTCTCTGTGGTCTTAAAACTCTCTGTGTTGCTTTAGGGTACTGACTCATGGGATTTCCCCACATTCACCCACAGGAAGTAATCCTTTCCTAAACTGCTTCCTCATCTGATTACACCTACTACCTGTCAGACCTCTACCTTCCTAAGCCTTCTGCCCTCTCTTTCACTCTCCTTGCCAGCTATCCTGATTCCTTTAGCTCTTTCTTTTGATTTGTTATGTTTGGTAACCCTTTCATCCCCTATTTTTTTCCTATTCTCTTGAAATCTGGCAATTCTTACCAGCCCAATTCTAGAGTTTCAATTTTGTTTGGGTGGTATATGTTTTTAAACAATCATGGAGGAAGTATACCATAATTCTAAATGTGAATTTAACACCCTACCTCCACATGAAGAAAGTTGATTATATGCCCATACTTTCTGATATTCTGAAACTAAAGAACAAATATGAAAATGTATATGTTATTAGAATAGAGTTTATTGAGATCATTTATTTGCATTTGAATTACAAACACAAATGCCATTAAGACCATTTAGGCCTTTGTTCATGGTCAGAATATAGCAATTCAAAGTGTTTCTTAAACAGATGACCATCCTTACTCAGAATGAGTATTTATTTTAGCATTCTTTACTGTATGCAAATGTACATTCCAATATACTGATAACAGTAGATATTGATGTGGCTTTCTGTTCATTGCCTTCAATCAATGCTTATGGAGAGATATAAATTTTGTCAATCAGTGCTGATTAATACTGCACTATTGTCTATATTCTGTCTGTAATCAAAAGACAGAGTACACTTGAACTGGAAAATGGGTTGTTTTCTGTTCCTATCCATACTCTAAAGGCCTTTAAGGAATTGAAAAAGCTTCAGGGATGCTTTAATCTGTTCCCACAGATAATAGCTGACATGGAATTACTGTGCCAGACAGTATCAGTGGTGTAAATTTGCAAACTGGTCAAGAAATATCCCAAGGAATTCAAGATAGCACATTATTAGAATATAAACCACACAAATAAAGTAAACATAGTATTTCTGTGTCTCCAAAACCTTTTTGTTTTTAGAACTGTCACCCTTAAAATTTGGAAGTTAAACCAGAAGATCATCTTTATTTCAGGTTCTTACTGTCATTGCTACTGTGATGAAAAAAAAAGTATAGGAATTTCAATAATTAAAAAAATAATGAAGTATTTGGTGTAGACAAGGCTTTTTGGGCATATGTGGTGTGTAATATTCTTAAATTGGTTGTATTTGTCAAACTAGCAATAAGCTGTTTAATTAGGAAATAAACAAATAAAAAAATCCCCCCCAAAAAAGTAAAAACGTGGATCAAGCAATTAAAAATGTGTTCAGTTCAGAGGTACAGAAAGAAAAAGACACCTCTTCAGCACAGTCTTCACAGGATGTAGCTGGAACATCTATTCCTCTGAAAACCTTTCTTTAGAGAGTGCAACGCTGATGTTCCATCAAGCCATAAATAATGAGAAACAAAAGATACCAAGAAGCGCAAGCCTGCCTTCTTTTCACCCGTAATTCAGGAGAATTCAGAAGGAAACAGAATCTTAAATTAGATAAAAGTAACTGGTACTTGATTTGAGTTTTCTTCTGTGTACACTCTATACCCATACTCTTGTGTGCCTAGAGCAGACTCTTTACCCTGGTAGACCTGACAGAAAAAAAACAATGTTCTCGAATTACCAAGATAAATTCTACTCAACTACTTCCAGAGTTTTCTTAGAATTGCATAGCAACGTATTTCCCAGTGTCACAAAATACTTTCTGCATTCTGAGCCCTAGAGTGAGCACATCAAATCAATAATTGCTTAAGCATATGCTTAATTACCCTAAAAAGCATATGCATTTTGAAACTGCTGCATGAATTCTTAAAAAATAATTTAGTGGTTTCTAGAGCATTACCTCCCTCCTGTCTCTCCTGTACAGTATTTACTGAAGCACAAAAAATGTTCATCTTAAAATTAACCCATGCATCTGAGTCTAAACATATTCATTATTTGGATCACAGCATATTTTTCTCTGTGGCAAAGATAGTTTTGCTTTTATTTGCCTTTTTTGTGTGTGTGTGCTTATATAATGCCTAATACAACACCATATGAGATTTTCCATGATCTGGAGGTTAAATCCATTATGATATATTGCAGAAAAGAATATAAAGGGATTAATTGCTGGACACCTTTTTCCAATAAAAGAAGAAAAGACCAGAAGAAAAGCCACCAAACTACAAACAAAGAAAAGAAAGTGGATCTTCATGCAAATACTTTTATGGAACAGCTATAAATTCAAAATTTGTTAACACCAGCTATTTATATCCTCCATCATCAACTAGAATTAGAAAAAGGGAAAAAAAAATAAATATATACATTAAAAATAAAATTCAAAAAAGAGCATAAAATTTGCAAATCACTAAAGAAACTGTTCCTAAAGCATGATCTGAATAACATATGTTGACTTTTTTTCTTCTTTTGTCCCAGGGCTGAAAAACATATAAACTAGTCTGAGTTGATCTCTAACCCTTCATCATGTCATTTCATATTATTGCAGATTTTCTGTAGGGTATGGCTTTCTTTTTTGGGAGGAAGGTAGGGGGTTTTAGAGTAAGAATCATATATTTTTTTCTTCTAGGTCCTATTGTTTTATGGTTGATACTGTAATTTTCTTGCCCTTGACCTCTGTCTTAAAATTTACATGTATGGCTATTGCATCTTTACTGGCATGCTTTGAATATTGGCAATTGGGAAGATGCTAGGGGATACTAAGCAGAACACTCTTAGTACTCTGCTACTTATCAGCTTGAACCAATCTTCAGTTATTTGTTGACCAAAACTGTTGTATCCACTTTTGATGTATCCACAATCTTTAGCAAAATTAATAATTTCTCATTTCTGCCCTGTGTGTCATCAAATGCCTTTGTTAAATGAATAAAGCAACAGATGATCTTACAAAATGTTGCAGTCAGTCTGGTCTGCAGTCAGCCTTACATGCTGGATTTGCTGAACCATCTCACTGTCTTTGCAGAAAGCAATTCTTTTTCTTTCTTGTTTTTTTTTTTTTTTTTTTTTTTTTTTTTTTTTTTGTTCACTGAGCTCATTCTTCAAGTAATTATATCACATCCAGTAGTAAAAAACAGTTATGTTGATAAAGCAAACTCAGCTAATGCTTCCAATTGCTCTGAAATCCATTCTTAATTCACGTTCAATTAAAGACAGTTTAATAAAAGGCAATAGTGTATCTGGAAAGTATCCCTTGAGAGCTATAAGGAACATCCTGTTTATATGTATTATATATTAAATCTTCATACTTACACACGGCCTTTGAAATATATGGATTGACAACAATGAAGTTGCATGCTAAGTTGCTCTCAGATAGGGATCCAAGAAAAATTAACTCCCATTTTTGACCATCATCTCCCTGTATTGAATCTAACTTTGAAATTCACAGAATCACACTGAATCACAGAATTGAAGGGGTTGGAAGGGACCTCGAAAGATCATTGGGTCCAACCCCTCTGCCAAAGCAGGTTTCTTAGAGCAGGCTGCCCAGGTAGGCATCCAGACGGGCCTTGAATATCTCCAGAGAAGAAGAAGAAATTGACCCTGATTTGAGCAGGAACTTTGGTCAGGTAACCTCCAGAGGTCTTTTCAGAGTTAAATTATTCTGTTATTCTGTGTTGTCTTTGTAGAGCTTCTAGACAGGAGTTCCATGAATCATCTTTTTGAATGAACTGTCACAGAAGACATAAGCAGTCTTCAGTGGTAGAGAGGTAAAAATGGTAAAAAATATCTCCAGTGAAAGACACTTGACGTTGGAAAACATATGCAAAAAATGTTAAAAATCTTTTCAGGCTATTACATGGGAATATTTTCAAAAGCCTTCTCATCAGTTATAAAATCATTCTGGTTGGCTGGTCTTGTGAATAGGTTTATTCATTTGATTCTTCATGTTGAACCTTTTTCCAATATCTGAGGAAAGTATTTATCCCTGTATTTTTTGCCTCAGAGGAACCAAATTCATGCAGCTCTCAAGAAAGAACACAGTGACTTTGAAGGAGAAATAACAATAATTTATAATTATAATTGACATTCCACTCTCCACTGACTAGAAGACGTAGGACACAAAGCATTTCATTGTATCAGGAAATCTGATTGATGTAGCAGTATACTAGCTTGAACTGGACAAATGTTTTGCATCTGAAAATGCCAATTTATCAAGTGCAAAGTATTTTAGAGGCATCAGTCTTTGAAGAGACTGTATTTTGGAAGACTCTTTAAAAGAGTCTTCACATTTATGGTGAAAAATAGAGTGTTTTTTTTTTTGTTGTTTTGGTTTGGTTTGGTTTGGTTTGTTTGTTTGTTTTTAATCTGGTTACTGAGCATTCCTTGGCAGCAAGTAAATCCAAGCTTATCCATTTTCCATTGCAGAACAGAAAGAACAGTGGTTCCCCTTGGAATATGGGTATTCAGTAATAAGTATATGAACTTAGAACAAGTTGGAACTCCCTTTTTCCCACTCCCTCAGGCAAATAATAAAAATAATAATAATAATAAATATATAAATAAATAAAAAAGAGGAGTATAAATTTGGTTTATGTCAAAATGAAAGGAAATTCTGAAATTATCGCATCAAGAAAAAAGAAAAAAAGATAGCTTTCAGCTAATCTGTTTTTTCCTGTCTTTGTATATCACCCTCTTTTTCTCATTTGCTTTTCATAAACCTTAAATTTTCTTAAAATTTTCTTGTAAACCCTAGATACTAGTTTGAACATGGTTTCAATTCCTCACTCTATGAGGAATTAAAATAAAAACATATTCTTTTAACCAAGGAACATAAATTGAATGCAGTAATTCCTTTTACCTAATCCCCACTCCAAACATTAGATGTAAAACTGTCAGATGTGACTGTCACACAATCAATTTATTTGGACATTCATTCAAAAATGTCCAAAAGTTAATTCATTTTTTCCCTTGATGAGAAGCAAAACCTAAATCTGATCTTCCGTAAACACAGCTGTATCTAGTCCTGAGAGATATCAGATTTGGTTTGTATATGCACACAAATACCACAGTCTGCAGAAGCATTGGCAGTATGCTAGCACAATGTTTAGGATTTATTTTATTATTTTATTTCATTTTATTTGTAATATCATTATAGCATTTAAACAAAGTATTGAAATGTACTGGTATTTTGATTTAACCAGTATGAAGGAAAAAATGTAAATCATAGTAAACATCTTTTCAAGAGTCTAAGAATATATTTTTCCTTAATGTCAGAGATTTTGTTTTGTTTTGTTTTGTTTTGGGGGGTGATGTTGGTTTTTGTTTGTTTGTTTGGTTGGTTGGTTGGTTGGTTGGTTGTTGCTGCTGTTCTTGTTTGTTTGTTTCTTCTGTTATCTGTGGTATTAATTACAGTACTGTTGATTAATCATGGCATTTCCTTTGTTGTTAATCTTTCTATATATAATAAACAAGAAACATGTCTTGATGACAAGCCTGAGAGAAATTCTTCATCCTTCTCATTTGATGAAAAGACATTTTCACTGACTTTAGTGTCTTTGAAGTTTATCATTCATGTCCTGCAGCCAATGGGAAGCTTTTCCATTTACTTCAGCTGTGACCAGACCAAACTTTTCTGTGCAGTGGCAAATCTCAGGGCACTGGAAATAGGTAAGTTATCTTCTTGTTTCAAATTTGTGCTCAACTGAGAAATAATTCCATATGTAATTTTTATTCTCCATTCCAAATAGCCAATCCTGAAATCCTTTTCAGAGGAGGACTGAGTCCGAACAAATAACTAGTAGTAGTTTGGACCTCAGTTCTTCAAGCAGAAATACTTTCATAAAGGAAGCCCCATTTTTCACAAAAACATCTATCTGTGAACTGCAGCCATTTCATAGAACATGTCCCTAGGATCTTCAAAATGTAATGCAATTCATACAGATTTGCTGCTACTGATAACATGAAAAATAATACTATATACAAGATTTTCAGACAAGCTGGGAGTGATTCATTTGTATGTTATACTAGCTTGACCGCTGTTTCTTCAGCTAAAAGGTAAAAGAAAGGATAAGTGTATGTAAAACTCTGTATGTAAAACTACTGTTATGCCATAGTTTTTGAAGAAAGCAAAAACTCTGCAGTGTTCTGTACATGAGACAACAGAATCCATGTGAAGATAAGTTTTGCTTTTCCATTTTCTTCTTTTTCATCTTTAATACTGTGGATTAGACAGACTATTGCCAAATTAATAGAAGTGGAAATAAACTAATGGGGAGCATTTGATTGTCATTACGTTTGAATATCATATGCAGCAGAAGATCTTTAATAATGTTATCTGTAAATTTTGTGAATCTGTTACATTTATACTTACAGTGCAAAAAATTGTTTAGTCTTTCATCCTTATGTCACTAACAGTTCACTAGTACAGAGTGCTTTTTACCAATATGAATATGCTTACTGAATATGTAAAAATAATAGATTTTTCCAGGTAAGCCATCACTTAACCTCTTTACTTCAAGCAGTGAGGGAAATATATTTTATATGATATTTCAAAGAGCTTTTCTATAAATGTGCTGGTAGTGTCATGCTTAACGATTTTCTGCATCGCTCCCACTGCATAAAATATCTGTTCATAGTTTTCACAGTTTCAGAGTTTCAGCTCTTTCTGTCTCTCTTTCTTCCTCTGACTCTCATCCTTTCTAAAGAATTAAAGTTATTCCTATTTTTCTTTTTTTCTTTTTCTTTTTTTCTTTTTTTTTTTTTTAAATTATATTCTAAGCTCAATTCATCAGAAATTCATCTGGAAATTCATCAGAATTTATTTCTTTAGGCTGAGATACTCAACCTGACATTGAAAGCTAACTTCTGGTATAGTTTTGTGTTAGTATGCATATCTGTGCTGGAACTCAGCAGTAAATGTGAGATTTTTGTATATATTTTAAGTTCATATTTTGTTCTATAAATGCAACACTCTAGGGTGAAAGTAACAAAGTTTTGAGCACTTTGAGCATCTGTTTGTGTTTGTGAACTTTGGTACAAATGAGAGGCATTCAAAAATAACTGTGGAAGTTTTTGTTGAAGACCTGTGAACAGTGTAAAAAGGAGAGGGAATCTGGCACAATACAGAGTTTCAGAGTAAGCTTTATAGAACTGAAATACCTATACAATCATAAAAACATAAGAGACGGGCCTGGATGAGTACTCACCTAAATTGACTCTATTTTGTTTATCAATTGAAATAGGTTAATATTTTTTAACTTTCTATTTCTTTTGAATGGATAGTCATCTGTCTGGATTTAGAACAGTAAACAAAGTAAAAATGCATAGTTTGACTTAAAAACACATCACGCTGACTTGTGCCTCATAATGAGTTCTGTTACAGAAATGGTCCAACACACACCTCAGAATTTAATTCTTTGTTCACTGATCTTAGATTCCTAGCTTACTTCCAAAATTTTCAGATTTCTGTTACCAACAGATTTTTCTTTTGTCTAGTGAACGCTAAATCAAAAAATATACTTTGATGCAAGGGAAAGAAAAGGCATTATAAAATACAGTTTATGTACTTGAACTCCAAAAACATGCAAATTAGTCTGTTTAGGTTCTTAGATGTCTTTGTCATATAATAATTCTTACAAAAAAAAATCACTTAATCATTTAATATACAAGAATATTTTTTTGCTTATCTCAAAATCATGGTCCTGGAAACAACATTCTTCTTTTGCACAATATAGTCATTAAAACATATTAAAACTCCTTTTAAAGTGAGATTTAGTATGGGTCATTCCCAGACTGAAAAGGTTTGCAACTACATCCCACTAGCGTACTGAATATAGGGCACACGAGAAAAAGAAATGTGGAAAATAAACCACACAAAATGTAAGAGCTTAAGTTTGTGTACAAGTGAAGATAGATTCCTGTTGTTTTTCAATAAAGATAACTTGATTAAAAAATACATAGTTCTGAGAAAACCTATTTGTAGCACTCAAATATCTGTTTTACCTAATCCCACATGTGTGACAATGAGTTCTTGAATTCCACTGTGCATTTTAAATAAACCTTTGTAATACGTCTTTGTAATAAGAGGTATATGTATTCCAGACTTGGTTTTAAACTATTTGGGTTTATAATAGATAATATCAAATTAGCAAAGAGCTAACTATTAACTCACTTAAGAAGACAGAGATCATATTGAATAAATTATGTTTTATAAAAGAACACAACCTACCAACATAACAAGAAGCACAGAAGGTTCATTTTGTGTGTTCGTTTTGTTCAGTGAATGTATTGGAAAAGCTATGTATTTACATATTTTCACATTAGTTTTGCCAGGCTTTATTTTTGCTGTTATTCCTTGGTTATCTATTTTTCCCTTCAAATGAATTGCATTCTTGCTTTGCAAACTGTTGGAATCACATACGAAAAGGACAAGAGCTTCTTCATGTTCCATCAAAAAGTTTTTCACCAAAACCTTTCAATATCCTTTTGGATGTCTTTTCATTTCTCTATTCATTCCTCAGTGGATAACCGTGTAGCTGTGTTCTCTTTTAGTCCACAAGTCCCATGATTTATATCCTACTAATGTTTCAAAAACAATTCATTCATTCAATTCATTCAATTCATTCCAAGCAAAACTTGTTTTGTGAATTGTTGTATCCAAACACTGCCTATGGGAGCAGGAGAGAGGTAGGGGGGAGAGATCAAGTAAGCAACAACTCTGAAGTTATAAAAAAGGATTAATTTAAGTGTACGCAAATGCCAGACAATAAAACAGTTTTCAAAGTTAAAATAATTCATAGTGCAAAAATAAATGCCATATTGCCATCAAGTAGACTGGAAATACATTCTATATATCAACTAATATATTAATCTGTGCATTCCTTCCCTGTTTTAATGAATGAGAGGCCAAAGAGAATCCTAGAGAGCAGATCATGATCAACAAATAATGATAATTCCTTTGCTATCAGGACAAGGCTGCCTTGTCCTATTAATCAGGACTCTAACATTAGGAATGTGAATTTGTAACATAAGCTTTTTTTTGAAGTGTCAGCAAATAATGCATTGGCATAAATTTGATTAGAGAATTCAAGATACTTAATAAGCCCTTTAATATTAAAAACTTTTCAAGTATGAACAGACTTTTTTACATTATGTGTTCAGTAAATTATATATTTTGTATTAATATTATTGCATAATTTTTAGTTGTCTTCAGCTCCCCAGGACGTTTAAACAGATTAGGAAGTTAATCCACAGTGCAAACCTCTTTAATATCTCACAATGAATCTGAGACTGAGTTGAGAAGAGAAGTTATATCTATGCTTGTATGTCATTATCCAACAGCTTCAAAATGCTCAGACAAAAACCTGAATTAAATAACTGAGGAAATAATGTGAAAGGAAATTATATTTTCTTAAATAATATCATTATATACCTAGAAGAATTGGTCTTTCTTGCTGGTGTCTAATGAGTAAAAGGAAGGGTTTATTTTTTTGTTTAAAAATAATAACAATGATAAAATAAGCTTAAACTTGAATATGAAGTAATAATTTAAAATTAATCCTTTGATATTTTAATATTAATCCCTTGGAAAGAAAAATATTATTGCAGTTCAAACATTAGATAACAGGAAATACTTTACCATTTGTTCTGAAAATTGACAAAATTACCAACAGATATTGAATAACATCAAGTTCTTAATAACAAACTTTTCTAAATTAGTCTCTGTTATTACTTAGATAATTATTTTTTTTGATGTTTTAAAAATCAAACTTAATTGAGTTTCTGACGAAAATTTCTATGTGCTGTAAAGCATCTATAGGAAAGAATTAGCTTTTAAAAAATGCATGTGTTAGTGTCATTCCTATAGAACAATAATTTATTGTATATTTATTTTAGATGTTTTAAATAATATGCTTTTGTTATTTTTTCCTTTGTGTGAATAAAGAAATAGTGAAATAGCTGTTCTGGAACACATTTTCTGAATCACCTGATTTCTGATTTTTTCCCTCCTCCTAAAGTTTTTAACCCATAATTCTGCTTCATGAGTGAATACATGTAAAAACAAATAAGATTTTATTTTACATTTTTCTCCTCTTGATATATTTTTTTTTTCTTAAGTTTCTTTTGCCTTCCTTTGAAGGAAAATTCTGAAAGAATACTATTGAAGACTATAGTCTTCAATAGAAGACTAGCAAGACTATAAGCAGAGAATATAAAGCTACTGGTCAAAGGTCAAAGAAGAAAATTAACCCATCTGAGGGCTGCAGTTTCCACAGATCACAGAGCTCTTAAAAGGGAATGAATTTTAGGCATTTGGATGCATTTTTTTTCCTCCAATGCTTAAAAAATATCCTAAATGACTTCTAGTCACTTCACACTAAATGAGGTATTTAAAGATTTAAAGTGATATATTGAAAAGGGAAAAAAAGGTAAAAAAAAAAAAAAAAAAAAAAAAAAGGAGGAGGAGAAACCCACAATTGAAGATCTTTGATTTATAAGGGAGTATTCTGTTTCATCTACAAAGAGGAAGGCAACGGACCTGGAGCTATACCTCCTTCTGCTCTTTGTGTAGTCTGGCTAGAAACACTTGTTGTGTTTATTGAATTTATTTGTACTTAAATTCACAGAACCATTGTGATTGTATCACTGTTTTCAATAAACAGTGGAAATTTATTGAAATATAATGTGAAATTGATATGCAATTGTTTCCAGATTAAACAATTATATAGCAGAAATGCAGTTAATTTGAGGGTTTAGGGAGGAGGGGCACTCTCTAAGAAACTGTAGAATGATCTTCCAATGGAGATTTCCAATTGCAGAGTATACTCATTTTCGTTGTCTTGAAAAGAATATTTCCTTCATGCCAAATTTTTGTTACCCGTTGCCCTCTCATCCATCAGCCAACCATTTTGTCTTCATCACAAAAGAAAGTATCAAAAATGTTGATGTAAGGACAGAAAAGTGTGATATTTAAAAAGTAACAGAAAAGACAGTAACAGCAAAGTCAGAGTTTTTTCTTCACCAGAGACTAGTAAAATATCTTTACAAGAGGTGTGTTCTATGCAAGAGCATGGGCTCGACCAGCTGTTTTGGTGGCTGAGTTCCATAGAGGGTGTGGGAACCCTCACAGACAGCAACTGTTTTGAAAGTAAATATCAAACCCCTCTGAAGTATAGCACTATGAGAATGTTCTGATGATATGAACTACAAGGATGAAGTTTCAAACTGCTTTTCAAAGTTATCAAATTACTGTCAGTAAATTCTTCCTATTGATACTGAAAACATTTGCTGGATTTTCGTAAATATGATACGTCACCTAACAGGCCTTTTATACTTTGCTAATGATTTGATATATAACATATATCAATAATAATATATATATATATATTTATATATATATATATAAAATATATATATATATATATATATATATAACATATGTATATTATGATCAATTAATTTACTCTAAGAAAAACTGTTACTATTTGAAGTTATTATTGAGAATTGGAACAGAGTGAAGGAAGTTCTGAAGCACTGGAAAAAGTAATTATCTTTAAAATAGGAAGAGGAGATATAGGGCAATACAAGACAACTTAATTTTCACTCCCAAATAAAGGACTAGAATAAATGAACAGTTTGTAAGCATCTGAAAGAATAAACGAAGATGAGCAAAATGAACATGAATTTGTGAAAAATAAAATTATTCAAATAAATCCAATTTACTCCTACAAAAGAGTAACAATCCTTGCTGATAAGGCAGAAACAACAGCAACTGTCATGTATATTGATTTTATTTGATACTGTCACATGCAATACATTTATATGAAAATTAGAAAAATGTGGATGAGATTAATTATTTTCACTAAGTGAATGGGGCAAGACAAGCAGAGAAATGTGCTAAAGGAACAGGGTTTTTTTGTTTGTTTTGTTTTGTTTCTTTTTAACTTCACACTGAATGGGTATACCAGCAGGAATTTTGTAAGGATATTTTCTGGAACTTTCTAGTGTTATTCAAAATTATACTGATGGTGGGTATGTAAAAGAGAGGTTGCTTTCTTAGTGGTAGAACAACAAAAAACAAACAAACAAAAACTCTGAAGAGCTGCAAGTCTATCAGGGAAGAGGATGATAATTAAAATAACCTTATAAACCAAAGAAAGGTTTGGGGAAAATTGTGCAGTTCAGTAAGAGCAACTGAAAAGTTCTCATAATCTTGTAGGAACAATCAACAGTTAGAAGACACAGAATGACTGTCTAAAGCAGTCTATGAAAATTACCTAGAGAGCATAGATTTTCGAACTGAAAGAGACATCATGCAACTTTGAAAAAAAGGCCAATACTGTTCCAGGACATACAATGGTATTTCTATAAGACCCACACACTTCTTTTCTGCTTGAAGTGATAGGGCCTCCAATGCCTCCAGTTTTGGAGCATGTTAGCCCTCAGTATTTGCAATAACTACAAAGTCCACAGAAAGCAACAACAGTGATAACATGGGTTGTGAAAATGTTGAGATTGCTCTGATTGCTTAATATGAAGAAGAAAAACCTTGGGAAAGATCTTATAATTAACTAAAAAATTGAAAAATATAGTTCTGAAGTATAAACTGAGAAAGAAATTTCTTATGTCACTAGTAGAAGAAATTGACAAAGGAGACATTATTAAAGCAATAGAGGTTTCTATTAAGCTAGCAAAGCCATTGGAGCACTAGGGCAAACTGCTTAGGGGGACAGGGAGGGGGTGTGTGTGGGGGGTGCATCCTATTGGGGGTTCAAAAGAACCTCCCAATAACCTTTCCATATCTTCATTGTTTGACTGGTTGTTTGTGTTGTATAGGTGTCATCAAAGGTTATGGCAGGAAATTTGTTCATTCTGGTGTAACTAAAGCACATATCAAGGCATGGTTAAAAAAAATGGGACAGACTCATAGCTCAAATAAATTAAAACACTTCTCCAAGACCAAACAAAACAGAAGTATTCTATGATGAACTAGCATCTTGTTATACAAAAAGGACTGATATAAAATGTGTGTGCGGAGAATTGTAGCAGTTTGGATTGAATGAAAATACAGTTAAGTCCCTGTTCTATGTATAAAATGTTCTCATATTTTTTCTTGCCTAAAGTGAATGAAAACATTTTCATTAATAAATAACACTTTAAATTTATTACAATTAGAATATTTACTTATATTTTCTAGTAGAGAAATCTCATTTTTCTTCACTTTCTTTTCCTATGGAAAATAAAAATAATAATGATAATTTTATTTTTTTTTTAAAAAGAGGAAACATAGATTTCTTCTCTGCCTGTTTCTATAATTCCACTTACACATTATTTTGAATTTAATATTTGATCACTGCCTGAAAGAGTATGAATTTAGAAATTCGGATGACAAGTAATGAAATACTTATTATTGACTTTATGTTTCAAATCCAGGTAAGTTCACACATGAGAACAGGCTGTTAATAACCTGTAAGTAGCCATTAACATTAATCACTTAATAGGTGTCATATTAAAAACACTACTTTCAGTTCTTAAGCTACAGGGAATATTACACTACGTTAGAAAACCGTAAGTACTGAATTGCACTAGTGAGCAAATTCTAAGCAAAACAAAGTGCAAGAGGATTTATTTTTACTTTAGAATTCTGTGATAAAAATGCATGTATTTGTAGCTAGGTTGCAAAACTCCTTTTATAGCTAACAAAGAGAGATGGACACTTTCACAGTTTGACTCAAGGTAGACTAAAGGAATCACTCTGGAAGAATATAGTTCTCTCCATTGATTTCAAAGGAAATACAAAGTAGCTGAAGAGATTTTGATATGTTTAATTTTTAGCTGTGTAATGTAAGGTGAGAAGGATCTCTAAGCTGTTTCTGTATCATGAAAGCCATATAGCCCTGGAAAATAATTGGATCAACAGTGGTGGCCTTACAGTGACTACCAAAACAACAACAACAACAAAAACAGCAATTCTTAGAGCTATTTGTGTACACTTTTTCTTTTCTCATCTAAACTGAAGAATTTCATGATACCGCTACCTGATACAATAGCAACACCATTTCTGTACTAATTAATCCCCCAAACTTACTACAATTTAAAAGGTAAATTCCTTATGGTCATTCTGTCTGTGGAAGAGAAAAAAAAAAATAAGCATTTATTTCTTCTTAAGGAATATAAATACAGAGATATAGAAGAATAGAAAATAAGAGTGAAATGAGTTTCAGTGAAGGCCTCATCTATTTAAGTTCTCAGGTAGCTAGTTACCCCTGGGAGTTGGCTCTTAGAGGAGCTATGGGTCCATTACAGCCAATCACTTTTCAAGAACCACCTTTTAAAAGCCCAGGAACAAGCAATCCTATTTTGCTGCAGGTCAGGCAAGGCAGGTGAGGCCAATGAGGCTGAACAGGGAACTTCTCTTGGAACCACAACAGAAGATGTATAATCTCTGGGGATTTTTTTTTTTTTTTTTTTTTTTTTTTAAAGTCTGATTTCACAGGTTGATGGTAGAGTTGACTTTTTGACTTTTGCATCTACAGAGAGAAAACAAGAAACGACAAAGTTCAACTTGAGTTGGATAGTGTGGTGTGACAACAAAAAAGACTTTTTTAAAATATGTCAGCAGCAAAAGGAGGTCTAAGGAAAACATTGGACTGATACTTCAAGAAGATGGTCACCTAACAAGTAACGCTGAAGTCTTACTGATGCAAATTACGTATGCAAGTCAGAAGTATTTAAGAAATGGAGAGGAGATGC
The DNA here is from genome assembly GCF_964211825.1 of Aythya ferina. Taxonomy (NCBI): domain Eukaryota; kingdom Metazoa; phylum Chordata; class Aves; order Anseriformes; family Anatidae; genus Aythya; species Aythya ferina. The sequence continues at coordinate 184,614,261 of NC_140296.1, read as the reverse complement.
CAATTTCTTCTTCCTGATAACCAATAATAATAGAATGTGGGAAAATTGCATAAAGCTGCAGCAGGGGAGGCTTAGATTGAACATTAGGAAAAATTACTATGACGGTGGTCAAACACTGAAATAGTCTTTCTAGAGAGCTGGTTGATGCCCTGTGGCTGTCAGTGTTCAAGAGGCATTTGGATGATGCCCTCTTTAATATGGTTTTACTTTTGCTTATCTAAAATTTCTTTAGGCTTTAAAACATAGCATATGGTCAACAAAAGCAAACAATGTACATATGTGTAAAAAGTGTTATGAATAGTTTTTTTTAAACCATGGATACTACATACATCTTCAATTAACAACTAATTTTTGAGTGTTTCCTTTTGGGATCAGTTGGATTGGGTTTGTTTTTTTTTGGTTTTTTTTTTTTTTTTTTTTATTCCTTTGTGTGGGGGGAGGAGGAGGAGTTAATTTTTTTTCTTTTTTTTGTCCATTTTCCTGTACCTCCATCTCCTCTGTGAATGTCATAAAGTCAGGCAGTTGGACTAGATGATTTCTGAAGGTCCCTTACAACTGAACTATGCTATGCTATTCATTCTTCTGCCTGAGGTAACCAACCTCTTTAGCATAGTATAGAGCCTACATAGTTTCTTCCATTGTTCTCATTTCTTAGTTCTTTTCACAATTTTGCTATTTGCTTTAGTGACTAAATGGGAGTTCTGAAATCCAGTTCTTGAATTTTTGATAATTAAAAATTTCTTATTAGCAGGAATAAGAACAAACAAACAAGAAAAATAAAGATATTATTTAAGCAAGTGGCTGGGTATTAAATATTGAGATTATCTTTTTCTCAGTGTTCTACTGTCTATGTATTTACCTTTAGATGCATATAGTGAACTTTCAGTGGAATGTAGAAGTTACAAGGGATATTTTTTCACAAGAACAGTGTGGCTTAAGGACATTGCTTTCCTAGATGTTTCTACTTGGTTTAAATGCATATGTTCTAGTTTCTTTTAAGACGTACTAGTGTAATAGATAACTTAATTCCTGAGGTTCTAGTGAGGTAAAATGCATTTTCATAGTCTGGAGGTTGTTACTGATTATCTAACAAGTGTCTAACCACCATATATTCTTTCCAGTTAATTACAGTGTTCTCTCAAAATCCTTTTTCTGGCTACACTTAATTCCTTAGTGTAATCATACTTTCCAGAATCTCTACTTCTAGAAATGAAATCACGGTATCATCCAGATAGCAAGGAACTTTTATTTTATCTTTCTTAATCAAAATTTCAGTTAGAGAAAAAACACAGTTTTTTATATCATTCACAATACACAGATTGTAAAGACAAAAAGTGATTAGCGCATACATTATCAAGCTCCCATTCACAAAGGCATACAACATGAATCTAGTTTTCTCTGCTCTTCCTTCATTTTCTGTCTAACAATCTACTCTCTGTTTATGGCATGCATGATAACAAAAGTGTTTATCATTCATGGAAAGAGAAGTATGCTGTACTGATTCTTACACCTATCCAAGGTGTATGACATCAAAAAATGTGGTAATAGTATGAGGATTCAAACTAACTTTAAGGCAAAAAGTAAAGTACCATACTGAAGTTAGCAAAAAGATTCTGGATTTGTATTACTGCAAATGATATCAGAATCTTTTTCATCATGTCTTTGTCTTTCCCAAATAATAAAATATGATTTTAACATAAATTGAATTGGATACAAAGCTTGAGCAAAGTGGATGAATTATTTCCTTTATTTTAAATATTAACAAAACCAGGAAGTCACAACACTACAGCATGTTCAAACATCTTTTATTTATTTATTTTATGGCAGAGTTTATTTATGAAATTAATTTATGAAGGTGCCCTCCCTTTCTTACACTGAAGCATTTAGGGATAACCAGAAGGGCCAGGCTTCTTCTTATCTTTTCTATTTTTTCAGGGGCCTTCATATTTAGGGGTGTTAAATAAGGGATAATGTTTCAGATTCAAAAACTCAGAAAGTAATATCTTGTATAGGAAAGAGAAAAAAACTGAACTAGCTACAGGACACGAGTTATGTTCTGCTTCAGGTTAGCAATGAAGATTGAGAACAAATGCCGCATTTCATACAAGTAATTTAATGAAATATAATGGTTCTATATTTTAACTGGAATATTTATTCTCTTTTACTATATTTCATTTCAATAAAAAACATCAAATTATTAATTTAAAAAAAAAAATTGTTTGCTCTCTGTTAAAAGATGGTATCAGCTGAAAAAAGATTTTTTGTATCAACTAAATGATGTCACCCTTTTCTTCTCATTTTTCCAATATGTCATTTTTTTATTCTGTGAAGATACTAGTAGATTTTGGGGTCACACAGGATGTCCTTAGACTTATTTTGAATATTACCAATTTTATTATGCTATTAGTCTTTCCAAATCTTTACTTAGTTTCTACTTTTGACAGTCTCACCTGCTGTGTCGTTTCACCAGCATGATTTTTGTTACTATTCCTGCAAAATGATTAACAAGACATGATTACTACTTGATTATTAAAAAAATAAAATTTAGAGATAAAATAAAATTAAAAAAAAAAAAAGTTTTGCTTTCTTCAGCTTCTTTTTGGTATTTTCAGGATCTATATGGGAAATTCCACAACCATGGAGAGTATTAAGCAAAGTTCATGTTTACACCTCCTTTTTGTGGTAAATGAAATTACATTTATGGGATCTCTCTCCATTTAGTAAGTTCTCTACTATTTTTACTATTTAAAATACTTCTCGCTATTGATCACCTTTTTTTTTTTTTCCTAATGTGCCATAAGATACAACTTTTCAATATCTTGTTCTAATGATAAATTTCATTTTGACCACATGTCTTGAACTTATTTCTGCAATTCTTATTCATATGGGAAGGGAAGGGAGAGCTAAAGTTACTGTAAGGAACAGAATATCAGACATAATATTAAAGTTTACATAAACAAATAAATGCGGGGGTTCTGGTGTATGACAGGTTGGCAATGAGCCAGCAGTGTGCCCCGGTGGCCAAGAAGGCCAATGGGATCCTGTTGTGCATTAAAAGGAACATGGCTAGCAGGTCAAGGAAGGTGATCCTCCCCCTCTACCCTGCCCTGGTCATACCTCATGTGGAGTAATGTATCCGGTTCTGGGCTCCCCAGTACAAAAACGACAGGATCTCCTGGAAAGAATCCAGTAGAAGGCCACAAAGTTGATACAGGGCCTGGAGTATCTTCCTTATGAGGAAGGGCTTAGGGACCTGTGTCTGTTAAGCCTGGAGAAAAGAAAACTGAGAGGGAATCTTATCAGTGTTTATAAATACCTGAGATGTGGGAGACAGAGGGATTTGGCCAACCTCTTTTCAGTGGTTTGTGAGGACAGGACAAGGGGCAATGGCCATGAAATGGATCGCAAGAAGTTCCACACCAGTATGTGAAAGAACTTCTTCAGAGTGAGAGTGACGGAGCACTGGAACCGGCTGCCTAGGGAGGCTGTGGAGTCTCCTTCTCTAGAGATATTCAAGGCCTGTCTGGACACACACCTGTGCAATCTGCCCTAGGGAACCTGCTTTGGCAGGGGGGTTGGACCCGATGATCTCTGGAGGTCTCTTCCAACAATTCTCTGATTCTGTGAATTCACTAGAGGTTTAATTATCCATCTGTTTCATCATTCTGTCTTAAGTGCTTCTGAGGAGACAACATCCATGGTATCCAAGGACCATACAGGTGTTTATTATAAGGTATCAGTACTTTCAAATAAATTATAAATGAAGGGAAGGCTTTCTTGGCTCTTTTTTGTAAATCTAGGAACGCAATTTTCTAATAGATCTGACAGCAGATATTTCACACATTATATGCCCAGTCAGAGCTTCTTTACACTCCCGCTGCAAATTCAGCATGCATTTACTGTGGTTCTTTGTTTACATTTTTTGTATGTTTGGAATTCTTGTCCTTACAAGCTGACCCTCATTTGGAGCCCAACCATGTCTTAATACAGACTGTAATTTAGTACATGCTGTATCAAGTACTTAATAAGCAAACTACCAGCTATCAATTTCTGGATAATTACACTATATTCATTGACTAATTTTCTGCCCAACATTTCTTGGAGCTGGTACTTGTTATTCACCATATGTAATTTATCATGGAATTCCATTTCATTCTTTATTTGTAATGTAGCAGAACTCACATATTCCCATTGGATCACAGTCCATTTGCATCAGATACAGTAAAACACAAATCACAACCTCTGTTCTGACCAACCCATTAAAGTTGAAAAAAATCAAATGTACAAAGATGATTGAAAAGTTAGACTGTAAGTTCTGGGAAATTTACTTTCAAAAACAACTAAGAAAAAAAAAGTTCTATTAGCATTATTTTTTCTCAGTATCCTCTTTTAATTAGCTTGGTTGCTGACTACATCTAGCCAAGGTATAAACTCTCCATATTACGTATTACAGTCCACAACTACATATTCCTCTGCTGTTACTCACTGACAGAAAGATGCATGCAATTTGTTTAGGCTGCCAAAAGCACTTCAGAGGCCTATTAAACCTTTAGCAAGAAAAGAAGTTTTTCATCCTTGCTGTATATTATGCTTTACCAGTCATAACTCACATGGTAACACTTTCTTCTTTCTGTCTGTTTTTTCCTTGTATTATCTTCCTTTGCCCTTTTTTTATGCTTTTTTACAGGTGGTAAAACTTTATCTGAAATCAATTGTTTTTATTTCTACACATGCTTTTTTCTTGAAATTCAAGTCCTTAGAATAGCAGTGATTCACACTCCATCTGTTCCCTCAGCTTGTTTGTTCACTTTTCTTTCTGACATTTGTCTATGTTACCTATTTAATTTCCTTGCTCATTTTGGCACGTCTTATATCTCTTGATAGCACATTTGATTCTAAGTTTCACATGGCTATACAAAGGCTTTCTCCTATATGTTCCAACAGAGATTGATCTACTAAAAATCTGAATCATATCAGCATCTAGCAATGTTTTTGACATGTGAAAACTTTTACTATCCTGGTTTTATGCAACAATGTAGAATAAGCAATTCAAGCGAGATTGATCTAGAAATCTCCAAATCTACTTTCTTGTGCTATCATATTAAAATGCACTGTCTTCAAGGATGAACAGAACTAAATTGAATGAGTTTATTGATCTTTACCAAATTATGTCTCTCTATTCCATTCTAGTCAATAACATCTTCTCCCACTTCAGCACTGAAATGCTCTGTAATCAGTAAAAATGTGTGTTTTTTAACACAGCCCTACTAAGCCTCTTTTGCTACATTTAGAATTAAGTCTTCAGTATCATCTTTTGTGACTGTGGCACTGTGTTGTTTATCTGGGTGATCCTGAGGTGGACAGGAACAAACAGCAATACCTGTATTTATTTATTTATTTAGTCAAAACGAGTTCCAGTTTCAACTTTCCTAATCAAATGTTTGTCCTTTTCAGCTACAGGATGTTCTTTCCTTGAGTCACAGTTTGAAGAGAGGTACAGAAGCTTTTGTGGTCTGTCTTCAGAAGAATGGAATTAAGTTATTACACAAAGAATTGTATGTAATATAGTTTAGATTAATAAGGAGACTAGGCTTCCTGGGCTGTTAGTTTAATTTTAATTTCTGCTGCTGGAGAGTAAGAAGATTTGAATATACAAATTGGCTGCTGATTATCCTACTCTGAATGTTGTTTGGGAATTACAGATTGTAACTATTACTGTTGCATCTTTCTGACAGTTTTTATTACCCTCCATATTCAGATGAGCTTGCTGACTGAACTTGTCACTATTTAAATATGTTCTGTACTTAAGTAGCCCAAGTTTCAAACCCAGCTGAACTGTGACACTTTTGCTGAAGAAGGGATTTTCAATCCCTTGCAGGGCTGAACAGTCCAGTCCAAGTGGTTTCTTGAAGTTGGACGTCTCTTTTAACTGTTGTGCTTAAAAATTGAAAGCATTTGTAGACAATCAATACATTATACAGCCATTATCATTTCCAGGCACTTACTGTTCATTGAAAATCCATTATCCATAAACGAGCATTCACCAGACAGCATGTAGCATTAGTTCACAACATAGTTCAAATTTATATCTGAGAAAATTATATCATAGCAAGTGGCTTTGACCCTGTCACCATTTCATCCTCACCTTCCTTATCTATAACCAGAAAAACCTTCTTGACTGCTCTTTTTTTTAAAAAAAAAAAAACATTCACACTTTTTTTTTTTTTTTACTTTTTTTTTTTTCTTCTCCGTATTTATTGTAAGCATAGAACAAACAGGTCATCTTCTATCATTCACAATATTACTGACTGCTCTTAGAGAACAGAAGTTATAATTCCTCTTCCATGCTAATTTGTTTGCTTTTCATTACACAACATGGACATAAATTACAAAGCAAATGTGATGTGATAAGGGTACCTAACTATTTGCACCTAACCTATCATAACCACTGATTCTAAACATGTATTTTCAGGGCTGAGAATAACTAATAAAATTGGAGAAGCTTATTAGTTCATTGGAGAAGCCTGATTAGTTCATGATGGAATTACTTTTGTAAAAATAAATGCTTGTCCTACTCAATATTCAGATAGTGAGAACAGCATTGAATCACCTGGAGGTAACAAACAAACAGGTATGTTTAAGAACAGGCCTGTCTTGTTTATCTAGTATTTTATGAAGAGGACAGAGTGTTATCTAACTGGGACAATTAAGTATCTTTATCTGACTGAGAGTTATTACAAACAGTTGCTTTTTTTTTTAGGATGAGAGAGAAGATATACATATTAATTTCAGCATTTACCATGCATATTAATTTCAGCATTTGCATCAATCAACAAACTAAGGGTTACTTGCATGCTTGATATTCTTTTCTCTACCTAATTTAAAATCCTTAATTTAATTCTTAAAAGCCTTAATTTAAAATCCTCTATAATACAACTATTCTTTAATTGTTCTACTGTCCTTAGCTACGCTATCTCTTCTACTATAACATTTACAAAAATGCAGTAATCTTGTATGCAGTTTTACAATATCTTGAACCGTAAATATTTGTGTTTGCATGTGTATAGAGCACACATGCGTATTTATGTTTAATGTGTAATTATATACTGTAAATATAAAATTACCCACATACAGATCCATGTCTAATCTCTAAATATAATCTCTAAATTTTATCTAGCTATATCGTTTATGAACTTATTAAGTTAAATTAATAAATCTTAGAAATACATCAATCTTATGTGTTAAGCCTTTACCAGTGAAACCTAAAAAGCTAGATTGCTAGATTTATTTATTTATTTATTTACTGGGGAGGAGGGGGGGCAAGACTTCATGTTATATTTATACTTCTTAGACTACTGCTTACTTCTTAAGGTACTGCTGACTGTTCCAGTCTGGAAAGGCCTTTGAATCAGAAAGCATCAGCAGTAGACAGATATGTGACAGTGCACTTGCAGTGTCCATACATTGACTGAGCACAAACACTTTTCAGATGAGAACAGATTGCAGAATCTGATCAAAAATGAAACCAAGAATCCCAGAAGAGTATCTGATCCTGGTCATAACAGTGAAATCCTCAGTCCCAAGTGATGTGCTCACAGTAGCACTCAGCCTGGAATCACACTGGCTTCAGAAATGGGTTTGTAGATATACAGGTATGAAAGAAAGTATGTGTTCTGAATTCTCCATACACAATTAGGTACACATTTTCCAGCAATAATACAGAATGAAGGAGAGGGGAAAAAAGGCAGTGTCCATCTGTGTGCAAGACTGTTAGTAGATGTATTTTATCAGATAGCATTTTAACACAAAATAAAAACCTCTCTTTAATGCTCAGAGACACATTCTATCTTATTTACTGTCTCTCTCAGTCTTACAGTCTTATCTGCATAGTGACCCAAATGAAACAAGGATGGTGAAAAGGTCTGATTAGTTCATGATGGAATTACTTTTCTAGGGGTTTAGACTTCATTTAGAGTATTTATAGCATTCTGCTGGGAGATTAAAAAGAAAATGTTTGCAGTAACATTATGCAATTGAAAGTTCAAGCTTCCACTTTTTTGAATGCTGTGAAAACAGTAGGCTTAACTTGGGATTTAAAAAAAAATAAATAAATAACGGACATGGCAACCACCATTTAATTGATTGTATGTTTTTGTACATAATTATTTGGAAGGGATCCCTGCCTCAATTCATGTAGTTTCTCAAAGTCCAATTAGTTTATGTGGAATTCTGTTTATTTCATCTAAACTATCAGAAGAAAGACAAAAAATAAATCACATCTTGATTCTTTGATCTGGATGATACAAAATATCATTTGTTCTGTTTTGAATATATACTTCTCCATGTGGCTGATCTCCAAACTGGAAAAATTTTGTCCACTGACAGGAATGCTTTTTATATCTTGAGACACTATTTAGCCTATGCTAAATACTCATGCTAAATTTATGTATTTATGTTGTTTAATTTTTGTCTGTCTGAGTACAAAGTTTTAAAGGACATAATTGGCAATATGATAACAGAAAATTAATCTTATATTCCCCAGGCACTGAAAAAAATGTACTTTAAAGAAATATTAACAGTATTCTTAATCTTGAGAATTTAAATTGATTTTGCACTGTCAAATAATGTGGGAAGTGCTGAAGAATGGAATATATGGTTATGGATTCTACTTACTTTTTAATATTTAACGTACAGTGCATTTTACAAGCTTTCTGCATGCATAATAACAACGCTATTTTCCCCTAAATGCAGAATATATTATAGTCTTTCCCCCCCCCTCTCTCTCACCCCTTCATTAATGTAAAACATTCTTCTAAGTAAGCATACGTTTTTTCTTGTGTAAAGTATTATGCATTTATCTGGAATCATAGAATCATATGTTGGTTTGGGTTGGAAGTGATCTTTACAGACCATCTAGTCCAATTTCTCAGTCTTGGCCAGAGACACCTTCCACTAGACAAGGTTGCTCAAAGCCTCATCCAACCTGGCGTTGAACACCTCCAGGGATGGGGTTGCTCATCTCTGAGCAACCTGTTCCAGAGCTTCCCTACTCATATCATGAAAAAATTCTTCCTTTTATCCAATCTTAGTCTACCCTTTCTCAGATTAAAACCATTGCCCCCTGTTCTGTCATTACAGGCACTAGTAAAAAGCCTTTCTCCAGCTTTCTTATAGGCCCCCTTTATATACTGAAAAACTGCAATAAGATATCCACAGAGCCAACTCTTCTCCAGGCTAAACAACTACAACTCTCATAACTTTCTGCACAGGAGAGGTATTCCAGTTCTCTAATCATTTTCATGGGCTTCCTCTGGACCCACTGTAACAGGTCCACGTCTTTCTTGTACTGGGGAAAACCAGGTTAGACTTCAGTAAATTTTATTGATCTCAGTATTTTGATTCTATGGTGTAGTCAGTGACATGATGTCATGGCATTACAGTAAAAAATAAATAAATAAATAATAAAAAGTGGACAAGTATCCAGCATCTGAATGGTCAGGAAAACTTTAGACGACCCTAGGGAAATTACCCTTACTTATTGTACAAAGACAGCCTGGTATATCTGAAATCACTTTATCACTTTTAAATTGTTACAGAATATTGAGGTAGATATAGGTGAGTTGAATTCATATTGTTGACAAAAGAAGCTTAATTTCTTCTTGCACATATACTTACAAATATACTCCCTGCACAGATGCAAACAGACTGAAGAAGATGATAGTTACTTATTGTGACCCAGTCAGTGTTCTACCTCCAGGATCTTTCACAAATTCCTTAGTTAGACAGAAACTACTCACAGCAGTCTACAGGTTACATTTTCGTATAAAAAGTGTGGTAGTGTTTCCTCTACCCGGTGCAGTTAATTGATCAAGGTTGTTAAATGAATGATTATTATTATGAGACTGGATACCATATAAGTAACAAAATGTAAATAAATGAAAAAAAAAATAAAAATTAACAAAAGAAATAAAAAAGAAACAAAATGAAAGTAAGGCATATTTAGAAAGACAGAACAATATTTCAGCAAATGTAGCAGACTAAGAAATGAGAAACTTATGAAACTACTGACTTAGCCTCCGGAGAGTCCTTCTTGTGTCAGACTGCTTTGTGACTGGTGAGCCATGTAACCTTACAGTATTTCTTTCACTGTTCTGTAGTTCTGTAAAAATGGAAATAATGAGTCCATTCTGTCTATTCAGATGTTGATACTGGTGTGGCGCAGGGTTTGTCCAATAACATTATTTAATAGTTTGTCTAAAAATATATGGCTAAAGATACAGTTCCTAAAGTATATACAGTGACATTAATTATTAATGATCATCCTCCTCAGTATTTCTCAGAAAGGAAAAATGTCAGAAGTTCCGTATAGCCTCAGAGAAATAAGTAGTTAAGGCATATGCCTTGAAAAACACCTTCTGAGAGGAGATAAGTTAAAACAGCACAGGTTCCAGGGATTCTGATTTAAGCTTTCCTTGCCATAAGGCATTCACTGCTATGTGGTGAAGGCACAGAGCACTTACAAAAACAAGACAGATGACCTCTGGGTGGATAAGAATAATCCCATGTAAGTCTGTATTGCACTGAATAACACTTATCTACAGTATTAAAATGCTGATTTAAGTTTGCTGTTCTGGAATTGTCCCTCTGTATAAAATTTGCTTTCAGTTCTTATGTACCTTTTATAATGATGTCAAGTTTGATTTCCTGCCTCATATTCATGATTTCAGGTTTCATTATAGGAATTCAGTTTCTGCTCTATTGAATAATCAGAGAAAAGATAGGCTAAGTTTAAAAAAAATAAATAAAAATCTGTGGAAGAGAATAAAAAGATATGTATGTCAAACTAACAAATTCTGAAGTGTAGACATTGGGAAGACTGATGAAAAAAATTCATAAATACTCAGTATTTAATAGTAATGACTAGATCTCTGAGCCTGAGGACCGTGACTGGATGAGCAGTGACAGATATGTGGTCACCAAAATTGTACAGAAATAGTTGTATCAGCTCAACATTCATACGTCCATGGGTCCTGACACAGGGTACTGAAGGAGTAAACAGAAGTTATATCTGGACCCCCCTCAACAATTTACCAAAGGTTGTGGGAGTATGGCCAGGACCCTGCTGACAGGAAGCTAGCCAACATTATCTTACTCTACGAAACAAACATGAGAGAAGACCCAGGAAACTACAGACCTCACCTTTTAACCTCGTAGCTTGGAAAAGTTATGGAGAAGATTATCCTGGGTGCAGCTGAAAGGTGCAGCTGAAAGGCATTTAAAGAACAACACTATAATCAGGCATAATCAACATGGGTTCACAAAGGGAAAGTCCTGCTTTAGCAATCTGATCTCCTATGATAAGGTCATCCACTTGCATGGATGGAGGGACATAATCTTTCTGTATTTTAGTAAGGTCTTTCATACCGTCCCTCATGGCATCTTTCTGGATGAACTGTCCAACTGTGAGATAAACATGTTCATGCTATGGTGGGTCATGAACTGGCTGAACAGCAGAACTCAAAGAGTAGTAGTGAATGGGGCTGCATCTAGCTGCATATATACATATATATATACATGTACACATGGTTGTTTTCAATTATTCTTTATCTACCTAATTTGAATATATGTTCAGAAAAACATTGTTTTTCAGATTTAACATGCCTGAAAATATTTTTCCTACTGCTTCAGTAGACATTCTTAAACTATTAAAATTCAAATCAAAATAACAATCAAAATTCTCAGCATGATAACACTTTTTACAGTGTTCAAATTAATATTCTGAGATAAATTACTTGAAGAATAAAAGAATTATTTTTCACAGAGTAGCTTTAACAATAAAAAATTGTTCAGAATAAAATATATTTTTATCTGCTTCTCTGAATTTAGGATGACTTACTGGCACCAGCTTCCTGTTGATCTATTTGATCTTGGAAATTGAGGGAACGACTTAAAAAAAAAAAAAGATCCTACTCTTTTCTAACCTCTTCTGGTTCCACTGTGCTTGAAGAAATTTGACTTTTATTTTTTCTAAATCAAGTGTAGCTACATTCTTTAGACTATAAATTCTTTATTTCTTGATCTAATAATAATGGGATTGGTCATATATTTATTAAAGCTGAGAACGTATCCATGAGAACATATTTGTCATTAATTATAAGTGCTGAGTACACATCCAGAACTGGTTGATTCAGTCCAATTAGGAATTTGCTTTATCTGATGTCAGTAAACTTTTACTCAAAGCAATCACTATTAATAGTCAGCTCTATTGATATTTTTTTCACTTTCCAGCCAGCCTGCACTAATGAAGTATGCTGGGACATGAAGTATTTAGAATGGTAAAAATATACTTAGGAGGGACTACTGAGGTATATTTTCTTGTTAACATATGTGATTACTGAAATATTTAATTTGTCTTCCATTGTTTGGACTAGCTTCACAAATATTCAGTCTAGTTTAAGATCTTAGTTCTTTTCCTCAGAGCATTTGATGAACTGGCTCTCACTTTCTTGATATCTACAAACACGAGACAAGAATATTGCTTCTCTAGTAGGGTAGGACTGCAGTAAAATTAAATGAACCTGTTCAGTGAACAAGACTTAGGAGTCACTTTGAGACTATGAAAAATGAAGGATGGACCATTTGAAATGTCGTTGTTTTCTGCTCATTGACAAAAATGTATTTATTCATGAGATTACAGGACAATTCAGGTTGGAAGGGACCTCCGGAGATCACCTAGTCCAACCCCCTGCTCAACAGGGTCACCCAGAGCCTATTACACAGGACAGCAGCCAGGCAGGTTTTGAATATCTCCACAGAAGGATAGTATCTCCACAACATCTCCGGGCAGCCTGTTCCAGTGCTCTGTCACCCAAACCATAAAGAAGTTCTTCCTTATATGGTGATGAAACCTCCTGTGGTTCCATTTATACCCATTACCCTTCATCCTACCACTGAGAAGAGCGGCCACCACTGAGAACAGTTTGGTTCCATTCACTTTATATTGTCCCCCCAGGTATTTGTAGAGGTTGATAAGATGCCCTCTCAATCTCCACTTCTCTAGCCTAAACAGGCTGAGATCATTTAGTCTTTCATCATAAGACAGATGTTCCAATACCTTAATAATTTTCATGGCTCTACACTGGACCCCCTCTATGCTCCTCTTGTACTGAGGAGCCCAGAACTGTACACAATATTCCAGGTGTGGCCTCACCAAAGCTAAGTAGAGGGTGAGTATCACCTCTCTTGACTGGCTGTCCACACTACTCCTGATGCAGGCTAGGATCCCATTAATCTTCTTGGCCACAAGGTCACACTGATGACTCATGGTTAACTTATCCAGCGCAATCCCAAGGTTCCTTTCTGCAGAGCTGTTCTCCAGTAGATCAGCCTCCAACCTCTACTGGTACCAGAGATTGTTCCTCCCCAAGTGCAGGGCCTTGCACTTTGACCTTGTTGAGGATCATGAGGTTCGTCTCCATCCAATTCTCCAGCCTGTCTAGGTCCCTCTGAATGATCACACAGGCGTCTGGTGTGTCAGCCACTCCGCCAAGCTTTGTACTGTTTGCAGACTTGCTGAGGGTACACTCTGTCCCTTCATCCAGGTTACTGATGAATAAGTTGAGTAGCACTGGACCCCTAGGAGACACCACTAGCCACAGGCCTCCAACTAGACTCAGCACTGTTGAGCACAATTTTCTGACCTCTGCCATCCAGCCAGTTCTCGATCCACCACACTGTCCATTCCTGGATCCCACAATTTCAGAGCTTGCCCAGGAGGATGTTATGGGAGACAGTGTTGAAAGCCTTGCTGAAATCAAGGTAGACAACATCCACTGTTCTCCCCTCATCCATCTAGCCAGTCATCTCATTGTAGAAGGCTATCAGATTGGTTACAGATGACTTCCCCTTGATGAATCTGTGTTGACTGCTGAATACAGTCAACTGAATGTGCTTACAGAGCTAACAGAGCTGTTTCCTATGACTCTGTGTACATATACATATATGTATATATACATATATACCTATATATAAAACTATAAATTATATCTGTGAATATATTCACTGGAGAAAAATTAATAATATTACCATTCAGTTATACTTCTATGTTTGAGATAAGTTACCAGATTCTATTTGATTTTACAAAAGGTAAAGCTAGTGCCAACTCCAAAGCCTAAGACATTTCAAGTTTATTTTGGCCTCATAATTTGTTTTTGGAAATGTATCAGTATATGAATATATATTTATGTCTATATAACTTGTTTCATAATATTATTCAACAAACAATAATTTTACATTTATTATCTAGCAATTTATATGAAAATAATGTAGATTCCCAACTTAGATGTGCACTTTATTGTCATTGAAAGTATGAAAGGTTCTGTGCTATGTGACAGAATAGCATATATGACAGTAATTTATTTTGGAATTTTTCTGTAAAATTTCCATCCAGCCATTCCACAGTAGTGGCTGCACCAGGCTGGAAGAAAGTACTTAAAATGTGCCTTGGGAAGAAATTTTTAACAGGTAAAAAACTTTTTGCTTTAGAAAACTAGATACCAAGTCATACATTTAGTTGTAGGACTTTAACATATTTCTTACTCTAAGAGGCATATCCAGTAAAATAGGACACTAAGACTGAATCATTGAAAAAAAAAGTATTTTGGAGACCATTTGAAAAGTTAAATTAGCTTTTCAGAAAATACAATCTGCTTCTCTAGATAAACTGATCTCAGCAACATTGTTTCATTGTTTTCAGGAAGATTTCCTTGTGAGCAAGATTATTATTCTCATGAGTGTGTTTATTTGGAATAACTAAAAAAAAAAAAAAAAGTAAAACCAAAACAACAAAACAAAAACAAAATACACACACAAACTGAAAACAAACAAACAAGCCAAAACCAACAAACCAACCAAAAATAAAACAAACTTTTTTCATTGTAATAAAAATAAATATCAGTACTGGAAAATTAATCAGAAATTATTTGAACATTGGAATACTAGTTTCTCTCAGTAGACCAATTGGGATCAGATTAGGATGTTTCTCATTTCCTGTTTCTTCTTTCTTTAGCTTATCAAATCCATAATAACAAACCTTCCAACATTCCACACTAAAAAAACAGTTCAGAGAAAATGGCTACCCTGAGAAAGATCAAGTACAAATACAAGGATTTCTGTTTCCCTATCTGCCAGTAGGGATATTAACTACAGCCATACCAGAGATGCTAGCAAAACATTCAGGTCTGTTCCTTCTATTAGCAGCCTCTACTTATGGTAGGAATGGTTTACTTTTAATAAAATCTCCTCTGAAGAAAATATATTTCCATTATATTATTGATTCAATTTAATTAAAAAAAAAAAAAAAAACAAAAAAAAAAACAAAAAACCTTTCTTTATACCTTTTAATCATGTCTGTATGTATAGATGAATAGATGGGATCTCTTTTTGGAAATATATTTTTCCTGAATATATTCAGGTGAATTAAGGCTTTTTAAATATTCCAGAGAAACAGCATCTTCTTGGAAGATGCTTGAAAACAGACATTTCCAATTTTATTATGAACAAATGCTTTCATATAATTTATTCCCATAAAATTATAATAATTATAAAATATAATTTTAATTCCCATAAAATATTCTAGATATTTCCTAGATATTTTGTCACTTTTGATTATTTATTTTTATTTATTATTTGAATTCTCTGGTAAATTTGACCATATAGTCTTCACAAAGTTTGTTATTATACTGTAAAACATGCGTCATAACTTTAATTGCCATAAAATAGCATTTGCTAATGCACAGTATTTGTATATGGGTGGGGCAAATAATTCTGCAATGAAAATGTAGTTCCAAAACCCCCAGGTTTTAGAACAATGCATATAGTTTTCTGCCAGCAGTAAATCTGTAAAATCTTCTTTTAAGATCAGAACGCATGTAATTTTATCTATTTTTTCTCAGACATTCTAAGTTTTTCTTTATTGAGGACTATTGATTTATTATTTTTATTATTTTCTGTATTTTTTTCTTTAACATTTTGTTTTAAGTCAACAATCAGTACTAATATATAATTGGATTCCCAAATGTATCTCAGTCCACTTTGCTAATATTCTGTCAGGACACAGGACACCTGAACAAAGAGAGGTTGGATAACAGAGAAGACTGAACAAAATAAAAGCTAACTGTATTCTTTAAAATGAGATTAAACTTTACTTCTCTGCCTACTGAAATTTAGTTTATCTGTTTCACTAGTGGAAGAAAAAAAATATGTGCAGACACTATGTAGCCTACTTGCAAGTCTGATGAACTATTTTTTTTAATGTCTGAGTTTTTTACTCAGTATTTTCATCTAGTTGCTTTCATATAGTTGCTTTTTATTCACTGTAGTTTGTCCTGGAAGAAAATCAAAATAAGAGCAGCTATTCTTCCCTCTTCATTCTCAGATGACGCTGTGAACAGCAAAAAGCCTTTACTGCAATTCTTTAGAAATATAATGGATAATTGTCAGGCTCTACATATAATCTTATTGGAATGTTATGAAAACTTTTGTTCCATCCTGAGATAATTTTAGAGGGGTTATTCAAGTGGCCAGATACAACGTAGATATTCTCAGCTAGGTTATCTCTCATAGCTGTTTTCAGGAGGAGAACTGAAGTGAATGCATAGGCATGCTGTAATTAATAATTATCTGGAATAAAGGTTTGTAATTGCAAGCTCCTCAAATTCAATTAATAATAATAATAATTATAGTAGTAGTAGTAGTAATAGTAATAGTAATAGTAATAGTAATAGTAAGAAATTATAGAAGCTTTGTAAAATGTTTTGTACTTTAGCTATAGAATATGAAGTATATACATTATATAGGCCGAAAAATGTAGCCAAACACTGATTCCTATACAACAATTTTCTTGACATTTTGTGATATTCAAACAAGCAGTACTATCTTGATTTATATACTTTGGGTTTCAAGCCTCAAGGAAAAGTCTGTAGTAAACAACACTAATTACTTTCCTTTCACATACCAGCACAGCTTGCTTTTTTGAGAAGCCTGCAGTGTAGGAATAAATGAATCTTTGTCCTTCATGAAGACAATAAAGAATCACAGAATCATAGAATCACAGAATCAGGGACACTTACCACTAGACCAGGTTACTCAAACCCCCTCCAACCTGGCCTTTAACATTTCCAGGGACAGTGTATCCACAGCTTCTCTGTTCTGGTACCTCACCACCCTCTCAGTGAAGAATGATCTGGAGCCTTCTCTTCTGGCAGGGGAAAAAAAAAAAAAAAAAAAAAAAAAAAAAAAAAAAAAAATTCTTCGCTCCTCTGAAATAAAATCTTTTAACATCGTTCTGTCATTTTATCCTCACAAACTGGTTCCATTATTGCATATAGATGTTTTGATCCTATCTTTCATGAATTCATTTCCTGTTTTCTTTTGACTTTCTTAGTGTTATTCTGTTTTTCTCCACTAACATCAAGCCCAAAGGGTCTACCAGGGGTGCTGAATTTGATGCTGAACACTTATGCAGGTTGAGGGCTTCCCACAAGTCTGCAAAGCAATCTTTTAATCATCGTTCTCATGGTAGGCATTCATACTTGAATTACTGTAGAAATATCCAATGGTGAATAAAAGCTGAAGCCTCTTTGACCAACAGAGCAGCAAGATGAGGGACAAAGGTGCAGAAATTGATTTTTGACCTTTTGACAATGTCTAGCAAGAAGCTTTTAACAAAGAGATCTCCAGCATCATCATAGCCATCCACCCTGAAGATCTAGTCTTTAAATTTACTGTACTGGGGGAAAAAAGAATAAAAAATAAAAATCCCAGGAAGGAGATAAAATGAAGCAACCTGCCTTTCAACCAGATATTGGAGATATTGGATCTTCCACAATGCCCATTTCTGGTAGAAAAGAAATTCATAAAAATCTGGTAGAAAAGATATATCATGGCATGGAAAGAACAGATTTCACCTCTTCTCTTTCTGTCATATACTGTAGGTAAATTCTCAACATCGCAAATAACTCATATTCTGTTTTCTGGTAGGTATTTAGACTTTAAAGAAAAAAAAAAAAAGCAAAATCAGATTTTAAACAAAGTTTAAAGTGAAGATTGAAGCATAAAATATCAGAAATAGCCAATTTTCAGGTCACGCCCCCCCCCCCAAAAAAAACCAAAAAAATACAAAACAAAACAAAACAAAAAAACTTGTTTTCTATTTTGATAAAGGACTGAATCTCATTTTGCTGTTATGCTCTAAAATAGTGATAATATGCTCTAAAATAGTGATAATAAATAGGCTTACAGTCTCTAATAATCAATCAGGCAAAACTTTTTATTTGGCCTGCAGACTACTAAAATCTGCAAAGTGCAGATTTTAAAATCTGCAAATCAGATATACTTGCTGCTTATGAATTCACAAATTACACCCATGATAAAAGGAAGATTCGAACGGCAGATTCCAAGGTGGTTAAAAAAAAAAAAAAAAAAAAAAAAGTACTGCACAATGCAGTCTTAACTATACCTTTGTTGTTATTGCTGTATAAGATCAATATAAATGCATTTTTTTTCAGTAACTTCAGTGATTTTTTAGTGTTTATTTGATATAAATAGTTCAAGTCTTACATGAATCCCTATATTTCAGGATATTAGAAAATATAGCTCAGTTAAATGAGGTTCTGTCTGAAGTTCCCAAAGGCATTTTCTGCAGAAGCTTTCACTTATCCAGGAGTATCACCACTGATAAGCATCATGACTTTGTCTTTAGTGTAAACATAACACTCCATAACAGACATTAGAAGGTCCCAATTTAATAGCCCAGTTTAAAAAAAAAAAAAAAAAGTCTTCAATAAAATGCTGGCAGTACCATATTCACCCTTATAATTCTTGAGACAGTCTTAGACGTTTTGGAAAACACTGACCACCTAGATTCTCTCTGCAGCTTTCACGAGATAGGCAAAAATGTGAATTTACTGATCATCTTCTGCTTGGACAGTTACAAGAAGTTTGTAACCCTTAGCAACTATTGTAGCTTCATGTTATCAGGGAATGTAACACAGGCTACCATCAACTCAGGTATATGTATACAGCACAGTACTATGAAAGGGTGTTATGCCCAGCCCTGAGAACAGGATAACTTAGAAGATCAGCATTCCTACTATGCACCTGGTCAAGAGCCAAAGATACAGTAGAGATCACTGAGAAGTAAGAAATGACAGCAATGCCACAGGCATCCCATCACATCACTGGAAGATGGATTAGACATGAAACTGCCTGCTAAAGTGGCCAGCAACTTTTATAGTCTCAGCTGGCCTGTTTCACAGCAAGATATATGGTTGACCTGAGGCCAACTCATTAGCTTTGTCCTGTTGCCATTCTATGAAATAGCCATGATGTGGGAGCATGTATCCTAGAGGTGTTTCACAGGACACATGTGATTCAATGGCACATATTTGCTATGCTACTGGTACTGTATTGTAGTTAATATTATCTGCCTTAGGAAAAAAATCTTTAAACACAACTGCTCTATGATAATGCATCAAGAGCAGGGAATTATGTACTTTGTTTTTACTGCTGTATAGACATGGTCTTTAGTAGTATATGTTATAATTCTGGCTTTTGCTTTGTTTTGTTTTGTTTCTAGTGTAGGTTTTTTGATTGTTTGTTTGGGGGTTAGGTAAATTAAAAGATACATTAATATAGATAAGAATATTACTCTGGGACAAGAAATTTCCATTTCCTCTGATAGCATAGAGGAAACTATGCTGCCGAACACTGAGTCTGAAAAGCCAATAGATCAAAATGTTTAAGCTAAGTTTGCCCATGCAACTTAAATTCAGCTTGTTATCAATTTCCATGGTTCTTTCCAATTAAAAAACTATACACTTTTATCTCATAAAACTTATGCCTTATCTCAAAATGATTGACACCTACAGAAAAAGCACAGAAAGAGCAACTGCATAATATTTTGTTTTGTTTTCTTAGAACCATGCTATTTAAAAATTGCTCTTATAATAGAATTATTCACTTATATATATATATATATATATATATATATGTATCACTATATTTTCTGAATGGTCAGTAATGAATCTATCCATCACCTGTGGTATGAGGTGGTGTTATTAAACCTAATGAAGCATAGAGACATTACTGTAACTAATATTGGTTATTCAATTTAAGATGCCTCTGATATGAGGACTAATATTTTAGAGGACTCATGATTTTGCATTTTTTTCTCTTACAATACTCAACATTTTATAATTCAGTAAAAGAATACGCTTTCATTGAACACACATGAAAAAATAGTACACTTGCAGATGCCCAGATTGTAAAAAAAAAAAAATCATCGTCATCATCATCATAAAATGGACAGGGTCAGAAATTATTTTATGATTACTGGGAGCATTAAAATGTTGAAGTCATCAGATTCTTCTTCAACAGAAGAGTTTTCTTTTGTTGATGATTTTTATTGTCCATACTTCCTTGCATTTTATGTTAAGAATCAGATTCATTGCCTGTCCTATATAGCTTTGTTCAGCCCTAACTGTACTTAGTTCTGTGGAATGAATGAGGCACAGATTCCATAAAGAAAGGAATGAGTTTAGAAATTAGAAATTTCTACACAGGACCTATATATGAGGCATATTGTAAGTGCTTGATTTACAACATCAAAACAGTTTTAATGTGAGCATACCTTTCAAGCTATTTAAAAACAGAAATGTGAATTCTCTCCACAAAAATACCATTGTACAACACCATGTTGATTTCCCTCTGGTTCGTCATTCAAGTTCCTTAAGTATGTCACAGAAATAACTAAATAATTAGTAGATGTAACAGATGAAAATGAATATATTCCTTTCTTTGGGGCTAGACAGTAAAGGATGAAAGAGACAGTGGAGAATTTCCCACTTGCTGCCTTAAAAAAAAAATAAATAAATAAAATAAAATTCTGTATATCCTGAGCTCTATTCTTACAGACTCTTACATCCTTCTTCCCCTACAACTGATACATGTTAGATCCTGAAGCACACACATTGATGATGAATCAAAACTCCCTGTAAAACAAATTTAATCTCACTTCAAGTGAGAGTCTGAGTACAGTCATTCTCACCTTATAAACAGGTGAAAACATCCCATCATCAGAAGTATTAGGCCACCTTGGAGTAGAGGGGTTCATGATAATGCTGACAATAAATGTTAATCCTGATATTTTTATCTATCTGATAAAATAGTGATAAACTGATTTACTGGAAACTACATACAGATAAGAAAATAAATCAATAATTAACCTTCTGTAATAGTTTCTCTTTTATACCTTGTTAAATACCTTCTAACCATGATAAGAAGCCTAGATCAGGTGAATTCATCAATGCCTTTAATTTTCAGTTCTAATATAATGTAAGACCTGCATTCTGCTTCTTTACACTAATGCACAGATACTTTTTCCTGTTGTAAAACTCTTTCATATTTATTTGTTCATTTTAACTGTTCTTATTGTATAGATTTACAAATTTTGCAGACTGCATCACTGAAACATATTTTTTACTTTGAATTTTCCTGTAGAAAATCTGCTGCCACCACAAGAAAATGTTTTAAGGAATTATAAATTGAATGCAATATATATAAATATATATATATATATATATATAAGATTTTTTTTCATGTCTTTTGACTGAAAAACACATTTTGTGCATACACATATAAGCACATATGTGCACACACACAGAGTATACCAAAAAAAGGTACAGAAAATATACCTTTATACTCCTTTAACTCTATTTTTGTTGTTGTTGTCATACCTTTATAGACACATCTTTGCCAGATGAGTTCCTTCTGACCTCTCTTCTATTAGTTTCAGGATGCCCTTCAATGTATCATTCACTTACATTTTCTCTACGGCAGTATGTCTAGAGACATCCTGGCCAGTTCGTGATTTTCACTAATCAAAACTGAAGACCCACTCATTTTTGCTTACTTTCAGATTTACAAAATTTGACACTAGTGACATTGTAACAAAATGAGTTTTTAAATGTTCTTTCGGATATCTTATGATGAGAAAAGATGACATAAATACAGCTGATGGGTCAGGAATCGAACAAACAGAAATTTTGTATATGAGATCTCAAATTAAAATATGAATAATGGCAAAAGCTATACTGATCAGAACAAAGAATTAAATTAAATTAAAGAATTAATTAAAGAATTCTGTGAATGTTGAGTACAATATTTGCCTTTATTTTCATTTATTCTTAGAGTATATTTGACATACTTTTGTTGCCAGTGTCATGAATGAAGTTTTTGAGAAGCAAAAAAACATTGTATGCCCTGAAAAACAAACTTAATATGTTATAAAGATATATTTTCCACAGAAATGTGTTTGTTTGTTTGTTTTTCCTATGCTATACGTTAGTTAGCAGTAGCAGAGACTATCATCTAGGTTCGTTCCCTGTGTTTAGAGATAATATGTTTTTCATATACAGCATTTTTAAACAAAATACATTCATAGACTGCTCTTCTCTGTTCCTCATGATTTGTCCTTTTCTCCCACATGACTTCTTAGTTCCATTTCTGAATTTCTGAAGCTCCATTTCTAGAACCTCCAATAAGAATTTCTCAACCTTCAAGAAGCAGAATCCAATTGCATCTGATGTAGTCTTCAGCTTCCTGCATTAACTATTAACTCCCACAATCTTAAGAAACCTGAAATCTGCAGTGTCAATCCCAGAACTTGGATTAAACATACGTCTGTTTCCAACAATAGAATGCAAGACAGAACTTTAATGAATTATTATTTATATTTAAGGTAATACCTAGGCTTTTGTCTTACATTTCTCTTATTAGCTTTTGAGTGAAATAAATAAATAAATAAAATCATTAGAAGTTGTTCCATAAAACAAATTGGCAGATTATTTTAACATGGAGATTGCAGTATGAAAGATTCATCCTATGGAAAACTAAAATAAAATCCATAAGACATGGTTTAAAATTACGCATTCAATCTGCCTTTAGCCTATTGTCTACTGCTATTTGAAGAGTAACATATAAGTGTTACTCCATGTGTACCAATTTGCAGTTTTTCTCTAAATCATTGTGTTATACAATATTCATGATGGTTCAAAGCACTCTTCTGGTAAGTCTCCAAGCATAAGAGTGCTATATATTTTTATACAAAAGAAAACTGGGTTGGTATTCGTTCTCTGAAATATGCAAATGACAAAGCATTGTGGACCACTTGTCTGTATGGTCATCCAGTGATGACCACTAGTTTTCCAAGTTCTGCATTCAAGGAAAACAGTATGCACACATGGAAATTATGCAACCTTCTATAGCAAACACAAAAGATGGATTAGAAAAATGGAACATTCATTTAGTACTTTTAACATTTAGAAAGAGACTGCTCCTTAGAGTCATGCCAATAGAAAGGGAAATTAGTAGAAGTAATCAGCTTGCACAGACAACTTCAAAATCTGTGAAAGATTTATTGGGGAAAGGAAGACATAATTCATACCATACATTGGTACTGATTGGCAAAATAAATAAATAAATAAATAAATCTAGAAATTAACATATGTTAGAATATTCAGGAGACTGGTTGACTATGTATTATTTCTTTTAGATGCATAGAAGTTATTTTGTGATTGACAAAAAACGTTTCTTTCTGACACAATCTATCAATTCCTAAATCAAAACAGTTAACCATTTTTATTGTATATGGACATTCTCCTAGTTTTTGTACTAGATAAGAAGAAGATACAAAAGATACAATGATACTCTCTTGGTCTCATTTATAAGAAACTTCATAAGTACGGTCAGAATTATTCTGATCAGTTTAAGTAGACAGTTAATAAGACTCATTCATTTAAACTGTATGTGACAGTGCAGTAGCAGTACAGTTACTTTGCAAAGGACATTCTCCAATCAACAACTGAGCAACTGAGTAACTCTCAGGTTCTCTTAGGTTCTCTTCTGATAGCTTCTGATTGGTTCTCTTCTTTTAAATAAATTATTTTATTGGTTCCAAATGTGTTCAGCTTTCAACCAAAAACACTTTTCACAGGATTTCACAGGATGCCAGGCAAAAGAACAAAGAAACAAACAAACCAAGAAAGAAAACATTATGTAGGAGCACAATAAAAATAGATGCATATGGCTTTAAGTTTCTGCCTGAGATCTCCTGGGGTCTTCATTTCATCTCTTATTCAAGTAGTAGAGATGTAGAGTTCTCTTCTAAAGCCTGGTCTTTCTCTCTCTCTGTCTCTCTTTTGTTTTGTTTTGTTTTGTTTTGTTTTGAGAGAGAGAGAGAGAGAAGAAACTACCATAAGACTAAGCAAGAACAATGCGCTCTAAATTTATGGGAGTCATTTTACTCACCGGGAAAATCCCATTAAGTTATATAGGTTTAGAACTTCCATACATAAAATAAAAATACCACTTAATGGATCTTACATATTATAAGAAATTTCCTACCTTAAATATGTCATTGTTAAGCATCTGATATTCATGTAATCTGAAATAATTTAATCAATTATAACCGTGAAGCATATACAACAATTTGTGAGATCTGTGATGGTATTCTTTCTTTTACACAGAAACTTTTATGATTCTTTTCTTCATATTGTATTCTCATTTTATAGTAGCATAACTTAGAACTGAACCTATTGCATTCTGCTGCAATTTAAGGACAAAATAGTTAGAAAAATATACAGTTTCTGACCAATATAAGACAATATAATGTCTGTTATTATTGGTTAATGGAAGTAAGAAATGGCTGGAAAACCTTTCAAAATAATTTTTTTAAAGGATAGTGGTTCTGAAATGGAGAATACAAATAAATGTGTGGAGAAAGAAATGAATCCAGGGCATGCTTTATTTCATGGCTGCATAGTTTGCTCTAGAAAGTACTTATTACAGCCAACATGGACTTCATCATCTCACTATTCATTAAAACAAAATACAGCTTTGCTTCTAGCTTTCCTTGCTATAACCTAGAAAGCATGAGCAGCACCTGTACCTGCAGGAAGGTAGAAGAGCGTAACCAAATGTCTACCTGAGACAGAAAAAAAGTCTTAAATTATATCTCTGAGAACTGTGAATTTCTCCTTATATCCCAGCCGTGACTTTATGGAATCGGTGATTTCATATCTACAGAATATGTCATTTTTTTCCTAATATAATGGAATACAAGATTTTATTCTAACCAGACACCCAGCATTTTCTTTTCTTTTCTTCTTTTTTTTTTTTTTTTTTTTTTTCTTTTTCCCTTTTTTCTTTTTCTGCCCATTTGGGAGCCTCTGCTTAGCTGTTTCTTACTCTGCAAATTCCCCAGAAGGGGAAGTTAATCAAATTTCATGGATGATTACTGTGCTGTTTTATAGTATATTTCTCTTTTGCCTGGTTCTATTAACATTATGTTTAAAAAAAAAAAAAAAAAAAAAAAAAAAAGCTAACTGATGCTTCTAGCAAATTTCAGTTTTCCCACCCATACGATGCATACAATGTCAAAGATTTTCTCCACTCTTAAATGCCTGAAAGAATATGATAGTTACTGCATATCACTCAGGAAGCTTTATTACTTACTACCAAGAGAAAAAGTCCTGAACTCACAGTGATCTGGGACTCTGACATAGCTCACTGAAGAACTTGCAGCCTGGTGTAAAGTTATCATCAGCTCCATCACTGACCATGAAGCTATCCTGCCCTCAGATAAAGATCAAATCCCCACAAGCTCTGTGAACAGTGATTTTAAATAATTACTATTGTACAGAAATTACTATATTCCCCCTACATGACACAGAAGAAAATCTGTTAAGATATTAAAATGTCCTACAATTCTTGATTAAAAATAAAATTATTATTGTTATTTTCCCCTCCCCTCCCCTCTCATTACTGCATGAACAAAATTTCTGACTTCTCCTCAGATCTTTCCAAATATTTTGCACATTGGAATATGCAGGTATTTGTCAATTTTAATTTTCTTGCACCCTCCTATACATCTGAATAGTTAGAACAAATTCATCGGTAGAGGGCATTTTGGACAATTCATTCTGTGAATACCAATGTGACCATGTGTCTACACCTTACCACTGTATTACCATTGTAAGAATGAGGTTTGGCTCTGACCTAAACTCCTGATTAATTCTATATAATTTATTAGGTTATGCAGAGAAACATTTTTTTCTTTTAGTTTAACTACTTTTATCTTTGTTGATAATTTATTTTGAATTTGTTTAACTTTCTTTAATGTTTATTTTTTTCAAACAGGTATTTGTAGTGAGCATTTAAATTACATGTTAGAATCACATATATAGACAGCAGAGCATTCAAATTCAGTCAATGGATCTTAAAATTTGTGTCAAAGATAAATAAAACCTGCTTTGTACCTTTAAACAGTGCTACACAATATGCTAGTAGATTGAAGATTCAGAGCCTTTGGCCCATATAATTTTATTCTACTTCTCTCCACAGGAGCATTGGTAAGGCTGATGTTTCAAAGTACTGTAAAGAAAAACAATGATGTAATTCAAACCACTAGATATCAAACAGTTCAAATTAGCTCTTTTTCCCAGCAGTGGGGTGCATGCTTTTCTTTCTGCCTATCTCATCTTCTATGGAAGAATGGTTTTCATGAGAATTCAGGCAGATTATACATAACAAATAGGACTGCTATCCACAGAAATTTTGCAAAACACTTTCACTCAGAAAATAAAAACATTGAGCACAACATATAAATAAAATACATGAAGGAAAACTTCCAAAACCATATTTATTCTTCAGCTGAAAAGTGGCAGAGAGTTGAGAACTGTCACAACTGTTTTCTATTTAGTGAAAAAGAGTTGTGCTGAAAGTTCTGTGGAAATTCCCCTAATGGGCCACCTCTTGAGGGCTTGCAATGAATCCTACCCTTGCTGCCATCCATCGATGTGAAGCACAATGAATCTACAGAATAAAACATGGTAAGCAAAAGCCATTTACCTTTTCAAACAAACATGATCTCACTTCATATTCTAGAACCTTCCTTATACTCCATGGCAGTGCAAAACCTATCAAAGCTCTGCTATTTTGGCTTCCCATGTCTGCAGCAAATGCCTAAAAGTGAGATTCTGCAGAATAGAAACTCCTCATGCTCAACTGCAGCAATGTAGTTTCAGCTTAGAAGGAAAATCTTTTAATGTGGCTATGGGATAGCCACATGAGGGCATATCTCAAGTACTTCCAATTTTTCCATGGAGTGCAGATGTGGGGAATGGCAGAAGTATCCAATAGTGCTCTCTGTTTCAGGATAGCCTGAAAAGTTGTTGTCTGTCTCTGGAATATGATCAGTCCCCAAAATCTCAAACTTTTCTTTATTCTGTTAGTAACTGAAAGCAGACAACACTTATCAAAATACTTTCAGCACATTCTCAAATAACACTCATATCAGCAATATACTATTTTAGGAGTTTATATGAAATTTGCATCCATTTAGATCTAAGACAAAATGTAATTATCAGTAGAATGACTAGGGAACACAATGTCTAAAAAGGAAGAAAAAATAATCTGATTTTCTCCATTTGACCAAATAATGTACTATTGCAATATTTTTTCCAAGAAAAATCCTTTCATTGTAAAATATTGCAATTTTGTCAATAATAATCTGCTTTTTGGACAGAAGACAATATATATTTCAGTAAAAGTTGTTAAGAAGTTATTTTCTAATGACTGTTTTCCTGCTGTGTGGATTATTCCAGACTTCTCATTTTAAGTTAACACCATTTTGAAATGGAAAAAAAATTGCAGCCACACTGTGAATTTTTAAAAGATTTTTGAACTCTTCACCTATTTTATTTGTCTACTACACAGTTTTATTTTTTTTGTTGTTGTTTATTTTAGGCATTGGTAATATTTTATTTTATTAACATACCATTATAAAACTCCACTATAATAAAGAAAACAGAAACGTGTTTTTAAATGACAGATATATGTTTACAGACATAGTATAGTATCTTGTTGATATGTTGACCTGGCAAATGAGTAGAGAAAGAAATGACAAAAAGCTCTCATTTTAGAATGATAATCCTAAATAATCAGAATAAGATCACTTTTTTCTTCTTCCTGCTCTTTCTAGACTCTCTGAGCTTCCAATTTCTACCAAATCTCTTGCTGAAAAACACATGGCAATTTAACAAAACAAATTGCTTACACTGATCTTACGATTCTGTTATAAAACCACAGGGCACATAACTCTTAATCTTCCTCTTGACATGAATTTGAGTTATTTGTTGTATCCATTCTGGTTTGGCTAGTGAAATTAACTGTTATTGGTCAATCTGGCCAAAAGCAGGCAAGGAAGTAAACAAACAAAACAAAACAACACAGTAAAATATGAATTCTATCCCATTTAAGAATTTCACTTCATGAACTGGTATTTTTGGATGAAGTCTGGACTAAATGAAAAACACAGATTTAGTAAAATAGTGATACCTGATCAGGATGTCAATGCCCATCCCTTGGAAACTTAGGATAGTAGCCTCAGATGTGTGTGTGTGCATGCACTGCTGAGGCTTATATTCAGACTGCACAAATAAAAGCTTTCTATTTCTGCTACTTTTGAGTATGTTAATATCCTCCCCGTAATTGCACAAACTGAGCTCCATTTTGTTGCTTATTTTTTTCTGATTTCAGCCTGATGTATCTGAATTTTGTTTGACTTAAACCTGTCCTCGTTTTCATGAAACCAGCAGAAAAACTTTATGCAAGCAAAAAGCTCTTATGTTTATCTCCCCCAGGCCATTCAATTAAATTTCTCTGTTCCTGAAATCATCCAACTCATAATTATATCCTAAATGTGAAGGAGGGGTGAAACTTAGTTTGAGCGTGAGGATGCAGAAAGACTACTGAGTTTTCATCTTCAGTCCAAGGATTCTTGATTTTCTTTTTTGCCATTCTGCAAACCCTCCCAACTCCCACACTTCCTCCCAGCCACATAGCGTCCCTGATTCATTTCCACCCTATTTCTCATTTGACTTTATACTACAACCTTGTATTGAAGACAGAGAGTTCTTAGAATTTCCTATAGAATTTCCTATTTCCTAGGTTGGAAGAGACCTCAAGGTCATCGAGTCCAACCTCCAACCTAACGCTAACAGCCCTCCACTAAACCATATCCCTAAGCTCTACATCTAAACGTCTTTTGAAGACTTCTTGGGTGAAATTTCCTTAGAAAATACAGAAACATATAGCACATTCAGTGCAGGAGAACATTCAAGGAGATATTGACCAAAAAAAAAAGGGGGGAGGGGGGGGGAAGGGGGGGAGGGGGGAGGATCAGCATAAAAGGGAAATCCATTAGAGGGAAATAGCAGAAAAACGGAAGCAACCCCTTATACCACGAAGGGTTACTGTGAGCCTGCTGAATCATGCAGTGACAGTGACATCAGTGAGCAGGGATCTTCCAGCTATGGATGAGAAAATTTGTGTGGAGATTTTCATCGCCTTAATCTGCAGTTTATTGTGCTCCTCTTACAGCCTACACTGTATTTCGTTCTTCAGGTTTTAGTAGGTCAATATTCTAAATACTATTAATGAAGTTCATTGATGATGTGGGCCTGTTGGGAGATGTTTATCTTAATAAAAGTAACAGCTGATGCACAGCAGAGGACTTGGGGTCCTCTGTTAAATATAACTTTTTGTTCTGGCATCCTGGTTCCTTTCTTGCAATTGTTCAGGGTAATCTACACCCTTCCCATCTTATCTTGCATATAATCTTTTTCTTAAGGTGGGAGTATTCCCTGGCTGCTACTTAAAAATTTTAATTATTTACTTGCTGACATATCCATTTTGTTTACTGATTTTGCAGCATAATGAATACAACAAACAAATCAGAAAATGTGATCAAACAAGAAAAATAGGAAAAAAAGAAAGACCAATGCTCACTGAACAGGCAAAGCAGCACCTCTATCATTTCCCCTTTTTCAAGGGATCAGCTTTCTGTCAAGCATTCTGATTTTTATGATTCCACTTTAAAATGGCAACACTTAGGTATAAGAAAACACTGTCTATCTGTCCTACAGTTGCAATAAATGTGGAAGCATTAGCATTTCAATCTGGGCCAGAAAAATCATTTCAGTACTAAAAAGTAAATGTTGACCCTTGTATAAAAATAAATAAATAAATAAATAAAATAAACTTCCTGAAGTGACAAAAACTGATCCCTCCTTTTTCATATTTTTAAAGAAATATTTGAATGTAACGCTTTTCCTTTCCTTTTTTCTTTTTTTTTTCTTTTTTTTTCTTTTTTTTTTCCTTTTCTTTTTTCTTCTTTCTTCTTTTTTTCCTTTCTCTCTCCTTTTCCCTTTCTCTTTCCTTTTCCAATTTCATGGGCCATTTGTTCTGTCTGTTTCATTTCTCACTTTGTACTATCAAGATTGCTGTACTCAAATAAGGTCTTTAAATGTATTAGGAGATTCTCTGAAAGGATAACAACCTCATTTCAAATGCATATAGAAATGAATTTAAATGGGCTTAGACAACTCAGATTAGAATGCAATTTATAGCAAATTAAATGTCATTTTACCAGAGTTTTCTGGCCAAAATAAACTGCAGTAAAAATGCAAGCATAGAAATATGTGATATTTTTATATGTATATAAATATACCTAAATCATCCTTTCCAAGGTGATAATGATTTTATAGTTTTTAAAAAAGCAATTATTATAACCAGTGTTCAAGAAATATCATTGCTAAATATTTTAATACAGATGCCCTCCTTTACTTCAGACAAGTAGTAAATTGAAAAAAAAAAAAAAAAAAAAAAAAAGATGCTGGTACTCTTCTTGATTGGGATATAGGAAATATTAAGCATAAGGCTCTGTGTTTTCACATATTGTATTAAAGGTGATCTTAAAAGTCATCTCTGTTCTCCATGTATTTATATTTTCTCATTTCCTTCCCATGTGAATTTATATGTCAGGTATGAACCATATTTTTCAACATGGGCTGTTATTATCTTGAGATCAAAAATAAAAAATGTATTTTTAAGAAATTTATATATTGATATTCTGTTGACTACCTGACTTGCTTATAGAGAAATATGTGAAAATGTATAGCTATTTTATAGCTATAACTTTATAGCTAACATCTAGAGAAATACCATTAGCTCAAATTTAAATAAATGTGAGCAGTAGTTTCTGGTAACTGCATCAGGATTGCTGTGGAGTCACGTATCTTAGTAAGCAACATAATTTGAGGAAAAGCTTATGTGAAATGTAAAAATATGTCTTTTTTATTGTCCAATATTGGTAAAAATATGGATAGACTCATGTTCCAAGACTCATTTTATATTCCCCTTTAAATGTTTATCTATCTATCTATCTATCTATCTATCTATATGAAAGTTGGGAATATAGGGAAGGATTCTTCCTTCACTGAAGCATCTTGCCATATTCTGCCTACTCAAACTCCGCTGAGGAATGTATGTTGTCAGTGACAGAAGACATTGTGAATAAATACAACACACTGATAGGAATTCAACAAAGATTATGCTCTATTGGTGTGACAATTTTGCCTAACATGCTGAGCTCTCAGTGTGTCACAAAGAAAAACTGTTAACCAATTCAAGAACCAACATTAGTCTATATCTTGTATTATAGAAAAAAAAAAAAAAAAAAGAAAGAAAAAAGAAAACAAGAAAGAGTAATAATATGGGTAGAGTACTTAGAAAAGTCACAACAGTAGCAACAATAAAACTAAAATTTTAATTGGCACACTTGTTAATTTCAGTCCCTTTTTCTAGTGTCATGCTCACCCTTCTCTATTCCTCTGGGTCCTAAGGTTGATGGTTTCATGCTGGTGGTGGTGGTAGGAGTAGTGCCAGTAGGTTGTCAAAGGAGCCTTTGATGGGATCAATATGTAAATGTTGATTGGTTTCTTCTTCCA
The DNA here is from genome assembly GCF_964211825.1 of Aythya ferina. Classification (NCBI taxonomy): domain Eukaryota; kingdom Metazoa; phylum Chordata; class Aves; order Anseriformes; family Anatidae; genus Aythya; species Aythya ferina. The sequence continues at coordinate 184,582,354 of NC_140296.1, read as the reverse complement.
CTCTTCTCATTTATTTATCTATTTATTCCTCTCTCTTCTCTTTGGGTTCATTTGTATATGTTTGATAATAAGCATTTACATATTTTTCTATATTCATTGGTCTGTAGCTTCAGACTGCATCCAAATTTACTATATATAGTACCATATACATATGATGGGATGCATCCATGTGTGCTGAGGGAACTGGCGGAGGTAATTGCTGAACCGCTCTCTATCATCTTTGAAAAGTCTTGGAAAACAGGAGAGGTGCCTGAAGATTGGAGGATAGCCAATGTCACTCTGGTCTTCAAGAAGGGTGAGAAGGAGGATCCGGGAAACTACAGGCCAGTCAGTCTCACCTCTGTCCCTGGAAAGGTGCTGGAACAGCTTGTTCTGGATGCCATCTCAAAGCAATTAGAAGAGAAGGTTATGAGGAGTAGTCAGCATGGATTCACCAAGGAGAAATAGTGCTCGACCAAACTCATAGCCTTCTATGATGGAATCGCCAGCTGGGTTGATGGGTGGAGAGCAGTGGATGTCATCTACCTTGACTTTAGCAAGGCTTTAGATACAGTGTCCCACAGCATCCTGCTAGCAAAGCTGAGAAAGTGTGGGATAGATGAGTGGACAGTAAGGTGGTTTGAGAACTGGCTGACTGGCTGAGCTCAGAAGGTGGTGATCAGCAGTGCAGAGTCCAGCTGGAGACCTGTTCCCCAGGGGTCGGTGCTGGGTCCAGTCTTGTTCAACATCTTCATCGACGACCTTGATGATGGTCTGCCCTCAGCAAGTACTCCAATGATACAAAGCTGGGAGGAGTGGCTGACACACCAGAAAGCTGTGCTGCCATTCAACAAGACCTGGACAGGCTAGAGAGATGGGTAGGAAGAAACCAAATACAGTTTAATAAGAGCAAGTGTAGAGTCCTGCTCTAGAGTGTGAAGGAACAACAGCATGTATTAGTACAGGCCAGGGGATGACCTGCTGGAGAGGAGCCCTGAGGAGAAGGACCTGGGGGTCCTGATGGACGATGGGTTGACCATGAACCAGCAGTATGCCCTTGTGGCCAAGAAGGCCAATGGGATCCTGGAATGCATTAAAAGGAGCATGTCCACCAGGTCAAGGGAGGTGATCCACCCCCTTTACTCTGCCCTGGTCAGGCCTCACCTGGAGTAATGTGTCCAGTTCTGGACTCCCCAGTAAAAGAAAGACAGGGATCTCCTGGGAAGAGTCCAGCAGAGGGCCATAAAGATGATACGGGGCCTGAAGCATCTTCCCTATGAGGAAAGGCTGAGAGACCTGAGTCTGTTCAGCCTTGAGAAAAGAAGACTGAGAGGGAATCTTATCAATGTTTACAAATACCTTAAGTGTGGGAGACAGAGGGATTTGGCCAACCTCTTTCCAGTGGTATGTGGGGATAGGACAAGGGGCAATGGCTACAGAATGAAGCACAGGAAGTTTCGCACCAACATGAGAAAGAACTTCTCCTTCACAGTGAGGGTGACGGAGCACTGGAACAGGCTGCCCAGTGAGGTTGTGGAGTCTCCTTCTCTGGAGATATTCAAGACCCACCTGGACACCTACCTGGGCAACCTGCTCTAGGGAACCTGTTTTGGCAGGGGGGTAGGACCCGATGATCTCTGGAGGTCCCTTCCAACCCCTACAATTCTGTGAATTCTGTGAATATGATATTCCCTATTTCTTTATTCTCTGTGTTACCACTAAAACAAGTTTTATCTGTCTCCAGATCTGCATTTTTTTAACTGACAGGTACCAAGATATTTAAAGCTGCAAATTCTTCAGTTGCAGCCTGGGGAATTTGTGCCCCAAATTGTATCATCCCATGCCTGCACACTTCTACACTCCTTCCCATGTCTCCACTTCTCAAGGCCTCTGCTGATGTACCAAGGCTGTATTTCTCTGTTACATCATTGTGCTGGAGCCAAAAATATTTCATTCTGCCTAGAACAATTGTTAGTTCCTGCTAACATATATGAAACGATCATTTCACACCAAGATAAGTAATAACAATAACAATAAATCAATAAAAATTATTAATGAATAAGTAATTAATAATGATCAATAATAATTAATAATATTAATGATGACATGTCATATAAAATATCTAATATACATAAATAAACAGATTAGATGTAGAGATATAGACACCTGGTCAATTAGAGTGATCTCATAGTGAAGTATAGGAAAATAAAACTGCAGGCAGGTTAAGAAATATTGAGGCAGAGCAGGCCTGTCAAGCCTCAGTCCTGAGACCTCACAAACTTAGCATGAAGTCTGTTACTAGCAAATAGCATATTAATAACATAAAGGTGGTACAACTGCAATAGCTAGAAAAAAAAAAGTATATTGAAAAGAAACCAAGAAGTGCTAATTCATTTTAAATCTCGACAGAGTTTATAAAGACAAAATACAACTATTGCTTTATAATTTGGTCTCTCATTCCTGCTCTTGTAAAAATCGTTTACTGATCTTCAAATTAATCTACAAAACCACAATTTCTTGTTCTTGACCATAGCCTTAGTCTCTACAGTCTTCATTGACATTTTTTTTTCAATCAGACTATTACAATATATGCGGAAAGAATGTACTCTTAAAATGTAATAAAACAGCAAAACACTAGGAATTCTATTCAGAGAAGCATTTCTTTTTTGGGCAGAAAATACTTTTTGTTTTTTCAGAAATGCATTTATGCTTTAGAATACTTGCTAATGCATTGGAACTAGCTTTAGACATATATTAGAATCACTAGACAGCATCAAGTGGAAAAAAATCTTTTTTATTTCATATCTTAGGTCAATTCCCTCCATGGGGTAGTAGATCAGAACTGACCACTGCACAAAGCACACATAAAAAATTATATTCTCCATTCTAGAGCTGTATGTTACTCATAATAATTACCATGTCAAATTCTAATCTAACTGTCAATAGATCCCTCCTCTGTAATCAGACTTCCCTGTGCTACAGAAACCTGCAATTTATTCTGCTTATGCTATCGCCTTTAAATCCTAATTAATATTTAGATTCACATTTAATTGAATTCAGTAATGGCTGTCTATATGCTAATTTGTTTGTAGTTGCAGGCCATCTGTTGTGCTGTAGGATCTTCCCATCTGTATTTAATAATTTACAGACAAGTGGACTTGTCTTTTATGTTTTATTTCCCTCCTTTCTATTTCTTTGTTTTAGCTCGTAAAACCTTTACTAAAATGAAGTGACTGAGGTACAACTTTACTTTTTACAGAGTAAATACATAGATCCATAATTAATCAAATAAAAAGAATTATTATCATCGGAAATTCAATTCCCATATTATTTTTCCATTTATTAAATTACAAATACTCTCTTTGTACTGTATGATTTACTGCCAATTTTGTGATCTAGATTACATGTGCTCTTGACTTTTATATCTTCACTTTTATAGCCATGGGCTTCCAGCTTCTTTGGGAGAATATTGTGAGAGACCATGTCAAAAGCCTTGCTGAAGTATAGGTAGACTACGTCAACAGGCTTTTTCCCTTATCAACCAGGCAGGTCATGCAGTCATAAAATGAGGAGGTTGGTCAGGCAGGACTTGCCTTTCATTAACCCTTGCTGACTGGGCCTGATCTCCCAGTTGTCCCGCATATGCTATGTGATTGCATTCAAGATTACCTGTTCCATCACCTTTCCTGGCACTGAGGAAACCTGTAGTTCCCTAGGTTCTCCTCATGACCCTTCTTATAGATGGGCATCAAAATAGCAAGTCTCCAGTCATTTGAGACCTCTCCAGATGAACATGACCACTTATAGATGATGGAAAGCGGCCCAGAAATCACATCTATCAACTCCCTCAGCACCCTCAGGATGCCATCTGGCCCCATGGACTTGTGACAGTCCAGGTGGAGCAGCAGATCTCTAATTGTTTTCAACTGAACCATGGGGGCTTTCTTCTGCTCCCTGTCCCAGACTTCCAAGTCATCTTCCAATCATCTAAACTGTAAATAAAAATTCGCTCTCTACAGTGGTAAAAACAAACTATGCCAAGACACACTAAGAGATTACATCATGAGAAGACAAAAAAGACTTGTTGATTAGCTTAAATACTTGACAGATTGAACAAAACAATGCATGTTACAGATATGATGAATTCTGGCATCAGCCTTTCTCATCATATTACATTTAGTGAAGCTAACAGACAAGGTTGTGTTTCTTTTTTCTTTTTTACAGAATTGCAGGGGTTGGAAGGGACCTCCAGAGATCATTGGGTCCAACCCCCCTGCCAAAACAGGTTCCCTAGAGCAGGTTGCCCAGGTAGGTGTCCAGGTGGGTCTTGAATATCTCCAGAGAAGGAGACTCCACAACCTCACTGGGCAGCCTGTTCCAGTGCTCCGTCACCCTCACTGTGAAGAAGTTCTTTTGTATGTTGGTGCAGAACTTCCTGTGACCCATTTTGCGGCCCATGTCCTGTCCTCACAGACCACTGAAAAGAGGTTGACCAAATCCCTCTGTCTCCCACACTTAAGGTATTTATAAACATTGATAAGATTCCCTTTCAGTCTTCTTTTCTCAAGGCTGAACAGACTCAGGTCTCTCAGCCTTTCCTCATAGGGGAGATGGTTAAGGCCCCATATCATCTCCACCAGACTCTTTCCAGGAGATCTCTGTAATTTTTGTACCAGGGATCCGAGAACTGGACACATTACTCCAGGTGACGTCTGACCAGGGCAGAGTAGAGAAACTAATGAGAAGCAAAATAAATGGATGTTTATGTGAATCACAAAAACCCATACAGTGGCATGTGAAAGAAACCTACACAATATGCATGCACAGCCATACACAATGTCATAATTTTGTACTACGTGAGAGGGTGAAACCTTGAGTTATCCAGAGTAGACACTGGAAATGTGACTACACAAGCAGAGGTTGGGCTCTTCCTCTGTACTGGGTGAGATGGAATTATTATGTCTGTTAAGCTCATGGAAGGAAAGCACATGACACACAGGCTTACATGATCATAATCTACTTCTTCTGAGCCATTACATAAGAATTATACCTGTCTCAGTGGCATTTGCTATCATTTTAGTTACATTACAGTTAATCTTTTTCTTTTGTTTCATTTAATACTTTATTTTACCTGCATCTAAATTTCTTTCATATTTATTTTATGGTTTTGGTTAAAAATATATATCTTCAACTTGCTGGGCATAAGGCAACCTTAGCTGGAAAATGCACAAAGTATTAATGAAATTATAATAGTTATTCAAGAAAGGATGGGTTTTGGTTTTACTTAGACCACTGAAGATTGGTCATTCTCTGAGACAGGATGACGACCTAGAAACACAGCAACACTATTATGAATTTATAATGAATTCCATATTCTTGATCCTTCACCACTGAAACCAATAGGAAATTTTCCTGCAAACTTTACAGAGGAACTTGGTCATGCCATCTAAATGCTGTGCATGTCCATTATTCATGAAGCAGAAATTTAAGTACTTGTTTGAACTTCAATTCTTAACTAAATTTTAGCTGTGTTAAACCTATCTTTGAAAATATTAAAGGCAAGATTTGTGAAAAGCATTAATCAAGAGTGAGAAATAAATCTCTGTTTTCTTTCTAGAACAGTCACCTTTTGGAGTATTAATTAATGTATCCATGGGACTGAAAGATGAGATTTAAGCATCATCTAGTAACAAGTATCAGCTAAATGCCTGCCAAATCTTTTTTTTTTTTTTTTTTTTTCTAAAGACCACAGGGTATTCTATGAGTAAATACAAGCACTATTTAGTGCAACTGCACATTTAATTGATTCTTGTGATAGTTTCAAACTTTGCTTATGTTCACACTAGCATTTACAGTTACATCCATTCCTAAAAAGGAAGGAAGCAGGAAAAAACAGTTACTGAGTTTTTATTTTATTGGTTTTCTCAGGAATATATACTCCTCCTTCTGATTATCCCTTATTTTCTCTGCTTAAGGGGTAGTCTCTTGCTCAGATGACTGGCACAGTTAAGCCCTTTAGCAAGCTCTTTGTTACTATAATTCTAAAGCTCAGCAATAACTCCTCTGTAGCTCACAGCAGCAGGAAGTGATGACAGACTTTTAATGCTTTGTGTCAATAGGATAAACAATATGCTACTCTGGAGAGCTTTCTCAGATTAACTCTGATACAGCACCTGCAATAATATATATTAATATCTCTGCATTATTAACTGTACATCATAAGTAGTGTTATCTGCATTTTTTTTCTGTTTCCACCCCGAAGGTATACAGTCAGAAATTAGATATGTAAGTAAATAGGACTATGGAGGATCCCAATATTAGTTTTCCTGACAAAAATTAGATAGTAATTAAAAATAATTAGATCCGTTGAAGTGGTAATTAAGCCTCAAACCCAGGAAGCCTTATGCATACAAGGCACATTTTGTGTTTATTGGTAATGCAGTACATAGGAGGCTTTTCAGAAATGCTCTCTGGCTGCAATTACTGTGTGTATAGATAAACATGTCACATTAGTTTAGTGGAGGACTTGTTAGTGTTAGGTCAGAGGTTGGACTCGATGATCTTGAGGTCTCTTCCAACCTAGACGATTCTGTGAGTCTGTGATTAGTAGAGTCTATGGGATAGAAATTCAGCTGGTGTAAATAGTGAGAATGGCAGTAAATTCAATTACACTGATTTACAACAGCAAAGATTCTTACCTGATGTGCTTCAAGGCCTTTATGAAAATTTCCACAAAAACTTCTGCTGTGACATAGTTTTTGTGTACTTTAATTTCACTACATTAATTTTACTAAGCTTTAATATTATTTATTAGGTCTAGCCTAAATGAATCATGGTGTCTGATTAGATCCTGGTCCAATACAGTGTTTGGTCTTATTGGCCTTGTATAAATTAGCCTTTAGCAGTAGACAACAGAGGCACCATCTCTGCCTATGCTAAGATGAAATAAATCTACTTATGAAATAAGATGTTCCCTTCCCTCCACTGAATTGGTTTAAATGTAACCATCTATGTTATGTTTAAAATCTCACTTTTGATGTCTTGAAATATATTACATGATTTTTTTTAAATGTGATGAAACATTAATGACATAAAATGTCCGTATTTTGTACTTTACAGGACACACAAAACTATATATGCCGCTGATGTATATATGCTGTAAACACTTTGCTGAAGGTTGATATCCAGTAGATTAAAAGGAAAACTATTAGAATTTTTTTTTTTTTTTTTTTTTTTTTTTTTTTTTTTTTCTGGGAGGAACAATATATATGCACACTCCAATATCTGAATCATTAATTTGTACTGAGAAACTATTCTCTACATGTTGTTGGTTTTAGATTTGTGCCTAGATCGGCACTGAGATATTTCATTGTTTAAAGTTCTTATTTAAACAATATTTCAGATCATCTCCATCTCTTCTTATGTCACTGTTTCCTCTTCAGAGGTCTATTCTGGCACAGAATCAACATTTCCACAGATGGGTAGTAAAATGTATGTCCTACAAATGTAACCTGTTATTCAAGGAGAAAAGAATCCTTTGCAACTAACACAAAGCTTGAGAATCCTCAACATCACTAGAACTAACATTAATTTTCCCACCACCTTGTGCATATTGAAGATTCAGGTAATAATACTGATTGTGAAGGCAGAAGCCCATGCAACATAATTAGGCACAGTGAAGCATACAGCCATTAAGTTTCCTCTGTGAGTCATACTTATGCTGCATATGGACTATCTAACAATTCTAAGTATTTTCTAAAAACTGACATAAGGTTTGGAATTTTAATACAGGAATGATCAGTTGATACTTCTCATTGATCTATTCTCCCACATGCCTGGTGATAGGACGAAGAGGAATGGGCTAAAGTTGCACCAGGGGATGTTTAGATTGGATATTAGGAAGAACTTCTTTACCAAAAGGGTTGTTAGGCATTGGAATGGGCTGCCCAGGGAAGTGGTTGAGTCACCATCCCTAAGGTATTTAAAAGACATTTAGATGTAGAGTTTAGCGATATGATTTAGTGGAGGACTTGTGAGTGTTAGTTCATAGGTTGGACTAGGTGATCTTGGAGATCTCTTCCAATCTAGATGATTCTGCAATTCTGTGAAAAGTATCTCTGTCTCCTTGAGACATCTTGTGTATGTGTTTTTTGCGGAAGGAGAAAGAATAGTTGCAGTCCCTAAAGATATCTAAGTTGTGTTTGTTTGTTTCCCCCATGTTCCTTGATGCTTGAAGCTTATGGAGATGAGAAAATTCATAGGCCAAATACTTATCATTTTTAATTGAAATTTAAATATAATATAGAATTTATTTAATCACAGAGAAAATTTTATTTATTTATTTATTTTTGCTTAGAGATGATTCATGAATACTAGCATGTTTTTTCAAGAACTTTTCCTGAACTTCTTACTTTCCTTTAACTCTTGCTGTAAACCAAGAACATTCTAATATTGTTGAAGTCTACTTCTGTTCTCAAATATCTTTATAAAGATGCACCCAAGCTTTTCTGTGTCTTTGATCAATTGTCCACTCATATTGGTCAAAAGCAGAGGAAATCTACATCCTATTATTATTCTAATTCCTTTTCTTTTGCACATACCATGCTAGTTTATTAAACTTGCATTTGTAACTCTCTGAAAATAAATAAATAAATAAAATAACCAGATTGCCAGAAACTAGCAACTATCACTTCACCACGTGAACTGTCCAAATGCTGATGTAATTACTGATTAGAAAATTTGTCTAAATAGATGCTTCATGTCTGCCAGGTTTTCACTTGAGTTGAGACCACTCTCTGAATTAAGGGCATAACTATTTCTTCATGTCTCCCAAAGAAAGTACAAATAACACTGATGGGTATAAGTAGCAAATTTATACATACTGTTAGAAAAGTGCCCCATCCTTTCTTTTGCATGTCCCCAGTCAATAAAAATATGGAACAATGTTCCAAACAGAGTACCTAGATAATGATACAATACACGGCCATATAGCCAGCTATTTGTGACTTTTCATACATTCCCTATAAGCAAAATATTAATAATTTCAAACAACATCTGGATTAAATAATTCTCATGTTAAACATTTTGTTTGAGGATCGAAAGAAAATTACTTCCTATGCTGACGAGAGTGTTATATACCCCTTACAAACATTGCAGGTTCAAGACACCAAATGTTAGGTTGCAAATCTTCCATGAGGCTTAGCAATGTTAATCATTAAATTACAGATGTCTGACAGCATAGTTAAGATTCACAATCAGTATCTATGTATCTAAAGGAAGTACACAGGATGTCTGTCAAGGGACACAGGTGTTTTATTGACATTAATAATGTGAACAGGCCTGGTCTTCATCTCCAACAATGCATATAATCATTTATATTGTTTATTGGAGCCTGTAGCATTTCTGACCTGCAACAATTAGTGCTCCCCCAGACATTGATCAAACACAGCCCAGAGAAAGTTTCCAATAGGCAGCATAACTGAGAATATTCCTAATAATATTTTTTTTCTCTCAAAATCAGAGAATAGACACAAGCCCATTTGCTTTACAGGTACAGTCATGATATAATAGCTATAATAGCATGATGAGCACTTGGATATCTACACAATATCTATACATTCCTACTAAGGAGTGCTAAGACAGGGAGAAGTTATTTGTCTAACTGCAGTCCCCACTAAGGTGAATTTTGGGAGAGGACTTGTCAGCCAAAAAACATGCATTTATTTTTTTTTTTATATAAATTTGTTCTTACTGGGGACTATTTTATTTTATTAATTCCTGGCAGCACTGCCCACAAGGACATCTAAAAATAAGTGGCCTATAATGATAGAAATATCACTTTCTAAGTAAAAGGAGAAAGATAAAACCATATCTAACTTTATGCAAACTCATGCTCCTTTTTTCCTGCTTGCATTGCTTTATGCATATTATGTAAGAAACATAATAATTAACTAATTTCCTCCTTGAAGATGATAATATTTGGAAATTTCACTTCTTTCACACAGCTTTTTTATATCATTTGTTACAGCAGCTGTCACTACATAGCCATTGCAAGAAAATATACTGAGGAAAAGAGGAAGTAGAGATTGTGAGACAATTATTATGCATGTGAGTTCATAATGGCATTTGCCAAAGGGAATTCTCAAAAGTGAAGTATATTGTCGAGGTCTAAGAAATTAAAATTTCATTGTTAGTTCCAATGCAACAGGAAAATTGTGATCAGATCTCTCTTCCCACATTTTTTTTCTCTCTGAAACCTGCTCCAAACCCATCTTTCCAATAAATTATATGTAGTAATATATCACCAGTTCAGAACTGCCAATATTTCACCATATTTCTTCTGCTGTATTATCTAAGAAATGCTAGACTCTAAGCGTATATCTCTTTGAGTAGAGCACAAAGTTAGGCGGCAACAATGTCTTCACACTGTAGATTTTAAGGACCTAAAAGATCCCTTTCAAGAGGATAATAACATACCTTACAGTAAATGAATTTCACCCTTTTATGGAGAGCCAACACAGTCTATGAATGTACCAACTGAGTTCTATTTAAGCTCTTAGAAGAAGGTATAGGTATCAGATCTGAAGTTTGAATTCTCAGTCTCATCCTATTACATTCAGAGGACTTCAAATCACTCTCTGAACAGTGGTGAATATTCCTTGCAATTGTCACCCTTTATTATTCTTCTCATGATACATCATAAGGTTCTATTCCATCCCCCTCTTCAAAATACTTATGAGGAAAAAAGAAAAAAAAAAAAAAAAAAAAAAGACTGTATCAACTAATAGGAATTATCCAGTAGATTAATAAAGATAAACAAGCTCTATTCTAAACACGGTCCTCACAAACACAATTGCATTTTAATCACAGACAGCAGTATGTACTTGTTCTGTGGTTCAGTGAATCACGTTGTACACAATGTGCTCCTCAGTCTGCAAAAATGACAACTCAGGCCTCCCTCACTTTGTTAGTGGTAATATAATTGCATAGGAGAGCTAAAAAATCAAGGTGACTTTTCTACTATGAATACAAAACATGTTATTTTAAACTCTTCAACTATTCTGCATTATGTCGCTATGTTCAGCATAACTGTGGAGCACAATGGGTGGTACTCGTGAAAGATAATGGACTTTATACTGTTTTGACTAGGCTGATTTTGACTAGGCTGATTTTCTTTATGTTCTTGACAAAACACGTGTCATCCAAAGAAAATCATTTTTTTATGCTCAGGATAATTTTTAAATTTTGGTGTGTAATGTATGGTTTTAAAAGTCTGTGACTGCTGAGTTAGTAAACCTTAGAACCAGTCAAATAAATTTAAGGAACAAACTTTTTTTTTTTTTTTTTTGGGGGGGGGGGGGTGTTGGGGGTTGGTCTCAGGAGTTGGACTCAGTGATCCTTGTGGGTCCCTTCCAACTTGGATTATTCTATGATTTTATGATCTTTCATAGAGAAACGTTATTTAAATATAAAGCTAAAAATGTAATATTTTCCAGTATCATGCCAATTTAAATTATTTATGGGAAAGTATATAAATGATTTATTTCCTCTTTCTTTATTCTGATAAGGTCAAAACAGTCTTCTAAGGTATTTAGTTTTATATTCTTCATAGAGAAATAGACAGAAAGACAGATGTATACAAACACACACAGCTTTTAATATACTATGTGAAACATACCTGAAAATAAAAGTATGAAGTCAGACTCAAATGGCATTACATTAATTGACATTTCATTACATTAAAGGGATAAAATGATGGAATGCTATAATTTTGCTTGGAAGGGACTTCTAGAAATCACCTAGTCCAACAGTGTCCCACAAGTATGGAGAGATGATCAAGTTGCACAGGGCTATGTCCAGCCAAGGCTGGATTATCTCCACGGACAGAAATTTCACAACCTGTTTAAATATTTGACCATCTTCCCTGTAAAAACATTTTCCTTGACGAGGACTGCAGAAGAATGAGGCTGCAACCAGGTAGAAATGCACTGGTACTCATATATACTAGCAATGCTTAGAGACTTTTTAAGCTACTTTTAAAAATACTCAGTCAAGGAGAACCTGAATCATCCAGCACTGAATGAGATATATGACATATCTCAAAATATTTTTCTTAACGTAATTATTTCTCAGCAAACTACAACCTCACATTTAGCTTTTCCCTTTAGTGTACTCTGTTATGTGACTGAGATCAAAAATTGCCATATAATAGGGAATTCAAAATAAGTTTTTAATATACGTTTACATTCATCATGAGCAGACTTTCCTGAGTACTGTGACCACCCCTCCCCTCTGAAGATTGCCTGTACTAGATATTGACTGGGGGTTATTTGGAATGGTAAGTGAGCTTCTGTGTCAATGTACAGAGCTATAGACAGTGGTGAGGTCAAAAAATCTAAACAATGCTTATGTTCTCTCAAATTCTAGATGTTACAACAAATTAGATACAAAAACGTGAAGATTACTGTGTCCTTTACCAAAGTAAACAGAAATGAATCACAGGGGCTTACCAAGCAGACCTGAGGAAAGACTAGCATGCCATACATACCGTAAGTACAGAGAAATAAGTACATTTTCTGCTCACCATCTAATTAAGAAAAGGGATAGGAAATCTCCAATGAGAAGTTGCTCTGCAAAGAAAAAAAGTCAAATATGAAATCACTATCTCATCTCTCATCTCGTCTGAGAAGGGGGGGATGAAGGGCAAATCTCACTAAACACTTGTGAACTTCAAAAAAAAACCCAAACCAACCAAGCAAACAAACAACTTTCCCTTAATTTATATAATTACTTTGAAATTTTACTAGTTCCTCATTCTTTCTCAGTCACTTCCTTAAGCAGAATGCTCTGAAATTAATGTGTGTTTCAGGCTATATATTCATCCAGGGTGTTCAACTTAAATTACTTTACAAAAATCCTCAGTCTTAGCTGTCACATCTTATCTTTGAAAAATTAAAGATCATTTATATTTACCTACGAAATCTAAGCATAGTTAATGCCTTCAATGAAATCTGAGAATGTGGTTTGTAACTGTCACCATAATTCCAAAACGAGTGGGTCTACTGAGGTCATTCTTCTGTACTAGCTCAACATACCTAAAGGAAATTTTAGACACTTGAGAAATATGTGAGTTTCCTCCTGAGAAATACCAAGCTTCTTCATAAGCGAGGCTTGACATTTCTTTAATACATATACATCCTCTGGGAAGTCAGAGGTGTGATTAGTAAGGCACTGAATGGCAAACTTTCCACAGATGTTTTGCCATGTCTTTGGAGAGGCAATGATGTCTCCAAAAGTACTGATCAGGTACTGTGGAAATTCCAGAGAGACTGGATAAGGGATGGAGGTTAGTACTGAGGTGACATCCCATTCCCTGAGCCTTAACACCAAGAGCTGGCATCCCATTCAACTGCAATGCCTTTTTTAGGTAACTGAACTGATCCCACCACAAACACTAGGGAGTAGTCACAGCACTTAAAGAAATGCACCAGTAAATGGACAGAAACTATTAAATGCAATGGTAAATGGAAAATATATATATTAGAACACACTTCTTTTAAAGAGAATTCTTTAAGGTTAAATTTAATTTTTCTTCTGTAATTGCAAAATGGTATGTTTTCTTCAAAGGAAGCCTGTCCACCAGGAACTAAGGTTGCCAGCCAGCTCATGTATTCTGTTGCAATATTTTCCCTCAGAGTAAGGAATTGGCTATTCAGTGAGCAGTGCCTTGTGTTTACGTCAAGCTTAGAATACTGTAAAACGTGAAACTGGCTGATTGACAAGACATCTGGCACACCCTAAATCACAACAGTTTCTTTTGCAGTAAGTGGGACACTGCAAAAAGCATTGTATATTGCTAAAGAGACCATATGGTCTGTCTGCCTTATAACACTATGCCAAGAATCTTGGCATGTGCATAGATAGCTTAATTTAATGCTAACATTTGGGCACTTTTTTCATGCATCTCTTCTGTGTCCAGGATAATTGAATCATCTCCTTGTGCATTTATATCCTTGTCTCTGACATTTTAGAAAGAGTCAAAGAGTTTTTCAGTCTTTATGTGCAAATCTAGATTTTCTGATGATCTCTGGCACCTGTTGCTCTTTCAGTTGAAAAGTTTAACATCAAAAGTATAGAAAGATAGGCAGTATACCTCTACTCTTTTTTGTTGTTGTTTTTTCATGACATCACTGGAAAAGGACTATTCATAAACTAAATAGTAACCATCACAAATGACTATTATCAAAATTGTGAGGAATGTTTTAACAATTCGTGTCCATAAAGAACAATTCTGTTTGAATCCTGTCTGCCTCTGGGCCCTGCACTGGCAATTTAATTCTTGAACCACAGATGCAGTGTGTCCCAGTCTCCCCCTCATTCTAGTCAATTTATCACTTCTTAAATTTATGAACCTGTTTGCTTTTGTTATTCCGGACTTCTATTTCTAACACTGCTATAGATGTGTCTGTGAATGGCTGGGGAAGAATGTTTTAATTACTCATGTGTCTGGGAGTTTCAGAACAACTGATAACAACTAGTGACTGTTATGGGATACTATGTGGATCTTTGGTATCTGGTTAGGGGGGGCCAAAAGATAAAGAGGAAGGAGAAAGAAGCTGAAGGGCGGCTGGGAGACAAGACTTGAAGAAGATGTTCCGAAAACTTGGTATGGTGCCCAGTAAGTACAAAGGTGGAGAGGAAGACTACGAGCCTTCAGCATGAAAGACCCCTAGAGACCCCCAGAAGAGACCCCAGAGGAGACTGCGCATGCTCCAGTAGGAGGGACTGCACCCCGGAAGCTAATTTTAATAATCTATTTTTTTAGAAGTAGTAATGAATATGTATTAGTCTAGGAGCATAAAAATCAGCTGCTTGATGTAACTGGTGTGCGTCCTGGTGGAGCGGAGACTCCCGGTGCACCCAGCGCTGTTTGCTTACCTCTATTCCTTTATATTCTTTCAATAAATCCTATTTTTTTATTTAATCCTAATTTGAATCCTGAGCCATTTATAACAAAATAAACTATTGTAGTTCATAAAGACATTTGTTACTTTTGCTATTTCTCCTAAGTAGAACCCATCATTAGATCCAGCGTAAAGTCAAAACAGGCTTAATGAATACAGTGCTTGTGTATACTTCTTCAAATCTTTGCATACGCTACACTTATAGCAGGCTTTTCATCTTAACTATTTCAGCTTTTTCTACCTAACAATCCTATGCATTGCCATAGCAAACTACCACTGTAGTTTGTTTCATGACTTCCCTGTCATCTTCAACCATAGAACTGGTTTGTTCTTTATTTATTCCTTAAAACTCATTAAAAGTTTTCAAATTACACTTAACAAATTACACGGAGACATTGTCATAGTCTTTTACCAGCAACTCAGAAACAACTGAGTCTGTGAATTACTTCCTAGAATCTGGGTAGCCAACAGGATGAAAAAGTCAGTTTGAATTACTTGTTCTAGTGAGTGATTATCTCAAGAACTCCCAAATAATTTCTTTAGCTATATGGGATCCAATAATAGTTGTATTTGCTGATTATTAATAACAATTATGCATACCAGAGTGGATAGAAATGGGGTATACTTGAGTAAATTGTTTGTTAAACCTTTTGGATTTTGGAAAAGCAAAGTGCATATGAACAAACGTGGTTTAACCTGTCTGGCAGCTAAGCACCACACAACTGTTTGCTCACCCCCACCATCACAATGCACCCTCCACCCCAGGATGAGGGAGAGAATCAGGCTTTAAAAAATGTAAAATCTTGTGGGTTGAGATACAGACGGTGTAATAGGAAAGAAAAGAAGGAGAAATAATAATAATAATAATGATAGTAATAATAATAATATGTGCAAAGCAAGTGATGCACAATGCCATTGCTCACCACCCACTGACTGATGCCCTGCCTGTCCCTGAGCAGCAGTCCTCCACCCTCCCCCCCCCGGGCTAGCCATGCCATATTAATTGTTCAGCATGACACTATATTGGATGGGATATCCCTTTGGCCAGTTTGGGTCAGCTGTTCTGGTTCTGTCCCCTTCCAGCTCCTTGCGCACACCCAGCCTCCTCACTGGCCAGGCAGTATGAGAAGCTGAAAACTCCTTGACTCTGTATAAGCACTGCTCTGCAACAACTAAAACATCGGTGTGTTAGCAGCATTATTCTTATCTGAAATCTAAAATACAGCACCATACTAGCTATTAGGAGGAAAATTAACTATCCTATCCAAATCCAGGACAACAAAGCATTTAGATGGCGGACTACAGATCTTTATGGATGGCTCTTCATCTTAATTGATTTCTAATAAACTTTTTCTAATAAACATTTGAATGAATTGATCAACTGTTACCAGTGCATAGAATCACAGAATCATAGAATCATAGAATATCCTGATTTGAAAGGGACCCCAAAGTATCATTGAGTCCAATTCCTGGCTCTGCACAGGACCACCCAAAAATCAAACCATATTTCTGAGAACATTGTCCAGTGCAACAAATATAACTCTTGCCTGTGTCAGCCAATAATACAGAAAGAAAAAGTCCTCCTCGTTGTATGTAAGTTCAGGCATGAAGACTGAAAGCTGGATCTGTCTGTCATCCTTATCCATAAAGAATAAGATGTGATGTGATGGGCTCCTGTATGAATATAACCTGGAGCAATACATGTCCCCTACAGAACACCCACACACAACCTTCAGAGTTTGATCCTACACCAGTCACGCTTCAAGGCCATACATATTGCTTTATAATAGTCCTTCTTTTCAGCAGCATTTAAATCATCAGCAGACATGTCTTGGCTACAAGCATTCAACAGAAATGTTTTGCTTTGGGTGTTACAAGACAGAAAAAGGAGCAGAAGGATAGTCTGAAAGGAGACTCAAATTCTCACAGGAACATCCTAAAGCAGCATTGCTATGCCCAGCAGAACCAACGTGTTGCTATGAATAATGCAAAAGACCAAAAGTACAGCATGAGCCAGCCACTGCAAGGCCAAGAAAGGTGACCTTTTCCCTTTATCACACATGACCTGTGTCAGGCAGGCTTTATATGCCTGTATGCCACTTCACTGGAGAGTGAGGATACACTTTCAAACTTCAGGATGTTACAGATTGATCTCATAGAACAATCTTGTTCTTCTAATAACATCAGTCTATTTTGGAATACCACAAATCGTTAGATTTTAAAAATAATTTTAAAATCACATCATTTTTAAAAATCTGAAATTTTAAGTGTTCTTTGCTTGAAGAAGAGTCCTTTTATTTTAAAACAGTAGGAGAAGTCTTCATAGCTTCCAACAAAAACAAGATCACACAATTTTAAGCCTAAAATACTGCAGATGTGTTTTTTATTCATTTCATATTACATTCTCATCCATCTCTGAGTAATATTGTTTTTCCATTCCTTCTGTTATTTCATTTTTCACCCTAGATTTGTTTATTTGTTTTCTAGATATTTTTTTTTTCTTTCTGCTTCATTATCCATAACACTCTTAAGTGCAGCATAAAAGGCAAAATTTGAGTCTCATTTTCAAACCCATTGGGGGAAAGTAATTAAGCAAAATATGTTTCTACATTCTTAATAGTATAACATCACAAACATTAGGAACACATTGATATTGTAGAGTGGCACTTACAAAAAATGGAAGAAAGCAAATCTTATCACATGAACCTTGTCTTTGAAGCAGAAGACTAGTAAAATCAGACCTTGAGGGCAAGCCAAGCTGCAAAGAATACAAGCTGAATTGATCAATATTGTAGTTAGACTCCTTTGGAAAGTTTTCTCTACCCTCTAAATTTATTGTATGAGGGGGTAACCCTAGGAAGTGCCACTGAAAGCAGTAAAAAAATGTAGCTAGAGAGAGTGTGGCTTTATGCAGTCTGGCTTTTCTACAAGAACACCACATTTTTGTTAAGAGAGTACAGGGTATTATACGTTTGTATACTTGCTCATTTGTTCTTATATTGAAAATTATTAACAGCATATGAAAATGAAGAAAGACCCTCAGCAGTTAGGTGTGGAAAGGGCACTGTGTCGTAAAGCTCTAGCTTACTTCTATATAATATAACTAAATAATATAATCTTTTATAGCCCCATATCAGATCCCTTTTCAAGACTGGTAAGCTTTATTTCCCCTTATTACTCTTTTGGAAAGTCACATTCCTCTAAAAATTCTAAATGTCCTTATAATTTTCAGCCAAGATCTATTCCTGCTCCACTTTTATACAACTGTTCATGTGTCAACATGTTTTCTTAGATTTTGTACCTGGTTGGCTTCTATGGAATTTACATACTTGTATTTATACGGAGAAAACCTCTTTACTGTCAGTCTTTATTTTGTTAAGCCATGACAAAAATAAGCACAAAAAGAAGCATGGCCAGCAGGTTGACGGAGGGCATTCTCTTTACTCCACTCTTGTGAGCCCTCACCTGGAGCATCACGTCCAGCTCTGGGGGACTCCAGTACAAGAAAGACATTGACCAGTTAGACTGGATTCAGAGGCCAGCCATGAAAATTATCAGAGGGCTGGAGCACCTCTCCAATGAGGAAAGGATAAGAGATTTGGGGTTATTCAGCATGGAGAGGAGAAGGCTCCAGGTAGCCTTCTCCTCTCCATTGTGGCCTTTCCATACATAACAAGATCTTTTAAGAATTCTTATATTACCTTATAAGAATAGAGAATTATAGAATTGTAGAATATCCTGAGTTGGAAGGGACTCATAAGGATCATCAAGTCCAACTGCAGGCTCAACATAAGACTACCTAAAAATTAAGCCATGACAGTGTTGTTCAAATGCTGCTTCAACTCCAGCAGGCTCAGTGTCATGACCATTGAGCCTGTTTCAGTGCCCAACCACCCTCTCAGTGAAGAACCTTTTCTTAACATCCATCCTGAACCTCAAATGGACACTAGGTTTTATGTCCTTCTTATATTGTGGTGCTCAAAACTGCACATAGTACTCGAGGTGAGGCTGCACCAGTGCAGAGCAAAGCAGGATAATCACTTCCCTCAGTCATCTAGAAATGCTGTCCTTGCTGCAAGGATATGGTTGGCCCTTTTGGCTGCCAAGGCACACTGCTGACTCCTATTGATCTTGCCATCAACCAGAAACCCACATCTCCTTCTGAAGAGCTGATCTACAGCCTGTCATCCCCCAGTCTGTACCCAGCCTCTCATCCCTCAGTCTACCCTCAAGGGAGTCAACAATTCCTCCCAGTTTAGTATAATCTTCAATCTCTGGATATTTTTTCTATTATGGAAATAATTAAATGAACTATTCAAAATACTGCTCAAATATTTCTGCAAAGAGTTCTGTCATAATGATTTATTCCATATGGTTATAGAACTTCTTTTCAGGAACTTTCCTTGGAATCAAATGTAATTCACATATATTTAAAGAATGCAATAAAGAATTACACCGAAGAGATAGGCTGGTTTTATATGTTACAATACTGATAAATACTTCTTATTTTCAATATGGCCTTTTATATGACATGTGCATCTCTTCTCATTTAAAAATATCCATCACCTGAACTGTTTATTAAACTACAAAAGATGGGAAACAATTTGCAAAACTACCTCTTTTACTAGGACTATTTTGGAAAATGGAAGAATCTTTATAAATCAATTTGACCATCATAGATTATGACTATGCCATGTGGGCATCTATACAGCATAAATAACAGTATTTAAACTTCCAATATATTAGAATCATAGAATCATAGAATCATTAAGATTACTTACAATACTTTTGTTATACTTTTAGTCTGTTTTATTAAAGCAGTAGTGTGATGCCAGATATTTTAATGTTACCTTAACTAATGTCACTAACATGTTTTCTCCAGCTTTTTGGACAATGTCTATTCATTAAACATAACCAAAAAATAGCCAAGTAGGTCCATGAACATTTCAGTATCTTTAGAAGTATTCTTACTTTTTGTTTTTCCACCAGAGAATTTAGCTTGATTGTTCATAGACTGTAATACTATCGTATCTTATTTCTGGTCTAGCTTTTCTAGCCTTTTCTAAACAATAGGGAAGAGTGAAGTATTTGTGTCACATGGCACAGAGGAAATGTACTGTTTATCTAAGTCAATATTTCTCGTCTTTTCTCTGCACTGTATATCACTAATTCTTCTATTTCTATGATGTTACAATAGAGAGTTCCTCTTGTGATAAAAGGTTGTAAATGCTGCTGCATCTCCTTATACAGACCAGCTGTCCTCCAAAACAGGGTAAATACAGAGGATAACCACAGAAACATGCTTTCCTTATAGAATACCATTAACAGTGACACAATTATACATCTGGACCCTACCTTACAATCATTGGCGCTGCACATATCTCATCTATCCTTATATCTATTACTGACAGGAATATAAACCTCTGATCCGAAAATTCTCCTTTCATTTTTGGGAAAAAAAAAAAAAAAAAGGCTCTAGAAAAATATCCCTAACTGCTGAAAGGCAGCTTGTTGGCTGAGTTAAACAGGAGGGAAGTCTGCATTTAATCAGTTCTGCCCTCATTACTGCAGTCAGTGGAAATTATAGTTGGCTGCAGGGGACAAGAGGATAATTTGTCCAGCCAAGAAAAGAAATTAAACACCAAAACCCCAAAAATGATAACATTGCAATATGACTATATGAGAATATTAACCATCTCAAAAATAGGACAAAAAATTAGTGGGAGTGAAAAGAAACAAAACAAAACAGAAAGGAGTAGAAAAATACTAATTTTATGTACAGTTTTCAAGTTCTCAGATCAATATCTATCAAGAACTGGCATGTATATTTTGTTATAATTTTCCATATGTTTATATTCCTTTATCTTAACACTTGCGCACACAGTTAAGCACTTCATTAAAAAGGCATTTACAAAACAGAGATTATTTGTGCTACCTCCCAAATAGCTGAAATGCCTGAAGCACTGAAGTTCATTTGGTAGACATGTAATACTGTGTTCTAATTTTTACCTGAAACAGATAGCCCAAAGATTTAAAATGCCATTGGGAACAATCTGTTGTTGAAATGTGTTTTTCAGATAGTACCATTTAAGAACAGTCATGCCAAATAAGCTTAAAGATTTCTGATATCATTGTAATACTAAATCATAAAAACTGTCTTGGGATTCTTTTATCGGTCTTGGCTAAAGCTAGTCATTTCAGAATTAAGTTTGAAACTAATTTTAAAATTTCATAACACTATACAACCAAGGGAAGATAGCTTGAAGAGGCCATGGTTATTAGAGACAGAGATCTCTGCAAGGGCAAAGTGATGATAAATAGGAAGGAGAGAGCCTTAAGGGAGTAAGGTGGATAATAAGATTTTTTGTTTGTTTTTAACTGGAATATTAATGTACTTAAGCATATACATATAAATGACAGGTATTTGGGCAATAAGTAACTCAGATGAGCTACTGGTAGTGATGTTTTGAGATGTAAAAATAAAATTCAGACACCTTAAGTCCCAAAGTTAAAAAATCTTCAGATGTTGCTTCTGGGGTTGGTTTCATCAGTAACAGCAGATGAAATATGTGACAGACGACCTGAGCTAGGGATCATAACAGAGTCCAGATAAGAAAGTTTTACAAAAAATATTTATTTTAGGAGTTACAATATGAAACAAATAGGAAAAAAAAAAAATGTTGCTAAGTTACTCTGAAGGCTTTTCAGGCAGCTTTTTCTTCCCAACAAACACAATGTTATTTCAAAATACATCTTTCATGAACCTTTGGTCTGTTGAAACTGTTTCCCTCTTGGTGTATTTTTGTAATGCATTTTTTAGCATTATTATTATTATTATGACCTGCAGCTAAACAACACCTAACAACTCGGTGTTGGTAAAAGAGCTGTGCCTCGATGCTCATGTATTGACCCAGTGCTCTTCCTTCCCAGCCCAGCCTCCTAGCCACCCTGGCTCCTTCTGTCCCCATGGCTGCACCTATAATACCTCCAGAGTGGACACCTCCAGAATATGCCTCCTCCTTACAGCATACAGCACGTCAATGACAGCCACCAGACTTCATAGTGAATGTGCTGAGCCAGCTGAGGTCTCATATGTCCTGAAAAATATGGCTTGTCCTGTGGCTGCACTGATAGGCTTTTGGTCAACAGGCCAGTCAGGCTGGTCTGAAACACACCATAAATCTACTTATGGATGAATTTATTCCTCAATATTTTTTTTACAACCAGAGCAATGCTATTTTTTTTCAGAATGCCTGTTGACAGTGCACTGCCACACAATCCCATGCATAGGGATTGGGGGTCATCTCCAAGCATGTGGAGGATAAGAAAGTGATAGGGATGGATTCACCAAGAGGAAATCATGCTTAACAAATCTGACAGACTTCTGTGATGGAATGACTAGCTGGGTAGATGAGGGGTATGATGTCATGAGGTGGTGTATGTAATCTACCTTGACTTCAGCAAGGCTTTTGACACTGTCTCCCATAACGCCTTCATAGACAAGCTCAGGAAGTGTGGGCTAGATGAGTGGACAGTGAGGTGGATTGATAATTTGCTGGATGGCGGAGCTCAAAGTTGTGCTTAGTGGTGGTCTAGTTGGAGGCCTGCAGCTAGCGGTGTCCCCCAGGGGTCAGTACTGGGTCCAGTCTTGTATGGGCTAATAGGATGATTAGAGGACTGAAGCACCTGTCTTATGAGGACAGGCTGAGAACTGGGCCTGCTTATCCTGGGAAAGAACAGACTGAGGAGAGGCCTCATCAATGTGTATAAATATCTGAGGGGAGGTGTCAAGAGGATGAAACCAGTCTCTTTTCAGTTGTGTCCAGCAACAGGATGAGAAGGAATGGGCACAAACTGAAGCACAGGAAGTTGCAGCTGAATATGAGAGGGCACTTCTTTACTGTGAGGGTGACAGAGCACTGGAACAGGCACTTCTTTACTGTGAGGGTGACAAAGCACTGGAACAGGTGGTCCAGAGAAGTTGTGGAGTTGTCTTCTCTGGAGATATTCAAAATCTGCCTTTGATGCCATTCTGCACAACGTGCTCTAGGTGGTCCTGCTTGTCAGGGGTGTTGGACTAGATGATCTTCAGAGGTCCCTTCCTACAAATACTACAAACCCCAATTCTGTTGAGGCTGAGAGGGCATTAGAAGAAAGATAATGATTGCTACTCATTCAAAATCTGTCACTTCAGAAAGTGAGACGTAGGAAATAAGTTAGGTATACTTGAGATTTTAGATATGGAAATATGCTTAATTACCTAACAAAGCATTTTTTCCAATCTAACACATTGTTTGGAAGTATTGTGTTTTTGTTGTTTGTTTTTTGTTTTTTTTTTTTGCCAATGTCCACTTTATTTACTCCATGAAACAACTAACCCTAACAAACAATGTAGCACTGCCCAAAACTCAGCTGAACTTGCTATAGAAATATGATTAATTAAGGTGGTCTCCCAAAGGGACCTGTCCTGTCTTCACTGTAGTGCTGTGTGCTGCAGCACCTTGCTAGAGAGGCAGTACATCAGGTCCTGGGAAGAGATACTAAAGAGACAGCTGGCCTATGGTACAGGTCCCTGAATCACCCCTACTCTGCTCTAGGCTTTTTCTGTCTTTCCTGCAACTGGTAGTGAAACTTGCAAAAGTATAAAATAAATTCAAAAGTAAAACAGAAAATGATTTAATCTTTTATGAATGGTTACTGAACGCTGAATACCAAATACTGAATATATCTGTCAAATGAGCTGGCCCTGCCCAGTCAAAATTGCACAATAGTAGTGTAGAAGGGGATGAAGTCCCCATACTGCACATAAACAACATGCTGGGGAAGGCAGTTTGGGCTATTTCTGCCTTGATCAAAATCAAACCCACCCATGGGATTGCTTTTGCACAAGGACCTGGGTGTACTTTGTGGGCAATGTGTTATGAGGAAGTCCAATGTGCACCTTGAGGGGATTTGATCTGGGATGAGAATAGACAGTGATTTGAATTGTATATTAACTGCTATATATAGTGTTGTATGCCATCACTACTATGGTTGATATATATCATACCAATGGTATTACAGCAAGAGTCACCCAAATTAATGAAGGATGAATCTTCATGTATCTGGGCAAACATGGTAGTGATGTTTCAGTTGTTGCAGAGCAGTGCTTACACAGAGCTGAGGAGTCTTCAGCTTCTCGTACAGCCCTGCCAGCCAGTGAGGAGGCTGGGTGTGCACAAGGAGCTGGAAGGGGACAGAACCAGGACAGCTGACCCAAACTGACCAAAGGGATACTCCATGACATATAGTATCATGCTGAACAATTAAACTGTAAGGTAGTTGGCCAGGGTGAGGGGACTGCTGCTGCTTGGGCATCAGTCTGCTGGTGGTGAGCATTTCTGCCTGCTGAATGGGGGGAGCAAGCAAACGGCTGTGTGGTGTTTAGCTGCCTACCAGCTCAACAGTTTTTTGGGCATGGTATGCATTGCTGGTGTGAGTCAGCTATCCAACTGGTAGACTCCACTAATTTAGTTTAAACTAATAATCATATTTCCTGTAAAATTCATGTTAGTAGACAGGAATGTGTAGAATATGACTAATATAATTTGAGAAAAAGTTTCTTACAAGGGCAAAATGAATTGCACAGTGGAAGAATGCTTTCTATAAAAATGACTACAAAAGAAAGTTAGTTTGTTAGAAAAACAAACCAGTGTGTCTAAATTGAGGGAAATTATTCATGTTCATACTGTAATACCATAATAAACAGTATTTACTCAAGGATATAATAATTATCTATTTAACTTAAGTAGCTGCTTTAATATGTCTACATCCCTTTTGAACCAAACAATAAACTACAGAGAAAAATGCAGAAATATTTTTTTAATACACAGGTAGAAAATTGTGCAGTACAGAGTCCTAAGTAATATGAAAATCTGCCACACATTGAAGATATGTATTCTTACAAAAGTAGATGTGCTTTTGCTAGATTGTCATGTACTTTCAAGATGAATAGCATAATGGGATGTATTAAATTCAGTATTAACATTCGCCTAGGTCCATCCACTTTCAATACCAATGAGATATTATAAGGATGAGGAGGGGATGGGAGGCAGAGGAGAAAGAATCTATTTTGGCAAGGAAGTCATGTCAGAAGAGCTCCTGATGCAAGTGCTTGTGTGACTAACCACAGAACAATGTGTAGCCAGTTAAATGACCTGGAAACCAACTTAATTATTTTGGAAGCTGCATCAGACTAAGGTATACAAAGCAGTCAGATACACCTTGCTGTAAGAATATACAACAGTATAAACTTTACAAAGAGAAATTAAAATTACCTATGCGTAGAATCATGCTGATTGCTGACCACATTGGCTCTGATCCTGAAAAGCATTTGAGCATGTAATTGATTTTAATTGCGCAGGTCTCCATTCTTGTTTAACACGGCTTGAGACTCAGGTTCATGTCCTGCAATACATTATGGAATCAGGGACTTAAGAAACTTGTCTAAGTAAATTATAGTAAAAACAACACATGGCTTTGTTTACATTAAAATAAACACAGTTTTGGCAATGAATTTTGAGACTTTCATTTAATGTAATTGCTTTCAGATCACATACAAATAACTTTAGGGAAGTATGGAACTAGCAGTTGGGTCAGAACTACACGGCAACTGAAGGCTCACAGCTTGTCAAAATGTGTTATGTCTGGTAAATCATCCAAAAAAAATGAAAGTTTTTATTGAAGCCTGGGGGAAATGTCTTTAAAAAAAAGTAATCATCCTTCCTTTTTCAAAATTCCTTGGTAAATGCCAACTGAAATGATTATGTATTTGAAATTACATGTGTTAACCCAGGCATCACTTTTCACTTTTTCTTCTCCTTGTGGGCATATGATCTACATCCTTAGGCATCTTATCATGGGTTCAGTCAATCCTACCTACCTATAGTCATGGGTAAAAAAGGAAAGCCTCAGTTTTATGCTTACCTGCAAATGTTGATTTTTCTCTCAGAGGAAATGGATTCTCTCTTCAACAGCTTTAAAACATGCTTTTGACACAGTATGAAAAAAACAACAAAACCTTAGTGTTTTAAAAAGTTGCATTCTTTAGTGTTGAATAATATGAGTATGTATGTGTGCTTATGTTTTCTGCTACATATTTCCTTTTCTACCTTTTTTTTTCCTTGTGGTTTGTTTTAAGTCTAGCGTATGAAAAGATGTATCAGATGCTTTTATCTGAAAGAAAGGAGGAGAAGAAAGAGCATAGAAGCCTGTAAGATTTTAGAAATAACAACATATTTAGCAAGAGGGAAAGACAAAAAGTTGAAAATGTCAGAAAATGCTACTGCTTTTGTTCTTAATGGTAAAAGCATGTTTAAAACAACAACAACAAAAAAAATTTCCTGAGATTTCCATCTGTCTTTCTCCACTTTTTCTCCACTTTGAACAATGGTGAATAAAGAAGATTGTAACTTTTATTCAAAGAATGGTTAGGCATATTTAGATGATAAAGTAGATATATTTAAAAGTCCCAAGGTTAAATAATGCAAGTTGTTTCATGCTTGTTTCCTAAACCTCTGCAGTTCCTATTCATTCTATTATGTTAGATATCAAGAAAACCATATACATGTACAATTCCATAATCCATTTATGATTACTAGCAAGTCATACATTGCTACAGTACTAGCAAATAGTTACTTCCAGGGAACCAAGTTTTAAATCATTTATCAGGTAGACTTAGTCCACTCTGCTGTCTTCACATACAGGCATTTCATCAGATACCTCTGCCAGATTCCCCTGAAAAAAAATTAAATCATGGGGAGATAGACATAATTGATTAAATGTTTCAACCTAACCCTCACATTCAGATGCACTGGATGAAGAAGTAAATAGTATTTTCTTTATTTAAACAGACAGTCATTCAAAGTCCCCTTATTCTTTCCTTGATCTCTCTCTCGCATTTCTGTGAGATAGCCAAGCACAGGTAACATGTACATCAGCCTGTATCAGATGTGACCATCCAGACCTTAATTTCAGCAGCAGTTTGGAGTTAACACTAGGTGTAAGCCAAAGTTTCAGAATCCATGGTAGCATACTAACAGGTCTCTGAAAATGGATGGAAATATAATGCCTCAACCTCTTCTGACACAAGTGTTGAGGCAGACATTTAAGGAGCTAACTAAGAAAACTTGATTGGGGTAAAAAATGACATGATTTAAAAAATAAATATCTCTAACTCTACAGTTAGTTCACCACACTGTCAGATGCATACCTGTAACAGTTCAAGAAGGTCACTGGGGGAGGAGTACACATTGGTTTGTAATAGCTCACTCTGATTTTGAAACTACAACATTAATTATATTAGATTTTATTTAAAATACCTCTAATTGATTTCAATTCAAGTAAGCAAAAATGGTCCCAGAATCATGCTCTCTGCTGAAAATAACTATTCTATAATGAGTAATGCTAGCTTACCAATAGAGAAATGATGGTTCTATTACTGGAGACTTATCTTACATCTAAGACAAAACTACCATTCATTTTAATATTAAATATTAAGATTTTTTATTTTTTAACCTCTAATCCAATTCCCATGTACCTTCTCTCTTTTTACTCATAGTACACAAACATACTTAGAGAACAAAAGATGGATATCTTGTCCTGAAAGCTACAAAGTCTCTAGGAAAAAAACAATCTTATATTCTAGATATTTTTTGAAAAAATCTGCTCACAGAAGATTTGAGAAGACAATTCACACTTTAAAGTTTTTGTCCATCTCTCCTTTGTATACAATCATTTATTTTTATTTTTTTTTTTTTAGGAAAATACAAATCTGGGGCACTTATTATTTAATTTTTAAAATCATTTTAGAAGATAACAGGTGTGATTGCAAGTATTCAAAAATTAACCTGTGACACACAATCTGAATACAGTGTTAATAATTGTGCACTAAGGAGTGGAGGCAGAAATGGCATTTTTGTGTAGTTCCTGTTACAATTAAAGATTTTTTTTCTTTTTAATGTAGTCTTTTTTGTTTGTTTGTTTGTTTGTTTTTAAGCAATCTAAGATGGTTGGATATCACAGAATCCCTTTAACTATCATATGATGGTTAATCAATTTCATAAGTTTCATCTTTAGGGTTCTTTTTGATCTTCGGGTTTCCTCCTAGCTAACAGTTGTTTGGAGAGTATTTTCCTTAAATACTGAAGACAGAAATAAAAATTTTCTTTAAGGATTTCTCCTTTATCTATTTTCCTTAGGGTTTCTGCTAACATAGATTAAAGGCAGTAATCTAGTTTATGGGATTTCTACATACTCATGGGAAAGAAGAATATAATAGGATATTAATGTTTTCCTCATATGCAAATAAAGAAAAATGAGAAGGTTGATTTTCTTTATTTATTCTCCTTTTTTTTTTTTTTTTTTTTTTTTTTCAAATATACATTGTAGGAGGAAAGCTATTTGATACTATAGTTTTGTATGATTCAGAGCTATGACTCACCTGGTACTGAACTCTTTAAAAAGCTTCTTATTCATAACACATAAACAGATTGTGAAATCTAGACATTGGAGGTACATATGAAGAAGAAAAGCTTTAGGGTGAACCTAAGGGATTTTTTAAATTATTATTATTATTTTTTTTGTTTTTTTTTTTTTTTGTTTTTACGTTATCTTTCTTTCAGAACAAACAGAGTAGTACTTTTTTATTTTTCACTTACACTACCACTTTCAACAACAGCCATTGCTGTGGCAAGATGCTAAAACAGTTAATGTAGGAACAGAATGCTATAATATATTAACACATAAAACCCATAAAATACCACAATTAGAAAACAGACCAGGCAATAAAGCCCATTTTTGTTGCTTATTTTCTTAAATGTATGCACAGTTTACTTTTCTTCCTCTGGAAAGCCTAGTCACTAATCTTAATTACATTCCTTAAAAAGACTATTATGGAAAACAGAGTGTATTAAATGAAGAAGACTATCGCATTCCTTCATAGGAATAAAGAAGGATTATCCACAGCTAATCAAAATGGCCTCCTCTGTACCATATTATGTTCTAATGATTAAAATATATTTCAGCATGTGCTTTATAGAACCTTAGAGGCCATGTTAAGGGTAATAGTAGGAGAGAAATTCTGACAGATTAAGAGGAAGCATAATCTCATAGTTTACACAAAGAAACGAAATATGGAAGACTACTTCCATGTACTTTACTCGTCTGCGTAAGTTTGGGTTCAAAACAGAAATAATCTCTATGTCATTTCCATTTTGTTTGTTTACTCTTTGAGGGAAAAGCTATTTGTATTTAAAATCTCAGCAATCACTGAGTGCATCAGGCACTAAAACAGTACAACTGTCTCTATTTTTAATCATAAAATGCAATTATTTTTTTTAGATTGCCTTTTGCATTAATATTGTCTATTATGTGTGCTGCTGTGGTGGTTTTACTGTGCTGGGCAGCTAAACCCCACAACCGCTCTCTCACTTCCCCTCCTTTAGATGAGGAGGGGGAGAAGTAAAGCAAAGAACAACTCACGGGTTGAGATAAGGATAATTTAATTAAGGGGAAATAATTATAATAATTAAATAAAGACTACCATGAACTAAACAATTTAACTAAGGGGAAATAAAAGGGAAAGGGGAAAAAGGGAGGGGAAAAAGGGAAAAATAAAAAGAAGGGAGGAAAACAAACAAACAAAATAAATGAAAGCTATATGGAAGTGCAGAGGAAAGAAATTACTCTCTACTTCCCACAAATGAGCGATGATTGACCACATCCTTGAAGCAAGGCCTCAACGCACGCAGCCAGTGTTCGAGAAGAGGACCGACGTCTTCTCAATGAGAGCCCACCCCTCCCCTCTTCTTCCTGTTTCCACCTTTTATTGCTGAGTGTGACACCACATGGTATGGAATATCCCTTTGATTGGTTTAGGTCAGCTGCCCTAGTGATGTTTCTCTCCTCACTTTTTGCCCACCCCCTAGGGGGGTTAGAGAAAGGCCCAATGCTGTGCCACTGCTGCTCAGCAGTAGACACAACACTGGTGTGATAACACTGCTGTTCCAGCTACAAGTACAGAGTACGGCACTGTATGGGCTGCTGCCAGGAAAGTTAACATTCCAGCCAGACCCAGTACAACCTCCACCCCTTATTCCATAACATTTGTGTCACACTCAGATCCCCATACTTTAGCATACAAGCATTCTCATCATTATCCCTTGTCCTTTAACAGGACAAGGATTTAACAGGACAGGATTAATAGGCAGGTGTATCTTTTCATTCCATAGGTCTTTCTTGGAAAATGTTCATAAGAACTGTTGATGATTAGGTCTTCATCTGCCAAAGTGGCCACTCAAGGCAGGCGGAGTTGGATGTCTGGACACCAGCACCAGCTTAGCTCAAGTCCTTGTTGCACTGCCCGGCTCCTTGCAAAGTTGACCTGTCGTTGATCCTACAGCATCTTCCTACAACATATAACTTAGATTATAGATTAGTTTTCTCTCAATGTCAAATCTCCTTGAGGCAAACACTTGATATCCCCATTCTTTTGCATGACCCACCAGGTATACCCTGGTCCTTGGGCGAAGACAATCCCACGAGTGGGTTTGCCTTTTCCCGAGGCAGGAGCAACCCACACTGCCTTCCCCATCCACCTTCCTATATGCACTACGGGAAATTTAGCTCCTTTCACAGTGTGTAGGGGTTTTGTTTTGGCAGGACCAGCACGGCTGTCAGACCCCCTATTGTTAACTAGCCAAGTGGCTTCTGGTAGATTTGTGTCCCATTGTTTCCACGTCCCAGCATCTAATGCTCGTAACATAGTCTTTAACAGTCCATTGTACCTCTCAACCTTCCCAGAGGCTTGTGGGTGATAAGGGATGTGGTACACCCACTCAATACCATGCCTCTTTGCCCAGGAGGTAACAAGATTGTTTCGGAAATGACTCCCATTGTCAGACTCAATTCTCTCTGGTGTACCATGATGCCACAATACTTGTCTTTCCAGGCCCAAGATAGTGTTTCGGGCCGTGGCATGGTTTACAGGGTATGTTTCCAGCCACCCAGTAGTTGCTTCTACCATGGTGAGTATGTACCGTTTGCCTTGGCGAGTTTTTGGGAGTGGTCCGATATAGTCAATTTGCCAGGCCTCACCATATTGAAACCCTAGCCATCTCCCCCTGTTCCAGGGAGATTTTACCTTCATGGCTTTCTTGATTGCAGCACAGGTCTCACACTCATGGGTAACCTGTGTGATGGCCTTAATGGTCAAGTCCACCCCTCGATCACGAGCCCATCTGTAAGTGGCATCCCTCCCCAGATGTCCTGATGTTTCATGGGCCCATCGAGCTACAAACAGCTCACCTTTACGTTCCCAGTCTAGGTCCACCTGAGCCACTTCAATTTTCGAAGCTCGATCCACTTCTTTGTTGTTCTGATGTTCTTCAGTAGTGCGACTCTTGGGCATGTGGGCATCTACATGACATACTTTAACATCCAGGTTTTCTACCCGGGTAGCAATATCTTGCCACAGGGTAGCCGCCCAGATAGGTTTACCTCTGCGCTGCCAGTTGCTCTCTTTCCATTGCTGCAGCCACCCCCACAGAGCATTTGCCACCATCCATGAGTCAGTATAAAGATACAATACTGGCCAATTTTCTCTTTCGGCGATATCTAGGGCTAGTTGTATGGCTTTTACTTCTGCATACTGACTCGACTCACCTTCCCCTTCCATGGCTTCCACAACTCGTCGTATGGGATTCTACACAGCAGCTTTCCATTTCCGATGGCTCCCTATCACACGGCAGGATCCGTCAGTAAACAACGCATACTGCTTTCTGTCTTCTGGCAACTCATTGTATGGTGGTGCCTCTTCAGCACGGGTTACCTCTTCTGTTGGCACTCCGAAATCTCTGCCTTCCGGCCAGTCCATAATCTCTTCCAGGATTCCTGGGCGATTGGGTTTTCCCATTCGAGCCCGCTGTGTAATTAATGCTATCCACTTACTCCATGTAGCATCAGTTGCATGGTGTGTAGTGGGAATTTTCTCTTTGAACATCCAATGTAACACAGGTAGCCGCGGTGCCAAGAGGAGCTGTGCCTCTGTACCCACAACTTCTGAAGCAGCTCTAACACCCTCATATGCTGTGAGTATTTCTTTTTCAGTTGGGGTGTAATTGGCTTCTGATCCTTGATAGCCCCGACTCCAGAAGCCCAGAGGTCGACCTCGAGTTTCTTCTGGGGTTTTCTGCCAAAGGCTCCAGGTGAGCCCATGCTCCCCAGCTGCAGTGTACAGTATATTTTGCACAGCTGGTCCAGTACAGACAGGCCCAAGGGCTACTGCACGAGCTATTTCTTGTTTGATTTGTTCAAATGCCTGTTGTTGCTCAGGGCCCCACTCAAAATAGTTTCTCTTTCGAGTCACTCGATATAGAGGACTCACAAGCTGACTATAGCCTGGCACATGCATTCTCCAGAATCCCATGAGGCCTAGGAAAGCTTGCGTTTCCTTTTTGCTATTTGGCAGAGACATTGCTGTTATTTTATTGATCGCATCCATTGGAATATGGCGACGTCCATCCTGCCATTTTACCCCCAAGAACTGGATTTCCTGTGTGGGCCCCTTGACCTTGCTCTTTTTAATGGCAAAACCAGCTTTCAGGAGAATTTGGATTATTTTCT
This sequence comes from Aythya ferina, assembly GCF_964211825.1. Taxonomy (NCBI): domain Eukaryota; kingdom Metazoa; phylum Chordata; class Aves; order Anseriformes; family Anatidae; genus Aythya; species Aythya ferina. The sequence continues at coordinate 184,549,751 of NC_140296.1, read as the reverse complement.
TCCCTTTCTCAAAAACTTCTTCTGCTGTGTTGCCCCACACGAGGATGTTGTCAATGCACTGAAGGTGCTCGGGAGCTCCCCCTTGCTCCAGTGCAGACTGGATCAGTCCATGGCAAATGGTAGGGCTGTGTTTCCACCCCTGGGGCAGCCGATTCCAGGTGTATTGGATGCCCCTCCAAGTGAAAGCAAACTGCGGCCTGCATGCTGCTGCCAAAGGGATGGAGAAAAATGCATTAGCAATATCAATTGTGGCGTACCACTTGGCTGCCTTTGACTCTAGTTCGTACTGAAGTTCTAGCATGTCCAGCACTGCAGCACTCAGTGGTGGCGTGACTTCATTCAGGCCTCGATAGTCCACTGTTAGCCTCCACTCGCCATTAGACTTTCGTACTGGCCATATAGGACTATTAAAGGGTGAGCGAGTCTTGCTGATTACTCCCTGACTCCCTGACTTGCTGATTACTCCCTGAATGTGAACTGCTTGTTCATACCTCTTTGGGAGGTTTTTAATAAATTCCGATCCAGCTTAACTATACAGACCATGGGGTAACTAAAAATTGGACTCTACTTAAAACTAAACTCATGAGCAGCCCATCTGAATTATTTGACAGTTTCAGCACAGGGGAGGCATACATAAAGAATATTCCATTGTGTTTGCAAACTGAAGTTAATTTTCAAAAAAATAAGTGAAACTCATGTCATTACTTGCCTCTAAAAATTAAAACATAAAAATAGATCACAAACTAGTCCACAGTAAGTGAATTGAATTTGACATTATTAATGCATTGTATCTTATTAAAAAAATAGTGAATTTTGTTTTGATTTATTACTACCTTAAGTCTTTAAATTACAGAATCACAGAATGGACAAGGTTGGAAAGGACCTTGTGAGATCATTTAGAGACCTCCAGATGAGAAGATCCAAAGGCCTGTACAATAGACACCATGTCAGGAATCTCTGTGGGTGCTTGTCGTGATCATCATCCCTGTTAAGAGGGGTAGCAAAAGAAGAATGGTCCGATAGGCATGGCAATAGGAACATTGTCATTGAATTAACTCATGCTGTAACTGACTCCAAGTGTGTATCCTCAGCACAACTTCTTTGCTGTAACATTAATGATTCACAGAATCACAGAATGGTTGAGGTTGGAAGGGACCTCTGAAGATCATCAAGTCAACCCTTCTGCCAAGCAGGATCACCTTGAGCACATTGAACAGGATAGCATCCATGTGGGTTTTGAATATCTCCAGTGAAGACAACTCTCAAACCTCTCTGGGCAACCGGTGCCAGTGCTCTGTCACCCTCACAGTAAAGAAGTGCCTTCTCATTTTCAACTGGAACCTCCTGTGCCCATTGCCACTTGTGCCCACCTGGACACAACTGGAAAGAGACTGGCTCCCTCCTCTTGACAACTTCCCATCAGTTATTTATATACATTAATGAGGTCTCCCCTCACTCTTCTCTTTTCCAGGCTAACCAGTCCCAGTTCTCTCAGCCTGTCCTCATACGACAGGTGCTATAGTCCTCTAATCATCTTAGTAGCCCTCCTCTGAACTTGCTCCAGTAGCTCTATGTCCCTCTTGTACTGGGCAGCCCAGAACTGGGTACAGTACTCCAGGGGAGGCCTCACCAGGGCTGATTAGAGGGGGAGGATCACCTCCCTTGACCTGTTGGGAACGCTCTTCCAAATGCAGCCCAGGATACTGTTAGCCTTCTTGGCCACAAGGTCACATTGCTGGCTCAGCCTGCTGTCCACCAGGACTCCCAGGTCCCTCCCTCTCTGCAGAGCTGCTCACCAGCGAGACACATACACACACACACAATCAGTAATATTTCCTTGGGGTTATTTCTTTCTAGGTGCAGGACACTGCACCTGCCTTTATTGAACTTCATGAATTCCTCTTGGCAAAACCCTCCAGCCTGTCCAGGTCTCTCTGCACAGCCCTCTGGGGTATCAGCCACTCCTCCAGAGCTTTGTGTCATCAGCAAACTTGCTGAGGGTGCGCTGTGTTCCATTGGCCAGGTCATCAGTGAGCAAGTTGAACAAGACTGGACCCAGTACTGACCCCTGGGGGACACCGCTAGCTACAGGCCTCCAACTAGACCATCACTGAGCACAACCCTCTGAGCTCTGCCATCCAGCCAATTATCAGTACATCTCACTGTCCACTCATCTAGCCCGCACTTCCTGAACTTGTCTAGTCATTCCATCACAGAAGGATATCAAATTGGCTAAGCATGATTTCCCCTTGAAAATATAATTGCTTCTCTGGTGTCTCATATAACTTCAGGGTTGCCAGAATACATACCCCACTTATGAAGCCAATCTACTATTCCTAGCTACTAACTAATATTAAGATGGATTTTTTCACCTAATCATGGTCTCCTTTCAATCTTTTTCAATAATGTCAGATATGCAAGCATAGTTTCACTATAATTGATTTTAAATAAATAAATAAATAAATAAATAAAAATAAAAAGAAAATTTATAATTTGCTACCAAGGCCAGATGTTTATCTTCCTGTTATCAACCATTGCAAGTTACTCTTATCTCTTCCTTACAGATGTATCTGAAAACTGGCTTTCTCAAACCAATCACAATATAGAGAGCTGTAAACTAGAGCACAGGAGGAATGACCACAACAAGCATAGCCTGTGGTGAGTACTAACTGGGGTTGAAAAGGTTTTAATATTCCCAGCAATTGTTGTTACTGTCCAGAGAAAGAGGCTGCAGGTCAGCATGTTCAGAATAGGAAACAGAAACATCTTGAATGAGTTACTGGGAGAAATGAGATTACCCTGAAACTAGAATATCTCTCTAGAGTTCTGATAGTGGTCATTTACCTTTTCCATTGTACAGTTATTTAATAGCAGTTGATAAAAGTCAAAAAATAGAAATAAATAAAAAAAAAAAAAAAAAAGGCTTTTGCATGTAAGGGAAAGGAGAATTCATAATTCTGTGTATTATCCTTTCTGTCTCCCTTGGGAAATGAACATAATACTGCAGCTATGGGAACAAAAGCCATAGGACAAGTGAGAGATAAAAGGAACATAATTCTTGGACTTCATGATTCAGGAAATTACGTAGAAGTAGCAAGATCTTGCTTCTTATTTCTAGTTTCAAGGCAATGAAACTCTGTGATATGCATAAGGACCAAATGCTGCCATTTCTCAACTTTCTGTCACCTTTCAAACTTAATTTTGGTTACACAAAAATAAATAAATAAATACAACTCACAGGATATAGGGCAAGTATTCCAGTTGTCTACGTTGCTTGGCAGACCCCTGTACTTTAACCATACAAAAGATATACTATTCCTATGTGTGTCTTTTTAAAAGAAGAGGCCCTGCTCACCAATCTTCACAAAAGACTCAATGATAGTTGCAGGTCCCTCTTTGTTGGGAAGCATTCAGTTGTCTTTCACCAGTGCTTTTCTTCTTCTAGAAAACTTCAAAATCTAGTTGCATGCATTGCCCTAGTAGGACCTGCTGTCTGCTTTTGAGGGATCAGGATCTGTATGCTAGAAAAAAAATTATCACTTTCCCAAGAGATAACCATTTTATGGTGAATCTTGACTATCAAGATGCATTTTGCACCATTCTAGGGGAGAATTTCACCAGAAGGTACAAAGATCTTACTCAAAGCCAACAAAGTCAGTGGGAGACTTTTCATTTACTTCATCCAGTCATTACATGACTACTGGTGACAGCAGCTGAAAACAAAAGTAATGTATCATGTCAATTTTAAAAGCCACTTTTTAAACATTTTTACATATCACTTCATTCTGTTCTGCCCATCATAGCTGTCAAGCTCAGTATTATTACTAAGACTTCTCTCAGATTCACAGCATCAATCTAGAATAGTGGATAAGTAAAAAAGCTCCCATTTTTTTTAGCTGTCATGTCAAATAATCTTCAATCTGTATTGACCAAGAACTCTTCAGCAAGGGGAGAAAATTTGCTTGTGAAATTATTGTAGTGATGATAAACTCAAAGGCAAAAGTATTTCTGAAGTGCAGATCCAATTTGCAAATAAGAAGCAATAGAATGCTTCCTTTTGATTTTCAAACTTGTGAATCTAAAGTGCACTAGTACAGTTCTTAAAATGTATAAATATAACCTAACATTGTTGGTTAAACTACCTTTTATTACTGAATAAGCATTTTTTACTGAGTATAAAGACAAATTCTCTGGCTTTCTTACAATAACCTCAATTTGCAAGAGCTACAGGTAAACTATTACAAATGTCTTTTTAAGAAATGATTCTGCATAGAATCAAAAATACATAACGTGTTGAGTGAATGACCTTAATAAATCAGTTTAAATGACCATGTATTGAATAGTTTCTCTAAACATATTTGCAAAAGAAAAAGAATGTGTCATTATCTTGTGAAAGTGAAAATATAATAGACAAAACATATATTGAATGTGAAACTGTTGGCTTACAAAGGCAGCTCATATATAGTCTGTTTAAAATACATTTGAAGATAAATCAGTCATGGGGTATCCCAAATTTATGCCAAAACTCTCATAACAATAATGTCTAGTCTAATCATTAAAAGTCGCAAGAGGCAGAAGGATCACAATAAAGGCCAGAGGTTGCTTCACAATATTCATACTAAGACTAGGAAAACTGTCACAGTGATCATCTCAAAAAGCTATTAGTATGTTGTGTCAATTGAGATCCATGAGATTACTGTTACCTGAAAGAGTCAGACTGGACAGCTTCGTATAATATTTGCGTGACAGAGAACATAGCTCTAGGTCTCAGTCTCTTTTGTACATGGTCTCTGAACTTCTTTATATAACTGATGGACAAAGTCTTAGACATCAGTGACAGAATTCTGTTGAAATGAAATAAAAGACCAGAAATACAATCCATATAAAATGTTTTCAGATAAAATGGAGACAAATGATGTTCATACATACATCAAATTATGATTATTGCATAGATTTTCTGCATCCCTATCAAAATGTTGTCATAAACATTTTTATAAACAAGAGCAAGCAATTTCAAGTCATTGTAGTTGCCAATATATTCTATCTGTTAAATGTATCTCACCTAAAAAATATGCATAGCAATATTAAAGAATCATGCAAATTCTAATATAATGCATACCTAGCAAACATTGTAGAACAAGTCTCTACAAATGTCAGTGACTGCAAAGACCATCATTATTAGACAGCTATTCACAACAGAGGTTTGTTAACATATGCAAAATTTTACAACCTTAGGCAAGTGTTATTAACAGGTAACCTTTTTAATTTACAAACTATTGACACACATGGCTTACCTTGGTGTAATTCTGAAAATTATTGTACAAGGTTATTCTTCATGACAATGTATAATAGATTTTCCAAGTGATTTTGATAATGAAGATCCTTTTGAAAAGGAGACTTATATGCAAGAAGACTTTCAGATTTTTTTCTTAAATGAAAAAAGTTTTAGTGAAAGATGCAAAAGGCCTTGTGTAAATAAAATATACTCTTTCATGAAAAGGTGACACCATATAGTAAAGAATAATAATACAAAGGTCATACCTAAGACTAAAAAAAGACTGCCTAAACACTTGCATATTTTAAATGTATGGTTTGCAAATAAAATCAAAACAAAAAACTTCAGAATTATTTAATTTCTTTTGAAATTATGATCTGTCTTTCAAAGTTGACAATATTCAAAGCACAGCAATATGCTAAACAGCAGTAAATCATAACAAAAAATGAGTCAAAATTTGACAAACCTATTCAGATGAGTAAATGGATCTGTACATTAAACGAGGATAAATAATACTGTTCTATTAAAGTGCTAGGAGATTTTTAGTTTTCTAGGTACTTGAAACCTTTTATATTTTTCATCTAAAACATAGCAACTATACTGAATCTAAGTGTAATACTGAGGGTGGATAAACAAAAAGATAAAACTGTGTTCATTGTAATATATACCTCTCCGTTACTTGTATATAAACAAAATACATTTGTTTTTCACTACCACTAAACTAGCTCTGAGGGTGAGATCAGCATTCAGTGAATTGTAAACTGTTTTCTGCTATGCCTACACTGTCCTTTGAGATCGACAACCCAAATAATGAATATGACCAACTGAGAATACTTAGTAAATAAAATAATAGATATCTAAACCATTTAGCATGTGAAATGAAACAAGATCACAGTCCACAGTGATGCTGAAAAAAATCTATAAAGTATCTATAATTCATCAATTGAACAGCAGGAATACCTGAAGAAGAGTTTTCAGAAGAAAACAATTCAGTATTTTCCTATTTAAGACTGAGGAAGCATATGAAATACAGAAAGAAATGGAAGAAGTTAAGCTTCAGAAGAATACATCAGTGTGACAGGTTGGTACATTTAAAATGTGAGAGAACTTGTGGGGTAGAAAGTAAATTCATCTCCTATGCTGCAGGAATGTTGGAAAAAGGAAAAATGTTATTTGAAACTTTTGTAGTTTTAAAGCTTCTCTAGTAAAAGCAAGACAGTTTGAGAAAATGTGAAGTCTATACTTAAAGTTGTTTAACATATAGTGGGTGAACTTTTTAACCTGAAAATAATGTTCTAAAAACCAGAAAACTACTGGATAAGTAACTCCCACATACACAGCCCACCAAACCACCCACATCTTGCTTTTCTAGCAGACTTACAAGTGCTTACAGCTCTTATTCAGAAGGAGAGAAGCAGGGATTTAGACAATTTCTTAATGACAGAACACTTGGTAATGGTGGTTTAACAGTCGAGGAGGTTATTTTTATAAAGTGCTTTCAGAAGGTCTTTTTTTCTTTTCTATTTTTTTAACATTCTCCTATTGTCTGTAGAAGTTTGATGCAATATTTGGAGAAAAACAGAACCGTAATGCAATGAGAATGTCAACTATAACATCATTTTAATTACAAAAGAACTGTGGTGATAACTAAGAATAAATTTGAAAGGCTATTTAGATTAGGTTATGACTTGGCTTTAATATATAGTGAAAAATATGTGATTTGCTTTTTTTTTCTATCAGCTCATTATGAATTCTGGTGGAAGAACCATGTCACAATTTGCATTATTTCAAAAAGTTATGAAGCCTTGCTGCAGAAATTAAATCTAAGTATTTTGTAATTAAGAAGATATAAAGTACTCCAGACAATATGGCAGAATTCTTGACAGGTTGCTTGGAAAGTGAGTATGTGATAGAAAACATCCATGGGGATCTATGGGTGCTCTATGTCAAATATCATGACAGAGCACAAAGAAATAATATGATGGTTGATGTAATAGTTGATCTCTGAATCATTTCACAGAAAACTGAGAGAAAAAGATGCCAAGCTATGTACCTAAGTACAGACAATACTAGAATTGTAACAGTGGTGACTGCAATTCTTCCTCAGACATGTAATCAAAGTACAGAAAGCTTTGTTAAGTTCTTATTGAATAGTACAGCTAAATCAGACAATGTTTGTTCAAGCTGTATAACCTGTGAAAAACATAAAATTATGAGAAGTATTTATCCTTAGCTGCAATACTCAAGAATAGCTCTGTTGTCCTTCTAGTACTTAAAAAAACTCACTCAGAGTAGCCAACAGATCTCAGCTTTGTGACATACATGTTTACACGGGAGAATAACAGAATTATAGAGGCATAGAATATTGGAAGAGATCTACAAGGATCATTGAATCAAACTCTTGGCTCCGCACAGAATCACCCAAAAATCAGACCGTGTGTCTCAGAGCATTGTCCAAATGCTTAGGCTCAGTGCTATAACCCTGGGGAGACTGTTCCAGTGTCTGACCACCCTCTCAGCAAAGAACCTTGTTCTTATATCCATCCTGAACCTCCTCCGTCTGAGTTCGATGGGTCCTGTTGCTGTTGCAAAGAGCAGAGCTCAGTGCCTGCTCCTCCGCTGCAGGCCACCATGATGCCTCCTCTCAACCTGCTCTTCTCCAGGCTGCACAAATCAAGTACTTCAGCTGCTCCTCATACATCTTGCTCTCTAGACCCTTCACCATCTTTGTACCCTCCTTTGGACACTCTCGAATAGTTTTATCTTTTTTACATTGTGGCGTTCAAAATCTTGCACAGCACTTGAGGTGAGGCCACACCAGTGCAAAGTGGAATACCTCTGTCAAACACACTCGTCTTTTGGACTTTGCTGATGTCATCTGACCATGAGCTTTTTAAAGCAAATTTAAAGCTGAGCACAACGTATTCATGACTATTGAGATCACAATGCCCTAAAAACTGACAGCTTATCACTGCTTCTTTGTCCTCGACAAGTTTCTACATCTCTTCTTATGACGCCAGTAATTCAGGAAATAATAATAAACACACATGGAGCCACTGTGAAAGTAATAAACCAGCAGCCAGAATGTGTACCAAGCCTCTCTGGCAAGAGCAGCAGACTGCCAAGTCTCTATAGTGTGGCTGCTGAATGATGTGGCTGGGCAGCTTATCTTCAGTACTCTGTTGAGAGAGTCTACTAATCAGAGACCTTGTAATTGGAAATGCTAGACTTCCTAACTGCTTGTTTTAGAGCTGAAAAGGAGTCTACAGCTCTGGAAATCAAGGGGAGGGGAATTTGTAGTGAAAAAGAAGCAGTTCCAACTGATTTTCAGAAATTGTTATCAAAGTGCAATTTCCCACAAAAAAAAAAAAAAAAAAAAAAAAAAAAAGTAAAAAGTAAGTAAACTTACTTTCTCCATTCTGTCTCCTTTTAAAAGAAATAGAGTGACAAAGAAAATCAAAGTAGCAGTTCATTGTTCAAGTCAAAAGATACTTTGAAATCTAACAGTAAAGAATGATCTTTGTTCAGAGCAGAGAAGGGAGAAAATTGTATATATGTAACTTCAGCACTATACCTCCATAGTGACCACAATGCTGAAAATTAAAATTTACTGCCATTCATTGTATACCTGTTATTTTTGCTTCCACACAGTGCATTACAGCACTCTGCTTAGGTATATCTCCTCTGAGTTCTAAAATCTGTTGTTTTGCTGTTGGTGGTGTTGGTATTGATGGTGTGGTGGTTTTTTTGTTTGTTTGTTTTTGTTTTTTTTTGTTTGTTTTTGTTTTTGTTTTTCTCACTTTAAACTGTGTTGTAACATTAGGATTTGAACTGCTTCTTTGAAACAAATTAGTTCTCTGGCTTTATTTCTCAGCCAGTACATTTGTCTTTCTCCTAGAACTTCTGAAATCTCCAGCCTGAGTTGTGAGAGTAGTTTCAGTAATTACAAAAAAAAAGTTCAAAATAAAAAATAATCAAAAAAATCAGCAATAAAAACAAAGTTAAGAGAAAAACAATAAAGCAAAAACATTCAAACATTTTCTCCCCTGCATTTTTCTTGGAATTGCTTGGGGATGGGAAAGTAGGGGAAGTTGTCTTCAAGTAACAAACAAATTTTCTCACACATGATAAAATATCTTGCAGATGGTTATGGATAGATTCCCCAATGGAAGACTTTTCCACCTTAAAATTATGATTTTCTAAAACTTAAACATTAGAGAATGTTATGATATCTTCACTTAAAAATGATCATAGTCTCATTAGGTAATATTCAGGAAGTTTAGCTTAAAGTATACTTAAAGTAAAATCATTTCCTTCCAAAATTAATTATATAAGCATTTTTTAAATTTTCATATTATATTCTGAACCCCAGTAAATGAAACATTTGATGCTGAAATCCATTTACCTTCTGAAATACCATTTGGATTTTCATTTGTCATTTGAATGAAAAGGTGCTGTTTAATTAAAAAGTGTATTGGATCAGCTAGTGGACTTTGTCTTATTTTTGGAAAAAATATATATGTTTAAAGCACTCAGTCAAAGCATTGTTATATTTACAAAACTTCTAATTTTGTTATGCAAACTTTATTATGCCACACAAATAAGACTTTAACTAACAATTAGAGCTTTGAGTATTTATTACACTAATCCACAACAGAAAAGAGAATTAGTTTCCCCAGCTAATATGTGGTTGTACAACATTAATACTATTTTATGTGAAAGTAAAAGTGAAGATACACATGTAAAACTAAAAATACTGAGACATGAGAAAGAAGAAATTGAACAAGAAGTCAGTAACCATTGTGTTATCTGCTAGCAGCAGTTCAGCTCTTCAAGACATTTGATTAAGGAAAAGTGAAAAGTAAGGATGATCACTTACAATAGTAGTAGGATTCAATTATTTTTAAAAGTAAGGTTCATAGAATTCATCTGGGGAAAGGAAGATTTTTTTGTGGGGTTGAAGAATGCCTAAAACATTACTGAAGGGAAATGGGAAGTAACTTTGACTGTTTCATAGAATTAATCTTTTAGTGATATCCAGTAATGGCTGAAAGAGTTAGAGCAAACACATGGTCTTGATCACTCAGATCAAAAGCTTGAAATAGCAACAACCTAGCTTTTAAATATTAGCTTTGTGGAAATATTATTTCCATGTATCTTTCACACCACTTGCTCATGACCTGCTCAGTTTGATTACTTAAAAAGCACATTAAAAAATAAATAAATAATAAAATAAAAGAGAGAATAAATTCTGCATGAGAATTCTGAAAGCAGCTTCTTAGGGGTGTTTGAGACATATGCTATTTACTTTTTGTCTAGTTCTGACAGTTATTTGACTGGGGTGAGAATTAGTATAAATAGAATGTAGAATATAAATAGAAAACTATGAATTAAAAATATACTGGCAAAGACACTATTTCTATGGGCTACCTATTTTCCTTAACTCTTCAATTTTAGTTTGGATTTAGTATAGCCAGGAAGCTGTGTATGAGTCCATAGCAGACTCAGTTCTTACTGTGGGAGTCGTCGTTCCTCTATTTCATTCTTTCAGTAGGAGGCTAAAGATATTTCCATATTCATCCTGGGAAATATAAAGCGTTATAAATTTCAGGTGCCTTCCTTAGCAATTGAGAGGAGACAGCTACTAACCAGATCCAGCCATCCATACACAGTCCTTCTGATTCTAGAAAGTTAGTGCCTGCTTTTAAAAATTTCATACAAGAAAAAAAAAAAAAAAGTAACAGTAAATATTTACTAACTAGATTTTTGACTTCCTTCATTTAAGCAGCTATAGCCTCAAAAAATCAGATGATCTGTTTCTCGTCTGCTTCTTCAGCATAACCCTATTAAATGCCCTAGCCAGCATCTTTTCTTCCGTTTAAGGTTCTTTCATAACCACATGGATTCTCCAATATTATTTGAATGTCTTTTTGACGTGCCTGTTACATTCATAGTTAGTATAAATTCTTCACATTTCATAGTCGTAAGGAGATTGAAGTAAGCTTGTAAGTTTAGTAACTTACAAGCTTGCAATGAATTCAGTTTCCTATTCCTCAGTAAAATTCATATCCTGTAATCAGGTCCCTTATCTAACCAATGGGAAATGTTGGTACAGGTAAGATTTTATGCCTTTTAATCATAAATATGCTATAGTACATGCCTGACCTGCAAGAGTGTAACATGGATAAATTCAACAATTTGGTAATCTGAGAAGAAGAAAAACAATTGGCATTCACTTTTAGTATAAAATGGATTTTTAAAAATGCAATTAGGAAACTGGTTAATCTAACAGTGACAGTGATATAGATGTTGCCCTTGAAATGATCTTAGAGTGAGAAACATTTAAAGAAAGTTAACAGGTTATGGTACTTAGATGGGAAGGAAATAGATGCTCTCCAAGGAAGTGATACCTAAGTGACACATATCATTGCTGTGTGACCTATGTGTTCTTTTCCACCCCTTTTATGTGCAGTTTTATGGTAAAAATAATGTTAAGAGATGCAAAATATATGCAATTGACTAACTGTTTTTGCTGCTTTTCTTATATTAAGTAATTAAAGCATAATAACATTTCTTTATTACTCCCACACATGCAACTTGAACAATCATTGCAAGGAAGCTTTCAAAGCAACTGTCATAGCAGAAGTTAATTTTGCATGAATTATAGAGAATTAATGGCAGTGTGCTTTGATTATAAATTAAACTTTTTGTTTACAATTAAATAGAAACTCAGGAAATAAATTATACCACAAAACAACCTGTGATACCTTGCTGTTCCTACAGGTATTACAGGCAAGGCCAAAATTCAGCAAGGTGCATTTATGAGTTATTGGACCACACTTCACCTGTGAATTCGACTTTACGTCTTTCCAGTTTCTTAGTGAGCAACATCAGGTAATAGAGGAAGGACAAAGACAATGATCCAGATCTCTCCAAGAAAACCAAACCCCAAAATAGCCAGTAATGTCTAAAAGACACAGTATCATATCTGAAGAAGTGCTGCAGAAAATAGCCCTGCTTAGTTTTCTAGCACTTGTGCCAAAACTGAGTCAGCCAATTATAATTCACAGAGCTGTAATCTCTGTTTAGCTCTGCTAATGTTTGCTGTCAGTATGGTGTCTTTGGCTGCAGAGCAGCTTTTAAGAAGCACTGAACCACCTTATTTTAGACCAATTATCTTGTTCTGTACCCACATGGCAACCCTGCTGGTGTGAACTTTCAGGATAACAAGAGAAAAGAAAAGAAAGGAGTGAGGTAAGTTGCCTCCTATTGAAACCACAGCCCACAGATGTCTTTTTACATTGCATTTCAGTCTCATTAAATAAATAAATAAATAAATAAATCTGTATCCTGTTAAACCACAGTGGTCTTTTTTTTTCTCAGTCAGCTTACTACAACTGAGTAATACAATGCATTTCACAACACAAAGTCCAGTTAACAAGCAATTAAAGAAACTTTGATTAGTCTCCACTGCTGTGATACCTGATTAGCTAGTTTTTGAAGGCTGAAACAGCTCTTTTTAGTACCTTTTATTTTTCTTTTTTCTCTTAGTAGGTATTGTTGCATGGCATGAAACACATGTAGAATTTATCATGGTTAATTTGCATTTAAATCCCTTGAAGAGATGCTCATAAGATTATTTTTTTCTGTGTTAAGAATTGTTTCCAAACACAAAAAGGCATTTCTTTGCCAACAGAACAATAATTGTGTTCCTTTTCCTTCTACCATGCAATTAAAACAGGTTATTACCAAATCAATACCCATTTCACAAAATGCATCCCTTGAATGTCTCTTTTGTCTTCCTCATCTAACAAGTCTGACCTGTGTATTTATTTTGCTTGTGCCTCTGCAGTAAAAAAAGCTAGATTCTAAAACAAAACAAAGCTCAAGCACAATCTCTTAAGCACAGCTTCACGTTTGAAAATGAATAGAGCATATGCCAATCTGTCTCAAATACCACAGAGTGCTAAGGGCTTTCTTGTCTTTACAGAGATGTTACAGAACATGAAATAAGTATCTAGAAGACTTTTTGATTTGAACAGGAATATAGAAATATGAGCAAGTCATTGAACTCATAGTCCAACCCAGTATGAAGTCTAGTAACCATTTTGTAAACTACACAGGTTTTTTATTAGTATTTACAGGAATTACTCCATTTCTCTGTCATGTTATATTTATTTCTCTCCATCATTTGAAATTCACTAAGTATTGCAAAAGGTTAAAAAAGAGTCAGGTAACTGTTTATTAAAAATGACAGCACATAATGAATGCTACTTGTCCTGTACTCTTCCTTCTTTTCTTTCTCCCAGCTATCCTGTGAGGAGTGCTGGAATATGGACTTCTGAGAAGAATTGTTGAAGAGCACTGAGGTGGGTATACATGGACCTGCACTGAAGGAGTAGGTACGTGCAGTTATGAACTGCATGAACAGGAGGACCTGCAATAGAAAATAAATTATGTTAATTAGCAAAGGCAGAAATGAGAAGGAATTAGAAGAAATGAGAAAAATGAGGCAAATGCCAATCTGAAAGGTTGATTGGGAACTTGCAGCTCATGCAGAGGAAAAGAAGGACAAGTGAGCCTAAGAAGTAGGACTTGGTCAAGGATACTGGCACAGGAAGTGACTTTGCCATAGCATTTACAAAAGCTGAAAACAAAAGGAGGTAGAAAGGGAGATATGTAAACAGTTAAAAAAGAAACACTGATAAACTTTTTAGAAGTGGAAACAGAGAAAAGTGCATAATCTTTAAACATACTCTAAAGAAAAATAAATGAAAAAATTCTGGGCATTCTACAGTCTTTTCTTTATCTGCTGATTTCAATTATTTCAAACTTCACAATGTGTTACAATCCTGGCCAATAAACATTGAAAATTCAAAGTCCTAACACTGGTTAAGGAAAAAAGTAGGGTGTGAGAGTAGGGTATTTTTGGTTTTGTTGTAGATTTTTTTTTTCAGTTGCCTTGATTAGATAAGATAACCAGGCTGTAGGTTTTTAATATGCATGTAAATACTGATATAAGGTATTCATGCTGTCATGTAAGATATTCCGTTACCTTAACAAATGCTTGTATACAACCTAAGTGTGAGCATTGATCTGATTTCCTTACTTAAAGAAAGCCATTTATTTACATATTTAATGAGAAAGCTTAAGCTTTAAGCTTAAGAAAGCACAATTGTTTAACTCTGCCCTAAAAAAGGCCCCAAATATACAGGTATTTAATATGATGAAAAATACATATTTTTGTGTGATAAAATTGGTGTTTTTTTGCTTAGGTGGCAAATAGTGCAGAAAATCAGAGAATTTCTTGTCTCTAGAGATTTTGCTATCAGGCATTACCCAGACCTTCTTTCTTTGATGAATTTCTGATATTTATGCTCAGCATTTGCATTTACTCTGGGATGTCTTCCCTGTTTACCCAGAGGAGAAAATAAACTACTTAAAATCTCTTTGTTGTTGATTGAAAGATTATCTTCCTGTCTCCTGATACACACCTTGGGTAGGTCTGCTGTGCATATGCATACTTAAATAATTTCACAGGTATGAATCTATGAATCATTATCATGGATATTTTTGCACTTCATAGTATTATAACTGTTTCTTGCTGTTGTTTTTTAAATCAGAAAATATTATAACATTTAAACAAAAGGTTTTCTTGAGAGAACATACTAGATTCCATTAAAAAAAAAAAAAAAAAGATATTTTTTTCAGCTAAAGGTTAGAAAGCCATACACAAAGTAGTGTATACACAAAGGATCCTTCATTGGTAGAGATCCAGATCCCGGTCTACATTTTGCAATTCTTTCAGAGTAAATATTATCTACACTGGGGAAGAAATTCCCCTGTGTGTTTTAAGTCACATTTCCAAAGGCTTTGTCTTCACCTCTAAGCACAACAGAAGAATTCTTGCAACTCTGCGAAGTTTTTTTCAGGATAAGAAAATTGATTCCTCCCCAGCTGTATTGGGAACTTGAGGCATCTAGCTGATACTATCTCATCTGTTTCTGTGTTTGGCCATCACAAGTAAAAGCAGCTGGTATAAATCAGCATATATAGCCTTACTTCACAGGTCAAGTGAGAGACTGGAACTTGCCTTTGGTGCTCTCAGTTCTCAGCAATATGGCCATAAGAAAAATAGACAAAGTCTGTCACACAGCGATGTGTAACTATAGATCATTTCAAATCCACTCCACCACTGTGATGTTGCAGAAGGCCAGAGAAAACGTATGCTATGCATGTTTAGTCATCTTTGTCAAAGATTCTGCAGAATACAAAGGAATAAAATAAAGTGAAAAAAATCCTACTTATACAGTGGATAAGAAAATGTCAAAAATGTTGAAAAATGCCTTAGCAGCACAAGCAAGAAAAAATAAATTTTACTAACACTTTAATAGTATTAATAAATTAATACAAACTCAAAAAAGTATCTTTTTTGTTGTCTTAAACTCACTTGAACACATGTGGAATCAATAAATGGATAATAATATCAAAATAAAATATGAAGGCAAGTAACAATGAAAATTATATACAGAGACTGACCTGTGTTGAGTGTAACTCACATGAAAACAGAAAGGATATAGCTCAGAATGATTTAAACTTGCAAAATGTGTCAATAACTAAAATAACTGGGATTGATGTGCTTATGCATTCAAAATACAGATAAAAACAAGCAAAGCTTGTACAGACCATTGGAGAGCTTCTTGAAAATCTAGGCTGATGACATACGTTAGCCAATACAGGGAAACCATGTATATGTTTCTAACTCTACTCAAAATGTATAAAACTGCTTGGAATAACATGTCATAGGTCATAGAGTAATATAGGTTCAAAGGCACTTCTGGACAACCCAACTACAAGCAGGGTGGTATATATATCTTTTGTGTTTATAATGTCCTGTATATATATATCTTTTATGTGCACTATTGCACTAGAAAGTGCTCTGGGATGCATCCCCACAAAAGAAAGCTTGAATTAAGACAAGCAAAAGCTTGGTTCTTACTGAAGCAGTAAACTCTCAAGTTATCAATCTTGAACTTTACCTTACAGATTGGCTCTGTGCAATATATACCTGTTACAGGTAGTAGTCCATGATTTTAGAGAGCCACAACGAAGCCATCACTCAGCACAGCCCCACCATTCAGCAAAGGCAGGACTATTTGTGATGACCAGAATAGCTGGATAAATCCATTCTCTATTGCCCTGCATGGAGAACAGTGGAACAGGTAGTCAGGACCCTTGACATGAAGAACTTTATGAATCAACTTAAGAGTGTAAATTGCAGTTTACTATCTTATATGCAAGATGAGGTTAATCCCCACCTAAAAGTTGTCAAAGTACAGTTTCTTTAAATAAAAAAAAGTAAACCAAAAATGATTCTCTTGCACTTTTTAAGCAATTATATTTTTCATTCGACTGTCATTATAAAGTGGGGCAACATTATTATATGTTCTGAAATGATAATTGCACCTGTTTTTTTCAATGTAAATGAATAAGCAGTATCTAGCATATACTTGATATAAAAAGAAAGCTCAGTGATTCTCTATCTACTCATAATATAATGATTCCAGTAAAAAAAAAAAAAAAAAAAAAACCTAGTAATACATTTGTAAATTAAGGTCAGTTGCTTAATCAAAAGCTGTGTTTTCTTTTTTCCCAAAGATATAGCTGAATCAGCCTTTCTTCTTTATGACAATTACTGCCATTTATATTCTTCTGTATCATTAGTGAAAACATGTTCAGTTCAGTTGGTTGGAACATTCTTTTTGTGTAAGATACATCAACAAGTTTTCAGGGAATAACAGTAAACAAGAATAAAAATTTATTCTAAGCTGTGATTGAGCACTGAGTTAGTGCTGTAAAAGACCCTGCTGAAGGTCTCCCTTTTGGCAAAAGTTTAGATGAAAATGCAGCTTTTTAAAGGAGGACATTTCATCTGCATCATCTACTTACCAGGCCAAAATACTGATGGTAGCATACAAACAAGTCAGGTTCAAAAGGGGTATTCCCCCCCCCCCAAAAAAAAAGAAAAAAAAAAAAAGGCATAAAAAGCATTGCAATTTACCCCTTGCTGTATACTGAAACATTAAAGAAAACAGATACTAGATCTAGGAATCCAACTAGAATAGGAGTTATCAGCAGAAATTAACAAGACAAAAGACAAAGTTCCAAAATTTCAAGCTGTTCTTTCTACCCCTTAGAGTTTTGCTCATTGGTTAGTTACTCTACAATTTGCTCTGAATACCTTATTTCACTACATAGGTACACTTTAATCATTCTTATTTTAAATAGCAATCAGAATAAAAATGATGTCAAACATTAGTGGTGCAAGTATTTTCAAATCACAACCATCTAATGAAATTTAAAGCTAAAATATTTTTCACAAATATTGCAAAACAGTCAGTTTATTTGCTAACATAGCATTGAGAACACGTATATGTTCCTGTATTAAAATAAATAAATATATTCATGTTTTGCCTTTTTTTCTGCTCTGCTAAGTTCCTGCATCCCTCTCTCATCTCTCTCTGTCCACCATACACATACACAGACAAAATATAAAACTGTTATAAATGAAGTCTCAACTCAATTTGAATTTAGTAATATTCATAAAAGGAATATTTATAAAAGGTATAAAAGGCAAGTAAACAGCGCTGGGTGTGCGGGGAGTCTACACTCCATCAACACGCACACACGAACATTGAACCTTCTAAACATACAGAACATTGCTTTTACATACTAAACCCAAGTATGCCTATACATATATACAATCAGAAAAGGTAACAAACAATCCTTTAAGTTCATGTTACCATGAACCACGGGGCTTTCTGACCCCCATGGCCACATTCCCAAATCTCCCCCTTCTTTATTAACATCAACTGTCTTCTCAACACGAATTACCACTCCATATATAACAAAGCCAAGAAAGCAAATCAATGCTCAGAAAACCTTTCTTATTTTTATACTTCTAGAAATATTTTTACTCAAAATTTTAATCCAGAGAAGAAATATTAACATTGACAAAGTGTTAACATATTAACCCTATCTCCTTATCTTCTCCTCCTGCTCGTTTTCAGAAGCACACCTTAGTCATCCTTTAAGTACCCTTTCTGAAGTACCTCAGTCCTTGCTCTGGGATGCTGTTTTCCATTACAGCACTTTGATGCCTGATTCTTCCAGGAGAACCTGACTCAGTGTAGTAATTTAGCAGAAGTGTAACTGCATACTCTAATATATCCCCTTAACTGTATTGTTGTACTGATGCTTTCCATATGTGCTTAATCTAGGAGGTAAAACTGAGACCTGGGGAATTCTGCTGGTCACATAAAATGCTAGTGACAAGACAAATTATATTATCTACAATGTAAAGCTACACCTCATCAGTTGATGTCTTTGCTGCTGATATTATCCTCTGGATATAAAGCAAACTATCAAAGACAATTTGGAATAAAAAAAAAAAAAAAAAAAAAAAAGCACAAGGGGAAGGTTGTATTGCCAGTATCTCTTCTGTTCTCCTAGTTCAGTGTTATACGTGGAGTGGTAATTTGTGTCGAGAAGATGGTTGATATTAATAAAGAAGGGGAAGATTTGGGAGTGCGGCCATGGGGGTCGGCAAGCCCCATGGTTGATGATAACATCAGACTCTTAACGACGAGGCCATCAGGAATGTAAAAGAGTTTAGAGGAAACAAAGAAGGTTGATTCAGGAGATGCCATGCAGTCGAGGGTTGCTTGTTCTCCAGCCGTTAAGGCATGGAAGTTTCTGGGTGTTTGCTGTTGCTGTTTTATGCAAAGTTGTTTGACCAATGAAAAGTTGTTTTTGAAAAGGACTGCTGTGGGGAGAGGGGTATAAGAGGGGAGCCTGTCCTCGAGATGAAAAAAAAAAAAAAAAAAAAAAAAAAAGGCAACACGATGAAGTTATGTGATCAATAAAGAAGCAGAAAGAAGGAATGAAAAGGAACAGGCTAGCAGAACGGAGACCAGGACAAGAACAGGAACACTGATTGCCTCATGAAGATAGGTTCGGCCAAACTCAGCAAACCGCTCAAAGAAGTTTGTACTGAAAGTCGCTGGAAACAGGTGCACCGGAGCTAAGAAGAAGCTCAAGCTGAAGAAGCAGACCCGCACACACAACTTTTTTTTTGCGGGACCACAGTGGTTTGCCAGACAGTGAGGGAACTGCAAGCTCGTTTACTGATCCTTCTGCTACACCATCAGCCTCCCCACCGCTACTGCCATCGCAGGCCTTTGCTGTTCCGCCCCCTGGTGGCCTGGACGTGCCTTTTGGCCTGGGGCCCTATTGGCCTTGAAAAGGAGACATGTTTCCCTTCGATCCAGGAAGAGTGCGATGCATGAGGCCCAAAGGCTGAGTTGCTTGAGACATATTGTTCCCATGACTAGCTGTGAAATCCTCCGGTGTTTGTAATCAAAAAAAGGAATGGAAATTGGAGACTGTTATAAGTCATGGAAGATATGGGAGCACTTCAACCAGGCCAACTATGCTCCCCCAGTCATGGACATTGATAGTAATAGACATAAAGGATTGTTTGTTACCTTTTCTGATAGTACATATGTATAGGTGTACTCGGGTTTAGTATGTAAAGCAATGTTCTGTATATTCAGAATGTTTGATGTTCGTGTGTGCGTGTTGGTGGAGCGTAGACTCCCCACACACCCAGCGCTGTTTACTTACCTTTTATAAATATTCCTTTCATAAATATTACTAAATTCAGATTGAGTTGAGACTCTTTTTGAAAGCATTAGTGTACTAATTTCACTCTAATGGGCAACTGATCACAATGTCTCTCTCACCCCCCCTCGTCAAAGGAAGAGGAGGAGAAAATAGAATGAAAAAGGGTTAAAGGCTTGCAATAAGGACAGGGAGTTCCCTCACCAATTACCACTATGGGCAAAATGGACTCAGTCTAAAGAGATTAATATAATTTATTGCCTATTACCAACAGAATAGAGAAGTGAGAAACTAAAAGCAAACTAAAAACACCTTCCCCCCATCCATCCTCTTCTGTTACCACCCCGCAAGCAGTGCAGGGGAACGGGGACTGGTCACTCCCTGACGCTTTGTCTCCGCCGCTGCTTCACAGTCACTCTACCCTGCTCCACGCGGGGTCCCTCCTGAACTAAGCCTGCGGGGGCTGCCCACAGGCAGCAGCTCTTCAAGAACTGCTCCCACATGGCTCCACACCACGGGGTCCATCCGCCAGGAGCAAACTGCTCCAGCACGGGTGCCACACGGGCAGCAGCACCCCCCAGGCCCTCTGCTCCTGCAGGGGCTCTCCATGGGCCGCAGCCTCCTCCAGGCCACATCCACCTGTTACACCAGGGGCTCCTCCATGGGGTGCAGCATGGAGATCTGCTCCATGTGGGACCCGTGGGCTGCGGGGGGGACAGCCTGCTCCATGAGGGGCCTTTCCACAGGCCACAGGGGAACTTCTGGCTGCCGGAGCACCTTCTACCCCTCCTTCTGCACTGACCTTGGGGGTCTGTAGGGCTGCTTCTCACTCTTCTCTCCCAGCTGCTGTTGCTCTCCCAGAGGCCCAAACAGCATTGCTCATTGGCTTGGTTGTAGCCTGTGGTGGGTCCCTTTGTAGCCGCCTGAAGCTGGTACTGATCTAACGTGGGGCAGCTGCTGGACTCTGCTCACTTCGGCCACCACTGCAGCCCCCCGGCTACCAAAACTTGTTGTATAAACCCAATACATTTATCCAAAACTTCTAATTATAGTACCTTGAGGAAATTATAATAATTAGGAAGAAATAATAGCCAAAACATAAAACCGAACTTTTATGTTAGTAATTTGGCTATGCAGCTTGTTAATCAGTATAAATAATCATAAAATTTAAATGTACAGATTCTGCATCAGTCAGACACAATTTGCTACAGCTGTTGCCTAAAACTTGTGCAAGCTAACAAGTAGCTCCTGACTAGAGACGGAAAGCCTTACAGTGGAAGAACTTGTAAATTTTGATCTCCAAGTTGAGTGTAACTCTGAAATAAAATTTACAGCTCTGCGCTGCACTAGGTCACCTTTCTTTCTGGTTAAAAATCAAGTTCAAAAGAATAAACTATATCCTCTTATTCCTTCTCTATGCATGTGTTGGATAAAATATATTATAATACAGTAAATACAGAGCCAAGGTTTATAATAATTTATCTGCAATTACGTCTGCTGAATTATGATGTGGTCTTTGCTTTTATATAAGCATGTGGATACACAGATGTGAATACTATCATCTACATGATTAATGAGACACCACCTAGAAGACCACCATATTGCTGCTCTTTTTAAGAGGTTATTAAAATAGCAAACACTTAAAAATAGATAATTAAACCAAAATTGTCTGTGTCCTAGCTCCTTTCCATTACCTTTGCAGAGCTTACAGAAAGTGACTATTTTTTTTCTAATTATTCCTAAGATAAAAGTGTAAATGTCAGTCATTGTTCTCTTCTCTAAAACTATGTAATTGTACCATGTATATTAAAACATACAGGCTATATTACATACTCAGGTCAGAATTACAAAATCATTCCATGACAATTATGCATATTTTTGTAAAGTCAATAGAAATCATGGGACTATTTGACTTGATTTTCAAGCATAGTTTCTCTCTTAATTCATTCCTATTTAAAAGAATATAACTTATTAAAAAAAAAAAAAAAAAAAAAAAAAGGTTTTTTTTTTTTTTTAGTTTAGTGGTTAATAATCTGTAAGAAACTCTAAGGGTATAATGGAGGAACTTGTCTTGGAGGTATGTTAGAATCTTGGACATGAGATAGTTGTACACTTCAGTAGCAAGACATCTACCATCAGATGGCCTAGAGAAGCAAGAAAGCAGAAAAAGTTATAACAACACCCAAATACTAATTGTCAGAAGAGACACGTGTCAATGAACCATTCTGTTTTAGTAAACAGTTATTTGGGCCTTTCTTTCCTATGACCTTTATGACTTCATAGTGTATCAGTAGTTTTACTGAAGCTACTTAGATATGTATGAGAAATTTAAATGACACTAGAAAATAATCTCAAGGGACAAATGCAACACTGGCAGGAAAGTGAACCAACTGACCTCATTAGAAATTAGAGGTGCAAACTTTTTCAATAATGTTTGTTAAAAAAATCAGCCTGGAGGCTATATTTCATAAAAATTCTTGATCACATATGAAATTTCTAGCACAACAGAAGTCACTATTAGAATGAATAACATTTGTGAACTTAAAATTAAGCACATGCTAAATTTCCTGACTGAAGAGGATGAAAGTTAAAGAAAATGATCATGTTCATACTGGTTTATAGCTTAATGACCAGGCTCCTGAACTGAACTTCAGGGTCTTCAAGGGAACTTCAATGGTTCTGTACTCTGTCAACTTTGTGTAATGCAAAATATGTAATCTTCCCCTGTATAGAAAACTAGAATACAGATTTTGCCCTCCCAGTTGGTATACTAACTTTAAATCAACAGAATCATACTTTTCTATCTGTCCTAATGAATGTTTTTGTTTCTACTAAGTAAACCACTGTCCAAAGAGATGGGAAATCTAGTTCTGTCCCTCTGATGGTGAACCTTCCCCACTGATTACTGTACTCAGAAAGTTAATGCATGAAATTTTGAATAAAGCACATAAGCTCTAAAAGGAAATAAGGTTTATGACATACTTTTGGTCTCAGCATTATATTGCTATGTAGGTCCTTGTTTCTGTGTGGGTTTTTGGGTCTTTGTAGGTAATACCGTGAAGCACTGGAAGTTAGGCACAGGAAAATTACTTGCACTGTGTTGTTCACTGAAGGAAGATTAAGTAGCTTTCTCTGTTTCTCTGAGTTGACTACTATAATATTTAGATAATGGGGTTTTGCTGGATGACTTGCAACACTGCAAATTGGTCCCTATCCTGCCAACAGAGAAGCAGTAACACTGTAGATTTTTTTCAGAAACACTAAGTGTATATTCTTTCCTTTCAGATCCTATGGACAACTTTTGTAGGGATATTCACTACTCTTTGAGATGAGTTTTTTTTTTTACTTGGCTGAAGGCTTCACAATACAGACTCCCATATCTTAGTTTTAGTACATAAAGACTTTCAGTGGAAACACACAGTGGAGGTAACTTCATAACTGTTTTTACAATAACGAAGGAACAAGAGAGCTTTGAGAAAAGGGGGTGTTAATTCTATGGTCTCCTTTTCAGAGCTTTTCATAGTCACTAGACCGTAAGGAAGTCTGGAACAATCTTGTTTTGCTCCCATTTGATAAACAGGTTTTGGGCCACTGAGGTGCTAATCTGTGAGACTGACTGTGTAAACTGGTGAGAATATGCATCCAGAAAAAGAAGGAGGAGAATTTATTTTCTGCTGATACACTGTCCGTTTAAGAGCTGTTAGACAGAATAAAGACCTGTCACATACATGGACATGCTAAAACTGCACAGTATTATTTCCCCAATCAAAACAGTATTTAAGAAAAAAAAAATGCTTGAAAAACATGAGATGCTTAAAGATTACAGTCATGGGAATCATATAACTATTTCAGACAGCAGCATCAGATTCCAGGTTGCAAGATGTTAATGCAGAATAATGAAAAAAAAAAAACGTATGCAGGGGGTAGATAAAGTTATCTACAGGCAAACAAGAGTTATATGCCAAAATTCTTAAACCATGACTGATACATACAAAAGCTGTGATCCTTTGGGGTTTCTTATTTATGGAGTAAATTTATTTTCCTTACCCCCTCACACATATGTTATGTTAGAAATGCATTTACGTCAAGTTTAATTAATATGCAGCTGCTGTATTCAACATCAGGTAATCAGAAAGCCATTAAGTGATCCACATTGATTCAGGTTATAATTTATAAATGAGAGAGCCTTTTAGTGATCAACAGTTCAAACACTTAAAAAATAGAACCAAAAGTAACATATAAACACTAAAGCATTTGCACCTCTTCAGTTTTGTTTCTCAGCTTTTGGAATTCTCAGCTTCAGAATTAGGAAGCCCAAGTCCTGTTGACCTCTAGGGATTTTGGTTCTAAACCTTCCAGGACTGAATATTACAAATATTCATTACAACTGTTAGTACTAAGGTAGGAAATATAGGAGTTTATTGTTGCCTCAAAATGCTCATTGAGAGCTAAATGATTTATTTATCTGGAGACAGAAAAAATACTTACAACACAACTAAATTAAAAAAAAAATAATAAAATAAAATAACACAGTGAATATTAATGAAATAAAAAAGAAAGGATTTTTTTTCCCAAGTTATATGTCTAAGCCTCATATGGACACAGATTTGACAGAAATTAAACTGTAGAAATCATATGCACCATGTTTTCCACAAGAGGAATTGAATTAAACAAATAGTAATAATCAGGATTCTTTAGTTAACTTCATTAGGCAGATAACAAAATTTGCAACTTCAATTATAAACTTTAAAATTGTAGAAGAATCTAATCTTACCACTTGTCTAAAAATAAACATTGTATCTTTGCAATTATATTGCTTGAATTCAAGCTGTTTTCTGTTTAGTATAGAACTTCTACCAAGAGATTAGTACCTTTATTTTAGTATAATTAAAACACTACTTTAGCCTAATCAGTTTCAGCACTTTATACAAACCCCTGTGCAAAAAAGAGAGATATTCTGGTCAGTCATCCTACACAACTATTATATTAGTTGTATCTTAGCTGAGTACATGTCTATGCAGGACTTTCTTCCTTATGGTACCCAATAAAAATATGGAAAAAAAAAAACAAACAAACAAAACAACAACAACAACAACAAAGCAGAATATAAAGCATCTATTCAGTTTCAGTATTTTTAACAGACCACTCTTGATTTCTTATTCTCCATTGGTGCTGCAATATTGATATGTCAGCTTCAATAGACATAATGGAAAAGTTTCTCTGGGAAACTATTGCAATGTAGAATAAAATGTACTAAGTTGAACTTAAATGTAGGGATCTTGATTTTCTTTGTCTTTTTTAAGACAAAAATAACACTTTTCTTTAACTTGAAAATATTGCTGACTGTCCATTTGGATTTTTTTTCCTTAAAAAGGTGCTTTAAAACAGAATATTCTTAGTCAAAATGAATAATTTGATTCTTTTTAGAGAGAAAAAAAAATACTAAAACTTTATAATGAGCAACCTTTTAGACTAAAAACATTCACGCTAACACTAATCAACAAAAATTTAACTCTTTTCTGTGAATTCCCTGCCTTCCTCCCCAGAAAATTCACCTTCAGACCTACAGAGCAGTAGGAGTCCAAATGTACTTCCCAGTATACACAGGTTTTGATGAATCTAGTTTTTGCAGATGTTCATTTCTACATCTAAATTTGTAAATATGCCCTGTGGAAACACATTTTATAAACAATGACAATATTTATCTCTCTTTTGGTGTTAGCAATGGTTATCAATTTTGGTGTTAGCAACATTTGTAAGTCTTATTATCAAACCAACTACCATTCATTATGAAGGCTAGATACTGAAGTACAGTTCTTTGCACATACCAAATGGTATGCACATTTTGTAGAGACACAAAAAGGTAGTTTACATAACTGGTTTGGCACAAGAATTCATATAGGGAAAATTTTGGCTTACACTTCATACAAATTTCCTGTACCCGTTGATTGCTAGTTTTGTGTCCATCCATTTTCATGGAATATCTTCCAAATCAAGTCATGGTTAGCATCCGTGGAGGAGGAGCAACAGTCTGTTTTAGGCATAAAGATTGTAGTAGGACACTGCTGTTAAGATATGTAGGCAGCTGACTGGGCCATGGCCTGGGGTTTATCTAACTAAGCAGAATATAACACACAACAGAATATATCATAAGAATGTAATAAGTGTACTTATAATAAGTGTAATACACTTATAATAAGTGTAATAAATGTGCAAAGCTGTCAAAAGTTTTACATGGGAATGGCTAGATTTGGCTGGTGATTAGGGGAGAGTTGTAAGAAATTACTGAATTCCAACAAGTTTGAAAATCAGTATCCAGGTTGTCCGAGCCCCTGGGCAACCTGATCTAGTGGGTGGCATTCCTGCCCATGGCAGAGAGGTTGGAACTAGGTGTTCTTTAAGGTCCCTTCCAACCCAAGCCATTCTATGTTTCTATGATGATCTTTTGGAGAGTAGAGTCTGGGAAACAAGCAGTACTTAAGTAACTGTTATCAGTAAAGTCATTTAAGATCAAGATTACTTCATCAATCACATGAGAAATGACAAATTAGGGAATGGATATTGCAAAAGAGAATGGATATGACAAAAGAGAAAAAGGTAATCAATTACTAGTGGGTTATGCGTCTGGGATGAGACAAGTTTAGAGAAAAAGAAGGATGAAGGTGGACAGGGATATGTCCAAGCATGGACAGCAGTCACACATGCAGTTGACTGGAAAAGGAGAAATCTTCTGGATTTTGAAATGAATTAAATCCAGCTTCCCCTAAGATCTGTAATTCTCTCCAGGTGCTGCTAGCTGGAAGAAGGTTACAGTGAAACTAGGGTATCCAAGTTGCATGGACAAAGTAGGTGTTATGAAAGGGGTATTAGGGTGCCATACAAATAAACATTATGCTCCCATACATGCAGGTATATGTAAAAAATAAAAATAAAAACATTTTCTGTTGTTTACTTCAGATATTTTTTTCAAAAGATTATAAATATTCTTCTCTTTTTTTCAAAATAGACAGATAGATAAATGCTAATTGAGAACATTGGAGGAATATTCTCTGCCCATCTTCCTGTGTGAAAACCTTTTGCAGCCTAAGACAGGTTTAGAATTTTGAATAACCTTTTAAAGCTATTAAGCTCCTTAACTAAATTTATGTCTTCTCAGTTAAGCTTTCCCAGTCAAATAGATGACACAAAATGATATTTAGCTGTTTCCTGAAGATAAGGCCTGTGTTGCAGCTAACCTGCATTAGTCTTGAAATTCCCTCCAGTAATTTACTGAAATTGTAATATACAAGAACATGAAGACAAAGTGATAAATCTTTTGTACAGAGGGACTTTCATGGAATAGGGTAGGATGTCATTTATTCTTGTTCATTTGGCATGAATAGCTGAATGTTCCTACAGAGCAAACAAATGTTTACAGTCTTTGGTGAGATGCTATTCAAAGCCACTTTGCAGTAATTCAGCTAACATGCACTACAGTAGCACTTGAAAAGCTAACCTAATTTTTAATGTGCATCTACTTCCAGCAGATCCCTACACTGACTCTCAAGTTGGGTATTTATCTGCTGACAATGAGGAAATGCTAATTTTCTTTTAATTATTACATTTTTATATGATAGTGTGTTATGATATGCATTAATCAGCAAATTACAGATTAACTAAGAGAACTCTGTCACACTAAGTTCACAGCAAGGAGTGGGGTTCATAATATAAACAAATTGTGAGTGTAATAATATCTGTATCTCTGTGATGAGACCAATTTGTATACCATCTGGCACTGAAGAGTTTAGCTACTTGGAGTTATAATGGAAATATTTTGGCTACAATACAAAATGAGCAGGATAATAGCTACTTGGTGACTAAAACAAAGCAGAAATCCTGACAGAAAGAAGTAACATTGGATAAGATATGGGAGACAGAGTAATATCATTTTCTTAGCTGCAGATACTGGTGTCCCAGTCAGTTGGAAAGATATAAATTAAGAATTCTTACATTATGATGGGAAAAGTTGAATTTTTTTTAATTTGTCACTGTTTGTATTAGCCTTTCCAGTGTTTTTGTTTGTTCGTTTGTTTGTTTTGTCTTGTGTCTAAAAACACATGCAGCAAAACTTTGCCCTCTGAACACAAAAACAGGGAAGATACTATTTTAAAGGTGAAGCATACTGTGGCTGTAAGTAACAGCTTGAGAGAAAATTATAGTCCTTAGGGTGCAATAGTAAATCATTTTTATTTTTATTTAATTCAGATTAAATCTGATTCAGAATACATGTAGAATGGTGGATATTGTTGCCAAGAATGTTATTAGAGCTTTTGTATATCTTTTCTAGAGCCCTTTAATAAAATGAAAGGGATGTTTTCTAGCATCACTAAGTTGAATTATTTTATTTTCAAAATATATTGGAAGAATATCAATAACTTAGAGAAGGCTTTACAATTTTTGACAAATATGTTTATTTCCCCATCCTATTATTTTAGCATCTGGCCCATAAATCAGTGACACATCACCAACCTAAGCCTGATTCAGTTATTATCTATTTTAATACGTTTGAAGGAAGTACATGTATATTCTGCAACACAGGGTAATGCAAGCAATTTTGCCCAATTCAATTGTGACCTAGAAATATTACAATCAGAAATTATGTGATAACCTATCTGAATTAAGCTGGTGATTTTAAGTGCATTGTTAAAAAAGTATCACAAAGATCTTCATAACTATCAATATTTGCAATCGATAATTGTCCTAATATATACACCAGAGGTTCTTGACTAAATGGGACTACATGTTTTATAAGATACAGCTCCATATTACTTCTAGATTTGTCCGCCAAATCGGAGTAAAGGAAATTTACTGTGTAGAGCTGTTTTCCAGACACTTTGGCTAAATACAGGTTTTCATATCACATTGTCATTCTACTTCTACTGAAAATAGTAATTAAACTGCAGTATGGAATTTGTTATGCTTTTTGGTCTGTTTTCCTATGCAAATGCATCTTATTCAGTTCTATGATGTGTGTACACGTGAACATGAAGGTCTGTCTTCCCAACAGATTATAATCCAGTAGATTGTGTAAAAAATGTTAAATTCCTACAACTTCAGTCAAATATAGGCAGCCAAGTGAAGACCTGACTACAGTCAAGGTAAAAAAAAGGCTGAAATGCAGACTCAGTCCTTAATGGACATTACAGCAAAGAACACTTATGAAAAGCCCAGACATAGGACAACCTTTAGTCCATGGTTTACACATTTATGGAAAATCCAACCATGACACACTACTTTAAGTGGGTAAAATTCCTTAGTTTCATCAGCCTTGAAATTATTTATTTTTCTCTACTTATTATCTTTGTTTGTTTGTTTGTCTTCATTCATGGTAAATATAAAGGCAGTAAAACTGAGTGATTTAAAGGAACTTAAACCACAAACTTCTTCATAACAAAATACAATGCTTTCCCGTTCCAAGGTGGCACCAAGAATATAACCAGCTATTCTTGGTCTGTGATGCTTATCTCTTGAATGATAATCAAAGATTTTTCTTTATTGTGACTACCAGTTGCTAAGATTCTGCCACTGACTGACAGAGTTAAAATAATTCCCTTCCATCTGACAAGTCCCGATCCACTGCCTGCTGAACTAGAAGAAAGGACTCATAATTAATTATTGCTGGACAAAAAACCCAAATCCTTTTTCTTGTCAGCTAAGCCCTCTAGTTCTGTCTTGGCTAAAATCCCAGCTGGAAATGTATGACTCCACAGGCTCTTTTTGCAGGTGCTGTGGATCATACAGGTTTAGGAGCGAAGAAATACTGTGTTGCTGTTCCTGTATGGGATAGTACATGAGCAACTATTGATAATCTATTATGGCCTGGTTCTATCCAAATTAACAATTCACCTACACAAGGCCAGCACTGACTGATGGACACTCTGTTTTGAGACTGCCCTATGATCTGAAAGTAAATAATTTTAAAACAGATTAAGCTAGATAGAACAAAGATTTGAGAAGTAACAGTTTTCCTAGTGATCTCTGTTACTGTTCATTTTTTATGCGAAGGCACCATTTAAAATCCAGCTGTGAAAATTGCTGCCATCTTACCCTGTTCCATTTAAAATTAAGATCCTTTTTTTGTGGGATGAATGCAGTGGACAGATCACAAGAATATCTTAATGTTTCACAGACAAATACATGCAGCAGTAGTATCAGAGAATGAATAGATGAAACAATAATCTGCCCACACCCAAGAGCAATGACCTATGGGATCAAGCAATGGTATGTAGCACTAGGTTTTCAGGACAGTTTAAACTAATAGCCAGTAAAACAGCTCCTATTTACATGCGGGCCACTGTAAAGCTGATTTGATGTTATGCTAGCTTCAGAAAGTCCTGCTTTATGCCTCCTGTGCACATCCTTGTTTGGACTAATTCTATTCTATAGTCAGGCCTGTTAACTCAACCGTCTGAGATCGGGTCCCATTTCTAGAGCTGATCAGTGTAATGTGAGTTAACATTTAAAAAAAAAGAAGGAAACTACGTGTTGTAGAAAGTGACTGATCAGAATGATAATTTAGTAATTAATGTAACCTTTTTTAAAATGCAATTCAGAGAAACACTTGGCCAGATTAGCTATGCAAAACTACCACCATGTGTGGAAAAAATGTTCATCTGGTATCTAGAACTTTGAGAAGTCCCTGGGTAAAAATTGGCAATGCTGAGTGACTGTCCTGATTTAGGAATGAAAGTCAGACAGTATTGCTATCCTCCCTGAAAATGTCTGGGTCCTACGGGCTGCCAAAGGTGGCCAGTGAGCTACTTATTGAGCCACTTCCAGAGCAACAAAGTGAAGAGTAGTTCTTCAGGTGAGGTATGGAACCGATGATAAGAATATATTTAACAGGAAAAAAGTATTTAGTAAAAAGCAGAATTTTAACCATTTCCAGTATTATAATTCTAGATAAATATAATTTCTCTCATCATCTTTCACAGGTTACCCAACAATTTTCAGTCTTTTTGTTTGTTTGTTTGTTGTTGTTTTTTTTTGCTTGTTTGTTTGTTTGTTTTTAACTATTTGGTTACTCAACTTCTTTTAAAATACCAGGAAATACACACCTCCTGATGCATTTTGCCTTGTCATCCTATGAGATTTCAAAAGATAATGTATTTTGCTTGACCAAAAATAAGAGGAATTATTCAACAGTACTGATGAGATAAAGGCTTAATACCTGGATTTGAGTATGCTGTTATTTCTCCAGAAGAGTGAATGATGAGAGATAACTATATCTGAAAAAAAAAAAAAAAAAGATGCAACTTTCTGCAAAACACAAAACCATTGCTGGTACTATGAAATAATAATAGCATCAGTACTCTGCAATTATATATCAGTTTTCATTGTCAATGTCCCATTCTATTTAGTTCACAGTATCTCTCCATGCCATGTTGTGTATCACATTCAGTTTGGACAATAGAATAACACACTTAAACCCTAAAGGATATCTCACAAGTAAATTTATAATGCTATGTACCAAAGCAAAACTAGCTGTTAGGCTAATAAACTAATCTTATTTTGAAAAGCAAAATAAATTATGAAGATAATATTGTGCTGATATGTTGTGGTTTTCTGTTTTTGTTTTTCTGCAAGGCTTCTTGGACCCAGGTGATATAAAAGAACACCAATACAAAATTGAAGTATATTAAAACTAGGGCAGCTGCTATTACACATAGGAAAATGAAATTGTGAACCAATACTTCATGTATGTAATCACAGTGATATTGCTCAGGGATTGTTTTAGGGACATATGCTTTCTCATATTTTTAGCAATGATATGGAAGAAAATACTAACTCATAGCCAATTAAGTTTGACATGAAACAATGATTAGTGACGTGCTAAATGGATAGGTGATTAAAGTCAAAGATCATTTAATAAATAAGTCAAAAAAGTTTATTATTATTATTATCATCATCATCATTATTATTACAGTGCCCCCTACCCTCATGTGTACAGAAATAGTGTAGCTGCACTAATAATTTAGGTGACACAATGTAGCTGGAGGGATTTGGGAAAATGTGTTCTACAGCCCACATTAGGAAGGAATGCTCTTGCAACTGTAATGCTTTTAGAGAATGAAGCATCGGAGTTGCATTACCATCAACAGTGACAACATATTCATAGGAAAGGTGGGAAGAACTGGCTAAAAACATAAAGCTATAGATTCATTGCCACATGTCCTGCCACCAAATAAGTAGGCATACAACAGCAAAGGATCATACAGCACCCAGGATTCCTGATAACTGTGTGATATTAAGTCATCAGAAGGTCTTCACATGCACAGTATTCCTCACTAGCACTAGGCAAAATCTTCCTGCAACCTTTCTTTTCATCTAAAAATTTTTTTTGTCAAAATCTACATATTCTGCAAGAATATGTCAATTTCAATAAAATCTGATGGCAGAAGAGCACTTGAGCAGAAGAAGGAATTTTGGTAAGTCAAAACAGAGGCTTTTGTGTTGCTGTATTTCAGATCTAACCAGAACAGAAATTTTCTGTTTTGTATATTTCTGCTTTGATACCCATGTTACAGTTTACATAATATGTTATGCCCCTTTCCTGAAAATAATGCTGCTGTGGTTTTAAAACCTAAAATGATGTGTAATACTTTGTTTCATTTTGTTTTTATTCAGGTAGAAAAAAGAATAAAACCCACAACAAAACACTGAGAAAGTGACATTGTTTTCCTTGTGTGAAAACTGGGCTTTGAGCATTTCAATTTTGTCACTCAAACAACATTTAAGGAGTATTTCATGTTTCAGTTCTAGTCAGTTCCTCTGCTGACTACACCTCTCATGCAGAGCAGATATTCTCTTGTGACATACTTACTCAGCTGACTTTAAAACTTTATTGCTGTCTCATGAATACTGTCTACAGAAATACGTTATATTTTTAATTAGCTGTGTTATTTAGTGTCCATTTCAGCAGTGACGAAGCCTTACTTCCCTGGATTTTTATTTTTTTTCCTATGTCTAATTTTAACCCTTAGTCTATATTTCAAATATAGATCAGAAGTCCAATTTTATTTGAATTGAGTGATAGAAGGATAACACCTCTTTTTTCCTGAAAGTGGTCTATATCTTTGCTGGACAAACATCCAGTTCCACCACTTTTTCACACCAGATACATATTTTTCATTGCTCTGGGCTGAGACTTGGAACAAACAGGCCTGGATTTCATGTGATTTTTTTTTTTTTTCCAGCCACGTTGCCATATAAAATTGTTTCCCTATTCTCAAGTCTGAGAATATACCTCCCACGTTTCATGTTCTCTTTGTGTAATTCAATCTCTTTGCTCTTGACCTCATATTTGAAAGTGTGTACAAAGGTGCCAGCTTGACAGAGTTTTGAACATGCATCTAATAGAAAGTGGAATAAGGTCAACGATTTCTTTTATGTGGTCTAATTGGTCATTCTTATAATAGCAATTATATCAGTCAGAATTCTGACAAACTAGGTAATCTCAGTTGAAAAGAGATTTGCTCCAGAATTATCATTCAGTTTTGGTTTGCTTATAACTCACAAGTTTTACTTTAACAAAAAGCAATCCAAAATTTGTGAAATTCTTGCCAAGGTGCTCACACCTTGGTTCTTCCTCAAATACCCTATGAAACTCCTATAAACTTCTTCTTCCCAAAACATCCAGGAAAACAACAGAACTTTTAGTTTTAGGATTGTTCCAAAATGCATTTCAGTGTAGCTTTACAAGTTACAAAGTTCATTGGCTTTGATTTAGGACAAAGAAGTCTGTAAGTGATTATTTTTCTGTCTATCTAGTGCTATAAATAATTCAGAATATGCAATTATGTTTATTTTATTTTAAAAGAAGATATCAATTGTACGATGTTCACCCTGCAGTAGCAGACCTGTTACTTTGCCTAGAAGACTCTGGGATCCCAAGTACTGCACATAGTTTGCCACTACATTCAGCTGTCAGGTTCACCCAGCACAAGGCACCCCTTCAGACAACCGTTAGATTCTTGCTGCTCTCACTGCAGGCAATGCTGGCAGCTCTCTTGGAAAGACAGCAGTTACATGTGGTAGCTAAAAGAAGCATCACATACCTGGTTCATCCCCACTGTAAAAATATAGTCACTTGGCCCTGCATTAAAGGACACTGAGAACCCAAATGGGATTTTCTCAGATTTGTCTAAGACAAATAAATAGATAAATAAATAAATAAATAAAAATTACTTGAACACAGATCTGAATTTGATCTCAATATAAGGTGCATATGCTTGATAACAAGCATATGTCTTTCTTCCACACAAGTCAGTCACCTGTCTGTATCACCTGTACCTCTTTCCATTGTGTATTCCCATTTGCAGGAGAAAGATGGTCTCTATCATGAAAAGAGCTTCCATTAGAGTATGCCAGGCTTTATTAGCACTCTGCATAAAATGAGAGATTAGAGTGAACAGCATCTTGCTTAATGATTTGGTCTCATTCATTTTTATTGCTTATCATTTTACTGAATAATGTTAAATACATTTAATCAGGTTATAGTCTAGAAGATATTTTAGAAAAAAAAAAAAAAAGCATAAAGTTGATATGAGATAAACATTTCATTACAAATCTTGTAAACACTTCTTAAGAATAAGATTGTTACAAAATATAACATTCTTTGTTTTAATAACCTGAAAGCAAAACCAAATGCTGCATCAGTACATTGGCTTTATTAATAAATAAATAAATAAATAAATAAGTGTAGTATTGTAGTATACTCTAAACCTGAAGAGGTTTCCAGTGATCCAGTGAACTGATTATCAACGGTAGTTGTAATAATGTAGTCAGTGTATTTAACAAGAGGAAAAAATATATTATTAATATGTCAGAAACACCTCAAATCTGCAGCATCTGCCATTTTTTGATAGCTGGGAATCTGACCCATTACAATATCTAACATTACTTGGAAATTAAGGCCAGAGGAGACAATTAGATAATCTACTCTGACCTCTTATTTTCTGCTAGTGCTGCATTTCATCCAGTTATTATTGTATCAAACCTAATGATTTGCATACTAACTAAAGCATAACTTGCATTTGAGTAAAGCATATTTTTCTTGATGACACTTGGTCTCAAACTTTAAAAAGAAAGAGATGGATATACTACCTCTTCATCTGACAGTTTTTTCCAGTGATTAAATATCTTTTCAGTTAAAAAGGGTAATTCAGTTTTCAAATTCAGATATGTCTGTTTTCGGCTTTCAATCAGTGCTTCTTATTGAGGCTTTATAAATTTAGTAATTCATATTTTCTATCCATGAAGATTATACAAGAATTGTAAAAGAATAATAATTCCATCTTTCCATCTTCTTTCTGACATATTAGAACATTCGAGCTCTTTAGGCCTCAAGAATATCCTACTTTTAAATACCTTTTATGGAAAAATTTTGAATCTTCTCAATTTTTATATAATTATTTTAAAATTGAGAACCTCATACAGACTTTCAGTAGCAATATCAGAAAAATACTACAATTAAAAAAAAAAAAATCTTCTCTATACACTGTCCGCATTAAACCTCTTCTATCACTTAAAAGACTGTATTCTCTCTTCTTACTCAATATTATTGGGAACTGAGATTATTTTCTTTATCAGAATCGCTAGTTTCTAAAATATGGTCATTTGATCCAGAGAGATATCCTTAATGCCCTGTTTCCAGATATATTCTAGATATATTTGATAGTATTTCAATGTTCTCTATTTGATGTGTTTTGTGGGAGTCCGTACTCTGACTATAGTCAATGACAAAGCAATTCTATCTTAAAGAAAGGTCTAAAATATTAAGGGCCAGTGACGCTGAAGAGGTGCCTCTCTTTCTGCACACATAATAGTCCTATATATAGTCCTATATACCAAATACACAACAAAGTTGGGAAAAATCCCACTTGTTAAGGATCTGAGAGAGACAAAATCCAGCATGGAGGACTTGTTCAATTGTTAATGGATTAAATTAGTGAGACACCACATTAGCAAGATAAGCATAAACAGAGCCATGTATGGTTAGCATAGCATCTCAAAGTCTGCGATTTTGTGGTTTGTTTGTTTGTTTTTCAAATATTAATTTAATATAATAACACTCACACTCCATTTCTTCTTGCAAATTGGAAAAAAAATAGATAGATTTTCCAAAGGAATCTTGGTAGTATTATAGTGTCACATTACAAGCAGTCATCCTCCTATACTTATGTATTGCAATGCAGAACACAGAGACAGAGATAACTTTTTACAGCACAATACAGAGTCCTAATGATTAATCTATTATGTTGCCCATGCATGATTTCCTTTTACATTACAGGAAAAACTACATTCCAGTGGCTTTAGAGGAAGCCATTAATGGGTTATTTGTATGCATTACAACATTTATACAGAATGACACTATTTGTTATGTAATATAGTAATGTCATAAGAAATAAATGACTATAAACAGTTGTATTATAGTTCCTGGATTTGGGAAAAACTGGGGGAAATCAATCCAGTTTTTACTCTATAAAAGTGAATAAGAAAAGCAAATAAGGGGAGATTTGCAAACTTCTATTTATGAATTAATAGCTGAACGAATATGTGAAATCAGATATTGTAAGGAGCAAAACCAATCTTGATAACCATAACAGAATTTATGAAAATGCACGCCTAGGGAGCTTTACTAAATGTATCCCATGTCTAACTGCAAATAATGAGTGGCTAACGGGAAAGGCTATAAACCCTGTCTCCTTCTCCAGGAACTGATACAGCGGTTTTGTTTGTTTTATAAAAGTTTAGGGGGGGGGCATAAATGCTTTCCTTTCCAGATGTGAAAATTTGAAATGCACTCTTAAAGCATTCAACAGTCTAGTAAAGTAATCAGAAACCAAGATTTTATGTATCAACCAGTACTTACACCAGAGCAAAGTGAGCATTCAATGCTAACATTCTTTATTTGATAACATTTTAAATTCACTTTGCAGAGGATAAATGATAGTCATTTGAGCCACAGGACTCTTGCTAGAAAGAGATTTGCAGGAATAGGCTCTAAATCATCAGAAACAGGCCCATCAGAAAGGTATAAAATTAGCCACGATAGTTGAACTGCAAATAATATCTCAAATTCTAAAGAATGCCAAATATTTTAAGGTGTTTTAAATTTAATTGAGAACTTTGTCTTTACGTTTTTTTATGGAGAAGGGCAAGGGCAAGGGCAAGGGCAAGGGGAAGGGCGAGGGGAAGGGCGAGGGGGAGGGGGAGGGGGAGAGAAGGGAAGGGAAGGGAAGGGAAGGGAAGGGAAGGGAAGGGAAGGGAAGGGAAGGGAAGGGAAGGGAAGGGAAGGGAAGGGAAGGGAAGGGAAGGGAAGGGAAGGGAAGGGAAGGGAAGGGAAGGGAAGGGAAGGGAAGGGAAGGGAAGGGAAGGGAAGGGAAGGGAAGGGAAGGGAAGGGAAGGGAAGAAGGAAAGATCTATGTAACTTGTATGTTGTTGTCTAACCTAATTAGACCTAATCAATTGACTTTTAATTCTTCAGCACTCACATTTTTAGAAGGGCTTCTTTTCTGAGTGTAAGAGGACCATGGTATAGCACAGTAATTTGTAACATAACTATTTGGCACAACAAAAAAGTATTAAAAAAAAACAACAAACCCCTTTTGCTACAGCTATTTACATGCTTCAGTAAATCAGCTATTAATTCATGATAAACAGATCAAAATTAAATGTCAGTGTGGAAATTATGTCACTTTCTTGGCAATGGCTAATGACCACCAAAGACAATGTGTTGAGCACTGGTGCATGCACCTTTCACACCATTAAGCCAAGCTAATTTTACTGTATTTGCTTGCAAAATAAGCTTATGGGCTACAAATGTATGAAAAGCACTGTTCTCTAACACATTTCCAAGCAAAAGTAATAGCTCTCAGAAGCCCAAATATAAATGTGATTGTCTCTTTTCACCACCTATTGGACTTGGAAGTTGATTTCTTTTTAAATTCGGAGATTATTTAACAGGGAGCTCTTACAATTGGCAGCAGCTCCAGTTTACTTCCCAAGTTGTCCACGAAAGACAGTGATGCATCTTTCCAGCAGATGAACAGTTCTGTACCATACCTTTCCCTCCCTCCCTCTTTTTGCATGGAGCTTTTTACAATACAAGCTTATCTTGAAACCTTACAGATCATTTCTGCTACACAGTTTAAAAGATCAATGACATCCTTTATTAAAAAAAAAAAAAAAAGTGTAATAATAATAAAAACTGATGTTTCCAAACCAAGACTATCTTGCACTATGTAATAATTAATCATTCCCATGATTTTTGCTGTCACTTTTCATAAATTACAGTAATAGAATTACAATGCAATCACTGCTTGAAATTATTACATTTTCTTTCTATTTTTTTTTTTTATTACTCTCCCAGAAAGTCACATAGGAATTGCTGGTGATTGGAACTGTTTCTGGAGCAGCAGAAAAGAAACCATGTAAAGATTCCCCTGTCTTTAAGAACAGCTAACACTTTATGTGTCAAGAAATCCTTCAGTGAGGGAGTCCAATGTAGACCTGAATCCCATCAGTTAAGAAAAGAAGAACACCAAGTTCTAAATGACATAGCAAATTCAAATATGGCTTAAAAAACATAAACCACAATCCTGCCCAATAGACATATTAATTGCCTGTATGAAATGCACAGAGAATAATGAGAATATTCTTATTGATTAATATATCTCTCTTTTGGAGAACTGTATAAGCAATAACAGCTGTAGATGGCAGAAGCTTGCTGAAGGCCACAGGAGCTTTGTCTCTTTTGCCAGTTGTGAATCTGGTCTAATATATTAAAATTTGTCATGATTGGTAACTTATTCTCGTTACCAAAGCTTTTCATTCTCATAGTGATTACCGTTATTATTATTATTATTATTATTTATTTATTTATTTATTTTGAGATAATGTGAACCTGTCAGATCTCCAATTCAATATTCCAGTTCAGATGAAATAAAAATGTAAGGCATTCTAAGGGCAAAAATATTCTTACTGTCATTGCTATGGCATTGTGTATATACTTTTACAGTGACAACACGATCCAAAGTTCCATGGTCCTTTAAGCCTTAAAATCACTGAGTATAGGTATTAAATAGAGAGGGGATGGTGGATGAACAGTAAGTGAAGTAGAAAGCTTAGGCACAAAGAGATAATAAGAGCCATATTTAATGCAAGAGTTAATGAGTCATTAATTTAGTAAAATTTAACCTCAAGTTTAGGAACATTAAGCTGCGTTAAATATACAACTTAATTTAAAATGTATCAACTTTCTCTGCCAAATCTGCACAAGTGAGTATGACTGATAGTGTTACATTGTTCAGTTGAAAGAATACTGAGATTTAAGGTTGTGCCCTTTGGATAGTTCACTGCTGCATGGAAGGAGAATAAAATATGGCAATAAAAAAGTTTATTTTCACTTGCAAAATATTTCTAAAGAGTTTGGTACACAGCTATTAAAAATATTTGTCTGTATGAGGCCAGACTTTCTGAAGACCGAGCAGCAAATTAAGCATTTATTAGTTGATTATGAAGGCATCATTCCAAATACAATCATATAGACAACAGGTTTCTGTCACCAGTTAATCTATAACACTTTTGGATGATATGCAACAATCCTGAAACAGATTAAGACTGTGTCCAAAGGAGGACAACAAAGCTAGTAAAGGCATGTCAGTGTTCAAGATGCATTTGGCTAATGCCATCAGTAGCCTTTAGCTTTGGTTTACCCCTGAAATGGTCAGGCAGTTGGACTGGATAGTCTTTGATGTTTCCCCTTCCCTTCCCTTCCCTTCCCTTCCCTTCCCTTCCCTTCCCTTCCCTTCCCTTCCCTTCCCTTCCCTTCCCTTCCCTTCCCTTCCCTTCCCTTCCCTTCCCTTCCCTTCCCTTCCCTTCCCTTCCCTTCCCTTCCCTTCCCTTCCCTTCCCTTCCCTTCCCTTCCCTTCCCTTCCCTTCCCTTCCCTTCCCTTCCCTTCCCTTCCCTTCCCTTCCCTTCCCTTCCCTCCCACTCCCCCTCCCTCTCCCCCTTCCCTTTCCACTTCCCTTCTCCATCTGTTTTTGGAGGGGAGAAATTGAGAATCTGTCCTAGGTCACTTGCAAATCACAAAGTAAACACTTCTGAATAGTATTTAGAAATCGGCAATATGTAAATACTGGCAATTCATTAAAGTGCTTAAAGTTGTCTTGAAAGCTGTAAAAAATCCATATATTAGCACTTAAAAGT
The DNA here is from genome assembly GCF_964211825.1 of Aythya ferina. NCBI lineage: Eukaryota > Metazoa > Chordata > Aves > Anseriformes > Anatidae > Aythya > Aythya ferina. Next base: position 184,509,543 of record NC_140296.1, on the reverse strand, counting down.
GGTCTGGTTTTCCTGGGAATTACTAGTTTTGAGCATCAAAACACTTCTCTGGGCATGTCTATATTGATTTAGAGATAGATACCTCTTCCTTAAAGTCATGATGGTGAAAATGTCCTGGCGATTAGCAGAAGGGAGGGAAAAGAAAAGAAAAAAAAAAAAGAAAATAATAAAAAAAAAAAGCAACAACTCAGAAGGCAAATAATTCAAGAAATGGAAAATAAGCTATGTTAAAAACCTGTATGCATGACTATTTTTTAACATAATTTAATCTTTTGGAACATGAGTAGAGATGGATGGTACAGCTCAGACTAAAAAAACATTCACATGATGTAGAATAATACTTTCTCCGAAAGGTCATTGCTGCATAGCGTATCACATGAGCACTTTTCAGAGCACTGAAGTTTGTAACATTTTGGTGCAAGAGGCTGCTGTCTTTCAGATGACTTTCCTGAGCCTTACTGCAACTGGTTTTCTTGAACTGCCAATCAAAAAAATGACGGACAGCCCTTTGTTTTTCTCTGCATGAATTTTTGGTTCAGCTGAAGACCCATATGTGCTTTCCAATGAGTTAGGGAAATAGCATTTGACAACAGTTAATTTTCCTGAAGCCTTCAACTATCTCACAGTCTGCAGGCTGACCAGTCCAATTAAAGCTTCTTCACCTCCTTTAGCAACTGTAAGAAAGACTTCTAGTCAGGTCAGCATCTCCTGTGATGGCTATGAACTGTCTGATTTCATATGAACACAGAGGACTCCAAAACCCTCTATGTCAAGGTGTTCTGAGGGCTGGATGGAGGGCTGTCCAGGGCCTGGCATCCAGAGCCCTTCCCATGTCCCAGCCGTGAACAAAGTAAGCCACCAGGGAGCAGCCTCCACCTCCAGGTGAGTGGCTGACAACCCTTGACAGGGGAAAAATAGGGTCCTGGGCACAATGGAGGCTGGTTGTGGCCCATAAGACCTGTTAGGGCTTAGGGCCCTTGACGCTGACAACAACTCCCATTTAATTTTATTCACAGAAAAAAAATGACTCCCTTTGGGAAAGAGATGCTGCTAAAATGAATCAATTCCATTTATTTAAATCCAAAGAAGACATTTTCATATAAGCATAATTTTTACTCTCAGACACATATCCACCTTTTCTCTTACCAGCATTTGTCACTCATTACCCAATGCATGTGACAACAGGTCTTCTCCAGGTAAATCTCCATATAGCAAAATATAAGAAATATCCTCCATTCAGAACTGCCATTCTTGAGAACACAAACCTTGTCTTTAAATTATACATAGAATGATCACTGAAGACTCACCAATATAATTTAATTGAGGATTGAAAATGATACAGAAAAAGATGGAAAAATCTGGATTCCAAAGTAATGAAAAATACATAGTATTCACCATCTGTGGTCCTTGACAACAAGCAGGCTATCAACAGAACTATGCAGTAAACACATAATGGCTTTTACAAGCTTAAACCATCTGTAAAAGCAGAGTGCTTTAAATGCTAAACAGAAATGGCTTAAAAAAAAAAAAAAAAAAAAAAGCTAATGGTATAACCATTCTGGTAATATTAAATAGCCAGCATAAATCCAACAAAGCAGAGCTATTCAGGTTTAGCAAAAAAAATCAATATCCAAGACAAGCTGGTGGGTTCATCTTAAGTGATCATCTTTTGTGAACTAGCAGACAGTCGCAAATCTTCCAATTGTTTCTCATTTCACTCTAATGTTTATTCTGGAAATCCTTAAATCCCACATCCTGAGTTTTAGAACTAAGCTTTGACCTTTGTCTCAATTCCAAATATCACCAACTTTTAACATATTTAAGGTAACCATAAGTAACTAGGCACTGGCAAAGAGAGATCTGTCATTATAAGTGGTAAAACAAAAATAACTCCATGACACAACCACATGCTATGTGGCAAAGAAAACAAAGCTCAGGAGAAGGTCCTTTTTGGAGAGGTCACTGAGATCCTTTAAGCAACATTTAAACAACCTGAAAGGCTCCTCAGTTTATGCCCATTTTCTGCCTGGAAGAATCAGAGGACTCAGCCTGCTTCATTGCAATGTTCTCTTCATGACTGCACCTCTGGTGAAAGCTGTAAGCCAAAAAAGTGCTAAGCATACCACATGGTTTTTCACACCATGTGGTTCCCTCTCTGCACTGAGATTGTTAAAAGGGAGCTGAGTTTTACTTCTGCATTCCTTCAAAACACATGGAATTTCATCTCCAGGAAGGCTTGGTCATTTGGGCTGTTGTTTCGTTTGTGCTGAATGACAGTCTTTACAAACCATGCAGAAAAAAAATGAAAGCCTGAAAGTCTTCATTAGTCACCTCTCTCATCTTTGTGTTCCTGGCATGAGATAAGCAAATTAGGGAAGACAAATAAACTCCACAATATTCCCGTAACTCATTCCCATAAAATAAATATATTAATACATGGTAAGATTAGATCAAAAAGCATATCATGACACAAGAGCAAAGCAGCTTTTTTATAAAAGCAGACTGATAATTTCCCATTGCAGTGTCCCAGATTTGACCAATTTTTGTCCCTTTTTGCCTCTTATATCAGAGAAAATATCTTTGTCAAGGCACTCCCAACATTTTCCATAGGCTGACAGTGCTTTTACTTTTCTAAATTTCTTATGAAAAATTTATTAACATATAAAATAACTAACTAAATTGAAGATAGTTTTTGTTTGCATAAATTTTAAATCTTGATCTAGCAGAATTGTTATTCGGTAGAGCTAAGAATTTATGTGGAGATATCATATTTAATGTAAAAATTACTTTTTTTTACCTTTTCTTACCTCTGGCACTTACAAAACTTTCTTTGTCTATATTAGTGATTCTGACATTTTCAGAAGAAATGCACATCTTCTCACTCTCCCCATACAGATCACTTAGAGAATTACCTGAAATTGCCATCAAAGAATGTTAATGCTTTGCTGCCTAAAGGACCTGATCTGCTGCTGCAAATTAGGGACGTTATTCCCACACTCTAAACATGTTGCTTGAAACCCATTCTCATTCCCTCCGTAACCCCCAAGTCTGGAAGGAATTGAGATGCTGTTAACTGCTCCCATGAAACACTTCCACACTTTCTCTCAACTCTTTCAGAATATTCCAAATGGACTCAGTACAAATGTCAGCAGGAGAGAAAAAGGACAGGAAATATATATATATATATTTCTGTATTTAGAAAATGAAGAAACGATTAAAACTTATTAACCCTATTAAAATAATTTATTTTCTCAACTTTTGTTCATTTGGAATATCTATTCCAGTGAGTTGGTGTTTTGAGGTAAACCATTTCCACTTTAATTCACTTTTAATACCTATTTTTTTAATACTAGAGTTTTCACACTTTAGCAGATTTTTAGAGGGTAACATCTCTGGATTGTTACAAGACCAGTAAGGTTGCATGTTAACAAGATTAAAAAAAAAAAAAAAGACATCTGTTTTTTTTAGGTAAATTGCTGAGTCTGTTTTGTATACGAAATACATGCTATCCAACCATGCAAAATCCAATAAAACATGATGCCAGTTTCACAAACTGTCTCTTTGCTTTATCTACATGTAGATGATTAGATACCTTCACCAGGTCATGTACACTGGCAATTACAGTCAGATTAGATTAATCTATAACAGTTTACAATGACATTGATAGGATTTTAGAGAGAGGGTGAGAAAAAATAAACCTTCAGGCAACTTGCTAAGCAGTATTCAGCTTAAAAAAAAAAAAAAAAAGAAAAAAGTTTATTTAGAACAACCAGAATTAATAAGAAGGTTTTATTATTCTATCTTCTTCTGAATGTTCTGAGATATTAGTCAGTCACCTCAGTGCACTACCCCTTTGTCTTCCCACATGTAAAATGGGACTAACAATCATAAATAAATATATAAATGTCTTCAGAAGACTGTTGTGAAGTTTAATTAAAATTTCTAAGGGATTCTTGCATCCAAAACTCAAAACAAACAAACAAACAAACAAACAAACAAAAAACACTGACAAGTATTCCTCTATCCTGATTCAGATGGAGATTCTTATTCTTCTTTTAGCATTTTTGCTGCATGTTGATTATATAACAGTGTGAGTATATCTTTCTGTGTACATATGTATACATACATGTATACATATATATATATATAAAATATTCCACATATCAGTCTCTGAAAATGACATCATTAATTGGACTTCCTAATCTGACTCATCAGAAATCTGTTTGCATTTGAAGTTTGCATATTTTACAAGGGATTTCAGTATTAAGAAATGACATTGGAAGGACCATAAAAAAGTTCTAGCCAGCAGAATGCAACTACATAAAATGGATAAAATAATTCACAAAATAATTCCCCAAGAAAGTGAGAACAAGCTCCCTCTACAGTTAAATATAAGATGGACAAACTTAGATAGATAGGTATACTGTGTTGGAATGCAACATGTGCTTAGGGTGAATCCAGAACTCTGCTGTTTGTTCTCCAGTGTTTACAGATTCTCTTTTAGCAACATTACTGTCTTAAGTTGGGCTTGATGGATCAAATATGTACAGAGGAAGGATACCATGTGAGGCCTTTCCTCCCCTGTTTACAATAACGTGTCCAGCTGAAGCAGCAGGTAATTCAGAATACTGGTGAGAAGAGACACGTCTATGGAAGAGATTACCTGAACTCCTACTGAGATCCAGAGCTATAGTGAACAAACACTGGTGCTAGCTGTGCTTTCAGTTCTTAAAGATGTGTATTTAGTCACACTGAGAATCCAAATGTCGAAAATCCATCAAGAATAAGGGAAGTGTTACACAAGCTCCCTTTACTTGCAGTCCTTGTTTTATCTCATCTCTGAGGGAATTATATGAAGAAAAAAAAAATCCAAAATAAGAACTGCTTTCGTTTCTCAAGTGGTCTTCCCTAGTCTTTTATGAGCAGTGATATAGCCTTTAAAGTGCAAAGCTATCTATAATATCTGTCTTGGTATTATTTTTTCTGATAGTATGCTTTGTTCTCCCTAAATTTGTTATTAAATTGAAAAAAAAAAAAAAAAAATTCAAAAGCTGTATCCACACATTCAGGATTTTATTTTGTTTGTATACTGTATTTAAAATGCCCACTATCAGTCTTTTTCACTTCATCTCTTTCTGCCTTTCTTATATACATAAACTCACATTGAGTCAATATGATTTTATTGTCTCCAGGCATTAAGCTTCACACATTACTTGATACAATAATAGTACACAATCATTGTCTGGTGGTACTGTTCCCCAGTAGGAAAATGTTCCCCAGAGGAAAGGAAATGATTGGTGATGAGAAATTTGAGAGTTTATGTGCATAACAGAAAAACATAGGCATGGTCATCATCATTACCAACTTCAATTTTCCTAAGATGCCTACTTTTTCATAGTGACTGATAAAAATAAAAGGGGACCACATACAACTGTTTTCCTTGAGCCAGAAAATTTTTAAATCCATATGATCTGATTTTAGCCGCATAAGCAAATATAGCAAATATAGCATCCTCCACTTTTTCCATAAAGAAGACAGACAGTGCAGGAAAAGACAATGTACCAGTCCTATTAACTACTACCATTTCTTTGTTTTCTGAAGGAAAACTAATTTTAATTTGTGATCCTCACAGAATTATATCAGTTATGTCTGTCTAACCTATTTTGGAAGACATATAAGTAAACATTAAATAAATACATAAGCTTCATAAGTTCCAGTTTCCTTTCCACATTCCAGAGTTATCTGAGACTTGTATGCCAGCTACTCCTAGGATCTGTCTCTACCACCACCTCTTTCCTGGTCTCCAGAGATAGCAGGGATGCCAAATGATGACTGACTCTTGGCTTATTCACCTGGAATTTCACCTCCTTCAGAGACCAGAGTCGGTCAGGTTTGTTAAACTATCAAGTTCAACTCAGACCTTGACCTATTGGACAGATATTTTTATTTGTATATTTTGATGACTAACCTCTTTATAATTGAGCAATAGCAAGGCAGGTTTAACTACTCATCAGTTAGAATCCAAAATGATTAATCATAACTTGCTTTATATAACTACATATACACATTCACTGCAGTATGTTTGTTGATTGGCTATAAGGGATATATTTACTTAGCTGACATGTGGCATTGTTCCAACCAATATTCAAATCATGAGATTACAATATGAAGCCTGGTTACATTTAAAGCTATGCTGGTTTGAAAATGACCTTCTGTATTATGTTGTATACACACCTTTCTGCAAGCTTTTGAACCATAAAATTTTGTTTGTTTTAACCCACCACCATCCACCTTCTCCAGCATTATTCACCATTGTTCAGCCCAGTACAGGGCCACATTACAGTTTCCCTGTTTGTTGTTGCTCATAAATTTTAAAGCATCTGTACCTAACCCTACATTGTTCCTCAAATCTGCATGTGTATTTTTCAGTTCAGACAAAAACATTCATTTGTATTTACAAAGCAAATAACTGATGCAAGATTCATTCTGCAAAAACTGATTCATTCTGGAAAAACTGAGTATGTACTAGAGTGAAATCAAGCTTATTAATATCTGCAGTAAGATTTTTAAGAGCTGTAATGAATTTAAGCTCTTAGTACCCTCCTGTGTTCAGAATAACAATAATTCTTATTTGACAAATAAGAATTGAAGTAGATATGGGTGAGAAATAGTAAGTGTAATGATTTTGAATCCATGTTTTTTATATGTGTCTAACATGATACTCAATGCCTACACAGCTTTAGGAAAAGTGATAAGGGCAACACATATCTCCAAATACATTTGCCTTGTGAAAAGAGTTGCTTCACAGACTGGCTTCAAATGGTACAGAAATACTTATAGGCAGCCTACAGTGTACGTTGGCAATGTACCAAGACAACAAATGCCACAAAATGTTGCTGGTTTCACATGAAAAATTGCCTGCAGTCCAGAGACTAGTCTCTAGCTGAACCTTGAGTCAAGCTACTAAATTTATTATCCATTCAATCAGAGAAACTGATTTTGAATGTAGCCTTGGGATGTGCCTCAAAACACTATAGACCTATCTCTTGATGATGTTTTGAGAAGCAACATACTTACACAACATTTAAGAAAATCAGTGGAAATTGATCTGAAAAAAAAAATAAATAAGGATGCAATATTTAATGTAGTTACTAAAGACTTAACAAAACTATTGGATTATTTTGAAAAGTTGTGAGTACATTTCTTCAAAATCATGAAGTAGCTACATACCAGAACTGGGAATGGGATGTCCAACATCCTTCTACTTCAGGGAATGCTATTTAAAATGTTGGTTGAAGATTCCAGCATTATTTGCAGTTGGGAAGCCAAAGGGTTACTTCAGATTATTTTATTTCTTTATCATATTCAGCCAACTTTTTCACCAAATCGCTGATTTTAACAAATTCCCAGAACAGATAATCTGGTCCAATGACTTTTATTCTTGAATAGATTTAGGCTACAGTTTAGCTCAGACATATTTATAGAATCCACTATATAGAACAAGGAGATGTTGTCACTGTTTGAGCTCATTTAAGTCAAATCTCATAAATGAAAAGTGTTCTTTAAAAATCTGTAGGTATGAAGTCAAACTCACCAATAGTCCTAGCAGACCATGTTACATGACAAAGAATATTTTCTTGAGACAGCCTTCATGGTTGGAGGATTTTTGGAATATTATTTTACAGTACTTCAAAAGCACATGAATAAATCTTCTATAATTAAAATATGAATTGGACAGCAGGTGTCAAAGCGCTCTGTTACCTAATAGTCTTCATTAAAAGGTTTCCTGTAGTATTTGAGCCATAGCCCAGGGGCTAAAGCTTGGAATGAATACTGACCTGAAAAGGTGGTACAGCGCTTCCTGATTCGAGAAAACATAATTGCTGTCTAAAATAATTGTCCAGAATTATCCCTGGTAAACTTGTCACTGAATAGTATGTAGCCTTGCCAGGAAGTTTGTGCACACTCAGTTACTTAAAATTTCAGACAGCTATCAGTTGCTCAACAAATGCCAAGATCATACAGCCTATTCCTCTTGACAATTCACTGCCCAAATACACAACAGCTTTGCAGACAGAATTAGCTCAGAAGTTTGGTTTAATTTTGTGCCTCCTGTCACAAATGGTAAACACTAAATGTCTTTGTTGCAGTGAGTTTTGATGGCAAACAGAGGAAACAAATTCATGAGAGAGAAGGAAACTGGCAAGTGGAAGAATATGCTCCAAAAATGGATTTTTCGACATGCCACCATTGATTTTTTTAGCTTAAGAAACCAGTGAGCAACAGTGGAGGAGTTTTTCAATACTTGATATTGTAGCAGACAATATCAAGCAAAACGAACAAACAAAAAAATATACTTTCAGTTACATGGTTCTCTATCAAACATGGAACGAGAAAGTTCAGTCATAGGTAATCATCCATTTTTTCTTACTTTGTTCAGCAGATATGCCATATACATGCTCAAAACAATATACATATTGAACAAATTAGATCTAATAGGTTACCATCTACATCTCTTGAGCCAAAAAATCTAAAGCCTTTATAGTTCACCAAACTGAAATTTCAGTCTGTGTCAGAAAACATCTGTTCCAGCAACAAGAGTAAGGCTGATAAAGAACTTTTCACTTCAGAGAACTGTTATGATAGACTTAAATAAAGTTCCTCTCTATTCTTCTGTCCCTCCAGAAGTTGTTTTTTTGTTCTGTTTTGTTTTGTTTTCCATTATGATGCATTTTCCATTATGATGCATTTTGAATCTTTTCTTCTTAAGTCACATATTGCTGCTTTACAGCTAGTGCCTTCTATCGCATGTGACTAAAGTTCACACTCCAACAAACTAATCATCATGCAACCTCAACAGTATTCAGACTTGGTTCATGGGAAGAAAAGAAAAAAAAAAGAAAAAAAAAAAAAGGAATTGCTCAAAAAATCTTGAAATGCTTTTGAAGCACAGAATAATAGAAGACAGGTCAGAAAATAGATAATCTTGTTAAAACCTTGGCACCTCTGATTCAGGTTAGTATAAATAAATCACATCTTGCTGTTACCAGGATTCAGAGACACATAAGATGTCCTTACCCACACTATTATTATAAAATTTATTCTTGGGTTAAAGTAGGCCAAAACTGCTTAGAGCTCAAATCTTCTCATTATCATATCAACAGGATGAGAATAAATGTTCCCCATTCAGAAAAATAAATAAATAAATAAATAAATAAATAAATAAATAAATAAATCCTCTGAGGATCTCTTTTTTATCAGTGGACAGTAAAAATGAAATTGTCATAAAATTGTGTGCCTATATTAATAAGTAAAATTTGCTTGCACATCCTTAGTTTCCCTCTTCAGGCGCTACCAGTTGGTGCCAATATAACATTTCCAAAACACTGCAAATGTTGGAATGAGCACGAGAAACAATTCTTGTTCCAGATTCTGTCTTCCCAGAGACACTCTCTTTGAAATATACAATTAGTTATTATGATATCACTACAGCATTGGATTTCTCCTTCTCTAATATTTTATTTTTCTCTAATGCATTGTATTTAATAATTTTTAAGAGCTGATAACCACAAAGGAATCCAAAATAATGAGAAGATTTTGTACAAAGCTTCTTATAGAGCTCAGCCAGCACTTATTAGTCACGACTTACCGGACAATTTAAAATTCTACAAATATCTACTGCAACATTCCAAGTGCTTTCAAATGATCTTGTAAGACAATATTCTTGTTACATTTTAGGTGAATAAATCCAGGCCCCCAAAAAAACATTCTTCTGATTAAGTCTTGGAGATGTAACTTCAAGAACATTCTTTTAAAAATATATATGAAGGTAGGGGGTATCACATTAAAAGAAAGACACGGTAAGGCTAGTACAGAAAACACATCAAGTAAGTTGGAAAATAAATACAAACAATGGACTGTGAATGTTTCCAGCATTTTGTAGCTTATGATTTTGTAACTGTGCTCCATTGGTACAGCAAGTCATATAAACAGCAGATATTCCAAATATTGTCTCATGTGGGAAAATTCAATAGTGGATAACAGACCAGTTGTGGTGTCAGTTCTCTTTCGTTTTATGACTAGGCATGTTCTGTCTGGCAGCACACATTTTGCATCTTAACTATGTAAAAAAAAAGAATAAACTTTTCTTAGCTTGAATTAAACTTGATTTCAATTTCTTTCTTTTCATAAAGGAATTAGAATTAAGATCCTTTGCACTGCTGACTCAGCCATGAGTCATATCTATTAAATCAGTAAGAATAAGAAATTGAAAAACTACTTTGCTGAGAACCTCTTCTCTAGCACAGGTAACCAGGAAGCTGGACCTAAGATTGTGCCATAATGCAGTCAGAGGATGATTGTAGCCTGCTGCACGCTGTATTAACAAGAATATTAGACACCTGTTGTCCTAGGTGCAGCTTAGATAATCATAACTTGCAAACAAGTGACATGGGAAAGAGCCTGCCCACTGTAAATCCCATGGGCCAATGGAGTTCTGTAAGTAACCTATGTGCCTATACCAGGAACATAATCAGAATTATATTTAGTCTTCGAATTCTAGTATATATATATGTGTATATATATATATATATATATATATATATATATAAATGTTTCCAAGTTTTTTGGTGACTAGATATTTCAATAACATTAAGTATTATATTTATTGTTCCATTCAGGCATTTGAACCCATTTTGCTTCTCTCACTTTTGGTTTTATAAATAGCATGAAGTATAAAGGTTGCCACTGTCCTTAAAGGAGCAAGATTAGTGTTGTAAGATCATGCACATGTGCTGTTAGAGAGGCCATGCAGACTGGAAGAGATCACTGAGAGCAGAGAGAAAATCCCTCAAGGCCATCATCTCAACAGGCACAGAGGGGGTAGGGATGTCAATCTACCTCACAGCAGCAGCAAGCATTAGCTGAAGAGCCTGGCTCATACACTTTATGGGAATTGTGATAGGGCTTCTTGCTCTGGACTTCTGCTGGACTGAGTTTTGTACTGCCAACACATGAACACTGTAATAATGCAATTGCTGTCTTTCTCTTTCCTGACATTTGTTATAAGGACACGTGTTTATCTATTCAGCTTCACACAAAACATGCCCATCTCTCTGTACAGGCACATGCACATGCACACATTTCTTATTTGTTAGTTTCAGCACAAATAAATTGGTACTAAACTAATCCTGACATCTTTTTTTTTTTTTTTTTTTTTTTTTTTTTTTTTTTTTCTTTTCACAAAGTAGAGCTACCCCCTCATTTTCTTTGTGGTCCGCAACACCGGAGGAATTCCTATGCAGATTATAGCATTTACTAAATGCTTAGAGGAACACCCACCAGAACTCTGTTTTTTCTCTTTCTAAGCTTCTTGACTTAATGATTACTAACTTTGTATTTTTTCTAATTCTCTTGAACTAAGACATACAGCTAAGTGAGCATCAATAACATTTTTAATTATATGATTAAATTAAACACCCATAATATTTGATGAGAGGAGATGATGATTGAGGAGAGACTGTGCTGCAACACACTGCAGATGATTCCTGTATGAAATTAAAATTAAGTTTAAGCACACATTCTTTTTATTTTTGGCTAAAAAGAAACTACATCTTTTGGGGAAAGAATCAAAGTGATTATTTGGCTTGTTTAGAAAGACTTAAGATTCAGATTTCTTAGTGATGCTGCATTCAGGGGAATTTTCTGTTGGAACTCTGTATCTGCCTTTTTACTGGAAATTAATAAACAGAAATTTCTCTGAGAAATTCATAAACATTCTTGCCTTTTAATAAAGAAACTACAGACAAACCACCTTCTTGTCTTTATATTAACTCTTAACAAGATGTCAATTGGAAAAAATAATAGGGAGGGAAGGGAAACAAGGATAAATGAATTCATCAGAAAAAAGGGAAAAAAACTATTACAAACAATGAGTAGGACAAAATATAACAATGAAAAAATAAAGATCTCTGCTTACATAGTTCAAATTCTCTCCGATCTCTTTAAAATAGATAAAGCATTATTACAGACCTCTCGGACCATGCAAGATTTCCAGACTCCATCATTATTCTCTAAAGAGCTGTCTTTGAGAAAAATAGATATGTGAGTTTCATTTGAAAAACAGCAAAAGGAAAACCTACTATTGCTGAAATTCCTCCATTCATGCATTCTTCTCTCACTTTACTGAAGTGTGGCTTGGATTCATTATCTTTTGGTTATTATCCAGATCCAAAATCAGATCCAAGTACACATAAGTTGAATTAGAAAGGCCCTGAGAAAATAGCTTGCAAAGGTAAAAACAGGTATGTCTGTACTGGGTACTATGTGCAGACATGAATTCCCTATGCCTATGCCTATACTTTGATCTGGGACAATGAAAAACAGCTCTGCTCTAAGAGTCTGATTATGTATTTCCTGCAAATTTATTTAGATGAGACTCAGAAATATCCATCATATTCTGGTAGATCTGGGAACAAATCACCTCTTTTCTTATTCTACCTCAGGGATTTACTGAAAAGAAAGAATGAAAAGTCTCCACTGATTTAAAAAAAAAAAAAAAAAAAAAAAAAAAAAGCCTTTTTTTTTCCCATTAGCTTAAAACATTCCTTTTTACCTTTGCTTTTATCTCAACAGGTATACTTCTCCCAATAAATCAAAAAGGGATAGCAAGAGCAGAATGGTTATATTGCAGCAACATATACAATTAATTGTACAGATGGAAAAGTACTTTGAATATATTAGCTAGGCTAATGGTAGTTAACCTGCTCATTTTCTCCTCAAAACTGCCTGCCAGCTTTCTTCTGTTTCCCATTTCTGCTCATCCAGGCATTAAAAATCCAAATTTATTCCCTGAATCTGGTTTCCCATAAGGAGCTATATCTTCTACTATCAGTTCACTTGGGTTATTTATTTTACAGAGGTATTCATCAGGCTGCTTTTATATTAGAGTCTCTAACACATACTTGTAATAATTGCTTCAATCTTTAGTTTCATTTATAGCCCAGGTGCTCAGAATAAGGGATAGGTTTCAAATCACACTCACTCATGCAGCTTTTTAACCTTTTCTGGTCCTCAGATATGAAAGTTTATATCAGATAACACAAGAAAAAATGCCTTCTTGAAACCATCTTTAACTGGGAAAATTTGGAGCATGGTTAAAAAACAACAGTTTTTCATTATCTGTAAAATATATTTTTTCTACAATGCTGACATTATAAAGAGAAAGAGGTTGTGTGGCTCTTCAAAATTAGAGTGTTCTGAAGGAACACTTCTTCGTAGTTTTGGAGACAAATATTGCTATAAAATCACGTAACAAAGTAGATGTGAGATTCATAATGTGTTTCAGACAGATTTAAAAATGTTTTGAGAAATAAATGTGAAGAGATTCATCTCATAAAATACTTCTGCAGAGGCTGAAATAGCTTTGCAAGGCTGATTTTAGCTGCAGTTACAAATTACTTTGGCAAAAATTGTAACAATTAATCTTTTTCCTTCTTGATGAATGTCTTGACACCCATTTTGCTCTTTCTTCATTTATACAGGCCAGAATTCAGAGGAGAGTAGTTTACATAGGACACTCAAGCAGGTATCTAGAAGTGCTCTGTACAGAATAGGGGAAAACTCAGGTTTTATATCATTTCAAAGGAGCTGATCCATTTCTCTGATTTTTTTTTTTTACCAAAACTCTATATACTGGTATCCATTCTACCTTTAACAATTCAAGAAATATACATTTATTTTACTAGGGTAACAGATAGGGAATAAAACAATTATTTCTCTTTCTCCCCCTCTCTATTTTTTAATTTTTTTTTTTCCTGTAAAGCTACAGTTCATGAGGTTCCATTATCTAATACATCTAATATATGCTACTTTCTGTTACAGACATTTGGCTACCATGGTGACAGGTACTATAAAAAATACAACTAGCTCACAGGAGATTTTTGGTGCTACTAAATGCATTTTTATTTTCTGCATAGCTTCAGGTAACTTTTTCTGCTTAGTCTCTCTTACTGTTAAAAATAGTATTTTGCCTGCAATATAAAAAATAAAAAACAATAAACATAAGGATAACTGCTTGAGTATGGTACTGCTTGAGTGTTCTGCTGCTACCTAATTACACTCTGTTTCTCCTTTGCTGTGTTTAGAAGGCTTAGCTGCTGACTGACCTTAGATCTGTCTGTATGATTGTCATTTCAGGGACCATAAACGAAATCCTTCCAATTCAGTCAGAACTTTGCAGGTGGTATGGAGGAAAACAAGATTAGTCTCATTTTTTTGACTTATTTTGTCTGAGAGCAAACAGATTCCAACATGCTTTGAATTTCTAACTACTAATACTATTAAAACAACCACTATTATCTACTTTTTAGAGTATTTGTAAAGAGATAGGTAGATATAGCACATAGAATCATAGAATATCTGAGCTGGAAGGAACCCACAAGAATCATTGAGTCTAACTCCTGGGTCCAAAAAAGGACCACCCTAAACAAACAAACAAACAAACAGACAAATAAATCAAATCATGTGTCTGAGAGCGTTGTTCAAATGCTTCTTGAGGCTCAATGCCTTTATCATCTCCCTGGGGTGCCAGTTCCAGTGCCTGACCACCCTCAAGTTCTGAGGAATATTTCTGAGGAATAAACACCAACCATGATATTCACATCAAGATTTAAATTATGTGGCTATTCAGCATTTCCTAAAATAAATGTCTGGGGTGAAATTCAGTTGTAAATGTAGAGTCCTAACAACGTTCTAGACAGACAGGTGACTGACAAATATGACACAGGGCTTATGTTAGATGGAGGCTTGTAAGGGAAATAGCTATTTCTTTGAGCGTGAAGTCATTTTGTGTATATGGATTATGTTTTGCTGTGATGGATCAGCCAAGTACTACATTTATTCTTTCTTTCTTGCCTCTTAGTAACACAAAGATTTGAATACTCAGTGCATTATATGCTACTGTACAAAGAGTATATAATGTAAAGAAGATGTAAAATAAATGCAATTGATAGCATGTCAAAAAGAAGACAAAGTGATATGGACTCAAATTTTCTCAAGGAAACAGGAGTATAGGTATAAATATATTTTCCTTAAATTCCTCCATGACAATAATATCTATTCAATGCTGTTTATATTGTTTATAGAGGCAGAAACCCAATACAAAATAAATATATGAAAAAAAAAAAAAAAAAAAAGATGGAAAATTAAGAGAGAAAAAAAGAAAAAAGAAAGAACTATGCAAACTTCAGGAATCCACCTTGTGAGAACAGTGAAGGCCTGGCTGTTGTGGTCAGGAACAAGAAAATCATCATCATCTGGGTAAAGTATACTGCCTTGTTATTCTGTTTTTATATCTGGCAATAAAGTGAAATGTTTTTGTGTATTACTTGTTATTACATGCAATTGTGATTCTTGGAATAACAATTCTGAAGCAGCAAATAGATGTCACAGACAATTCCAAAACATGTAAATGACATCAAATAGCCAGGTCTGGAAGTTTTTAGCAGCTCATCAGCTGGATTTCTTTCAAAGATCCATGTCTACAATGTGAGTTTGTACATCTTGTTCACATGAAAATGTATATAGTGAACTGTCTTAATCTCAAAACCCAATTTCTGTAAAACATCTCAACAGAAACAGGGAAGAATGTTCAGATAGAGGAAAAGATATGAGAAGCGATAGCGGCCTGAATTTACTTATTTGCACTTCTTTGGGAATTGGTTTTAATTTGGAACAAGCCATCAGTATTGTGCTGGCAGTTATAACAAAGGACCTTTGATGAATATGTTCCCTCCTGAATCTGAAACTGGAGGCCAAGTGTGATACTCTCAGACATTTCAGATATCACTAGACACTTTTGTACAGCTAACTGAATCAGGTTCCTAGACACAAGATAAAGACAAATACAGTGGTGATGGTATAACAGTTAATAAGGGGACCTGGAGAAGGGACAGATTTTTTACAAAGGAAATATCACAAATTTTTAAATTCCTAAATAAAATAGAGATAAGTAACTCATTCAATCTACAGAAAAATTCTGGAGAATTGGACACCTAACTCTCATAAAACCGAGCCACTGCTTCAAGTTTTGTTGAACCTAATTGCACATTCATTTTGTCACTTTCAGTCATTTTTAAAATCATTTGAAATCGTTCCTACAGAAATGTTGATTGCAAATTTCATCCCAAATGAAATAAAACTAAACAGGATATTTATGTAGGAGCTATCCAAGTTTCCTCTGCAAGAAATTGCATGGGGCCTGCAGTCCTGTGTTGCTACCAGAGTGGAAGGGAAACACCAAGGTCAGGACAGCTAACCAAATAGCAGGCTGGTGCCGCTGTGACACTTTGCTCAGATTTAAATCAGTCCCAAGTCAGCATGCTGGCACTCTGTAGTATAGGAAACAGTTCCTTGATGTTACATAGGAAACAACAGCTGTAAGAACAGTTTCATGGTGCCAGAAGGGCCTGCAGCACCTTGGACACTGGGAGGAATTAAGTCTGCCCATTGGGGGGGGGGGGGGGGAGGGGGAGGTGTCTGTCAGGGCAGGACCTGACAGCCAGGACCTGCCCCATGTCTCAGCCAGCAGCAGGGCAGATGGGGAGAGCTCTGGCCCCATTCACTGGTACCTCCCTGGGCAAGAGGCTGGGACAAATCCAGGTCAGACCAGAGGCCCATGGGTGTACTGAGCTCAGCAAGACCCTTGGCCCCTTGGCCAGGCAGGGCAGGGCTGTAGGGAACTGGAGACGAGTCCTGTTGCAGCATCTCTGGGGCAGGGACTGATGGCTGCTGACATGGAGTCCTGGGCTTGGGACAGGCAGAGGGAGTCCAGGAAGACAGAGGGATAGGGCACAGTTAGTCAGGCCATTAGTGCCTTCAGGATACTAACAAGCAGAAGGCAAAGAGTCTCTGCAGAATGCTAGTGACATTTTTCACTTAAGCTCTCCAATAAGCTCTTCAGTAAATGTGATGAAAAATAGTGAACCATACCATTTAACAGCCCTTGTATATGAATTGAAATAAGTTTCAATTAAGAAAAATAAATTAGCAACTGTAAATACATGCATGCCTTCCTTCAGTTTAAAATATACCCATAATATTTGCTATCCAACAGGGGAAGCTCCAGAGGAGTAATATTATGAAAATGCTTTGACTGCAAGGATTCATACCACCAGTTTCTTCTTTTGGGTCCTGCATGGACTTCATACATACATACAAGTGGGATACAACTCATCCCACTTAACTTCTGAAGTTCTTACATCTGAGCTGCCATGTAAAATTTCTAACCAGTGAAGAGAGATATGAATAACAGGATTCATGAGAACTATTTTAGTTGTTTGCATTAATATGAGGTGAGTTGTGCACAGTTAGTGCAATTTTTACATTAGAGCTTGTAAAGTGGTTTGTACAACTTAGTAAAATACAGATATATTATTATTATATTATTGTGTTTATTATATTATTGACAATATTATCATATTATTATCATATTATTGAAATATGTTTGATTATAATATTATTGAGAGCAGCCCTGATGAGAAGGATCTGGGGGTGTTGTTTGATTAGAAGGTTAGCATGAGCTGGCAATGAGTGCTTGCAGCCCAGAAAGCCAACCATATCCTAGGCTGCATCAAAAGAAGCATGGCCAGCAAGGCAAGGGAGGTGATTATCCGACTCTCGTAGACCCCACCTGGAGCACTGCGTTTAGCTCTGGAGACTCCAGCACAGGAAGGACATGGAAGTATTAGAACAAGTCCAAAGGAGGGCCATGGAGATGATCAAAGGGTTGGAACACCTCTCGTATGAAGACAGGCTAGGGATGTTCAGCCTGGAAAAGAGATGACTCTTATTGCAACCTTCCAGTTCCTAAAGGGGGCCTACAAGAAAGCTGCGGATGGACTCTTTGTCAAGGAGTGTAGAGATAGGACAAGAAGTAATGGTTTTAAACTTAAAAAGGGTAGATTTAGATTAAATATTAGGAAGACAATCTTCCCACAGAGGGTGGTGAGGCAGTGGAACAGACTGCCCAGAGAAGCTGTGGATGCCCCATCCCAGAAAATGTTAAAGGCCAGGTTGGATGGGGCCTTGAGCAACCTAATCTAGTGGAAGGTGTCTCTGCACATGGTGGAGGTGGGGATTAGATGATCTTTAAGGTCTTTTCCAACCCAAGCCATTCTATGGTTCTATGACCTGAGGGTGTTATGTCACTTAATGTTTGACCCTCATGTTCCTGACTGGAAAATGAAGATATTCCCTTCCCCAAAGAGGTTGTTTTGACAATGCATTTATTCATACATATGCAATGCACAGATAATTACATCGTATCTATTGAAACGACTCCTTTCAAGAAGACTGTCAATATCCCCAACTTTTTCCTGATTATTGATTAGACCTCAGATTCACAATCACAGAATGGTTGAATTTGCAAGATTCCCTCAGAGGTCGTCTTGTCCAAACCCCTGCTAAAGCATAACTGTCACTGAGTTCAAATGACTTAAAGTCTACACTATGGACTTGGTAAACAAAGTAATGAGGCCTTCAGATTACTTCATGGAACACTGAAAGCTGCTAGTGTGCATATACTGCAAAAAGCACTGCAAAAGCTCTTTCACTTGTTCTTTTCCATAGAAGAATGAGAGAGAAACAATGGGTACATTTGCATTACTAAACAGTGTGTTGCAAAAACAAAAACAAACAAACAAACAAACAAAAAAAAAAAAAAAACAGGAGGAAGACTTTGCTGGTGGACTTCAATCTACTCTGCAAGTGGGGCAGTCAGGATGATGTTCTAATGTATGGTTTTAGTTATTGTGTTCTCAAGAGTGTGCTATGACACTCCAAGTATACATGTGAAAAAAGGTCTCATGAAAAAGGACCCCTTCTGTGTACTATATTACGAACACAGACTTACCCAACTGAACCATTTTAGAACACACCAAATTAATGTTATTAATTAATTAAAGGTTAACTTTGTTGCTTGCATCTGTGAGCATCTGTATACCCGCAGACTTATTTTTAACTTGTATTTTTGAAATCTAGAGCTTCGTAACAAGTGAAAAGAAAACAAGTAAAGTTTGGGATAGGTATTCTTCAGTCTTAGAATAAGATATTAGTTTTCTCAAAATTCCAGAAGACAAATTCCCTGAACTCTTAACATCTAGGAAATCTGATTACATTTCAACAAAGCATACCTACCAACATTAAATTTTTATCCACAAACTAAACACCCAAGCTACTGCTCTTTTAAAAATTACCTTATATAAACTTTAACTTAGAGGATGCATCCTCACCCTCTTAACCCACATATAGATTAGCTATAAGACCATTTGCACTTGGCTTTTTCTTCTTGGTACAAATACAGATCACATACAAAAGTGCAAAGTCTTGACAAGCCAATAAAAGCAAAAATAAATAAAATTGGATCATAAAGCTTTTCTTCCACTGAACTTTCCACAATAATTTTAGACTGTGCTCTGTAGTAGTGTTTAGTGAATACCATTTAAACATATCAGTAAGAGTTTGCAGATACTAATATAAAGACTGGTAAAAGACCCACAAAATCAAAATCCCTAAGGAACAACAGCAGCAACTCAGTCAAACATCAGTTCTTCAAGCTGTATCAATAATGTTTTATTTTCTGGTTGCAATCAATAATAATCATAATTTCTCCTGAATATTAAAAAATGGTACTCTTAGTTGCATTTATTTTCTTTTTTCTTTTCTTTTCTTTTCTTTTCTTTTCTTTTCTTTTCTTTTCTTTTCTTTTCTTTTCTTTTCTTTTCTTTTCTTTTCTTTTCTTTTCTTTTCTTTTCTTTTCTTTTCTTTTTAATGTCTTGACTTTTATTTTTTTTTGTAATTATTTTAGTAGGGATGAAAGTACATAATTTCCAAATCACAGACTGGACGAAGTTGGAAGGGACCTCTGATGATCATCTGGTCTGAACCCCCTGCCAAGCAGGGTCACCTAGAGCACATTGCACAGGATGGTATCCAGGCGGATTTTGAATATTTCCAGAGAAGGAGACTCCACAATCTCTCTGGGCAACCTGTGCCAGTGCTCTGTCACCCTCACAGTAAAGAAGTGTCCCCTCATATTCAGCCACAACCTTCTGTGCTTCAGTTTGTGCCCACTGCCTCTCGTCCTGTCGCTGGGCTCAACTGAAAAGAGACCAGCTCCGTCATCTCGATACCCTCCCCTCAGATATTTATATACATTAATGAGGTCTTCCCTCGGTCTCTTTTCCAGGCTAACCACGCCCAGTTCTCTCAGCCTGTCCTCGTATGACAGGTGCTCCAGTCCTCTAATTATCTTAGTAGCCCTTAGCTGGACTCACTCCAGTAATTCTATGTTCCTCGTGTACTGGGGAACCCAAAACTGGACACAATACTCTGGCTGCAGCCTCACTACGGCTGAGTAGATCACCAGGGGGAGGATCACCTCCCTTGACCTGCTGGCAATGCTCTTCCAAATTCAGCCCAGGATACCGTTAGCCTTCTTGGCCACAAGGTCACGTTGCTGGCTCATGGTCAGCCTGCTGTCCACCAGGACTCCCAGGTCCCTCTCTGCAGAGCTGCTCTCCAACAGGTCAGCCCCCAGCCTGTACTGGTGCTTGAGGGTTATTCTTCCCTAAGTGCAGGACTCTTCACTTCCCTTTATTGAACTTCATGAAGTGCCTCTTGCCCCATTCCTCCAGCCTGCTCAGATCCCTCTGAATGGCAGCACAGCCCTCTGGGTTATAAGCCACTCCTCCCAGCTTTGTGTCATCAGCAAACTTGCTGAGGGTGTGCTCTCTTCCATTGTCCAGGTCATCAGTGAATGAGTACGGACCTCTGGGGGACACAGCTAGCTACAGACCTCCAACTAGACCACCACCACTGAGCACAACCCTCTGAGCTCTCCCATCCAATTATCAATCCACCTCACTGTCCACTCATCTAGGCCTCACTTGCCAAGCTTGTCTATGAGGATGTTATGGGAGACAGTGACAAAAGCCTTGCTGAATCAAGGTAGACCACATCCACCACTATCCTCTAATCCACCCAACTAGTCATCTCATTAGTTCTATACTTAGATCTCAATTTAGCTCTATCTTTCTACATCTCAGTTTAGCTCTATGCTTCCAGCTTTCCTACAATGTCATCAGAAAAACACACAAAAATACCCTATATGCAGAAAGTATCTACTGAAATATATGAGACGTATGAAGCAAAAGTAAAGAGCTTGAGCTCACCAGCCACTAAATGAGACCCAGGGACGTGTAAAGATATAAAATACTGCTGGAAACAGTATTGTTGTACAAAACAGTACAAAAGTACTGTTGGATACAGTTTCCCACCAGGACTCATGTATTGTAGTTATTAACTCTAGTGTCTGAGAAGATGTGACCTGTGATTATTTTTTTTTTCAGTGACATTTACAAGGAAACATATATACCATTTGAAGTTTATTCAGAATTAGATTTTTTTTATGTTTTTTTTTTTTTTTTCTTCACAGTTAAAAGCACAGATAATGTGTTTCTTGATGTTTGTTTTGTTTTATACAGATACATATTTTCCCTAAACATAAGAACTGAATACCTCTGCAAATTTTGCTCAATTCTTAGACTGAGCTGAATTTAGCTAACAGGGATAGATGTTGCTGGGGAAGCTGAATGCCGAAAATGTGGTAGGGATTCACATCCACACACTGAGTTACACAGAAAAAGATTGCATCAGTGAAGCTGAAAATGCTGAGTTTTCTTTTTTGATTAAACCTAGACAGCTGTAAGTGAAAATAATATATATATTTTTTTAATGTCATAGTTTCTGACATAATTTTTATTGGACATCACTGAAGCCTTTAAATTATTAGTATAATATATATATATTGCAGATTTAATGTAACCTTGGTCTACTAATGGACCTGTCATCCAAGTTCTGCAAGAAGTGAAGGGAAAATGGAAAACACTCAAAGAAAACAATTAAATGTCTTTTTCAGAGAAGACTTATCAAATACCATTTATCTTAAACAGAAACAGCTTTAGTGATGGAATGTCTCTCATAATGTACACTGCTGTCATGTAATAAATTATAGAGAAGTCTATGTAGGGAACTGAGCTTAACAACTGTGTATTTCTTTTCTATAGAGCAATTTGTTATGTTTCTGTCTTGCTATTGAAAATGCAAAGGAAAAAGTAGGTTTTGGTA
Source organism: Aythya ferina (assembly GCF_964211825.1). NCBI lineage: Eukaryota > Metazoa > Chordata > Aves > Anseriformes > Anatidae > Aythya > Aythya ferina. The sequence continues at coordinate 184,487,358 of NC_140296.1, read as the reverse complement.
AATAAAACGAAAGTAAAAAAATAAATTTGTTGCAAAAGAAACAGAAAATGGAAAAAATAGGCCAAGAAATTGCAATTACATATTTTCATTACTTGTGCCTACATTCGCAACAATAGTAAATTAGTCTATGAGTTAGCTACTGAGTTATCCACCAACTCTGTTGGACAGTATAATTATTGATTGACATTCATAAACAATGACTATGGAAAAGATCAGACATTATCTCATCTTTTTACTCAATGATAAATAAATATTGTAAATTCATATTATTTTAGATATATCATGCATGTGAAATACAACCAGAATGTGGCCCAAAACATTCCTATTTCTAAACTAGTGAAATAAGTAATTTTTTATTGTTGTAGTGTCATCAAAACATTGCATGTGTTTTATTATAATTGCTCTATTATGCAATTTTGTGAAATTTTGCTTTTAAGCTTAACAAAATAGTCTGATATATTCCCCCCACACACATCTCCACACCACACCCCAAACAAGAACACAAATAACTTTCTCTCTTTAAGGATTCAGTAGGTTTTTATTTCATTATATAACAATGTTGATCATTGCTGTAATTTACGTCTTGTTTTCTGAGTTGTTCTGTAAGTCTGAAAAGTCACACTATTGCATCTTTAAAACAATAATAAAACACGAACAAGAAGGTCTGTGCAAATATAGTGCAATTTTAGTGGAATTGATGTAATCATAAATATATTACATGTCTGGTCCTACTCCACAATTCATATAGGTTTATGAGTGACTACTCCGTCAGGTTATTAACCTAATTCATGCAGAATTAATACAATAAGGATTTTTTAGGAGCCTGGGGGGATCTGTAACAAACTTGGTGATAGAACTGACATGTCTGTAGCACTCTGACCATTAATAATTAGGGGAAAAATTATCTTTGAAGTGTAGAGGCAAATATAGTGTAATGTTCTAGACATTTTAAAAACTTTCTGCATCTTATCATATACTTGTGAAACAAAAAAGGGATAGAGAATTCTGTTTTCCTCCTGTGGCTACTCTTCAAAACAATTAGAGGTACAATCCAGAAAACATTTTAAATAAGTTTTCTTTAAACCTTGAGATATAAACCCAGTGGAGAATCTGACCTCCAATGTTCAGATGGAATATGAATAAACTACGTAACAGGAAAAATGCATCATTATAAGTATTTCCAAGGACCATTTCTATTTTCTTAGCAGATTAAAAATAAAAATAAAAAATAAAAACTATGCAAAAGATCTAGTAAAGTGGTTCCAGCAATGGTTATGCAGATGGATATGTTAACCTTCTATTCCTAATCATTTATCTTTACACATTCCATGTTCTGATCATACATATCCTTTATTAGTTCAGCTGTCCGATACCACTGCTGCTTTCTAAAGACAAACAAACAAACAACAACAAAAACCATCAATATAATCAGAAATATATCTTAACTGAAAATTATTTTTACATTTAAAAATGGAAATTAAAAAGAAAAAAATAATATTTTTAAAGGTGGGATTTACGTGACTGGCTTGCTCATCAGCTCCAGACTGTATCATATTCTGTATGATCAAGATATATTATCTGATACCTGTTTCAGAGAATGAAAGAGTGCATATAAGATGTGCCTATGTTCTTTATCATTATATTCTATGACTTTTAGCACTGTTGGTAGTAGACCACAGTCTACATAACCAACTTATCCCTAAAGATATTATTAGAATTGAAGGATCACCTTCTTTCTACATGTATGCTTCTCACAAAGCATTCTGGATGAACTCCTTCTGGGAACAGCATACTTGACTAAAAGGATCTCTGAGCTGAGCCTATAGGACAACAAATATATGTTCATATATTCACAGAATCAGTGTTTTCAGTTTACTGCCTTCACAAGTTCATGATGGTTCAGAACCTTTTACATCATTGTTTCAATACACGGATGGGTTTTAACAGAAGAGCTAAAACCTGTTACCCCAACCTAAGAGGTTAACAAGAAGGATCATTTTTCTTTCCAGTTGTGAAGGGAAGATAAAATAAAATGAAATAATAATAATAACAATAGCAATAGCAATAACAATAGCAATAACAATAATAATATATATATTTTTTAAGTTACAATTTTCTTTCCAAAACCTGAGCAACAAGTAAATATGAAAAACAGACTTAAACGGTTTTCAGCTTAACTTTGCACAAATCCTTTGTTTGTTTTAGGAATAGAGTTTTTGTTGCTGTCTTTGGTTGTTGTTTTTTTTGTTGTTTGTTTTGTTTGTTTTTTGTTTTGCTTTGCTTTGCTTTGCTTTGTTTTGTTTTGTTTTGTTTTGTTTTTGGAGGGGGGTGTCTATTAAAAAATGTTAATAATTGCAGCCGTGTGTATTACTCAGAGAAAATGTGTACATTCAATCATATGATTTAGCCCTGAATGGGTGCAAGCATATAGTACACATGCACAGAAGTAATGAAATTGAAACACAGGAGGCTACATTAAAGTAAAGCCTTCACATACTTCCTGACTTGCCTAACAAGCATATGGAAGCTATTTTCTATAGTTTTCTGTCTTAGCTTCTCTACTTGTTTTTTACATAGTTCTGCAAGCAATGAATGCAGTTATAGCATGTAGATGTTATATGTGGTGCTACCTATACAGTACAGTTGTGACAAGATTTTAGTATTCATTTTAACTGAAGTTCAGAAGCTGTGTTGCTGAACAAGCACTTCTCCTACGTCTTCTCATCAGTTCATATGGAGAAAATAAATAAATAAATAAATAAATAAATAAATAAGAGTATTAAAAATAAAATAAAAAGTCACTTTTATCTAAGCAAAAGCACATTTTCTATAAACAAAGCATAGATATATTGAAAGGCAGCAAAACTATCCAGGTAGCATGTAGAATCATAGAATCATTAAGGTTGGAAAAGACTTCCAAGATGATCTAGTCCAACTGTTCACCTGCTACCAATGTCACCCACTAAACCATGTCCCTAAGCACCACATCCAACCTTTCCTTAAATCACCCCTGAGGATGGTGACGCCACCACCTCCCAAGGCAACCCATTCCAATGCCTTTCTGAGGAGAAGTATCTCCTAATTTCCAACCTGAATCTCCCCTGACACAACTTGAGGCCATTCCCTCTAGTCCTATCACTGGCTATTTGTGAGAAGAGGCTGACGCCCAGGTCCCCACACCCTCCTTTCTGGTAGTTGTAGAGAACAATAAGGTCACCCCTGAGGTTCCTCTTCTCTAAACAATACTAGTTCCCTCAGCTGTTCCTCATAAGATTTGTGTTCCAGACCCTTCACCAGCTTTTTTTTTTTCTTTTTTCTTCATGTTGTTTTGCAACTTTTCAGTGGTCTTAAACAAAAATATTTAAATCAGACATTAGGAAGAAATTCTTCACTGTAAAGGTAGTGAGGCACAGGAACAGGTTTCCCAGAGAAGCTGCAGATGCCTGTCGCTGGAGGTGTTCAAGAAAAAGTTGGATGGGTCCTTTGCCAACCTGATCTGGTGGGTGGCATCCCAGTCTATGGCAGAGGGTTTGGAACTGAATGATCTTTTAGATCCCTTCCAAACCAAGCCATTCTATGATTTTAAATAGCAAAAGGGGGCTCTGTTGAATTTGTCTCCTCATTTTTCTTCTGCTAGGCAAAGCCACCACAGTGTTCTTTATTGGACCATACAGACTTAGATGTAGAACTAAAATTGCTGGTCAAAGTGCAAACATGGATTTGGGGATCTTTAGACCTAAAAACCATCAGGGCTACAACTGAATTTATAACACCATTGGCCCTTAATTCTCTGAGGTAGTAGCAAACTATAGACCTGGGAGGAGCAAGGAAGATAAGAAGGCCACACCTGGAGTCCTATGTCCACCTTTGGGCTTCCCAGTACAAGAAAGATGTGGAGCTACAGGAGAGAGTCCAGAAAATGGACACGAAGATAGATGATTGAGAAGCTGGAGCATCTCATGTATGAGGAAAGGCTGAGAGAGCTGGGGCTGTTCTGCTGTTAAAGAGAAGGCTCAGGGGGGATCTTGTCAATGTGTGCAAATTCCTGCAGGGAGGATGTGATGAAGACAGAACCAGGCTCTTTTCAGTGGCACCTGGTGACAAGACAAGGGGCAGTGGACACAAACGGAAACACAGGAGGCTCCATCTGACATCAGGAAGCACTTCTTTATTGTGCAGGTCACTGAGCACTGTCACAGGTTACCCAGAGCAGTTATAGATTCTCCCTCCCTAGAGATCTCCAAAAGCCACCTGGAGATGGTCCTGAACAACCTGTTTTAGGTAGCTTTGCTTGAGCACTGGGGTTAGACCAGATGGCCTCCAAAGGCCTCTTCCAACCTTAACTATTCTGTGACTCTGAAGTACTGTGCAACATAACCAACCCCTAAAACTGGGAATTAAGAGCATTACAATTAGGCTTATTCATAGGCTTATGGTGCTATAAAGACTAAATAAATGGTGCTAGGGGAACAGTACAAAAGGCTGAGGACTACACATAGTAACCGAATTTCCACTAAATTTCTGTTCATCCTGCAGAGAAAATGTATTGTGCTGAGGCATTCTGACTGCTGGATTTCATGGTTGCAGTACCTCAGCAACCAAAATTGTCTGCAGGAATTGGACAATTTAGCCATTGGCTACTAAGTGACAACCAACCCTCCACAGGGACTCCTTTCCAGAAAATTACTGAGACTTGCTGGATCTGCAGAGAGCTTGAAATCACTAAACAGTCCTTGTCCTGAACTAGGTGAGGGAAACAAGATGTGTTTGTCTGTTTGTTTTGTTTTAACTAGCCATTGTTTTCTGTAACAAGATCTTTGTGTGAGAAGCCTTAGGATGAAGAAGCTTCTGGAGAACATTCCAGGTAAAGAAGATGAGAATTGATTTAATCAGCATTGTCTTTCCTTCCCTAAATAGTGTGTAAGTATAGCCATATTCCTTAAACTGAGAAATATTACAAGTCTTGTGTCTAGACTAATATATGCTATCTGCCTCAAGTTTGTGTAGAGCTAGCAGTGTTTCTGTGTAACTCTGCAGCAAATAAAGACCCAACATATATATTGTATATATGCAGAAAATGCATATATATTTTCTGCACAATGCAGAAAAATTGCATTTGTTGGAATTATTATAATTATTACTGTAAGCTTACAAGGCTATCGGCACTGATCCATATATGTGTTTATATGCGAAACTCCCACTTAAGTAATAAATCATTAAGGGTCTATGCCTTGGTGTAGTAAAAGTCAAAGACATTGTTATTGTTCATTCATAACAAAATCATGCTGTCAAGATTACATTCCTGTTGTCAAGGTTATATTTGTGTCATGACTTCTCTCAAAGATCCCTCTGGAAAAAAAAAAATGTGCTTAGCATTTGCCTGTTATTGCATTATTTAGCCAAAGGGAGAAATAGTAGGAAATTGTTATTTCAACTTTGCCTTATTAATAGACTTCTTAACTTGAAAAAGAAACCTATTATTTTGTCTTCTTTCTAAAAGGAATAAAAACTATGCTTTAGTAAAAGCAGAAATTAAAGTAAAATGTAAACATGCAGTGAAAGGCTGTATCTTGCAGTGTGTGCTGAAATTGGAAATTAAACTGAAATCAAGCGTTAATTTGGTAAACATTTGGAGATATTAAAATCAATATTCTGTCCTTATTAATAAATTGTCACTAATATTTCTCATATGTTTTTGTTATATACTTTCATTAAAATTGTGGGCCTTGATACAATTCTAAAGAACAGAACATTTTTAGGTGGAAATAAAATAAGAAACCCCAGACTGGTACAGACACATAAATAGATATTAAACTATCAGTACCTAGTATTAGGAAAAGATCAAAACAATTTGACTGTTATGTAAACTGGTGATATCACAACTGTATTTAGCACCCTACTTTTTCAGAGGTCTTTGAAAAAGTGATTTTCTAGTAATGATATCTCCTATTGGTTTTATCAAAGGCTAAGAGCACTAATACCTGAATACAACCCCCTCATTTAGGTTTTTAAATGTAACCACTGACTAAGCTTTGAAGATTGGGCTTTAAGAAAGCAAACTTTAATGCCCCTCAGGATGCTTTGGCAGAAAGAGATACTAAAAATAGATTTTTCAGTACTCCACTGCAGACACACACACAGAGTTATGCACAGAGTGCCATACTGCTGAATTTCATACTGGGAAATTCCCATTATTCTGTTGGTTTCAATGATTTTTTTATTTTTTTTTTTTTCTGGAGATTTTGAATTTAACAACACCCTTCTCCTAAAATAGTCACTTGTTTAACAGAATTTTAATATTTCCTTCAGTAGGAAACACTGAGCCATGTTGCTGCTGAAATGTGTTATCACTGAGTTTTATTCCAGTTTTGAATTTGTTTGTCCATGTAACAAACTGATGATTAAATATATATCTTGATTTCAACTTTTTTAAAGTTATATTAAATACCACCAAGACTATGGATATATGAATCAATTAGACTGTGAGTAAGCATTATGTTTGATCTTTGCCCATAAAATTAATGGACAGTCTTTTTTTCTTTTTTTCCTTTTGTGACAAATTTGTTTTCAGTTCAAATGGAATTCAACAGTTTTAATGTTTCATATACTTTCAGTATTTTTTACTATATGAAAGATTAAATTTGGGAAATTGAGACATCAGAAACCTGCCTCTTTCTCAGCCTTGGACAGCCTGGAAATGCTTACTTTGTCACATATGAGTGAAAGGACTGAAAAGAAATAGAAATTGGATGAATGGCTATTATGAAAGGAAGATATTAATAAAATGGCCAACACATGCCATTTCTATTAAGATCTGTCCTCAGTGTACTGTAAGTAAATCCCTTACAATATGAAATCCATTTACTGATTTCCCCACAAAACAGTCAATACGTCCTTAAGGTCTTATTTCTGCATCATGATATATAGCTAAATAGACTAATGCTTTTTTTTTTTTTTTTCTTTTGCTGTTCCTCAGATATCTTTCAAAAATGTCTGAGTATTGAAAAAATATACGTTATAGGCAGTGCTTAGAGCATTTCTTTAGCTAAGGGAAACTAAATAAGAGTCAATCCCAAGGCTAAAAGAGCTCAAACCATGTACTTTAATTTGGAGACTGATTCTGTTTTTAGCCTGGATTTTTATTTTTATTTTCTCAATCCAAAGATTGCTTAAGACAAATTGCAGAAATCAGGACCAGAATCCAAAGTTTAGAAGAGTACCCTTACAACTTGTTTTTTTTAATGCCCTCTGACTCTTGGCATTGTTTCAACGGCAATTAATGTCAGAGGACAGACCATAGCAAATGCTTTGCTATTCTTTTGAGGCAGATAGTGTGTTGCTCTTCCTCAGTGAGATCTCTACAGGCAGGCTCAATAAAATTAAATTCTCCTTGCAGAATAACCAAGATGCAACAGAGATCAAGTGAGAACAGAAACAGTTTACTGTGACTGTAGGAGAGAGCAGCAGTAGGACAGCCTCTGCCAGCTTCTACCCTACTCTAATGGGACAACTAAACTTATGTACCTTTAGGTTGTACAACCTGTTTTTCACCAAAACTGTGTGAGATAAACAGCATATGGTAAATAACAACAACTACTGGAATTCTTTAGGTAAGGAGGCTCTAGACAGTGTATCTTTTTATGATCGACTCCTTTGTTAATTAAATTATGCTGACTGGTGAGACCATTGTCTGTAAATGTTCCTTAACTAATAAAGTCTGTAAAGGCATATGAGATGCTAACTGTTTTCCTTCCACAACTAGCAATTTCTATGGTTATGCTCAGAAAAGACTACTGGCAATTCAGTTTCTCTTCAGAGGACTACTGTCAGCGACAGGCTTTCTCTGAGTACTCCTATTGGATCTGGCATCTGGAGAGTCTGGAGCAAGGGCACAGCTTAAAGAATAAATCAGTACTGAGCTAGATCTGGCAACATCCAGAAGCAAAACTCTAAGTAGCTAAAAAGATTTAAATATAAAGAAATACCTAATGAAATTATTGATCACTGTGTTTGGAAAGCAGTTAGCTGAGAAGTTAATGAATTACAATTACTGGCATCTCAGTTCCACCAGTCATTCTTTAAATATCTAAGTCAGCCCTTTTTGGGATTTTGCCTTTAATGGCAAACTGACTCCAAATATTCAGTTAAATTCATCATCCAAGGGCTGCAATGGCTTCTGCAATTGCAGAACAGTACTTTGACAAACGATTGTAGCTTGAGGGGAGGTTGCAGAAAGTCAACTTTCTTCTCCAAAGCAGACTGGGACTCCATGTTAATGCAGCCACTGCTTACTTCAAATCTGCCTGTGCCTGTTAGATAATCTTTTCTGGCAGGGCTACTCTGGACTCAGAAGACAGACAACAAGAATATATTCTACATTTCCCTGCATCAGCCAAGCTAAACTGCTATTCTCATTTTTTTTTTTCCTTCCAGATAATTTTGTATCTGAAGAGATACATTTGTATCATTACTACCTTTGGAAAAACTGGAAAAAATAACTTTTAAATTAAAGTGATTTCTGTGTTTTCTATTTGAATGGTAGAGTTTAAAACACTAATGTAAAAAGAATGTTTATTCCTCTACATTTCAAAGTTAAGAGAATCCACAGTAAAATACAAAGTTTTCTTCTTAGTTACAAAACAGCCATTGCAGGACACAGAGAGCACCCATCTTATTTTCATCTAAAAAGAAACAGTAACCTCTTCCTCTAAATGAAAAAGAAAAAAAAAAAAAAAAAAAAAAAACACGATTTTTTTATAGCCAATACACACAAGGTCAGAAATATCTGGAAGGTTATTGCTATCTCACTGATGGCAGTGAAAAGAATACATCAACCATGTTGTGATAAACTGACTGTTTGGAATGCACCAGAAAAGAGAGCTTTGGAGATGTGTGTCTTTTATGTAAGAATACTCCTGTGCTCCATCTGAGAAGTGATCTGTGAAAGACACCTCTGTACCTTTCAAACCAAAATGTGTAGGAACTAAAAAATAAAAATCCAGAAATAACCCATAAGATTCTCTGATTCTAATAAGCTAACTGACCTATGAACTACTTTGAAAAATACAGGTCAACTGTTCTCATCTTTAATCAATCTCCCAGCCATCACAATATCAGAGTTACTTGTAGACAACCCCAGCAACAAGCCACAATGTTATTTCTCACCAAATCCTCCTCTTATTTACTTGTTCTGCTGTTCCCATTCCTGGTAATCACTCCAAAGAGTTCCTAGCAATTGACTATGATATGATACTCTGTTGCACTGGAAGATTATGTTCAAAGGAATGGAAGCAATTTATATTTCCATGCCTTGTAATTCTTGATCTGTGAATGAGATACTGATGTGTCATAGCTAACACCAACCTAAAGAATCTTGATGTACTTCATAATTAAGCACACTTTACCACATCATCTAGGGAGAATGTCACCAATGTACTAGTATATTCAGTATTGCAGAGCTTCCCAGGGGAACAGCAAAAATTTGACCAAAAGCACTGGAGGAATCACATAGAGTTAAAAAAAAAAATAAAATAAAAATCCTGTCATAAAATTAGATCTTTAAAGTAGAAGAAGGTATTGTCAAGGACTGATTGTACTTTGCTAGCTTTGACAAGGTACACTGACATACAGTAACTATGAATCAATATACACGGGTAGAATTCAAATAAAACTCGAGACTAGGGGGAAACATGGCTTAAGCTTTAGGTTTGCATGAAATTAAAATTAAAATTAAATTAAAATAAATTGTAATGATACTGAGAGCAGTGAGCTCTCATCCCACAAAAATAAACATTTTTGATATAAACACCTCAAAATATCCAAAATATCCCAAAATCTGCAGAAAATCCAGGTATTAGAATGGCATCCATGTTGGGTGGTGACAGGGGAAAGCAGACAGGGACTGAAATAGTCAAAGAAGAGATTCACCATGGTACAGGAAATTATAAAGAAAGAAAATGAAAGTGCTTGGAAACACCCTCTGGAGGTCCAAGACTGGTCCATCCCAATGAGCAGGAAGTCAAGCGAAGATGACAGGAGATCTGTATGGGTAAAGAAAGATCTCCTGGAAAAATTCAAACATTAAAAAAAAATAAAATGCATAGAAGGTGAAAGCAGGGACAAGTACCTTGGGAGAAATGCAGAGACACTGTCCAAGTATAGAGAAGAGTGGTAAGGAAAGTCAAAGCAAGGAAGACTTACTTGGAAGGTGGAAGATGATTAGATTAGAGAATATATGAGCAATATATGGACATACATAAATCCATGAAACCTCATGACATACTCCTGTGCATGCTGAGGGAGCTGGCTGATGTCATTTTAAGATCATGGTAACTGGGAGAGGTGCCTGCAAATGTCATTCCTGTGTATAAACAGGACAAGAAATAGGACCCAGGGAACTACAAGCCAGTCAACCTCACCTCAGACCCTGGGAAGGTGATAGAGCATCTGTTCTTGAAAACCACTTCCTGGAACATGAAGGACAAGAAAATTTTCTGGAATAAATCAGCATGGATTCAACAAGGGATTGAATTTACACATTGATTGAATGTGTAAATACATATGGATTGAATCCATAAAACATGGATTTATCAAGTTGGTCATTCTTGACCAACTTGATAAGCTTCTACAGTGAAATGACAGGTTTGGTAGATGGGAGAAGAGCAGTATATATTGTCTACTTTGACCTCAGGACAGCTTTTGACACTGTCTCACTTAAGATCCCCTTACACAACCTGATGAAGTATGGACTGGATGAGCAGACAGTAAAGTGGATTTAAAACTGGCTGAATGGATGAGCCATGATGGAAGACAGCAACTAGTGGTGTACTGCAGGGTTCTATACTGGGTCCAGTCTTGTTTAACATCTTCTTTAATGGTCTGGATGATAAGGCAGAATGTACCCTCAGCAAGTTTGTCGACAACATAAAACTGGGAGGAATGGCTGATATACCAGAGGGTCATGCTGCCATCCAGAGGGACATTAAAACGCTGAAGAAATGGTCTAATAGTGATTTTGTGAAGTTAAGCAAGGGGAAGTTCAAAGTCCTGCAGCTGGGGAGGAACAACCCCATGCACATGCTGGAGACCAGATGGAAATAAGCTGGAAATCAGCTTTGTCAAAACATCTGGGAGTCTTTGTGGGCACCAAGCTGAACATAAGCCAGCAATGTGCCCTTGTCACAAAGAAGACTAAGGTGCCTTGGGCTGAATTAAGAGGAATATTGCCAACAGTTCAAGAGTGGTGAACCTTACTTTCTACTCTGCACTAGTGAGGCTACACCTGAAGTACTGTGTCCAGTTCTAGGCTCCCCAGTACAATGGAGATATGAAACTACTGGAGAGAGTCCAGCAAAGGGACATGAAGATGACTGAGGAGCTAGAGCATCTCATGTATATGGAAGGGCTGAGAGAACAGGGACTGTTTTATCCTGGAGAGGCGAAGCTTTGGGGATGGGAAGTGTCTGAATGTATACAAATATACTGAAGGGAGCATGCAGTGAAGACAGAGATGGGCTGTTTTCAGTGGTGCCCAGTGACAGGACAAGAGGTAATGGAAACAAATTGAAAAAAAAAGAAGTTTCTGTATGAATTTAAGGACACCCCCCCCTCTTTTTTTTTCACCTTTTTTTTTTTTTTTTCTCTTTCCTGTAAGTGTAATTGAGCATTGAGAGATTGCTCAGAGAGGTTGTGGAGTCTCTATTCTTTGAGATTCAATAACTGTCTGCACAAGGTCCTGGGCAACCTGCTCTAGGTGATCCTCTGAGCAAGAATGTTGGGCAAGATGACCTGTAGAGGTCTGTCCAACCTCAACTATTCTGTAATTACAGTTATATCTGTGGTGTTCATGGTCTGTTTTTGTTTTTCTTTTTCTTTTTTTTTTTTTTCTCTAAAAACTCTCCTGGTGTTCCACCACAGGATTGCATGACAAGAAATAAATTAATCACAACACAGAGTACAAATGTTTGCTTTAATCAATTTAGACCTTCACAGAAAAAAAAAATAAAAATTAAAAATTAAAAAATCTGCATTGAACTGATATCATTTGACTGAGATAAATGCACAGTGTTGAGATTTTTACTGCAATTACAAGGAATTGTTATACTGAGCTTCTATCATATCATCCTGTGACAATGCAAATTGAGAGCACAACAGACAAGAAGCAATATAAAAAAATGACAATTCTATTGACAAAAAAAATAGCTGATACATTCACTGAACAGAAAAAAATATTATAATATTAAAATCTGAAAAGATATGTTGAGGACTATCAATCTGCTATTTTCATGACAAAAGGAAAAATTGCCTTGTATACTTGTATATCAAAACTGCTTGGTAAAAAAAAAAAAAAAAAGAAATTTTGTTCTTAGACCACTAATGACAATAAGGGCTTTCCTGGTACTGATATAAATATTTGTGTGTGTGTGTGTGCTGCAGAATACAATATTATATAAACTTTATTGTGGTAGAGATCTATATATCTGGTTCATATCTAAACAGGTTAATATTTATATTCTATGTTGTATTTATTTTTGATATTTTAGATATAAAAGCTAAAAAATGGAAATCACTAAACTATACTTTGTAATCCTTTTCCCTGTGTTATTGCTGACTTCAGTATGTGTCACTTTCAAACTGGCAATGCTAAAGATTTCAGAAGTCTAATTGGAAATAATCAATACTTCTTAAACGACATCTTTCCTACTTCCACTGAACACAGTGCACACAATAGCAAGACCACAAAAGATTTCCACAAGCAAACTGAATGAACTGAGTCATATAAAAAAAGGACTGTTTTTTGTTGTTGTTGTTTTTTGTTTGTTTGTTTGGTATTCACTAAGAAAAGCTAGTGAGTAATAATTGGTATTGTTTTTCAATTTATCAGATGAAGAACTGACAAAAAAAATGGTATCATCTTCAAATATGATGAATTCTTCTGTCTATGTTACATAACTTTTAAGAAGTGAAGCGCGCAACACACAGAACAGATATAGCCATGAACTTACTCTGAGGAGGAGAGAAGAGGACAGGAGGCAAAAGTCAAATAACTTATGTCTCGCAATTGGTGGGGGTCTGCTCCAATTTTTCCTGATTTTACACTCACTTTTACTATTTTGATGAATAGATGGTTGCTCATTGAGGTCCATTTGAGATCCCATTTTACTGGGACCCACTGCTGCTTCATTTTTGGCTGAAGTAGGGTATTACAAGGGTTTTCAAACAGTGTCTTACGTTATCACAGGTATCTGTGTGGCACATCTGAGTTTAGTGAATTAAGATCAAAGGTCTTAACAACCAGATGTACAAGGTTAGCTGTCAAAATGCAGCTGACTTGTTCATTCAGCTTTACATGAAGTACATAAGGCCAGATTTCACTCCCTTAAATGTAGAACTGTCTCATCAACTTTAACAAGGTTATTTCAGGAATGTCAGTCTTGAGCAATGAAACATAGCTATATGAAGGTTTGTTCACTTTACTGTCCCATTTGAAGATGTGCAACTATTATCATACTAACGTAAAATACAATCAGAAATATCTTTCTATTCTGTTGTACAGGGGAACCAGCCTGAGTTGCATAAGTAAATATCAACAAATATTAAAGTACTCATTCTATTGCACCATAAATTTTGCTAAAAATTATTAAAAAAAAAAAAATGTTTTCCCATAATTTGTCTCTAGCATTGCTTTGATACAAATGCATTGACTGACGATCGTAATTCTCTACAAAAACAGGGATTATGTCTATCTAATTAACCCAACAATATTCACAATTTTATTTGCATTTAAATTATATACATATATATTTAATTAAAAAAAAAAAAAAAAAAAAAAAAAAAGCACTAAGGATAATCTTAAGCACTTCTTTGAAATATAAAGAACATAAAGTTTCCCATAGGTAAGGCATGTCAGGGTCTTTAGGACACAAGTGTCCAAAACGGCCCTGCCCAGTCTCTCCTGGTCCTCCCCAGGTCCTGCACATGCCTCAGAAACACATTTCAGCACAGACTGGGGCCATCAGGCCATCACCATGGACTCACGTAACAATGAAGGCTGGGGCTGCCCCTGGCTGCTCCCTAGCATGATCTGCTACTTGGATCCCATGGGGAGTCCAAGGGGACTGGTAACTCCTGGTGCCCCAGCTACACCCTGAGAGGTTATGATATGAATGCAGTGTTCTTATTCACCAAATAATGAAATATTAGAGTGATGATGCATTCCAGTAGATGTTCTTTTTAAAAGAAACCTTACACGGAATTTAGTGTGGTTGATAAACTCCTGGAGTGTATTGCCACAGGAGGCAGATACCTTCAGCCATCTCAGAAGGGATTCAACAAATTAATACACAATTCATTAAACAAATATGAATGAAATTAGGTGGAATTGTGCCCATTAGCATCCCTAATTACTAACACCTCCCCTGGACTGTGACGTATAGTGGAAATGAATCACAGAAAGTAGACAGAACAACAAAGAAAGCTTCTCCTCTTCTCTCCTAATGAGGCTGCCAGGCAGAAGGGGAGATAGTAAAATGAAAAAGTTAACTCCCAAAATGTGAGTAGAAGAAAATTCCATGATTTTTTACTGCTAGGAAACTTTGTTCCTGGTGGGAAGTGAGAAGAAAGATGTTTGCTAGTGATAAAAGATTGAGTATGGAGAAAAGAAAAGAAAAACAGAAGGATACCCAGATGCACAAAATTCTCAGACTTGCTAGAATGTATGAGCAGTTTCTGGTATTTCTAAAGAATCCAGTTTAATCTATGGGCTTCTGCAGAGGTGATATCATTTATCATTTGGGATCATGCAAGACTGGGTTTACTATGCAAGAATTCAGCTCCTGGGGAAGGCACTGCATCAGAGCTATGCACTGCTTCACTCATGTTTGATACCCCTGTAGGACACACAGATCTTTGCTTCAGCACAATGGTCAATGACAAAATCTGATCCAAGTTGGACAAAGGGCGGATATTGTTGTGGTGTTGGCTCAGATAGAGTTAATTTTCTTTGTAGAAGCTGGTATGGTGCTGCGTTTTGGATTTAGGATGAGAATAATTCTGATAACACACCAATGTTTTAGATGTTGCAGAGCAGTGCTTACACAGAGCCAACTTTTCGGTTTCTCATGCTGCCTTGACAGTGAGGAAGCTGGGGGTGCCCAAAGCGCTGGGAGGGGACACAGCCAGGACAACTGACTGTTCAACGGGGTATACCATACCATATGGGATCATTCTGAACAAAAAAAACTGTGGGGATGGGGGAGGGGGAAAAGATGGGGACTGCTGCTGTTCAGGGACAGACTGGGCATCCATCAACAGATGATGAGCGATCGCATTGTACATGTATATCACTTGTTTGTGCCAATATTACATTATTCTAAGATTATTATTATTGTTGTTGTTGTTGTTATTAGTATTATTCCCTTCCTTTTCTGTCCTAAAAAACTGTCTTTATCTCAACCCACAATCTTTACCTGTTTTTCCAGTTCCCCATCCCATTGGGTGTAGTGAGTGAATCAATGGCTGTGTGGTGCTTAGCTGCTTGCCAGGTTAAAAAACACAACAGAAAGTCCATGTACATTTTTAAGGAGTTCTGTCAAAAGTGATTCAGCAACGTCTTTGTACTCCCTTCTCCTGCTCTATCCAGAGACTGACTGTCCGATCATTGTACCAGCAATGACCAAATTGAACTCTCAAGCCTCAGCTCCTAGCATACATTATAGTTTTGGTCTATAAATATCATAGAATACGTATGTGATTCAGCAGCCTCTTTTAGACTTTTATACCAGCCAGTCTGTTCTTATCAAAGGCAGTAGAAACACAGACATGTCTCTTCAATGACGTTTATCACTAACGTTTCCATATAAAGACTAAACAAAAAATATTTTCTAGTCTTTTTGAATACAACAGTTCACTTGGGGATTCAAAAGGATTCACTACTCCTCTTGCAATATGCTTCTAACAGAATACTCACACCCAGTGAGAAATATGTTTTCATCATTCAACTTAATTAGCAATTATGATTGATTATCATTGAGTACAACGACCTTCTGCATCGAGGAAACAAAAAGCCCAGATGGTCAGGTGGAATGAAGAATTAACCAGAACTAGATGCTCAGTCAGGGGCATTGATGTAAATGAAAGACACAGGCAAAGGCTATTACCGTACTTAAAAGCACAGTCTAGGGAATTGTTTGAGACTTCATGTACTCTTGCAACACAGTATTCAAGACTTCTATAGAATACATTTTCATGACAACTTTTGAAAATTCCTTGTGAAATTACGTCTTTGTTCCTGAACTTACAGGGCATTAATTGCAGTCCTTGAGGATTTCTTATAAAGTTTGGTATGACATCCTTAAATGGACTTTTTATTTATTTATTTATTTATTTTCCTCTGCAAGCTCTTACTGCACTGGGACTTGAAATGACAGCATTTGTTTAGCCTGCCTTTCCTGTCTTGGCAATTGCCAAGTGCCAACAAAGCACAATTTACTAAATTCTCTTATGAAAGAAACTATATCCTCCCTTCAGAGAATAATTCCAACTTTCCTTTTGAAAGCATTTATGCTAACTGTACTTCAAATAAAGGTATTTACAAAGCCATTTTGTGTTGTCTATAATTCAAGTATCTGCTGTTAAACCAATTGCTTCCCAAAGCACACCACAAATGTTTATGTTTTAAGAATAAATGCATGAAGACAAAGGAAAAAAGAAATCTGAATTTGGTTTATTGCTGTTACTGTTTAACTGGTTCATTGGCAATTTTCTTGTCATTTACCTTCTGACTACTAGTCTCTCACTGTGACGATAAACTAGAAAAAGAAGGGAAATAGCTTACCCCTCAAAGGAATAACAGAATAAAAACTTTTCCAGAGACAAAAGACTCTATTCATGCAATTATCTATCTTACAAATCAGTTCACAAATGATATAATACAGTTTTCATTAATTCCACTTTCATAAATAGTTGATAGGCTATCACTAAATGACTGGTGGCATGCTAAGCACTTCACAGATATGACTCTAATAAATATTATACATTGTTATTAGAATATCAGCCAAGCCCTATCTGGGTAGTTAGCATAAGTAACAGGACCTCACTACTATTTATTCACCACTGACTAATCAATTAGATTTCTTGATGATTTTGCTCTTTTAAATTCACATATAAATGCCCAAAATATAAGTATAAATAGTCAAAAGTGTGACATATACCCAGGTGAGGAAAAAAAAATATATATATATATGTGATTCTTCAGGCAATTCTTTTTTTTTTTTTCTTATTCAGCAACGGAAGAGTTTTGATTGTGAGACTGGGAATTAAGACATCGTCTGTATAGTATTCTTTTCTAGTTTTCATCTTGTCTCAGAAATGGCATTGAGTGTCAGGTCCCTCCATCTGCACACTTCAGAAGCTTGGAATGCAGGGTTTGTGACAGAGCACAACTGCACAACAGTTTAAGTTTATCTAAAAGAAACTAAAAGCATATCAGAAAACCTTTTCTCTTACAATGCTTTTTTTGACCTTAGCAGGAATACTTCCTTCATGCATGCTTTTTTTTTTTTTTTTTATCAACTACTTATTTATTCGTTACTTTCTATTTTGCCACTGTTAGTGGCATATAAAATCATCCATACATTCAAAAATATGTTCTTAGACTAATAAGTACCTCTCTATGGAGATGACATACTGTTAACCAACGTTCCATGGAATTCGTACTAATAATCTCTACAGTTTGAAGTAAAAACAGAAGTCTCTTCTCCCTTGGAATTTTTAACTCTCTGGTATGATATACAATGTGTTTTTATACCTTTTCCACAGCTCTTTGGTGGTGGAAAATCACTTACAGCTTCACACAATGATTCTGTAACAGCGCAACCATGAACTCATTATTCAGGAAACCTCCAAATCTTGAAAAAATCTTGGAAATATTCAAGGCCACAAATTACTACTTTAGATATCACTGCCCTGGTGAGAACAAAAATGTGGAAAGGCTACTCCTTATGCAGAAAAATGTAAAGGGATAGAGGATCCCTTCCACTATAGCTAAGCTTTCCACAAGTAGCCCCCCTTATTGTGTGATACCTCTCAACCTGATCTCAGTTTAATGATATAAATTTCATTTAATCCTTTGAATCAAACCCCAGTCTTTTCATTGAATATGATGGGAGAATAGAATATAACTGTAGAAATCAAGAGTTAGATCAGACTTCTATCCAGAACTACATAAATGTTTTAATTGTTTTTACCCAGGCAGTTTGGATTTTAGAGGTTAATGTCCATGTAATGGATTATTTAAAGAAAACACGGGATATTTGGCCACTCTGGGTCCTGTGATTTGTGTATCTTACAAGGAAACAGACTCACATTATGTTTTGCAAATCTAGCTAACTAATCAACTAGCAAACAAGAAAAAACAATCTGCCAAAAAGAATGTCTTAGGCCTTGTATTGAGCACACACATAGCACGAATGATTGATATTCAGCATACACAAAAATTGACCTGAAATGTCACATACTTTTATTCCCTGTGCAGGTGTTCTACTAGCAGGACAAAAATCACAAACAAATAATGAAACAAAAAAAAAATAAATTCTAAGCTTGTCAATTTGACAGAAAAGTTTTACTGCCCATTATAATGCTGATGTGCAAATTTTAATTCAACAGTTGTGTTAGTTATACATTACAATTTAATGACCAATCCATATATATGTAGGAGATAATATAAATATATACAGCTACATATATTTAGGTTGTGCTTTTCTGATGCAAAAGGTTCAACAGCAGTATTGGCTTAATGGTGGGCATCCACCTGTTTCCAAGCCCTCCTCACTAAGCACCTTCTTTGTAGCTGTACCTGCATAGCCATGCAGGCTCGGGAATGCTTCAGCTGAAGAAGAACCTGCCAAAAAAAATGGAAATGTTTTAAATCTAAACCCATGTTCTGCAAACAGTGATATCATGGCAATAACAGGACACATAAGTGGAGCATCCTAAGCTATCATCACCCTCACGCTGGAGTGCAGAGCCACAACCTGTGCTCTAGGGCTCACGACTGAACAGGGAGCAGTGGAAATGACACAGCAGGAATCCCTTAGATCATTTAAGTGACTTTACTACAGAATTATCAGAAAATCTGTTCTTGAGTTGACAAACCTCTCCTAACTAAGTTTTAATGAAAACTGACATTTTCCTGTGAAAACAAATATATAAATAAAGTTTCAGTCTGAGAAATCACAATTTTTGTAGGAAACTCTATATTGTTTAAAAAAAAAAAAAATCTGCCTAGCTGTAACTGTAACATATTTGGAGGCTGTTATTCACTAAGAATGGTCTTGAATATAATTGTCCTTCAACAGGCCTCCCTGCCAATGTGAAGCACTTTTAGAATACTGTACGTCTGATTCACCAGAGAACACACAGAAGAATATTTTGTCTCTAAAATAAAATTAAAAAAAAAAAAATGCAAAGAGTATTTACTTTCTTCAGTGGACTATATTTGCTATGTTCTGATGAAGTATCATTCGTTTCTAGTTGTTCAGTGTTAACTGTTAATGAGGCAGTGAGGTATTTTTTTCACTTCATTTTTATCTTGGATCTCAGTCATGTCCTTTGTGCATTGCCTGTGTCACCTGTTCCTCTTCCTCACAGTCCTTTCTGTACATTATAAACACAAACACGCATATGTATCATTGGATCATAGAATCATTAAGGTTGGACAAGACTTCCAAAATTATCTGGTCCAACTGTCCTCCTACCACCAGTATCACCCACTAAACCGTGTCCCTAAGCACCATGTCCAACCTTTACTTAAACACCCCCAAGGACGGTGACTACTTTGGCCTTCTACATGCATTCTTTTTTTTCTCTTTCTTCCTCTCCTACCTACCTATATGTTATTAACTGTACATGACTTTGAAATATTATCATTATCATAACAACATCTCTTAAGTGCTACACTTATTATCTCTGCAAGAAAAAATATGTTCCTTTTTATGAAAGGGTATCCTAATTTGTTTGCTCATTCTTTTCTCTTGAAATTGGAGATCAGTCATTTTCTACAGTTGTTGACTATATGTTTTGCAGAGATGTTACCTTTCAATTTCACTTTAAAATATTGTCCTATTACTAGCCCTAAAAATCAATTTGGTTCACAATATTAAACCATCTCTTCTCATTCTGTGATTATACCTGCTTGCTGCAAAATGCGTCTTTGAGGCATCTTGTTAACCTGAAGGACTTGTCTACTTGCATCTATGTACAGGATTGTGTCTGGGATACTAGGGCAGACCTCATCCCCAGAGGGGGTAAAGGTGTTGTGTGATTATTGTTTTGTCATTTTACTGTTTGCACTGCAGACAATCATCAGACATGATTTATCAGAGAGGAGCTGTCAGGTTTAGTGAATGTATGTGGGTGTTGAAAATTGTGCATTTTGCGGCCAGGCAAATAGCAAGGATTTTATTTCAACTATGATTATATAAAATATCACTAATAAGTCTGGGAATGTTCATTATCCAAACAGATGCTTAAATGCTTATAAATGTTTATCAGTGTCCTAAAGTGAACTGCTATTTTTGTGAATTACATTGGCTTATTGAAATTCTGTAACAATCTGGTGAAAAATGTATTGCATATATTTGCAATGATTTAGTGTACTGTGTAACACTAACCAAAAAATAAAATAAAATAATAATTACAGAAAGAAAAAAAACTTACAGAAAAAATCTGTAACTGTTACAATAAAAATATAAGTATGTCACCGACTACAAAGCAAAGATATAGTAGTTGACTTTCATAATGAACAGTAGAAAAAACAAAATGAACTGGCTTTGGAATATTCACAGCGTTGTGAAGAAAATTTAATGGGCCACTGCAATAGAGAAGACCACACATTGCATCTTTCTGCTCCTGTGACATGAGTAGACATAGACAAGTTAAGATTTTCATTTAGATTTAGCCAGCATTTCAAACAATAAACATTGTAAATGTGCTAGTGTGATAAACTTGCACTTGTCACCATGATAGCAAGGCTTCTTTTACTCTGTTGATGTAAATATTGTTGTTCATTTTACTGGCTCCAAAGTTCTACTTTTTGACATTTTTCTCTTTTCTTTGTTACTAGGCAACCAAAGCAATGCTGTTTCATATTAAGAGAGCAGCTTATCAGAAATAAAAGCTTTCACTCTGATATTATGATATGTAATATATAAACAAACATTTTCAAAATGAAGGAAATATGAATTTTGAACCTGTTGTATATAACAAGAAAATTAGATCTAAGACTTTTGGCTAGTCTCAGAACTGAGGTCTCCAAGTTACTTTGGGTCACTGCCAAAGTATCAGCTGGTTTTGAGGGGAGCAGTCCTGGGCCAGCTGTAAGAACTTCAGGAAAAAAATCATGCATTTGAAAGAGTATTGTCATGAAAATCAGGTGAGTACAAGAACTGGTCTTCTTCTTCAAGTATGAGTGAAATGTATTCAAGGTAAAAGGAAATATTATTTCTTAACACATTAAGTGTTTGCTGGCATTAGGTTGTTGAGGAGTTCTGGCTGCTTTTGTTATAAAAGTATCTGATTTTATGACTGTTTTTTATATGGTTAGTCATAAAACTTACAGTGAAGGAGAAAAGTATAAGTATAGAGAATATAATTGGAGAAAACATTAAAATATGAATGTGAGACAGAAACAATATTTTTAGTTTCACCTCAAAATTCAGGATCATTTAGATACTGTACTTGAGTGAATGCAGCAGAGAGCCTAAAAGTTCGTCTCTGTAACAGTGCTGCAGGCCTGTAATACAATGCATCAGGCTAGTTATTTTACACCTAAGATATAAATCATGATGCTATTCACTCAGCCTTTATTCTTCTGAAAATGCACTTAAGTGATACTTAAGCCAGCCCAAGCTGAGAATCAACACATTCTAAGTGCTCTATAAAACACTGCCATAAAGCTAGCTTCACTAATTTATGTCACCTAATTGTGGGGAGAAGTCCCTATATAGCCCATTTTTCAACTGTACAGAGACACACAACAGTGAGCCTTATACATGCAAAGGAAACTAGTTTGCACAGTGGACTTAGATCAAAAAATCAAGGCTAGATTAAATCTACCCAAACTGAAAATACAGCATTGGAAAGACCTATCAGGCCAACTTCCCACATCCAAAATGCAGGAACATTTATCTTGTAGGAAACAGCATTATGAGCCTGTTATTTTCCCTTTGGCATGGAAACAGGTATCTTGCCCTCATTGCTCCATGGAGACCCTCCATGGTCTATGGAGAAAAGACCACTACACGCCACTGGTTAAATGAGCAGGATTGCTGCAGTCTTGTTCTTTACTTTGCAAGTGTTCCAGGCAGGATGTCTTACATTTTTCTTTTTTCTGGAACCTGAGACCACGCTCCATTCATAGCTCACATAATTCATTCATACATATTTTATTGTGGTTAAATCTGCTATTGACCAATCAACCCACAGAATTGTAAAATATGTGAATATAAATTCGTTGGTGAATACAAAAGCTCATATGCTGCTGTTTGAGGGAAATCTATGCATTGAAATCTAGCAACAGTGTCTTTTTCTTCCAAAGACATCAGTAAAATTGCTAAAATCAAAGAGCTGAATGAATCCATATTTGCTAATTTCTTGTTTAATTGCATGCCCTCATTAAAGTCAAATTCAAGTGCTTTTTTCAACAATATAAGAATCTTTTCCAATTATTTTCTTTGGCTAAAGAACAGGAAAAAAAAAAAAAAAAAAAAAAAAAAAAAAAAAAAAAGATTACCAAACAAAAATTAGCATAGTGCTAAGAGAGGGAGATTTTTTTTTACTTTTCAGAATATCATTTCTGTATGTCTTGTTTCACTGAATATGAGTAATAGTGTCTCATAAATAATCTTGAAAAATAACACAGCAGTTCCTAAACTTCCTATTCTTAGGAATTTTTGAGGGATTCACATAAAAATATTAATTGGGAAAATCCATAATTGTACTGGAAGCATTTGTGCTAGTAAAAATGCCTTTGATCTGTAAGAAAAACAGAGCTTGTTAAAGTAGACAAGCTTCTAGAAATCTTCCATCTAGATCTGATGAAACAATCTGTTAATGCCTCCCTGAGAATTTAAATAACTGAAAATCTGGGAGACACTATATCTTGAATATCTGTTGTGCTGCTTGGAAATGTCTGAGAAAGAAGAAACTCAGCTTACAGACTGAAGAGAGGGGCTGTGACTACTGCTGATGAATCTAAACAAGTGAAACCAGGAAGCTCAGAGAAAACCAAAGTGATAATATAGATCTTAGAGGAAGCAGACATAGAACTCCCTGGGTCATAAACCGTCTGCAAGAAGATTTTGATTCCTGAACAAAGGAAGATACTGTTTCCTGGTGTTTATTGTTACCATACTGAATAAGATAGGACTTTGTTCATATTCTTTTGTCATCACAAAGAAATGCCAAGCAACAAATATCTGACTCTGTTATTTCCTTGCCCTCTTAAACAAACAGAGCAGCAAGGATCTAAATAATGACCAGGCACACAAAACAAAACAAAAAAGCAAATCAACAACTCCATAAAATTATTTATAAGGACTTGCAGAGAATTCAAGATATAATACTAACAAGAAATTTTATCTTTCACTTTTGTGAGGGAATTTGAGTGTTATTATTGTGAGTGCTAGGAAGAATCATGGAAAATAATTATGTGAAAATATGGCTTTAAGAAATGTAAGGAACAATACAGAGATATAAAATTTAAGGAAAAGTAAGGAAGGCTAATGTCCTGGTTGCAGCTGGGATAGCTTGTAGCTGGTACGGTGCTGTGTTTTGGCTTTTTGATGAAAGTAGTGGTGATAACACAACAATGTTTTAACTGTTGCAGAGCAGTGCTTGCAACTTTTCAGCTTTTCATGCTGCCCTGCCAGCAAGGAGGCTAGAGGAGCACAAACTGGGAGGGGACAGGACCAGGACAGCTGACCCAGACTGGCCAAAGGGGTGTCCCAATTCTTTATGGCCTCATGCTGAACAATAAAATTAGGGGAGTTGCTAGGAGAGTGCTGCCACTGCTTGGATACGGGATGGGCATCAGTCAGAAAAAGGTGAGCAATTGCATTGCACATCACTTGCTTTATCTATTCTTTTTGTTGTTGCTGTTTATTATTTTCTTTCTCCAACTCCCCCCCTCCCCCCTCCCGCCCCCATTTAACTATCTTTATCTCAACCCATGAGTTCTTGCACTTTTCAATTCTCTCCCCGATCCCACTGTTGGGGTGTGAGTGAATCACTGTGTGGTGCTTAGCTGCCTGCTGGGTTAAACCACCACAGTTGACATGCTATTTTGGGCTTGATTTTAATTGTTACCTTTATGTAAGAGCAAAACCATGATTCTTGTGCATCAGTTAGGAAAAAATGACCTTATTTCATTGATGCTAACAGCAAAGAACTGGACTGGAATCTTAGAGAGAGGTAGAAATGCTGAACCAGGAAGAACCAAGGAATACTGCTATTTATACTCTAGAAATTATGGCCTGACCTGAATGAAGATTTTTTTGTCTACTTTGATTTTTGAGGGTAGAGGGACACAGAAAAGGTAGATTCCTTTGATCTGAGGGACAGAATGCAAATGCATTTATCCAAATCACTGGAGAGAGAGAACTATCTACAACTGTGATACAAGACAGTTAAAAGTCTGTTAAAAGAAAGTTAAAAAGATAGATAGTGCAAGAGATTACTGGAATTTTAGATCTTTCTTTGACATTAAAACTTTACATGACTTTACTTAAATCATTTAACCTTTCATTCCTTATTTCCTTGATCCCGTTTATAAAATGAAGATTTTAAAGCACATCATCACTTAAAAGCAGTGTGATTAATTACTGCTTGTAAAGTGCTCCACATGAGATAAAATTTACCTGATTACATAGCCATTGCTGTGGTGATTTTCCAAACTCATTGCTTACTAAGGTGACTATCCTGTGGGAAACTCATACGTTCTATAACTAATTTATGTTCTTGGCAATATTTCTCATACTTGTTTTTGGAAGAAAAGACTGAATAGTTTAGTGCTTCTCAAAATCACTGTACGCTGGTTCTGCTCTGAAGTTTTTTCTTCCTTTCTTCTGTCTAGTTTTCTTACAAATGTTCTCAAAAGAGGAGGAACAGATAGCCCTGCTTCATTGCTTATAGAAGCCCACTTTTTCTAATATTGAAATTAGCAGATGCAGGTTTATACCATTCATTCAAAATGGAAATGCCTCAAAACATTAGAGGTCTCTTGAAACCTCTTCTAAAGACCAGTGGACTGCAGCCTATACCAGAAAAGACTAAAATGAGACAGCAAAACTAAGAGTCTGTGGTGTGTTCTGTAATCCTTTATGTACAGATCTATTGACTTTAATGGAATAGCCATTCTGTTTTACACTTATAAAAATCAATAAAGTCTGGACTCCTTGCTTATTATGAGACTGTCTCATCAAAATAAATCTAAAGGAGAAGGAAAGAGGCTTGTAGCTAGAGTATACACAGATAATTTTCTTACAGGAGAACTAACTTCTCTTACTGACATTTGCCTTTTTGCTAGAAAATAGTTTAATTGTTGAAACAGATCTTCAACTCAGAATGCACCAGTTACTTCTGAAAAGCTTTTCACTACTTAAGGTAAATTTCTATTCCATGTAGAATTTTCAGGTACCCTAAAACAGCACTAAAATCTTCACATTATTTCAATGCAAAGGGCCGTTGAGCTTATTGCCTTACTTAAAAATTGGATAGTTAGAGAAAGACTGAAAGAAATTAGACATCTAACCAGAAATTGTCTTGCCTTCTGGCAATCTTCAGTTGAGTGAAATATGTAGATTATGGAACTCGTCTCTGATTTTTTTCATAATGGGGAAAAGAACTCAGAAGATATCTGATATGCAAAGATTTAGCCAGTGATTTTTACTTAATAACATGAGAAATAAAATGAAGGGAGGATAAATCCAGTGATTTTTTTTTGTTTCCAATTTATAGTGTTGGCTCTAAAATTTGAAGTGAGGCTTAGGTTGCCATGAAGTTTTCCTAAAAATTGGGATTTTAATTTCTATTTACCACTTCACAAATTCCCTATACACTAGGCTCTAAAGGCTCTAGAAGTATCTTCTAATGGAGATATAGTGTGGGTATGTATAAGACATACAAATGTGTTTTATGAGACATAGACCAAAGTCCATATCATTTTAGCTCATTCATTAATAAATTCTGAGGAGTGATGAGGATGGCGAGCCAAATTGTGAAGTAATGAAAGCAGTCTTCCATGTTGCAGTTAAGCCTCTGGTAGCAGAATAGAATTAGTTTGGTAGGACAGGTCTTCCATTGATAGTAAAATGCTCAGTCATTTCAAAAATATCAGAAGTCCCCCACATGGAAAAACAAAACAAAAGAAAACATTTTTTTGCAGTCTCAGAGAAAGAAGGCAGCATTTTGTCAACAGCATGTTGTCATTTTTTTTATGTTATGTTCCCTTTTGGCTTGACTTGCAGTCCTAACATCTTGAAAACTGCAAGAAGGATATTTCAAACAGAATACATGGACAGTGTTAAAATATAATATTGGTCAATGTCTGTATATTCTGAGCTGTATGCCCCAATCATAGCATGTCAAATGTGCTGAAGAACAGCTGGAGAAAAGCCTTGTGTAAATCTTGATTATGATAAAGTCTGGCTGTGCTCAGTAATTCACTCACACAGAGCATAATGCATAATCAGTGATGAAGCTGACTAAAAGACAAAGATGAAGCATAAAGTCTAAGACAACCTAAAGAAAGAAAAGATTTAACCATTTAAATTGGCTTTCAACTAAGCTCAGATATTAAGTTCACTTCTGAATGTTATTATCTTATTTCCAAAATAATTAGCATTAATATTCTATGTTCAAAAACAGTTGTGGGGGAAGGTATTTATCCCAGCAAAACTAAAGGTGTGAAATAGTATCACGTTTTCCCAGATGATTTCATATTCAAACTTCTACCAAAAAAAATGAATGTTGTATTTGATCAAATAGGAAGTTCATCTAACAAATGGTAAACCATCTTAAAGACTTCTACTGTAACTTTTATTTCTAAAAGAGTTAAAGCACAATATAAATCACATAGAATCATTATTGGGGTAGCTGATTTATTGCTAATTATCAAAGTATGCAGGACTAGCATCAGTAACATAATTCTAGTTCATTTCCGTAGCACAATATCATTTCCCTTGAACAGAGTAAGATTTGAAAATGAAAATGTAAGACTCAACACAATGTAGAGAAGTCTTCTGTCTTCTTACTTGATTCTAAGCTGCTCTGGAATGTATTTATTATTTATTTATTAGTCTTTATTACAGTGCTTCTAGACTACAAAAGGAAAATGGTAAATTAAGAGATGTCAGATATTTTAAATGCTTTCCTTATTACAAGTTGTCCTGATATATGTATGTAAACACCAACTAAACCCTTTCCTGCAGAGTTTAGTGATTTAGGGAATAAAACCATTGACTTCTCTTTGGGCCTGATTCCTCTTGAAGACAATGATAGGTCAGAGTGTTATGTGAAGGTTCATAGATTCAATATATAAACTGAAGTGAGTGTCTATTATGTATCTACATGCCTTTCAAATATTTGGCCTTTAGCAGGCTCACGGTGATCATGCTTTTCTGGTATTCAGACATTTTAAGGCAATTATCTTTCAGAAGAGTAAAAGGTATATTATACAAACTGATAAACAGAAATTCCTTTCAGGTTCACATAAATTTAAATTAACATCCTTTGCCTGTCATAAAAGTGTTCAATTTTCCTTGTTTTATGCTCATTCCGCTATATCAGTTCTGATCCTTACAGTGAAGGAAGATGACCCAAAATGTTAAAAAAAATAGTTAAAAGTGCTATTGACATACAAAGACCAACTCTATCTATCGAAACCTGCAAAGATCTGAAGAATCTTAATTTTGAAGTGATTAAATTCTTCAAGCTTATACAGCGCTAGGAATTTGCTTGAAATTCTGTCCCAATAGGCATGTGCTTCTGAAAAAAAAAAAAAAAGAAACCCTCTGATCTCTCTCCTTTTCCTTTTTTTTCTATATTTTTTTTTTCCCTTGGTTCACTGATCTCAATCTTTTCCTTCAACTTCACCTAACAAATCTTTAGACTGAAACACTTTCTGGATAATACATGTGCAATATAACCAGTAGGAGTCATTTCATCTCCCACCAGTGTAAGCCAGTTCCATTGTCATATTCTTCTATATTCATAATGGGCATATTAGTATGTTCTTCATTATTTTATAGACATCCTTGCATACTTCACTATTTTTAGATGGTTAATTTTTGAACCTGACCTTTTTTCCAACCTAATTCAGGTAAAAAAACTCATTCACACAGGAAATTCATTCTTCATAGAAATAAACTGAGATACCTATTAAGTTAGGGAGATTTTAAATACATATCTCAAGGAAGAGGAAACTACTTGCCCAACTGTTTCATATAACAGAGAGAATGGAAAGTACAAAACACAGATGGAAGAGTAGGGATCAAGATCAAGTAGGGATCAAGGTCAAATGCTGTGAGAGTAGTAAGGGAGGCAGGCCTGTAGAACCACACAAGGAGTACGTTCTAGTGAGAAAGAGAAAGATAAAAAAAAAAAAAAAAAAAAAAAAAAAAAAAAAAAAAAGAATTAATCCAACGCTTGAAAATAAGTTGCTTTCCATGTTACCAAACCAGTTGCATTACTGTGGACTTAACTAAAGTATTTGAATCAGGGTCCTTGAGAACAGTTTAGATAGAGCTTGTAGGTTTTGTACTCTACTAATGACCTCTTCTTGTTCCCATGACCTGACCCAGGGTACTCAGGCAAGCAACAATCCAAACCAAAGAAGGAAGCACTCTCATAATACTCACAAGTGTGCAGTTTTTATGATGTACAACAAGGTATGAGAAGTAAAAATAGTTGATAAATAACAGTATTTTGGGGGCAAAAATCAAGATCTTAGATACTTTGGATGAGAAGACAGACACACACATGGAAATTTAATTCTTCCAAACACTCAGGTCTTTCTTTGTTTCTACAGAAAGAAAATACTTGTAACCCTCTGTCTTTTAGAGCTAAGTTTTTTGTGCTTCTGAAAACCTCAATCAGGCCATAAGAACAGTCATAATTATTATGTCTGAAAGAACGTGGTAAGTATCTTTCTCCCAATCTCATGAACATAACTCACTCCTTACATGTAATAAAGAAACAAAATCTCCTCTGAACCTTTCTGCATAATGATGAAATTATTGATTTTAATTCTCAATTCCTTAATTATTCAAAAAAGGCTTTTTACTAATAATGATTTCCTTAAATTAAAAAAAAAAAAAAAAAACAGCAAAAATATGGGCAACTGCCAGTAACTGAAAATGATTACTTTCCACATGAAAAACATGTCAGATTAAGTTTTCAGTATCTGGAGAGAAATGAAAATATGTTGTATCTTAGCATCACGCTAGAGGCCTCTAATACTGGTTCTAATACTGGAACTAATGAAAAACTGGGGAAAAGAGTAGCAGTAGTAATAATAATAATAGTAATGATGAAAGTCTGTAATGACCTCTATAAAAAGAAAGGAAGAATAGAACAATAGATGTAGTATCTTAAGGCAGAATGCAAAAATGAAATGCATCCTGCCTATCTACAAAATAGTGCTAATTTTATAATCAGTTCTTAATCTTAAATGTTTATTATTATTTTATTTATTTATTTTCTACAGAGAATTCATGTCTATAGTCATTGTAAGAGGACAATTGAGATGTCTGCAATGACTTTGTTTTCTTACCCGCAAAGAGATCTCTCATGTGTCCCGAATCTGCCAGCAAAACTCTTCCACAGCTGTTGACTTCTAACATAGTTGTCACTAATGGTCCAGTCACCTCCCCTTACCAAACAAGCTGGTATAAATAAATTAGCAAGCAGTGTGCCCACTTGGAGTTGCAAAAGGGCAGAGGTAGAACCCAGGCCTTCCAGGTCACTGAGGGAGGCCTCCACAAGCAGGCTCTGTGCCTTATTGTTCTGCAGTGTCACCTCTGCCTACCCTGTGACCCAGGGTGCAGGGAACAGCTGGTCAGCCTGACAATTAGTGACTCCTTGTACTCAGGAGGGGATGAGTCTGTCCACTGGGGCCCTGCTGTCACAGAAACCTTGCTGGAAGGTAGAGACACATCCTTACCCAGGCATCTGACCTGCCACCCCCTCTCTGCCATCTGCTTCTTCAGTGCAACAGCTTGGGAGAAAGGAGGCTTCAGAGATCTGCAAATATAATTGTGCACCAATGGTATTGCCAAGAGACCAGGTTTGGAAATCCTGTTACACCAAAACCTCTGTTGCAGCTTGATTTTTTCATGCGCTAAAGTGAACATTTAATTTAATGTTTCTTTTAATTATTACATGGAAATCTTTAACATTCCCTCACATGAAGCTCAGCCTGTCCA
This sequence comes from Aythya ferina, assembly GCF_964211825.1. Classification (NCBI taxonomy): domain Eukaryota; kingdom Metazoa; phylum Chordata; class Aves; order Anseriformes; family Anatidae; genus Aythya; species Aythya ferina. The sequence goes on along the minus strand of NC_140296.1, from coordinate 184,456,879 downwards.
AATCCTGCCAAGTAAGATACTGGCACTTCAAGATAAAGTCCAAGCTAGACAAAGCAATCTTTACTCTGAGCAGCTCACAGTGGATAGCTTGGTCAGATCAGGAATAGCAGCTGCAGCAGTTCTTAGACTTTTCAATTTGAAAGAAGTATAGGCTATTGGTTCTGCACACACTCTTTTTTTTTTTTTTTTTTTTTTTTAAAGTCTCAAAAGGAATGTGGTGGAGATTTAATGATGTCTCTGAGCTTTGCAATAGGTATTTTAAGGTCCCCGTTGCCCTGATGTCTCAGCATATGTCCAGCAGCCTCTGGGTGCAATGTTACTTATTTGACATTTGAGTCCTGGTTAAAAATAGCAGTTTGTTGGCTCAGAAGAAAAGACTGTTTGGCTGTGATGGTGAGCCAGGGGATGACATGTGCCAGTCAGCTGAAGAACTGGAGGTGAGATACTAATTGAGTTGTGCCTAACTGTGAGAATTGAATTGACAATCAAAAGCCTAAAAATGTATGGCCCTGACAGGCTCTGAGTGAGAAGAAGGTGGCTGATATGAATTAGCGAAGACGAGTACACCAGTGAAAATCAGTATCAAAGGAGAGGGACAGGAGTCCTTCCCTCTGTCTCATTAAAAAAAACAAGTTGTAGATATGGTGCTTGTGTGAGTCTGGGATGCCAGCTGCTGTCTGGAGTTTCTGTGGCTAAATTCTCAGATCAAAGCGGACAGAGAGGGCAGAAAGATAATAGCTTCCTATGAAAGCTGGCTAGTGCTCAGTAATATTTACTTTTCAAAGAGAAATGGGAGAGTTTGGGGTAAGGACAAATCCCTCTGCAGTTTGTAGTGACAATTCCCTCTTGAGAAACACTGAGAAATGAAGTAGCACTAAAGCTTTTGGCTCTTTGGTACAGAGACTTTCTAACCTCCTTATTGAAATTGGTATGGAAAACGTTAAGATTACAGTCTGCAGTAAAACTGCATTTAGAGTCAGGATCAAAATGTTGTTACTCTAATTACAGCACTGTAGGCACAAGAACCGATCAACACAGCCTAGGGGAAGCAATTACCCTTGTGAGGAGCAGCACCTATTTGGGTGGTGAGGGGGCTGAGAAATACAGTAAACAGTCTAAAAATACTCCAAAATTGCATTGCAGAGTTCACTGAAAGTGCCTGAATCTAGGCTAGGTCTGTGCTTTAGTCTTCTTGAAATGCCCCTGCTCCTGTAGCCATTGTGGGTCCTAACATAAGCTTTGATACTACTGGTGCTGGGGGTGATTTGGAAACAAAGCAGGTGCTACAGGAATGCAGAACTTATTTTCCATATTATATTATGCAGGAATTCATTACACCAAGTTTTTAGATTTACATAAGAAGGAAGATTAAATTATCTGTGAGATGAAAGACTACATCTCACATGCAATCCCTTGCAGATCATAAATAACTACATTATTCTAGAAGAATAGCTTTTTCCACTCCTTGACCAAAAAGTGATGGCCAAAATCAGAAGCCGAATCATAGTTTTTTGATTTTTACAGATCTCCTTCCATACTACCAAAAAAAATAAAAAATAAAAAAATAAAAAAGTAAAAATGCAAGGAATTTGAAGGCAAGTTTTAACTAGGAGAAAAGTCAAATTATTTTAATTAAAAAGATCAAAAAAATGCTACAATTAAAACTTGAACTCCAATTAAAAACAAATTGAAGTCATTTTTCTTTAGTTTGTTTACTCTTAACAAACCTAAATAATATTTTCAAAAGGAAAATAATCCTAAGGACATCAAAGTATCCTACCCAAATTCAGCCCTTTGGTAAATATATATAAATGTATACACACATACACTCAAGGGCAATATGTACATTTTGAGAACACCCTTTGGTTTCTTCCAAATCAAATTTTTGTTCTTCAGGATTTAGCTACTACTTCAGGATTTAGTTACTAGAAAGAACCTGGGAACTTGATTTTGTCAAATATTTAAGCAGACCCAATGCTATCAGGAGTGTGGTTGTATATATTGTTTTGCTAGAGGAGTGTTAGCTCTAACACCAGGAAAAAGATTTTCTCTACAGGACCACAGGACAGAGTTTAAATTCTCAGTTCTGACTACATCCATTTCTCAAAGAAAAGATATTGCACTACAAAAGTAAATGAGAAAAGGTCCTGCGAATCAAAGTTGCTGCTCTTCATCTTGTGTGTGGGAGGACTGCCAAGCAAATGCAATTCAATAGGCCATTTGCATCAGCCTGGCTTATATTTCCACTGAGGGAGGCAGGAGTTTGGCAAACTGTGTCAGCAGGTTACCTTGCCATTGTGAAAAGGCAAAGCAGCAGCTTGCTAGGCATAATGAGACAAATGTGCCTTCAGCTCTCCAAAGTCTTTTCTTGCTAAAAGAGAAGAAAAGAATGGCCTACATTAACACCCTGGATATGCTTCTTGTTTACATAGCCTTGTCAATTGTATTCTCCTCATTGAGGTGTTAAAGGTGTCTTTGTGAATGCATTACACCTGACCTATGAACCAGTCTTACTACTTGTGTATTTTATGTCATAGAAAAAAAGTATGCTAAGAGTATGAGTGATCATTGCTTGTATTTCATACTATGATTGGAGTGAAAGTGGCTTAGTTCACTAGATGGAAATCAACTATACCTGGCTGCTGTAAACAGAAAGAAGCCAGAAAACAGAAGGACATGGGGGCAGAGGTACATGATACAGAAGCATTCTGGTTCAACAGCACAAGCTGTTCCATATCAAAAGAGGATTACTTAAACAGTAACAGAAAAAAAAGAAGAAAAAAAAAAAAAAAGTGAATTCTCTACACTTGTAAAAATCTATGAGCCATCTACAAAGCACAGAGTCATCCATCTCCAGCAGTTGCTACAGACAGCAAAACTGAGGCAAAAGAGCTGCCTGAAGTGTGCCTCATAGAAGAGGGAAAGGGGATAACATGGGGACGGGGTACCTTCAATCCCAGGAGACCAATCTGCTGCAATCACTTATGAAGACCACCAGCATGACATGCAGCAGTTTCTGACAAGTCCAGGGAGGAGGAAGAAGAAAAGACAGTGGACAGTGTGCAGACATGCTACAGGATGCTGCAAGTCTGGCTCAATGGAATTACCCGAACTCTCGCTGTCCTTAGAAATTCATGCTCTACTTTTGCACTGACGATTGCTGGCATTTTTTTGAAGACAAATGAGGGTAACTTTAGTATTTTATTTAGTTGACACAGTAGTTTCATACATACATACATACAGTCATCATATCATTAGCACTGTTTTTTCCAGCAGCTCTAAGTGGTCTTATGTCTTTTCCTCCACTAGAGCTGGTAGAGTAGCCTTAAGGCTGATCTAAATTACCGCTCTCCAGAGTTGTCATGGCAACAGGAACTGGCTGAGCAACTTAGCATTTTATCTTTTCCCTGAATATATTCTGAACACTGCATTCAGAACAGTGATTGCAACTATGCTATCTCCACAGGCTTCCCTTCTCTTGTAGAGCATCCTCAGGTGCCCAGCTAAATCAGCCTCGTGCCTGTTTTACAGCATGTGAGTGGCAGATCTCTGCCAAAACAGTTTCCAGGACCTGCTGTACAATTTTAGTGATGTCAGAACTGTCAGTCTACACTTGGTATATTGACATGAACATCATATTTCAAAATGTCCCTTCACTGCAACTTGCTAAACAACCTGCAGAATTTTTAAAAATACTCTCTCTCCTGAAAATTCAATTCAAGTGTCAATGACTCTTTTTTGTCTACTTTCCAGAAGTATTCAAATGAATCAGTCTTTGCAAAAGTTTTTTAAAAGATGAGGAAAAGTAAGCAATGTGCAGGGAAAGGAGACCTGGCAAAAACAAAAAAATCTGAATTCATCGACCTACTTTCTAGAACCTCCTGTTCCAGATAGCCATTCTTTGTACAAACTTGAATATTGTTTATAAATGTTGTCCAAGTTGTGTGTTTCTGCAGTTAGAACTTGTCTGCCTGAATGATGTAAGATACTCAGAGAATAAGGAAAGTTGGGACGAGTCATCCTGGCTTTTTAGGTAGCAGTTTCTGATATAAAAATGGTGTTGAATTTGATACAGGGAGAACAGAGCCCTGTGTCCTGGCCAGCAGATTCTCTTCAAGGAGAAAGGTGCTGATGAACGCCTTTACTTGGATTCTTCATGCTGAAAATCAGAAGGCATTTCTACAATTTCTACAAGAATTTCATGGATAAAGTTCTGCTGAGCATAGTAAAACTGGGATGGATTAAGCTTTAGAGGCTGGGTTGGATCAGAATGGACTTAGATTTGGCTGTTTACATGTGATCAATGAAATGGATGGCATGGAGCTGAATGTCACATGACTGTCAGCTAATGGACTCTAATGAGCATTCAATTCTGATGGTTCAGACATTTTTTATTGTTTTTCTGAAGCAGATAAGTGGAGAAGAACCATACATGATGATGCCCAAATTACAATTTTTAATATGTCAGGGAGATGGAACTTGTTTTAACAGGCTGCATAGCTGACTTATACAGAGAATACTTAGTTCAGGGAGAAATAGGTTTGGACACACTCCTAAGACTAAGCTTTGCTTTTATTATATGCAGCATTTGTAATATTTAGAAAATATTAATTAATATTTAGAAGAAATTATACATTTCATCTTATTCAGAGAAAACATTTCATATCCATGTTAAAGAATCTGAATATCTGAATCCTTGCAAACAAAGAGCAATTATCTAAGAAAATGATCTTGCAGGTTATTTTTCTGCCTCACATCCAGTAGTAATACAGTCTTTGGTTACTATTCCTGCAGTAGCTTTGTTTCAGAAGTACTCTCCTGACAATCTGTGCTCAAATATAATTGTTACTGCCAAAAACAATATAGTTATAAAACTTCTTGGGAAAAAAAAAAAAAAAAAAAAGCAGAAATATTAACAGCCTATGTTACTAGAGCATTAAGACTCATAGTCAAGTTTTCACTGTACCCAGAATAAAGTGAAAATACTTGGAATCTACGCACCATACAGTGCTGGTCAAGCTTACCAGCAGTGATATAAACTTTATCATTCTTGTTCCTCTGTATTAAATATCTGAAAATATTTTAAAATTGCACATCAAGAATTGTCTGTGGAGAATGGCAATGAATATTCTCTAAGGGCAAAACAAAGAAAATTTCAAGCTCTCTGTAGAAAAACGATGCACCAAAATGCAAGCAAACAATTTTATGTGCATAGCCCTTCCAGAGAGAGGAGGAGAAAGAATTACACAAACATACTTTTAACTGTCTAATCTCATAAATGTGGTAGCTTGAAGGAGGAATGTCATTACTCATGCTTACTTTCCTTCAGAAACTTCCATCTCATAACAAAGCACATCAACCCTTTACATTTATGTGCACAAGAATGATATTGTCAGACTTCTGCTGTGCAGGAAGTTCTACCAGTGTATCTTGCTTTTATTGGTTTGTGGGTTGGGAGGCTAGTTTGATTAGTTACATAGCAATTTATTAAATGGAAAAAAAAAAAAAAAAAAAAAAAGTCTTCCTAGTTTTCATTTCATAACAACAACAACAAAAGAATGATTGTCACTTACAGCTAACTTCCAAGTGGCTTACTTATAGACTGAAATGCAAATTCTAATTGCCACATCCATCTAAAACCTGTCGTTTTTTCTCTCTAGTCCTTTAATAAAGAAAATAGCAAGTTATCTGTAGATCACCTGATGACTGCATTTTTTGTTTTTCCTGTAATTTGAGACATTCACACTTGCTATTATAGCAGTCTACAATGTAAAACAAACAAATAAAAAACTATAATGTGCCATAGAAAATGCATCTTTTTCTATGATGTATATTATCTAAGTATATAGATCTTCTATATGTATAGAAGATCTATGATATTCCATATCTGAAGATCAAGAAGGTATACAGGAAATCAGGAATCTTTGTTTTTTTAATAGTCTTGGAAAGGGTACACGCTAGGTACTCATGCGCATATGCATGCTCACAGCTGTATGTGTACATGCATGTGTATATATTTCCATATGCATATGTATGTGTATATATATCAGGCCCTAGTTTGTCCTTATCCAGACTAAATGAAATGGGAGGGAAATTTCTGAGGTCCTCTAGGCCTACTTTATGCAGGCCTCATTCACATACTAAGACAAGTGAAATGCTTTGTAATATAGCATCCTGGAAGGGTTTGTGCAAACTACATTCTTATTCCTTGCAAATTTATGACACAAAAGCTTAACTTAATTTAGAGAAAAAAAATCCCTCAATAAAGTTTTTTTTTTTTTTTTTCCTTACCAAAAAAACAATTTATAGTTATTTCTATTTATGAGACAAATTGTCTCATACAATGTGAAAGGGAGGGGATATGGAAGGTTTTTTCCCAAGAGCAGATTCCTATCATTTTCTGAAGGATTGTGTAGCCACACAATAGGGTGATAGTGAGTACAGTGACAAGAGCAACTACAGACCACATGGAGGAAAAAAAAAGAAGAAAGCAAAATTTTCAGAGTGCTTTCTGAAGCCTCTCTTTTACTTGCACATGCTGACTTCTGCCCTCTCCAACTGCATTGACTCTTTTCCACACAGAATATGTAGTTTCCTGCAAAGTCACTCTGGAAATTTACTGGTAGCCCTGAAAACTAGAAGGGTACACTTCAGCAATGCAGTCAATGTGTTGTTTCAAGCAGTTTTTTTTTTTTTCCTAAAGAGTTAACTATTGCATTAGTTTCAAAATACAGAGGAAAATTAAGATGAGGATGGTTCTGCTTCCATTTGAAATCAAAAGAATTTACTCTACTAATTTCATCTGAAGCAGAATCAAAAAAAACAGAATTTGCACTTCACCTAAAACTCTTTCTATTTGACATATTTCAGTTTTAGGACTGAAAATGACAAATAAACACTCTCCAATCCTCTGCTGCTTCATTTATGTTAACCAAAACTGCAGATTCCTATACCTCTTACTTCACAGGAATGTTCAAGTTACAGCACTCCATGAAAAAGTTCACTGCCCAGGCACATCGAGCATCAGAAAAGAACATCTTTATGCTGTAGCAGTAGAACATCTACTTTTCAAAACCATAGCTTACCAAGTGCCTTAGCATAGCTTTCCATTACTATGTCAGATTTCTGTAACTGTTGAGGCTGGAGAAACACAGAGCCAAGAAGTTCATTTTAAAGCTGGAAAGGAGAAATAAAAATAACACTGTACATGGAATTTCAATCAACAAAGGTAAAAAACACCTCTGAATGAGCTATTTGGGTAATGTCTTGGGAACCGGCACTGCATAAATGTAAATTAAAAAGAAAAAGAAAAAAAAAAAAAAAAAAAAAAAAAAAAAAAAAACAATAGAAGGAGATTTTTTGATGAGTCTTCTGTGTACACTAGAGGTATAGAATCTAAGTCCAATGATGCTTTAAGCATCAAAGCTCAAATAGTTTTAATGATCAGGAGCCTCAATTACTTGTTTTTATTACCCTATTTTAATTCATAATAACTGTAACATTATTTGCATATAAAATATCAAAGGAAATAGGCCATTGTAAATTGACATGTATACTTTTTGGTAGGTAAAATTCTTCTGAACTGTGAGTTTAAAATGCAAGTAGAGCTATTTTTACATTACCTATTTTCTTATTTACTTATTTCTAGAATAGAGTGGAAAACCTCTAGAGTCAGTTATTTTAAGCAACAGTTTCTGACAGGTTGTGAATTAACTTGGATTGCAAAGTCACCTTGAAAAGCTCATCTTATGGTTTTAGGAAAGGAAATACTGAATGAAATACTCAGAAAAAAAGGAAAAAGAGGTGGGGGGGAGATGTGCTTTCAGTAATTTTTCTTCAATATGGCTGTTAAAAGCCTTTTGAGTTGATATAGCCTGTTGTATGGATATGCTGTTCCTCTACTCACCCCCTTCAAAACATTACAGAACAGTGTGTATTAATTGGCTGGGATTCGTTTGTCTAAACATCAGTGTCTAGGGAGACTTCAAATGCCCAAGAGAATCTCCATAGGGATGGTAAATATAATATAATTCCTGCAAGACTCACATCCCACCAGTGAGCCATCTGGAATCCAGGCAAGATGCTCTGGGCTGTCTAAAATGTTACTACATACTGTGTTCAGACATCTGACTCCTGCCCATTATCTTTGTTAAATAAGTCTCTGATCCTGCATGTCTCTCACTACCTTCCAGATGTAGACTTTGGCAACATTAGCTGCTATGATTGTGACATATAGAAGATGATGTAAAACTTCTGCAGCAGTTTCCTGAGCAGATGGGAGTGTCTAGACATAACTTCCCCGCATAAAATCTTGGAGAATGGGAGAGGCAACAAAAAGACTAAAGGGTAATGAACTGAAAAAAAAAGCATTTATATATATATGCATATATAAATATAAATAAAATGTAATTTCCAAGTCACTTGCATGGATCATATCTTACTTGATGCATTCGGTCAACATATAATTCCAATGAGTTATTTCTCTGTGTTCAGTACATGGAAATAAATACAACAGTGTAATATCCACTGCTTTTTTAGAATACTATCTAACAGAATTAGTCTAATATGTCTGTGAAAATATTAAATCAACAGAATATTTAAGTCAAAACAAATTGAGGGATAAATGATTTGATTTTTTTAAAATCACATTTGAAAAAAAAATCATTTAAATATCAATTCAATATAAATATTAAAAAGTTGTCTCTAATGATGTATGTATTTAGAGAATGTAACGGGAGTCTAGAGACTGAGATAATGAAACTAAGAATTCTGCATCTAGAGTCTCTTAAACCATGCCACCCTTGTTCTGAGAAGCACTGTTGCAACATACTTTTGGTAAAGCTTAACTATATTGCCTATTTTGTTTATAAATAAATATGCTATGTCAGCACATACTTCTTGCATTATATTATTATTATTATTATTATTATTATTATTATTATTATTATTAGTGTTGTTATAATTATAATTAATTATAATTATATATGTTATATGTTATATATTATTAATATTATATTATTAATTATAATCAGTGTTATTATTAACACCTTAGTAGTTAAAATAATTAGATAGATTAGTAAGTTGTAATGTCTTATTACCAATTTTTCACTGATCAAAAATTGGAGATTGATTATGAGAAAAATGAGAAAATTCAAAAATTGCAATTTTTTTTTATAGTTTTAAAAAGAGTCACTCAACCTAGCTTTTGGGATGAATACAGTATTATAACCAGTAGAAAAATAAAAGTTTTTATTATTACTACATGCTTAATGCCACAGAAAATTTCTTTTAATAGCCTGGAATTACATGTTGCATTTTATGAAAGATCATAGTCAAATGATCAAAATTGTTTGTAATAAACTGGTAAAACCATTTCAGATTTTCACAGAATAGCCCCGGAGGGTTTAAGATTTTTCTTCTGAAACTGTCCTTACCATCAACAATATAACTTTTTGAAGCTTATACTTACACAATTAATACCCACAAGTTTTATTAGTCAACATCTGTGGTATGGCAATAATTCCCTATATTTAGGAAGGCAAAATAATTGCTCTCTCATACTTCTATAAGTTATAGCCCAGTATACATCGACTTTAACACCTACTACATAATAACTGCACTTCACAATATAAGTATTTACCACAAAATGGTATATATTACCCAAATTAAACTGTCAGAAATTTTGCTGTAGGTGGTTTAGTTTTGTAACAGACAATGGCAAAGCTAATGTGAATAAACAGCTGTTGAAAACAACAGCCTTCTCAAGACAAAAATTACTTCATTATTATTATGTTCAGTAAGGTTCCAATGTAAATACTTAAATTTAATTAACAATGGGAAAAAACGTAAACTTGGACAATATGCCTTTGCTGAAAAGTTGTTTCCTAGCATCGCCTTACCTTATTTTGCCACCTGTCATGAAAGACCTTATTTTAGCAAAGCAGGACATCATTACTCAGATTCTCTGTACCATGTAAATGAGATATGTTAAAACAGATAGGAAAATCCAGTTGAGGGTAACTTTTTTTTTGGAAATCATGTCTGTAGGGTGATTGCTTTATTTCTGGAAGTACCACCTTCAAAGTGAGAAGGACTGCCCAAAACATGCAGTGATTAGTCTAGAAACCTGCTCTAGTGCAGCAAACTCATCCTTTAAGAGGAAGACCAAAAGAGAATTCAGTGCAGACTTCCAGCTTTAATTGTTAACTCATGGATGAGTTCAGGATAAATATGCAATATATTCTGATATTATTAGGCTTCTGATATTATTAGGCTCATTCCAGCAAGGACAGCAATCAAATTTAACATCTATGAGAGAAGTAGAATGCTTTTTTTTTTTTTTTTTTTTTTTTTTGTCTTATTAATAACCATATGATATAATAAATATGAAGACTGTGTTTCTTGAATGTTTGCCCAACTGAGGGGCAACACAAAGGGATCACTGTGGTTTTAACCAAGTCCTGGCAGAGGCTGTGATTCCCTTGGGCCAAAAGGAGTCCTACCTGATGGCAGAATGACAGAACAGTGGTGTTTTCTGCTTTTGCTCAGTATGTAGATTTGTTCATTTGTGACTACAGACAGGTTGTTAAACTTCCTCCCATGGCTGTAACCCTTTGCACTCAAGGTCCTTCTGCATCTCTAGAACCATAGCTCAAAGTAGCTATGAGGTAGCTATGCTAGAGCCAGTTCAGACCTCACTTCTGATCAGGCAGGTGACTGCCATGTGGATAAAAGGAGATTCTGAGCAGTTAAATTACTTGTTCTACACCCTTATAGACAAGAACAGATATTCACACATCAAGGTTTTGTTCTGTTTGAGTGTTTTGTCTTTATTTTTATTATTGAAAACGTGAATTCTTGAAAAGCAAATTCTCTGAGAGTAATCATCCAGCCCTTTGCTCGGTTTAGGATAGGATCCTAGGTTAGGTTAGGATCTTAGAAGTAAAAGCTGAGCATATGCTAACTTTGACAGAAGGAAAAATACAGATCAGTTAACAATTGATAGCAGAGTCTAGCTTTCTTCTGCCTTTGAATCCTGTGAGGCATCATTCCCAGAAAGAACTCCTTGGTTTGCTTCTAAAACACCTCCTTCCCTGTGTTCCTCCTTTCTTTGAAGTAAATTTCTTTCTCCTGCCTTTACTGCTGTCACTGATAAATTACATATGTCCTTGTGTAAATCCAGTGATTTACAGTAAGTTTATTGCAATTAATGAAATTGTATAGAACAGCCCCATATTTGTAGAAGTAGAAAAGTTATGTTTTCCTGTAGTTGTGCACAGCCTAATGAAATCAATAAAACCATAAGAGTTGGAAAAATACAATGTCTGTCTATAATCATGCAAAGAAGGAGGAAGACCAAGATAAAGGAAATATATTTCCTTCTTCCTCAGGAAGATATTGAACTTAAGTCTTGTGTTGAGACCAAGTGGAATGGTCTTTAGCAATTCTAGAAAAGATTTCTGTGTTTTTCTGCTCAAAGTTAAGCAACGAAATCTAAAGGAACCTGCACCTCACAATATAATGCAAGTCTGAAGTCTGTTAGAGGTGGAGTATTGTAAACAGGGAAAGCCAAAGAGTAGTTCTTTGAAAAAAGGAGGTTAAACGAGTAGTGTCAATATCCATCTATATATCTGTTGCTAAGGACACAGAAAGCTTAGTAAGTGAGTTTTTTAGCAGATTCAAATTCCACCAAAGCCAGTAAGAGTTTTTGCATTGCCCAAAGTAGGCTCCATATCAAGTCCAAACTGAGGGAGAAGAATACACTCAAATAGCCATCAGTACAAAATGTTTTAACTTTGGAATCAGTGTTGTTTTGGATATACAGACTATACAGTGTTAGTGTCCATGATACTGGCAAAATGGATGCTACCTTTTTCAAAATACAGCCCTAGTCTGGCTGAATAAAATGTCCTTTTTGCTGCTGACTTCCTAGAGGAAAAGAGAAGTACGTCTTTCTTTGCTTGCAAACTGTCAGTCATGCTGCAGTGAGCACAGACATCGTGAATCACTCTTCTCTGAGCTCTAATCTCTGTTCATAGTGACAAATGAACCTTAAAAATCAGTACAGTCCTGACTCCTGAAATCTTTTGAGAGTTATTTTTTAGGATAAAAAAAAAAAAAAAAAAAAAAAAAAGTAGATGCTTAGGATACTAAATTAGGGGACGTAAAATTACAAGTATGTTTAAATGGCATGTTAAAGAGTCTGCACGTGGAATGTTCTCACAGTCTTGTAGCAAATATGTAAGCTATTTCCAAAATGTTAGGACTATGTTTTAGGTTGCCTTTGTAGTCTTATGGAAGTCTAGCTCTTGCCTTTTGTAGGCAACCACATGATGTGAAGCAACACAGTGCATATCTCTTCTGTGTGTTAACAGATGATGCCTTCTCTAGAAATGTCTTGAACTTTAGTAAAAGGATCAATAACTTAATGTACTATACCTTCCCAAAAAGTGTGCTATCTTCTTACCTAGCTAAGTTCATATTTTGCCACTAGTTTTTGTGGTAATAACTAGCTATTTCATGATTTTTCCTGGTCTGCAGTCTTCTTCCAAAGAGTCTACCAGAGCGACCTTCCAGAGCATACCAGAGGTAAACACTTGAGAGAAATTAGTATTCTATTTATAGAAAATTTCCTTGCTTAATGTCAGAAGAAATAATTACTCTATAACTATTTATCTCTGTCAGGGGATCCACTCTACTCTGCAACAATACTATGAATTTTGTTTTAGCTTGTATTTTCAACAGCACCTGAAAAAATCACCACGAACTTAAACAATCTCCTCTTGAAATTTTTCACTGATAACTTTAGTGGTGACACTGAACAATGATGTAACAGAAGAATAGTAATACTAATTAACCAGCAGATTTGCTACTGTTGTAACTATTTTTGTTGGGGGAAAAAATGATTAAAAATAGAAATAACTAATCCACTAAAATGGCAGAGCTCTTGTTTGTGAACAGATAAATTGGAATAAAAACATCCCTAAAAAGCACTCCTCTTGCTGCCTTTTATAGTGATTTAACTGCATGCTCAGCAGATGGGTTACACAACTTTTGCCACTATAGTCACTGTTGTACAACTCAGGTATAGGTAAAGAAGGCATTAGAAAACGTGTTTTCTCTTCTCCTCCCAGCTTTGCTGCTTGAATTTGTTTATTTCACAGCATGTTGTCATTTCTCTTACCATATGGTCTTTCACAAAGGCAGTAAGAAAGAAAAACTAGTTCTAAAATGAGGTTAAATTGATGAATAAGCATCAGTTTCCAGCTAAAACTACCACTGATACCAATACCAATAACAAAAAAGTGTTTTTAATTTTTTTCTGGATTTGACAAGCCATTGATTTTATAATACCTTTTCAAATAAAAAAAAAGAGAATAAAGAATAAGCTAGTGAAATCTAGCAGATAAAATGAGTGCATGGGGGAGGGTGGATTTATTTTTATGAGATAACAGCAGTATTCATGAAGTGGGAGAGATGCATGAGAAGAATAACATGAACCTTTTAATTACAAGGCTTAATACTGGTAAACCCTGCCAAAATCCTATCTGTTAATCAACCTGCAAGATATCTCTAGATTGGAGGAAGGGAAGAAAATGACTAGGAAAAATGGTAAGATGCTGCACTGTGCTTGAATTTTAAGCATAGGACTTAAAATTCAAGAAATTGTAACTTTAACCTCCTCTGAGTAGGCTCTTGAGAAAATTACAGGAAAATTTAACTATCCAGCAGAATAAATTATATGGTTGTGCAATTGCAAGAAGATTGATATAACATTACTTAAGACACTACAAGAGGATGTGTCAGCACAAATATGAAAGCCATAAGTAATAAAAGCCTCAAATAATAATGTACGCACTCTCCCTGTCATCACTATGCACCATCATTTACGGATGGACAGCACCTGCTTTACTGCTGAGTCCTCTGGCACATGTCCATTAGGCGCATTTACTGTCAAGTAACTATTCTCCTGTGTGGTAGATGTGATCCTTTCACTGCTACTCAAAGAAACTTATGGAGAAGATCCAAAGCTAATGGATGTTTCAGAAACTGACTACAAAAATAATCCTAAAAAAGAAAGAAAATTAAAATTATGTCTTTTAAAAATTTCTCTTTACATTCATTTCAGAATTTGAAATGCAAATGTGGACTTTCTTTTCATGATACTGGAAAACAGTGACAATCAGAGCAGAGGTGAAATCCATAAAAACAGTGCAGATTCACAGTGTATGGCAGAGGGTGCACCTGGAAAACACATGTGGGTGCAGGAGGGTTGTCCAAACTTCTGGCTCAAACTGAGGTGCATAACCTCCTCTAAACTCAATAGAGAGCAAGCAGTAGTTAAGCTCTTCTTTCGGTGCTCTAACTTTCTGAAAATGTCCAGCTTTAAATGTTAGGAGATATTTTTCTATTTCCAGTGACTTGAGAGGGAGCAAAGGTGCCAAAATAGCATATGTGAATCACCAGCCTTTACCCTGAGCATATGCCAGAGCTGTGAAAAGCTTTTAAGTACATCCACAGGAACACAATACAAAGAGGAGAGGACAAAACTGGTATCACCTTCCACTGCTAAAGGCTTTGCAAAGTGAATAATCCATGGAGTAAATAATATGGAGTAAATAAATGCTGTGTTGTGACTGTTGCCAGGCTAGAATGCAAAAGCATTTATTATTTTATTATTTTCCATTAGAAAATAAATATTTTTCTGCATCAGGAAGAATGGCAAAGACACACATGCATACACACACACATAAACACATGCACAGACTTTCAGTTTTGAAATTCAGGCAAAAAGTGACTCAGTACAATCCCGGTTGATTTACAAACTCTCTGAAAGATATTAACAGGATGATCACATAAGCAGATTATTTTTCACACAAACAAATCTTTTCTTAAAATAGAAGAAAAAGACAGTCATGTCACACCAAGCAACATGTGGAGGTCTCAATTTCTGCAAGCACTATATCAATGTGAGAATTCTTCAGTGTATTATTCATTCACTCTCAACAACACTCTATGATGAAAGATATAAAATAACATAATCTGTATTTTATGATTCCTCCATCTAGACTTGACACTCATGGAAAGGTTACTTTAATTTTAAGTAGGAAACTGAGATACAGCATTGGATATAAAATAATAAAAAATTGTTTTTCACTTTCCAGGCTACATAGCTATTTCCCTAAAATTTGAATTTCATTCTTGTATTCTGTTCTGTTCAAAGCTTATACGAAGGAAGCATGAATCAATGCTATGAATAGAGATTCAGTCTTTTTTTATTTTTTCACAAACTCTGTTTATAAGATTTCTGGATTCATTGTGACTAACTTTGTCTTAAAGTTAGATGCGTAGTCTCACCTCATTTGTCTTTTCTTCATGGCCAGTACAGTAGGAGAAACAAAGGGATACCTTTACAGGCCCGTTTATCCCATTTTCTACTGTAACCTGTCTTAGGTGGCTTATGTCAGGCAACCTGAAACCAACGCATTTTGCAGTTATCAGGGGAGTCAGAGAAATAAGTTTAATCTGATAGCCATGTAGTTCCAGAGGGTCTAGCTAGTCTACTGAAACCCTGAGCATAGAAAAAGGATTTTCTCCGTACTTTGCACATTTGCAATTCCGTATATTCTATAGTAAAGGAAAGTTCTGTCCTATTCAGTGACGTTAGAAAAAAAAAAGATAGAAGATGGAAGAAGAAGGTAGCTTAAAATGTAAGATTAAAAATAATGAAATATGAAAATATAGTTAATTTAGTAAGCTGTTTTTTACTTGCTTTAAAATATATTCTAAGTATATTCACTAAGTATTAGTGAAAAGGAAAGGAGAGGAGAGGAGAGGAGAGGAGAGGAGAGGAGAGGAGAGGAGAGGAGAGGACAGGACAGGACAGGACAGGACAGGACAGGACAGGACAGGACAGGACAGGACAGGACAGGACAGGAGAGGACAGGAGAGGACAGGAGAGGAGAGGAGAGAAGGAATAATTCCATTTTTTTTTTTTTCTATGTAATCTCTTATGCTTTTTGTTTAATAATGACAGCATCATGGTTTATTAAAAGAGCTCCATCTTCTGGCAACTGATCCTTCATAGGATCCTTCATAGATGCAGAAGAAAGGCTAAAATCATTTGCAGAATTTAATGAAAAATTGATCCTGAGAAACTGATGTCTGGAGTTGCACTCCACAGAGACTTTGTGACATTTTTATTTTAGAGTAATTTGTTACTTGTTAACTTTGATTTCTAACCTTCTGTCAGGAATCTTAGTGGTTATTGAATTAAAATAAAAGGGCAACATATTAGAACAATCCTGAAGAAAGGAACTAAATGCATAAGCTGACAGTAACAAAATCACAGAAAGAAAGACATCTTACTATCTCCCTTTGTGTCAGGTCTGGCTCCTAGTTTTGGTCCTCATTAAAAAAAAAAAAAAAACAAGAATAATAAAAAAAAAAAAATTAGTTTGCGTTTTCAGAATGAACAGACACACGTCCCCAAAACAAGCAAGCAAGCAAGCAAACAACAACAACAAAACAGAGAGAAACTATTCATTCATATTTTGTCTGCCTGCCTTCCCAACTCTGTATTTAAAGAAGGTAGTCAATGTTACAGAAGGAAGATGGCATCCTGCATATCATTTTTTAGCACGCTTCTCACCCTTGATGTTATTACTAAGGGGCTTATTCTCACTTGTTTTGCCTTTTGTTAAGGGGGTATGTTGGAGAAAAAGTAAGTTGAATGCCAGGCTTTTCTCCTGTGTTCTGTGAATGATGGCATATCTACTTGATGTTACAGCATAAAAGATCTGAGGAGAAAGCAACTTAAGGGATTCATCACTCCTCTTCAGCACATTTCTAAACAGAATATTGAGGACTTCATTGCATTAACAAAGTGAAATTTGGTACACTGAAAAGAAATGTCTTCACATGAAGAATAACAAAAACAGCCACTAAAATACCAATTTCCAAATTTCCATTTTTGTAATCAGCCCCATGTGAGAACAGATAACCTGAAAATGGAGGGAGGTCTGACTGTGGAATCAGTTCTTCAGAGACCTTTGAAACACTTGGAAACTACTCAAGAACTTGAAAAAACAAGGCTAAATATGTTAAAGTTTTAAATGGAATATCTGGGATATTCCTTTTTGCAGGAAAATGCAAAAACAAACAATGAAATAGGAATGTGCCTTTGTTTTATTGCCATTTCATCATTAGTAATTAATTGCACATTCTGAAAAAATAGTATAAAAAATCTGTTTCAGTGAAATATTTATTGACTATTTACACTGTAATAGTATGAAAAATGAAGGGACAAAAGGTAGCTTATGTCCATCATATTTTCTTAATTCTATTTTTCTTAACTTTATGTAAACTTTTCTCTGAAGCTATAATTGGTATATTCATTAATAAATAAATAAATAAAAATCATCCACTTCTCAGTGACACCTCTAAAATCATATTTAGACATATTACTTTATCAAAGATAAACTGGTCATAAACAAAACTAGTCTGGAATTCAGAGGAAGGTTTTTAAAATCAAAGCAGTAAAGTCTTTCAGCCAGTGCTGTGATTAAAGTATCTCACTGTTTCTAACTTCTGCATGATTACACTTGTAGACCCACATGCTGGTAATGAGGGTTATTTAAAGTAGTCTTGCCAAAACTGCATTAGATTTGGTAAAAAATGCACTCATTGCTACTGCTGAGAAATAGTCTAATTTACACTGATTGTAAAAGGTCCATCCAAAGAATAGAAACATCTGAAACCCCATGTTCCTTCTGCAGATGTCGTCTGCTCATGGCTTGACACAAAACACCAAAACATCAATGCAAAATTTGGTATGTTTTTACTCAAGCCTGAAGGGAACAATCATGGAAGATTACCTAAAATAATACTCTTGAATTATCAATAATCAGAATACATCCTTGTCACTATTATTATCTGTAAAGAGCTTTCCTGGCTAAATATATAATATTCATGAAAAAACCTCTGAAAACTGAAGAAGCTCTCACCATCCTAAGTTTTACTTAGAAAACTTGATAAATCAGAGGTAATGAAATTCTGACCTCAATTTGCTTTTGGATTGCAGCTGCCTTCAGAAGTCCCCATTTATTCTGATCAGTTATTTTCATTTGAGGCTTCACTTAAGACCATTTCCAGAAATTGCGTGTATACTGCATAGTAGAAAAAAATAGAAAACACTATTAAAGCTGCAAATTATTCATTGTAGCATTCTCTAGTATCTCATTATTTGTATGTTTTATAAGTTGTACTGGAAAATTTCTTCTCTTTTGACCCAATGATAAGTTTCATGAAAAGTTTGTGGAAAAATGATTTAGTTATTTCTAATTACATCACTGATGGAGAAAAAAAAAAAAAAAAAAAAAAAAAAAAAAAAAAAAAAAAAAAACCTGTGTTCTTCTATGTATTTACAGTCTTTCAGAAAAGTGTGCTTAAAGAAAAAGAATATCATGTAGGGGTATTTCTGTTACATATTGGCCATGTTCATTTCCAAAAGAAATTTGTTTTTGTTTCATGAAGTTATGAAAGTCTCAAAACTGAATACTAGTGACATACATAATCATCTGGACAATATCGGTGTAATGAAGAAAAGACATATTGTTCTAATAAACCTTCACCCCAGAGTATATAAACCATTCAAGAAAGATCACATTTAGGAAATTTAGATTCCAGTCTTGTCTCTGTTGGGTGATCACATGCCTGTATTTCATTTTCCCTAATTTAGTTACTCACCCTGATAAATGGTGATAATGTAACTTCCCTGTTTGAAGAAAGTTCTGCTTAAAAAACATACCAGAACATATCAGTACTTCAATGGAAAACCAAGACTTCAGGAACCACATCGCAGAGTGGTAAGAACCAAATCTTAGTCTATAATTACAATATTTGACAGGTCCTCTGAAGTCTGATTATCATTCCTTAAGTGAGGCTGATCTGCAATAGTGTTTCTGTCTACTGCCTTCTATCCTGTTTACACTGTCCTGGACATAGGCATTCTCTCTTGCAATTTGACTTCAGCCATGTCTACTACTGTGGAGCCACCTGGGTCTAGAGTGGGGTGCTCTAGATTAATTGTAATTTGAATAATGGATCATAATAAATACTTCTACCATGAATCATATGGTTGTTTACACAGCCGGAAAAGTATGTAATTTAGTATTCACATGGCTGAAAATCAGGAAACATGACATCTTATAGAATACATAAAAAAGCCACATGCATTAGGAACCAAATTTCATGGAAAATGGTGTTGCCACAATATAAATATACAGGCTTTTCATTAATCACATTTCATTGATTAAGCTTTTAACTATATATACAAATATTTTCAGAGGCAGAAGGGACAGCAAGCTCTCAATTATTATTATTTTTTCACACAAATGGTCTCCATGAAAAATTGTGTGGTGTCCTAATACATCATATTGGTTCTAATCATCTTTGTTTCTAAATTTCAAAATTATTTTTGAAAGGTTTACCTTCCTCATTTTCCCATATTTTGCTTAATAAATTTCATCTATTAATTCCTTTTTGTTGAACTCTTAAGGTGGCAGGGCAGAGCTGATGTAGCAGTCTCATGAAGGTGAAGATCTACTACAGTGTTGTGCCCCAGCCAGAACCTGCAAACCACAGGAACATCACACACACGTATTAAACAACCGGGATATTGTGAATTCTTCAGATATGATCAACAAGGAATAGTAAATGAAAATAATACACATAAAGTGAAAATAATACACATGAATCCTCCTGTGACACTAAAAGTGCTTTCATAAGCCTGCTGTACCCAAGGTAAAGTGAATTTCCCTATAGAAAATATAGGTGAAATTAAAAAACAAAACAAAACAAACAAAAAAACAGTTTCACTTTTAATATTTACACACAACAGGCTTTCCCAGACTCTTCAGTGGTACTTAGGTGGAACTCATGCTTAAAACAAGCATATGATGGTTCTCTGCAGGCAGATGTGTTGTGAATGATTCAGGGAGTTTAAGAAACTGGAAAACCATTATATTCCGTTGAGCTGCAGTACTATTGCTTGCTACTAGAGACTGTGATAGATTTCTTCTAATTTGTATATCTTCATTTAAATGGGCACAAAGTCCTAGAAGGGGATTGCTTTGGATGTGTTTTCCATTACTTTTTATTGTCATGGCTACCTTCTTTTCCAAGGTGCTGCCAAGAAGATGTTTAGAGATCTGGACATTAAGGATCAATGCCAGAATGTGATGAAAAGATGGTAAAAAGAATGTAAAAACTGTAACGGGAATAATCTTCGCACCAAATAAACAAATAGAATCCTCTCAGAGAAACCACACAATGTATAACACCTGCTCCAGGAAAATCATCCCAGCCAAAAAGAGGAATAAACCTTTACCGTGCATAGCCTTAAAGATCAACACCATGCCTAGCATCACACATATTCCTGCATGCTCCAGAAACAATATAACAGGGCCACCTACTGAGATTCAGCATCTCTTTTCCATAATATTTATTTCATCTCTATTACTGAAGCAGCATAATAAGGGCAAATTAATCATAAAAGCTCCAGGGACTTATTTCACAGTGTATCAAGCAATTATATATTGAAGGTGATGAAATAATAGTATCTTTGATGTAACTTCCCACATAGGACATGCAAAAGAAACCACCAGAACCTAGATAATAACAAAAAGAAGAAAATTAAGGAGAAAAATAATTATAAAAGAACAGCCAAAACTACATTGCTCTAAAGTTCTTTCCTTTGCATTCTGAAAAGATTGAAACTATTCGGAAAACAAAACAAAACAAAAAAGAACAAAGACCAATCATAAAACGAGGAATGAGGGGAAAGGCTTATCATTTTTATTAAATAGGAAAGCCATATAAAGGATTAACCCTACTATTCATTATCCCTATTATAATATACATGCATAATTGAATTCATTTTAGCTTTCTGTTCTCCTCCTATCCCCCCAAAAAGGAGCTATATAATGAAGATAAACTGATTAAAAATACTATTTGCTACTGCAAATAAAATATTGCAGATCTGAACAAAATAAATGCAAAGCTGATGTCAAGAGAAAATATTAATTTGTCAGTAAATGTGTAATTGTAATTGGCCACAGATTTGGCAAGGAGACAAAAAAATATTCACACAGAGGAATTCTATGCCAGAAAATAAAGAAACTAAACTAAAGAAGATAAATTACACCCCATCAACAAGCTGGCCAGCTGTAGCATCGTCTTGTGCTCTCTGGCTAGCAGGAACTCAAGACCAGCCTACTGATTTATTCTATTTTTGGCACATCCCTCTGGATTTTTCTAAAGATCAGTCCAATGAAAGACCAGAAATTAAAGGTTTCTTTTTAAGTGTGATAAGTAATGTACCATATTAGAATATGAGATAATTTAGGTAAAGATACTGTGGAATTTTGTCTAGCAATGAAGAGTTTACATTTGTTACCATTGTATTAACAAAGCACTGCAGCAGACAGTAAAAGAGGGCTTAATTCTTGTGCTTGCTCTGTCTCCATGCAAAACTACTTTATTTTTGATTAATAGGAAGCTACAGTATTTGAGTTAGATAAGGAGTCCAACATGAAGCATTGATCCCCATGGTATTGTTTTATGTTAGCTGAGTAGGACATTGCAAATTACCACAAAGAGTAATCAGAAGCTCAATTATCAGCACTGTACCAGTAGAGAACACCTAGTTGATTTGTCTACAGGTTAAATCAAAACTGAACATA